>NC_069688.1:28562372-29762372 GCF_023699985.2 Odocoileus virginianus
CTGCCTGCGCACAAAAAAAAAAAAAAAAAAAAAAAAAATTACCGAATGGATATGCAGTAGAGTCCATAGGCTCTTAAAACTGAAAGAAGTAATGAGGTTGAGAGAACAAGTTCTTTGTCCTGAATTACTGTACTGGCTTGACATGGTTGATGGGTACTAAATCACAAAAGAATCCATTCCAGTTGTGCATGTCTGGGGGTTGGGCTGTGACTAGATTTAGAAAATAGACTTCCAGCTTTGCATGGTGGGCAGGTATCTTATATGCCATCAGTTGCATTTGTTCTGGGTAGAACAGTAGCCTTCAGAACCACCTTCAGTACCACCAGTGTACCACATCAAGTAACAAGGCAGGAATTGTGGGAATTCACGGAGGCAGCTTTGAGCATCTTGGAGACTGTAGACGAGACTGGCTAGAGCTGGAAGTGTTTGTACTTTTGATTAAGTCCATGGTTCCTTATCGCCTTATACCAGCTATCTTCGGTAGAAGCTACAGCATCCAATGTTCCCGGAAACTATCACATTTGTGCATTTAACAAATTTTGCAATAGTAAAAAAACCAAAATCTGCTTATAAAACATTTGGAACACAAAACATCTGGATTCTACTTGTTAAAAAAAAAATTATTTGCAAAATTGGGCTTCTTAGTTAAAAATCAGCAGTTGTCCATGTCAAAATTTTAACTGTAAGCAGGTAGTTTGTGGCAAAGATGGCTAAACAATGAAGCAAGTCAGAATTTGTGTATACTAATGAGCTGCTCTTTTCTGTTGAGACTATCATTATTTGTCTTATTACCCAAGAGGCAATGACCTGAATTGGATGTCTGAGGTATAACTTATGCAGGAATAGTTCTGTATATACATTTAAATAAACTGTAAAGATATTTAATGAAAAAATAATAATAATAAAAACAATAAAGTCTCCTCAAATGAAAGTATTATTTGTAGCTTGTGGATAATGTTTTTGCTGACAGACACTGAGCCTTTTTATTATGCATGGAGCGCTTTTTCTTTGTCTTACCCTCTTTTGCATTTCATCCATGCTTAAAAGTAGGATAAATTTGTGGCAGGGCCCACTCCCATGACTCTTTCCACCTTCACCCAAACCAGTAGATGCTGCAATTTCTTTTCAAAATGTGTTATCAGGTGAGAGATATAGTTTAACTTTCCAGATCAAAAGCATGCTAAAAAGAGGCAATCTTCGGGGTGTTTTTACTGAGCATCCAAACCCTTGGAGTTTTTCTGCCACATGCTTTATGTCTTCCTCCACATTTCCTTGCATTTCAAATTTTCTTTCTAGATCTTTTATAGTTTGTAATCTGTCCCAGGAGCAGATTTAAATGACAGGTCTCATGGAATATTTTTTTAAGATCTAAAGAGGAAAAGAAGGAATACTTTCTGAAGGAAAAATGTATTTACTTGGAAAGAGAAATTCTCCAATGGACGTGTCCACCACGAGTCACTCCACTTTATACTATACCTTCAGCTCCACTGGGTAGGCTTACCAGCCACCTTAAGTGGTGAAGGGAGATTTCGGGGAGAAAAGCAAAGGAACAGAGGAGGATGATCTTAAGTTAGAGAAGAAAAAGAAGAAACTTCATAAAAGTAATGTGGCCTTCCGGTTAAGTATGCAAAGAGACCCTAACCCAGTAGACATAATACAGATGTTAACAATGGGGACCTTAGGTGGAGCAGCCCTCAGGCACCAAAGTCTCTAGTAGGCAAAATACTCAAAAAGAAGAGAACCTTTTCTTTTGAGAAAAGAAATCTTCTTTTAAAAAATGCGCTCTCCCCAGAATAAAATATTGAAAACATGATGATCTGATTAAGCCTCTAAGTATGGTAGAAGTACGTAAAGTTTCCTAAAATGCTGAGTTTATCCTCATGACCATCCAAGGTGAATCTGGCAGAGGAAAAGTGGTGCTAGTTATAGTCACTTCATTAATTATATTCAGAATATAAAAAGAACCCAAGTCCCTCCAGAATCTTGAGACTATCTGTAGATAAAATAAATTGAAGTAAAATGCAAACAGTTTTTAGAAAGTCCAGGGAAATAAAGTTTGACATCAGATTTTCCAACTATAATTAAAAGTATAATTTTAGAGTAAGTAAAATGAGTCAAAACTATGGTCTCAAAATTTTAGAATGTTCCTAAATTCTTGAAGTGATTTATCTTAGAATGCCAAGAAAAGTCCTTTCTCAGAATACAAATGCTAAAATGGAAATGTGGAATCTTTGTTAAAAACACATATATATTAATAAAGCACATGATAATATGAATTTAAAAGTGTTCATATAAACCTTCAGATCTTTCATTATACATATGCATCAATTCAGTTCAGCTCAGTCTTTCAGTTGTGTCTGACTCTTTGCGACCCCATGAATTGCAACACGCCAGGCCTCCCTGTCCATCACAAACTCCTGGAGTTTACTCAAACTCATGTCCATCGAGTCGGTGATGCCATCCAGCCATCTCATCATCTGTCGTCCCCTTCTCCTCCTGCCCCCAATCCCTCCTAACATCAGGGTCTTTTCCAATGAGTCAACTCTTCACATGAGGTGGCCAAAGTATTGGAGTTTCAGCTTCAGCATCAGTCCTTCCAATGAACACCCAGGACTGATCTCCTTTAGGATGGACTGGTTGGATAGTCCCCTTTATAACAAGAGAATTTTGCAGATAATTTCCTAAGGTTGTGAAAACAGTGTATTTTAGAGATATGCCTTGCGTTGTTGTTAGTTGTGATATTACTTCCAAGAGAGGAAGATCATAGTACTTCTCCCAGAAACTGTCCTCCATTCCTCCAGGTCTGTTTTATAAGGAAAAGGGCTTAACAAGAATGTCCACTGTCAGAACCATTGTTTGGCTGACTTTTTTCACAACTTCCTGACAAAATTCATGAAGTCGTGAATATCACAAGCATCATTATGCTTTTGTTCAAGGTGCAATCTCTGACTCAATCATTGTGTGTACATGCTCGTTCAGTCATGTCCAACTCTTGAAACCCCATGGACTATAGCTCTCCAGGCCTCTCTGTCCATGGGATTTTTCCAGGAAAGAATTCTGGAGTGGGTTGTCATTTCCTCCTCCAAGGGATCTTCCCAACCCAGGGGTAGAACCTACATCTGCTGCGTCTCCTGCAATGGCAGGCAGGTTCCTTACCACTGACCAGTTGGGAAGCCATCACTGTCTAGGTTCTGGATACTCCAATGTACATAGAAGTCTACCTTAGTCTGGTTGGGCTGTTATAGTGAAATATTATAGTCTGAATGTTTGTTTTCTCACAGTTCTGGAGGATGGTGGTCCAAGGTCAAGGTATTGTCAGGATTGGTTTCTGGTGAGAACAATCTTCCTGGCTTGCTGATGGCAGTCTTCTTGCCACATCCTCACATGGTCTTTCCTCTGTGAGCAGAGACAGAAAGATCTCTGGAATTCATTCTTCTCTTTATAAGGATACCATCAGTGCCTGTTGGATTATTATCCCACCCTTATGATTTCATCTAACTTCAATTACCTCCCTAAAAGACTTACCTTCTATCCCCTACAGTAAAATTAAGGGTTAGGGCTTCAACATACAATTTTGAAGGGGGGACACAAGTCTGTCTATAGCAACATCTTAAGACAACTTTCTCTGATTTTCAGTCTCTCATTAACACTGTCCCCTTTGTCTAGGAATTATTCAAATTTCCTTAAATTAAATATTTTAATATTCTTATATTATATTCTCCCTTTGCTCTCTTTACTTCTTAATTGGCATTTCTTGGAAGTGAAATCACCTTTCCTCATGTTGTATTGATTACAACATGATGTATTGATTACTCTCCCTCCTATAACACAGCATCTTCTCCCATGACTCTCCTGAAATGGTTCCATTTTTGTTGATGAAAGTTTAGTGGTCAAATCAGATGATTTCTTTTCAGTTCCCAAAAAATCAGTTCTGGTTTTTATGACTTCCATTAGAGATTAAATTCCCTTTCTATAAGTTCTTATAAAATCTAAATGTCAAGTTACCTATGATAAGTATAGTTATATTTTACAGTTTATTTTCCCTACTACATAGTAAACTCCATGTGAACAATGTCCTTACCGACCAATGTTGTAAATACTCAATGAATATTTATTCTGTTAAAAGATTAAGGCATAACTTTCAGTTAAGAAACTGTTTATGTGTATGTTCAGTAGCTCAGTCTTGTCCAACACTTTGTGACTCTTTGTGACCCCATGGACCCCCCAGGAAGCAATCCATGCCTCCCTGTCCTTCACCATCTCCCAGAGCTTGCTCAAACTCATGTCCACTGAGTTAGTGATGCCATCTAACCATCTCATCCTCTGTTGTCCCTTTCTCTCCCTGCCTTCAATCTTTCCCAGCATCAGGGTCTCTTCCAAGCTGTCAGTTCTTCGCATCAGGTGGCCAAAGTATCAGAGCTTCAGCTTCAGCATTAGTCCTTCCAATGAATATTCAGGATTTATTTCCTTTAGGATTGACTGGTTTGATCTCCTTGCAGTCCAAGGGACTCTCAAGGATCTTCTCCAACACCACAGTTCAAAAGCATCAATTCTTTGGCATTCAGCCTTTTTTATAGTCCAGCTTTCACATCCATACATGACTACTGAGAAAACCATACATTTGACTAGACAGAACTGTTTATGTTCCATAAATAAGAGGAAATGTAGAGATAGAACCAAGTAGTCATAATAAGGTTGTCAAATTGGACAATATTGAGAGATACTAGGAATTTAGGTTAGACTGTGCTTGGTTACTGATTTGATCGTGAGGGTGAGTGATGATTACATAGAGCTGAGTCTTCAGTGTCTCCCCAACCTTCCACTTGGACAACTGTACAAATGGCAATGGTACAAATGATATACAGAGATGAATGGAGAAGAAGTCAATTTTGAAGGTAAAAGTAATCTTCAATAATATCACATAATTAATTTTAAGTATTCATGGTATATCTGGGCAGAGATTTTCAGTAAGCATGTAGGTGTGTTAGGGACTCAGGAGAGATATGTAAGGCTTAGGTCAAGATTTGTGATATAGATGGTGGCTGGAATCACAAGAGCAGATGAGACCATCTATCAGGGGCAGAAGAGAGCTTTTGAGAAACACATATCTCTTGGTAAAGGGCAAACAAAGTGAGAGTGCCCAGTAGAAGAGATAAGGTAGTCCAGAGACAGCAGGGAAAAAGTAGCAGATTAAGACACTGCTGTTGTCAAAGTGAATGATTTTTTTTTTTTAGATGACAGGTTTGATTAACAAAATCAAATATTGCAGAAAGTTGACATAAAGACCAAGCAATATTCATTCAGTTTAATCACAAATAAATCCTGGTGAATGCAGCTCCATGGAGATAAGTAAGAAGAAAATAATTAGCCTCCAACTAATAAAAATAAATGGAAAAAAAAAGAAGAAAATAGCCAATTGCACAAATCACAGGTACATAAAGTTAAGGAAATATATACATGAGAATAAAGACAACTTTTGCTAAATTGTATGGTGAAATTAGGGAGAGGAAAGGTAGTTAGAGAATTATTAGGCATTAAGAAAGAGCACTTTTTTAATGGGGAGGGGTGGCAGTTTTCACATATTCTTATGTCAAAATACAGTTGCTAAAGGGGAAAACCTTAATGATACTGATGAGATGGGAAAATAAGTGGAAGACACTGAGAAAGTGAAAATAGGTATTTATAAACTATGCAGAAACATTATCCTTGTACATAAAGAGAAAAAATTAGGGGTGTTTTTGCTTTATGGTCTGTGTTTTCTCTGAAATAAGAGTTTGATGAGAGATGGTGTCACCTTGAGATAGGGTTTATCAACTATCCTATGTGCTTATCTACATTTTCTCATCCTTCTTTGTAGTTAGACTTGTTCTTTGAATAGTTGTGGCCAGTGGCAAATTAGCAGAATGAAGGGTGTCACTTCTGAGCTTAGATCATTAGGAGTGTCCCTTTGGTTTGGTGCTCTGCTATGATGACATTGAAGGCCACATGTTCCAGATGACGTGGCTGCAAGATGGTTCAGGGCCACATCATCTCTAAGGGCTTACTTAGCAGAGAAATAAGTTACTAGTATTTTCCACTGAGATTCCTGTGTGAAATAGATCTCTTGTGAGAGCTCAAAGAGCATAGCGAAGGCTCAAATGACAAGGAAGGTGCCTGGCAATTGAAAAAACAGATAATATATTAAATGGCACTCAAGGTACTGAAGTGAGAGAGAGTATATAGGAGGTGAGAAAGAGACTCTCTTTGTGTACTATCTACAGTCAAGGAATGAGTAGAGAAACAAGTAGGAAAAAAAGAATGATCAAAAAGAAGCTAGGTGATGTCTCTGCCTTTCAACACATTGTCTAGGTTTGTCACCACTTTCCTGTCAAGAAACAATTGTCTTCTAATTTCATGGCTTCAGTCACCATCCACAGTGATTTTAGAGCCCAAGAAGAGGAAATCTGTCACTACTTCCACATTTGCCCCTTTCTATCTGCCATGAAGTAATGGTGCCAGATGCTGTAATCTTAGTTTTTTTAATATTCAGTTTTAAGCCAGCTCGTTCACTTTCCTCTTCCACTCTCATCAAGAGGCTCTTTAGTTCCTCTTCACTTTCTGCCATTAGAGTGCCATCATTCTCATATCTGAGGGTTGTTTCTTCTGCCTCTCTTGATTCCAGCTCGTAACTCATCCAGCCCTGTTTCTCATGATGTGCTCAGCATGTAGACTAAACAAACAGGGTGACAGCAGATAGCCCTGTCGTACTCCTTTCTCAATCTTGAACCAATCAGTTTTCCATACAGGGTTCTAACTGTTGCTTCTTGACCTGCATACAAGTTTCTCAGGAGACAGGTAAGATGGTCAGGTATTCCCCTCTCTTTAAGAGTTTTCCACAGTTTATTATGATCCACACAGTCAAAGGCTTTGGCACAGTTGATGAAACAGAGGTAGATGTTTTTCTGAAATTCCCTTGCTTTCTCTACGACCCAGCGAATGTTGGCAATTTGATCTCCAGTTCTACCTCCTTTTCTAAACCCAGCTTGGACATTTGGAAGTTCTTGTTTCACATAATGCTGAGGCCTAGCATGCAAGATTTTAAGCATTGCCTTACTTGCATAGGAGATGAATGCTATTGTCCAATGGTTAGGACATTCTTTGGTACTACCCTTCTTGGGAATTGGGATGAGGACCTTTTCCAGTCCTGTGGTCACTGCTGGGTCTTCCAGATTTGCTGACATATTGAATGCAACACCTTGATGGCATCATCCTTTAGGGTTTTTAATAGTTCCACTGGAATTCTGTCCCACCCACTAGGTTTATTATAGCAGTGCTTCCTAAGGCCCACTTGACTTTGCTCTCCAGAATGTCTGGTTCTGTGTGGCTGACCACACCATCATAGTAATCTGGTTCATTAAAATATTTTTTGTACAGTTCTTCTGTGCATTATTTCCATCTCTTCTTGATCTCTTCAGCGTCTACTAGGTTTCTACTGATTCTTAGCACATATGTATTTATAGTATAATTATGACAAGTCTTGGGGACTGTTCCAATCAGAGTTCAGGGAATGGAGAAGAGTAAAGAATGACTCTCAGGTTCTTGCTTGGTTAACTGGGGTTAAAACTGTTTGCAACAAAAAAAGAATCAGCTTAAGTCATTTAATTATTTTAAGTGTATTCTGCATCCTATAAAAATAAGTTTGAAAGATTAAGAAAATTGTGTCTCCTTAGGTTTTGCATATCTTTTGTTATGTCATGTAAATTCCCTTCTTATTTTGTATAAAAGTAGCATCAACATATATACACTACCTTGTGTAAAATGGATAGTTGGTGAGCAGTGGCTGTATAACACAGGGAGCCCAGCCTGTTGTTCTGTGATGACTTAGAGAGTTGGAATGGGAGAAAAGGAGCGAGGCTCAAGGTGGAGGTGATATATGTATAATTATGACTGATTCATATCATTGCATGGCAGAAACCAAAGCAACATTGTAAAAATTTTTTTTAAATTTAAAGAAAGGTTATGAAAAAACAAGAAAGAAGTGAGAGAAAATAACATCTTATGAAAAATTGTAAATAATCTTTATCTGTTTTTGTGCTTATTACAAATTCCTATTGTTTATCTCCTTATATGTTGATACACATTCTGAAATATCTTCTCATTCCAGCTGAGTCAACTTGTGAGGATTAAGTTTAACTAATAACTCAGACAAGCCTAAAATTGGTTCATCTACAGGAATGACCACCATATTAGAGCATTCATTTTAGTGTCAAACTTAGAAAAAACTTCCTAGTTATTCCCATTATGTCAAGATATCAGTGACACTTCAAAATGCATCATATGGAGTTTGAATACTTGAAGTACCTGCTCATATTCTTTAAGGCACTTTAAGTAGGAAAAATAAATAGAAGAAAAGTTAAGACAAAATTTCCCCAGGATAAAATGGCTCACATATTTTTACCATATGCCTTTACTTAGGAAAAACACATGTTAAAGAATTTTAAGAGTATCCAACTTTGGAAACAAAATGCAAAAACTTTCACTAGTAAATCCATGCTCAGTACAGCTCTGATTTAGTATTTTTTCAAGCCTTACACAACAATCTCTATTTTAAAAATATTTATAAGTAACCCATTTTGTAAGAAAATACCTATCTTTTGTCATAAGAAATATGACACTGTATATTTTTATTCCTGTTATTTTCTACCATTTGATAATTTGTATCCTGTGTTCTATGGCAACCTACTCCAGTATTCTTGCCTGAAGAATCCTATACAGAGAGGAATCTGGCAGGCCATGGTCCTTGGGGTCACAAAGTCAGACACACATCCTATGTTCTTGGGCTTCCCAGGTGGAGCTAGTGATAAAGAGCTGTCTGCCAATTCAGGAGACATAAATTACACAGGTTCAATCCTTGGGTGAAGAAGATCCCCAGGAGAAGGAAATGGCAGCTCACTCCAGTGTTCTTGCCTGGGAAATCCCATGGACAGAAGAGCCTGACTGGCATTCAGTCCATGGAATCGCAAAAGAGTCAGACATAATTTAGCAACCGAACAACAACCCCATGCTCTAGTCCAAGAAAACTCATTCACAATCCTTTAAATATGCTGTGTTTTTTCATTTGTCCAGGATGTTCCTTCTGCGGGGTATGCCCCTGACCTTCTCTCTACCGGATAATACCTCCTCACATTCAAAACCTATTTCCAAGACCTCCTCATTCCTGACATTCCTGTCAATATCTCCAAGCAGGGTTACTTACTCCAAGTTCTGTTTTACTTTCTTTATGATCTACTTATTTAATAGCCTTTTCCTATTCAATTTTAATGAGTTGTTAATGAATCTCTCACACTCTTTTTTGAGTTCCTCTGGACTTTACTTTTTCTTTTATCTCTGGCCCATAAACACAGTGCCTGTTCCATTACAGGTGCTCAACAAGTGTTGGCTGAGTGAATAAAGACATCTTTTAGCTCCAATATTTTATGAAATTTCATTTAAAATGACATCAAATTACCCTTTCTTTCCTAACTTAATTTCTAGTACTATATAGTACAGTACTAGAAATTCCAAAACATCATCAGTGGCATATAGAACCCATGTTCTCACTAGACTTCATGCACATAGTCAACTCTCCTAAAATTTTATCTAGTATACAACTGCCAGACATATTTTTTAAGAAAAAAAGGAAAGAAAAATAAGATGTATCAACTCCTCACCTATTGAAAAACTTCCAGATTTCCATTCCTTTTGTATCAGGTTTAATCTTTCCTACTTATTTTTCAAATACCCTCTGTCTTAATCTGTTCAGAATTGCCTTTCCACCTTTGGCCTTTATTTTCAATTGCATTCATAGTTATCTGCATTTACCCATAGAACCTAAGCATATTTCAGTGTCTTATGCTAGTTTTCCCCTCTTTGATGTCAAAGAGGCAAAGAATATTGTGATAAAAATATTTTTAAAAATAGAAAGATGTTAGGACTTATTTCTGTTGGTCTGGGGAAATTACTACCTGAATTGAAATAATTCTGGCAACTGAATGGCTTTGTTTACTTCAGACAAAGCAGACCAGTGAGCTTTGTTTATTTCAGACTCAAATCAATGTATTGTCTTTACCTGAATGCTGGTTACATTTAGAGAAAGTCCCATAAATACAGTGAATGAGCAAGGCCACTATCTGAGATGTGCCTGAGTCCTTAGTATAGCACCTGGGGGAGTGGTGAGCGTTGGTCAATATGTCCTGATTGATGACTCAATAGCTCTAGTTAAGCCTCATCATCAGAAGTCAAGATTTTTTAACAAGCTTCTCAGAGTTTTCATCTCAAAGAAGAAACTAAAGAAAACCAGATTGCAGGAATTTCAAATT
Organism: Odocoileus virginianus; assembly: GCF_023699985.2. Lineage (NCBI taxonomy): Eukaryota > Metazoa > Chordata > Mammalia > Artiodactyla > Cervidae > Odocoileus > Odocoileus virginianus. Next base: position 28,572,710 of record NC_069688.1, read on the forward strand.
GTAAAATGTTCTGGTTGTCAAATTTAGACAGGGAGATCCTGTGCAATGAGAGGCCGGCTGGTGCCAATTTCACATTTTGTTCTCTGGTTTCTGGGTGAAGCTGCTCTGCCAGGGAACTGACAGGTTGAGAGCACTCCTACTTCCACAGACACACCAGAACATTCTATGTTCATACTGTTCCGGCCTTACCTAGGGGAAGGACTATATTCACAATGAAAAGAGTTATGATTAATCATCAGTAGAGATTCTTTCGCTTTCTGGGTGCCCATGTTAGAACCTGGCTGAGTCAAAACTCCCCTAACATAGATCACGTAGCAAAATGAGAAGACTATCACCTAATATGACCAAAGAAAATTAAGGGTGTTGGGCCCAACTGACCCCAGGAGACACCTCTAATTCAGACTGTGATCAAGGAGCTTTATAGCACATAAGGGATTCAAAAAGCATATTAATCCACCTCCAGCAATACTGCCAATTTAAAAGAATGATTAAACTTCTCTCCCACTTGATTCAACCTGGCATATGTATTACACCACTCCAAATGCTAGCAGGCTCTGTGCTTACGGCTCCCATTACGAAAACACACCACTTAGTGTCCGTGAAAACTTTCTTTAAGAAGTAATTACTTTTGAGACCTTAAACATTTCACATGGGAAAGGGAAGAAAGAAAGAAGGTGCAAATAAAGGGAACTAGGAAAAAATAAGAAAATACCCCCAAGTAGAAGCATGTTGATTCCAAAAGAAAATTTAAAGGTGATTTAAAGGATACTAGATGAGCATTTACTCTGTTTCTGCTTTAAATAAAGCATCCTGTTCTATTCAGTAGATGTTGTACTTGTTTATTATCTAATGTCTGTTAAAAACCTCTTGAAGACATATATTCATTCTGATATTCTAAGTACCTCACTGGATACACAGCACAAGCCAGTCGGAGTCATGGGTGTAACGGATGCTGCAAAGGTTCCTGAATTCATCCCTTACTTCTGGTCTCTGAGACTCGGTCTTCTCCTCCATGTAGTGTTCATAAAACTTAGTGGACATAGAACACTAGGGACACAGAAGGTACTCAAGACTGTAGATTCTTACAAAGCGGGTATTTACTTTGTGTTGTTTAGTCGCTCAGCTGTGCCTGACTCTTTTGTGACCCCATGGACTGTAGCCGGTCAGGATCCTCTGTCCAGGGGGTTCCCCAGTTTTTGGAAGGTTTTCCTTGGTTTTCCATGGTTTCTTCTCCAGGAGATCTTCCCAACTCAGGAATGGAATACACATCTCTTTATGTCTCCTGCACTGGCAAGTGGATTCTTTACCATTGTATGATCCTGGAAGCCCAGACATTTACTGCTAGTATGCAAGTATCTTCTGTTAGGAAAACAAATATATTTTATTTGCAATGACACTTTCTTGTAAATTCTGTACTTCTAAAGAATATTTGGTGAACAAGTTATGTTTGCCTCCCTGTGTTACTTTATCAACAATACTCACGCAGGGGTGCTTCTATCTCAAGCAGTTACCTCCAAGTGATTTGCACTTCAGACCTTCCTAAAAGTATGTTTTCATTCTCTTTCCTTCCACCCCATCCCTATTCTACTTAAAATGTGTGATCATCTGTTAAAATGCAAAGAACCCTGGAAAAATAAGAAGCAAGAAGTTTGTCATTGCCAGCTCTGGTATGAATGTATCAGAGGCTAAATTATAACTAATGAAGCCAGAACTGGAATCCATATCTGTCTGACTTCAGAAATCAGAAGTGTAGTGGCTACAATCTGATAAATTAGAGCTCAGATCAAAGCCTAGAGTGGAGAAGAGTCTTCTGATGGAAAGGAGAAAGTAAACAAAAGGCAGCATTTAATTGTGTAATAATTAGTAAGTGAACGATGATGGTGTTTTTACAGAACAGAAGATAAGATAGTGTTCAAATAAAACAATTCAAAAGTGAAAGTCGCTCAGTCGTGTCCGACTCTTTGCAACCGCATGGACTGTGCCCACCAGACTCCTCTGTCCATGGAAACCTCCAGGCCAGCTTACTGGAGTGGGTAGCTGTTCCCTTCTCCAGTGATTCTTCCCATCCCAGGGTTCAAGCCCAGGTGTCCCACATCACAGGTGGATTCTCTACTAAAAGTCTGAACCACCAGTTCAAAGTGACACAGAAACATGATTCAATCCACTTGAGCTACGACCCATCCTAAACTACACCATAACACATTGATTTGCATTAGACTGACATTAGAAGATCTGGTTTGAATGAAGTATTATTTCAAGGACTGAAGTTTCCCAAAAGAAGGGGTGAGCTCTTATCTCAAGAAATACCAAGTGATCAAGAAGCCAGGGATAGTGGTGTTAATTGATCTAAGTATAGGGATTTGTTTGGCAAAAGAGAAGCACCAATCAGAAAGAGAAGTGACCAAAAATTACTTAACAAAACAGCTTCAGAAGTAGATTTTAAAATCTGCTTTTAGATTAATTAATTGCTAGAAAAATATTATTATGTTTATTCAGAGGAAATTTGCTCAAGCCTCTGAAACCAAGAGGTTTTTATCACAACTGATAAGGTCACTAGACACTTATTCAAGAGTTAGTACTTCCTCAAATGGCTACCATGTAGTCATTTCTGACTAATACACTACCAAGAAGTAACAGTGTGTCTTTAGGAAACTCAGTTCAGTTCAGTTCAGTCGCTCAGTGGTGTCCGACTCTGCGACCCCATGAACCACAGCACGCCAGGCCTCCCTGTCCATCACCAACTCCCAGAGTCCACCCAAACTCATGTCCATCGAGTCGGTGATGCCATCCAGCCATCTCATCCTCTGTCGTCCCCTTCTCCTCCTGCCCTCAGTCCCTCCCAGCATCAGGGTCTTTTCCAACGAGTCAACTCTTTGCATGAGGTGGCCGAAGTATTGGAGTTTCATCTTCAGTATCAGTCCTTCCAATGAATATTCAGGACTGATCTCCTTTAGGATGGACTGGTTGGATCTCCTTGCAGTTCAAGGGACTCTCAAGTCTTTTCCAACACCGCGGTTCAAAAGCATCAATTTTTCGATGCTCAGCTTACTAGTATGAAGGAAAAACATCTTACAATGAAAATTTTTGCAGGTGATTCTTTGATCTCATAGTGTGTTAATTTCTCAAAGTTGGGACTGGATCTTACCTCTAAGAAATGCTCCTTGAAGCATTACATTGAAAATCTCCTCTTTTATTGCTTATTGTAAACACTGTATATGTTATGAGAATGCCAATAAATAGCATGGTCCATGAAATTATTTTTCTGGTCATGAAATTGTGGAGAATAAAACTGGCATTTGTATTGTATTTCTGCAAAGAGAGGAAGTTCTTCTCCACAAAAGACTTCCCTCAATGTTCACTCTGGAAAGAAGTATTTGCAGCTGTCTCATGGCTTAATGGTAACAGACTTGCACTTTTCCTCCTGTTTCTATTGTCCAGAGAAGGCAATGGCAACCCACTCCAGTGTTCTTGCCTGGAGAATCCCAGGGATGGAGGGGCCTGGTGGGCTGCCATCTATGGGGTCACACAGAGTCGGACACGACTGAAGCGACTTAGCAGCAGCAGCAGCAGCAGCAGGGAAAAAGAAGAAAGAAAGGAAAAGTACCCTCATTAACACTGTCCTTTAACAAGCTCAGCTAATGGGCTTCAGGCATTCTAAACAGCAGCAATTTAAAAATACTTTTAAATTTCATACATTTCTTCCAGTCAGATGAAAAGCTAAGGTATATGAACCTTCATTTTATGGTTTGGGCAGATATAGAGTTAGATTACTCCCTGTCAAAGCAGAAATCAACCTCTTACAGGGAATAAATGCTAATTAAGAAAAACAGAGTGTTACATTAAACAGATCTGTTTCTTTTGTGTGCACTTTGGGAGCATAAGCCCCGACCACAGTCTTCAGAGTGACACTCAGTGTTCCCTGAGGATGCCAGTGTGGGGTTCTGCCCACTTAGTGTGCTACCGAGAAAGTCAGAATGGCAAAGCTTTCCACAAAGGAGGTGGGCTGGGCAGGCAAATACAATCAGGGAATATTATCTCTCTCTTGTGTGTCCATTACAAAACAGTATCCTCTCATGAGGCTTCTAACCCTTCTTGTTTTTTATGCATATGTATAAGTTTGTATGTGGAAGTTTTTCAGGGCTTCTCTAATGGCTCAACAGTAAAGAGTCCACCCGCAATGCAAGAGATGAGGGTTCAGTCCCTGGGCTGGGAAGAACTGCCAGGGAAGGAAATGGCTACCCACTCCAGTATTCTTGCCTGGAAAATCCCATGGACAGAGAGGCCTGGCAGGCCACAGTCCATGGGGTCCCAAAAGAGTCAGACACAACTAAACAACAACAAGTTTCATAAGTGTCTAATAAGAGAAAACTGAAAATGCGCCAGAAAAAATAAAACTGCTTCAACAGAGAAAGGTGTCTCTTTTCCTGGTGAAGGGATATAGAGTTAATACTAGGGAATATACATCCGCTGAAATAACTGAAACATAGATGCTTCCAAAATTTACTTGCGGTCCCACTGATCAGGCTATAAGTAATTCTAATTATTATTTCTTAAGATCATAGTAGATAAAAAAAGGTCTCAGGAGTATGCTAAACAGCTTTAACACTTGCTTACATTTGGTGTACCGTTTTCCTCCTCCCAGGTGGGGCTAGTGGTAAAGAGCCCGTTTGCCAATGCAGGAGATGTAAGAGACGCAGGTTCGATCCCTAGGTCAGGAAGATACGCTGGAGGAGGGCAGGCAACCCACGCTAGTATTCTTACCTGGAGAATTCCATGGACTGAGGAGCCTGGTAGGCTACAGTTCATGGGGTCACAAAGACTGAAGTGATGGAAGTGACTTACCACATGCTCACATTCTTCCAGGCTCCAACCAACAGTAGCAGTAACAGATATCCAGATCTTTAGAGGATAGAACTATAATGGCACATTGAATATGGAAAGGAAGAACCAGCAATGGTTACTATATATATATACACACTCATAGAACAAATCAGCATCAAACTAAGGAATAAGCTTCCCCCAAAATAAGCGGACAACAAATGCTTGCTCCTCTTAGTGATCTCTAGAAACAGCTTTGAAGTTATCAGTAACCACTACTTCTGAAGCAACCAATAGTTTCATAACTATGTTTACTTATATTAGATTAGCTTATATTAGAGTTTATTTAATCCAGTTGCTCACAATTTTATGCAACTTTGTAGTGTTCTGTGTCTGTTTAAATGACATGCTTTCCTAAGCGCAATATCAGTGTTTTTATATTGTGCAAACTAAAAAATTACTGGGGGATATCTGGTAAGCTTGATAGGAAACCTGCTGCTGCTGCTGCTGCTAAGTCACTTCAGTCGTGTCCAACTCTGTGCGACCCCATCCCTGGGATTCTCCAGGCAAGAACACTGGAGTGGGTTGCCATTTCCTTCTCTAATGCATAAAAGTGAAAAGTGAAAGTGAAGTTGCTGAGTCATGTCTGACTCTTCGAGATCCCGTGGACTGCAGCCTACCAGGCTCCTCCGTCCATGGGGTTTTCCAGGCAAGAGTACTGGAGTGGGGTGCCATTGCCTTCTCCGGGGAAGCCTGAGATGTCAGCAATTTGCTGGTTAGGATTTCAAGTGGCTCACACTGTTAACCTTCACCAGGAACAATCTTGGTGGACAGAGCCACAGGGAATGCCCATCCATCACATTCACCCAGGATAATGTGAGAGAGAATCAAAGGGCAGTGGGACAGGGACCTCTATGCTCAGATTCCACAAGAAATGGCTTCAGTCAGGCCTTGTTGCAGAAGAAAATAACCCTTTAGGAATCAGATGGAATTCTATTTTCAGTTTTAGAGGAGGGAGGATACTATTAATATTTAAACGTTGATGAAGTGTGATTCTTAACACCTCTTTATATGGGTTTATATATAGGATTTCACTTGGTAAGCGATTCAACAGATTTTACAGAGGAAATGTTTTTCAATGGCATTTTTGTGGCACAGTAGAGGTGAGATCAATATTTCTTTTGAAAAAATAAACTAAAAAATTGCTAGAAAGCCATGATTCATTCTAAAAATATGCTGAGTCAAAGGAACATGAATATTGAAGGGATAGAAAAAGAGAACTAGACTTCCCTGATGCTCAATTGGAAATTTCTTCTGGTGTCAGAACATGGCTGTGTAACAACTTTAATCCCAGTGGATTTTCAAAAAATACAAGAATCTTCAGATTTTAGTAGCCCTTGATTACTGCCTTAGCCCCCACGCTAAATCCCCTCCTCCACACACTTTGTGGGTTTTTTTTTTTTTTTTTAACAATTTCTCCTCAGGAGTATTTTCCTTTACATAATTATTGCAGCAGTTTGTTAGTCTATTGGCCACCAATGCAAATGTTCCCCTATTTCCTCACCCTGTCTAGGTCCCTTCCACACTGACCTGGGCTTGGTCATGTGACTTGCTTTCACCCACTGGCATTTCAAGTGCTGAAACTTGAATGGTACTTGTGCATTAGGGTTTGCCCTCTTGGAAATCTGTTGTTAGGAAGCCTATCTAGTCTAGTGAAGACCCCTAGCCCAGCCCACAACCCGCACAAAATGGCCAGACACATGGAAAAAAACAGCCTCGGTCCAGTAGCCAGATGACGACAGCCTCAGTAGTCACCTCAGGTAAAAGTAACATGGATCCACCCAGCAGGTCCCAACCCAATCTGCTAATTCCCAAATTTTGTAGAGACAAAATACCTACTGTTTTAAACCACCAAGTTTAGGAGTGGTTCATCACACAGGAATGGATACAACTATTTTCACTGTTAGATATCTTCCCATTTTATATCATGTGCATGCGTGATCAGTCACTCAGTCGTGTCTGACTCTTTGCAACCCCGTGGACTATAGCCAGCCAGGCTGCTCTGTCCATGGGATTCTCCAGCCAAGAACACTGCAGTGAGTTGCCATTTCCTTCTCCAGGTGATCTTCCCGACTCAGGGACTGGCAGGTGGATTCTTTACCACTGAGCCACCTGGGAGTCCCCATTTTTAATACCATATCCCCCTTCCAATAAATGTTCTTTATCCAAGATTCTAGAAAAGAAATAACAACTGATAAGGCTGATACAGCCTCAACAGTTTTTAAGTTTTATAAACTTTTAAAATATATTAATAAAATCAATATTTATTTTTGATCACAAAACTATTAAGTCATCTTAAGAATTAATGCAGAATTGTAGTAAATTTATAAATTTGGAGGCTCTAAAAATATGTTACTCCTTGGATTCAGCCCTAGTGTACTTTATGTGGCATTCACCTTTGCAAAATGATTCCAGGATTTTTTTTTTTCAATATTCATTTTAAATGAATTTTAAATAAATTTAAAATGTTCATTTTAAAACTTTGACCTAAAGACATTTTTACCTGAAGAAAATAATACATAATTCCACTTTCAGCTATTAAGCCACAGTTTCCTTGTTTTCTAAATTCCCTATCTGTAATGAAGACTATGTATAGAGTACAAGACTGTCAAGACTGTCAAGTAGTACAAGACTACTTCCTAGGAGGAAGGTAGTACAGAAAGGCATTGTCCAATCTTATCATTATATTAAAGTGGGGAGTCATGGACACCTTGAAGACTGGAAAAGGAGACTGATACAATGTAATGATTATTGTAAGGATGAGGATAATGGTTCCTATCATTTTATTTTAAATATGAATGGCAGAACATTCTGGGGAAATGATGCTGGCTACAGAGAAGATTTTTATCTCTGAATATCCCACCCCTCCCATAAATAGGCACAACACTGCCGAAGAAAAGAAAGAAAAGCATCTAGGATAGCAAGATCAAAAATCTACAGATAACATCTACAACAAGGTGTCCAGAGAGGAACAAATCAACAAGAAAAAGATCTACGTGTGTGTATCACAAAGCGTGGGAGAAAATCGAGGGAAGAAAAGGTGATTTTATCTTTCAGGAGAGCCAGAGTCCTGTGATTCAAGAACTCAAAGATTAAAAACTTGCTGAGAACAGCAGCAGAAGCTCTGAAACGCAGTGAACATCGCAGGGGCCACTTTTCAAGTGAGAGCAAGCACTTCGAGATAGTCTGAGAGTGCCTTGCACTCTGGGATCAAAGAAACATTGACACCTATTAAACAAAAAAACCCTTCCAGAACAAATCCCCATACTCAACAAGGACAGGAAGGAAGAGGCCTGGATGAAAGGGAATAGGAGGGCAGAGGAGGAAGATTTTAGAAATTATTAGGATCGCTTTTTAAAGTGTGTCATGAAAACAATAGAAGATACTGAACCCTGGAGTTTTAAAGCTAAAAATTATATTCTGATCTATGGCTCCTTCCTAAAGTGGAAACATTTCATTTAGAAATAAGCAACAGAAGAGTATTCCATTCATTTCCTATAGAAAATTAGTAAGGAAAAAAAAAAAGAAAAATGAGAATAAAGTTCCAGCAAATCCTGAAAGCATGACAAAAAGACATGTCCAGAGAACAAATAAAATCGTCTACCTGATATTTAAAAAAAAGAAAGAAAGAAATTTTAAGAAGGATAGAAACTGTTTTTATTTTAAAAATACATAAAAGACAGGAAAACTAAGAAATGAAGTGATTGGAAAATAGGAAGATTTGAAAAGGTGAAGGAATTCAGTGAGTAAATTCTTAAAAAAAAAAGTCCTGACTTGAAAGAAGGTTAAACTAGAAGGAACACAAGTTTGAATAAACACAATGAATAATGTCTCCTTGGAGAAATGCTGATTTCAAGTCAATCAGGAAGAATGAACAAGATGTTCCTGTTATATCTTGTCATACAAGAGAACTGGGAAGATTATCAAAGACTACTGTGGATGTGTCGGAAGGACTCAAGAGCCAACTTGAACAGGATCCATGAACCTAAGAGGGGACAATCTGTGCATTGATATTTATAACAACCTCAGTGAAAACAACAAAGAAAAAATGCCTAATTGATCTTCCTTGGAAGCTTCTCTAGACTCAATCTCTCTCTCTTTTTTCTTTTTTTCATAAAACTTCTTCATAAAATAAAAGAATTTATTCTATCTTTCCTAATTAAACTGTAACTCAGGGCAACCAAATAGTTGATGAAATAATATTCTATCTAATAATCTAATTAGTAGAATATCACCATTGGGTACTGTAATAAGTTAATGGATCTATGCATTGGTCATTAATGGTTGCAGCATCACAGTAAGACCAACACTTTTAAATTCCTTTTGGAATTAATCAATATTATCTACAAAGTAAAATTCCCAAAAAATCAAACCTGAATTTGGTCAGTGCTCTAGATCTACTTCCCAACTGTCAGTAAATAACATGGGCCAAAAGAGCATCATGAATACACAAGCATGAAGGGGATGCAATCAGCATAAGCCACACAGTTGGAAATCTTACTGGATTAATTCTTGGAATTCAATGACAAGTGCTTGCAAGAAATATGAGCAAATTGAGTTCTTTTAAACCTATAGTTGGGCTTACCTGGTGACTCAGTGGTAAAGAATCTGCCTGCTAATGCAGGAGAGCAGGAGACACCTGTTTGATTCCTGAATCAGAAAGATCCACTGGAGGGAGACACCTGTTTGATCCCTGAATCAGAAAGATCCACTGGAGGGAGACACCTGTTTGATCCCTGAATCAGAAAGATCCACTGGAGGAGGGAATGGCAACTCACTCCCATATTCTTGCCTAGAGAATTCCATGGTCAGAGGAGCCTGGCAAACTAAGAGTCAGACACGACCAAGCGACTAACACTTTCACTTTTAGGTTATTATATATGTAATTATATATGTAGAACACAAAGTTTTACTTTCATATTATTATATATGTAATTATATATGGAGAACACAAACTTTTACTTTCATATTACTATATATGTAATTATATATGTAGAACACAAACTCTTTTAAGGGCAGTGGCTAGTCTCATCAACATCAAACTGACCCCAATATCAGTGCTTTCAAAATGTGTGTTGCCTAGAATATGTTTGACAGTAAAAAGTTATACACAACTCTATCCTAACTAAATAATAATTTGAAAGTGTTAGTCATTCAGTCGTGTCCAGTTCTTTGCAATCTCATGTTCTATAGCCAGCCAGGCTTCTCTGTCCATGGGATTCTCTAGGCAAGAGTACTGGAGTGGGTTGCCATTCCCTCCTCCAGGGGTCTTCCTGACCCAGGGATTGAACCTGGGTCTCACCAATTGCAGGCAAGTTTTTTAGTCTGAGCCACCAGGGCAGGCACCAGATAATAATGATACTACTACTAATAATAATATGAGATAGAGTATAAATGGGAGGATAAAGATGATACTGGAAATTCCAGACTATAAAATAAATTATCTCAAAGTGACCAGCCAATCTATTGACTGAATAGTTGCTTGTGAATTATTCACCATTTAAATGCATAAATGAGAGAAGTATTAAAATAAATGTTATCAAAACATACAATTTTTATACCTATAGTTTTTGAGCAAACTAACCTGTAAAGTAGAAATAAATGTGATACAAAGTATTCCTTCAGGTTCCTAAATGATCCACTCCTTATATTTCCCTATGAAACCATCAATTATAACCATAAAAATCTGTCAAATGCTCACCAATGTCTCCTTCCTTTATTTTCCAAGGTTTGGCATCACTACAAAGTCAAGTCCTTTTGCAGAATAGAGCAATTTCAAAACCCCTCATCAATGTTATTCATTTAGGATAAAATAATAAGAAAATTAGAAAACCACTGTGCTAAGAAATGATCCTTCAGTGATTCATTCAAGGTGGGCAGGCATTCAGACTATACCTGAGTTAGAATTTGAATTCCAGAGTGGACCATTAAACCACAGCTCATCCTCTCTTTTTAAAACTATTAGAAATAAACCTGTTGCCTGATCTTTAAGATGCTGCAAAGCGATCATATTTACACTTTTTTGTCTCTTTTAACTTCCCTAGCCCCTTTCTCTACTTTCAGAATAGTGGTTCCCAGATAAGTACAGCGAGCCCAACAGATGTTAGTCAATGGGTACAAACTTTCTAGTTAAAAGACGAATAAGTCCTGGGAATCTAATGTACAGCATGATGACTATAGTTAGTAGCATTCTACTGTGTACTTGAAAGTTTCTGAGAGAGTGGATCTTACATGTTCTCACCATACACACACAAAAAAGGTAATTAATTGTGTGAGGTGATGGATGTGTTAACTAATGTTATTGTAGCAATCATTATGCAATATATACTTGTGACAAATTATAATGTTTTATAACATTATATAGAAGGAATGGTTACTCACTCCAGTATTCTTGCCTGGAGAATTCTATGGACAGAGGAGCCTGGTGGGCTACTGTCCATAAAATCCCAAAGAGTCAGACCTGACAAAGAGTTGGACACAACTGAGCAAGTAATACTACTGCTATACCTTAAACTTACACAGTATTACATGTCAATTACATCTCAATAAAGCTGAAAAGGGAAAAAAGGACTCAAATGGAGCAGGGTGAGGCTGGTGGAGAAAAGCCACTGCCTTGAGCATCACTGAGATGGGCTGAGTCATGGGCCTGTATTAGCACTGCTGGGTAGGGGCTGTTCCCACACATGAGGAGGGGGCAAGGACAGCGCAGCTATGATTCTTGTTGCAAATCCTAGGTAGCTCCAGGCAACTTTTCAAAGTTAGATGATGAAGACCAATAAATGAGATTATATGAACGAATTACATAAATGCCTTTATTCTACTTACAGTTCTTTGGCAACTTCTTCCGTCTAAATGCTGCTCCCTGTGGTTCTCAAATCAAGAACTTTAGTATGCATCAGAAGTTTCAAATTTTCATCATCATCAACCCTGGCACCAAAAGAAAAGTTGAAATTTTATGACCCCTAGTAAATGAAGTATCTTTTGTATTTTTAGTATTTACAAGAGAACATTTAATGATTACCTGCGATGTGCTAGGAGAAAAGAAAAATAAGACACAGATTTTAAATATTGACTTTGTTCCAGTGTTATTCTTCCTTTTGACTTCAGTATAAGAGCTATTGGGCTATTTGATGTCTCTGTGAGGGGATAAGCAAATGCTTACAGAGGGGATAAGCAATCCTAGACTTGCTCAATAACTTTTTATTTTGACTTAAGGGAAAACTAAAAGACCTTCCTGTCCCAAAGTATCTCTGCTCTATGGAGGCTGGAAGTGCCCTGCAATTGACTCAAGATACTGTTTATTTGTTTAAACAGTTAAATGAGTAGTTTCTATTTAACATGTAAGCACAGATCTTCATATCAGTACCTACTCTATGACAGAGCTAAGAGAAAAACTCTTAGGGAAAGAAAAACAATATGGGCAAAATGTCAAGGTTCCATGGGATATTGATAGGATTGTAAAATTTACAGAGGTACCTAGAAAGCCTGGGTATTTAGTAATAATATCAACAAAAGATGATGGAAAATAAGACAATACTCAGGTCAGAGGATGAATTAAGTAGGTGAAGTGGTCCTTTATATGCTTTTCCCTTCTCATATACCTCTGCTTTTTCCTCTCCAGAATCTGTTCTGTATCCTCAGTAGGCCTAACACACACACACACACACACACATATATGAATTCATGTACACATATATACAGTCTGCTCAGTTAAAGTTTAGCTTTCAATAATAAAGAAAATGTATAATGTCCTATATTTTATAGATTTTCAAAATACTTGCACTTTAATAAAAAGCATTTAATGTCTAAATACAAGAAGTCATTTCTGACACTGGAGGTTGACAATTTCACAGAGAAAACTTGGGGAGCACACAGACAAACCTGACCTCTTCCCACCCACCATCTCCCACAGCCTGGGGGAAAAGTCATCAACACAGTCTCAATCCCTCTGCTAAGTCAAAATCCAGTTTACCAATGTCCCAATTTCAAAGACAATTCCCTACCTCATGTTAGGCATTCACATGTATTTTATTTGTTGAAGAGAGACGATATAAAGGAGAAAATCATATGAAATTATAAGGTATAGCATTTAATCAACAGATATTTAAATTTAAGGTAAAACTAAATCATAACTTGTTATTATATGTGGAGTTTTATTTTCTAAAAGATCATTTGAAAAGCTCAACTCCTACTTTAACTTGTATTTTCAGAGAATATACTTGGTGTAAAAGAAGAATGTCTTCCATTATTGTGCTTTTCTTACAAGCAAACAAGGATTTATATTCCTTTTCAAGAAATGACTTTTTGATAGTAGGAGAATAAATACGTTATATTTTTAGAAACAACAGTAGCCTACTGATATCCTTGATTAGCTTCAATAAATTTGAATGGTTCCTATCATCCTCTCTTTAACTTGTACCCTGACCTGCTTAGTGCCTGGAAATCATTGTCGACTTCTAAATATGCAGTTCACAGAACCCACCACCAGAGGGCAATAAAGAAGTTAAACATCTTGAAGCCCTGCAGTGAAAACGCGAGCCATGCCGAAGTCATCTCAGTCTATCCGACTCCACTGGACTGAAGCCCACCAGGCTCTTCTGTCCATGGGGATTCTCCAGGCGAGAATACTGGAGTGGGTTGCTGTGGCCTCCTCCAGGGGATCTTCCCAACCCAGAGATCGAAGCCATGTCTCTAACATTAAATCTGCTTTGGCAGGCGGGTTCTTTACCATTAATGCCACCAAACAGTGGGAATTTAAATAAAAGCAACATTTCACAATATGCTTTCCTGACCAGTGTTATATATAATAACTTAATTGACTATATGTACATGGGTTCTGAAAAGTACACAGCACACTTCACTGGTCAATTTCTATGACAAGGGGAACATAATTTGAGTGTAGAAAAACAGTATACTTACATCTTAAATTTCACCCCCACAGAATCTATACACTTTTGAAAAACGGTAAAAATAATGGCTTTCTGTGACTCAATAACCAGCTAACATGATCAAGTGTATAATTTATCTTCCTACGATGCTCAAATGCACAGGAAAAATGCATATCTAAGAGAATGGAGAAACTCTAAATGACATGTGAAAATGAGTAAATCTTCAAATGGGAAAAGTATAAGATCTATAAGGAACAATTTTCACTGTACTAGTACGGATGTATACATAAATAGTCTCTAAGGAACATAAAAACCACTTCCAGAAAGTAATTTGAGGTACAAGGGAATTAACATGGATGAGAAAGAAAGGAGAGTTAGTTTTTAAAATAGTTTCATTTATTTGGGTTTTTTTATTTGTTTTACTGATTTGGTCTTTGCAGTATAAGGAAACGGTGGTTTTCAGACCAGTGTCCCAAAGGAATAAAGGGAATGAGGACTATACTGGAGCCCAGCGAATGTTTGATTACCTTGTAATAATACTGTACTAATAATACCGTTTGATTGTCTTATAGTAGGTGAATGTGTGCATGCTCAGTCCCTCGGTTGTCCAACTCTTTGAGACCCCATGGACTGTACACACCAGGATCCTCTGCCCATGAAACTTTCCAGGCAAGAATATTGGAGTGGGTTGCCAGTTTCTTCTCCATATAATAGATGAAATGGTAGCCAAATCATTTGAACTACAAACACTCTCTCTGAAAACAATCTTAAGCCATCAACCTTAACTTATATATTAAATAAAGCAGAGCTAGGGTAATATTTTTCTTTGGAGAGAGAAATAAAATTCTGGATCAAATCAATAATGTCAGCAAACCTCAGTGGTATAAAATACTTCTGATTCCTGTCATGCCTCTAGAAGAAGGAAAGCTGAATGATAATTTCCCAAGATTTTATATTCAATGCAAATATTTTAGATAAGAGGCATCTCTAGTTAAAAACAGGGTTTCCCACATTGCACTAGTGGTAAAGAATCTGCCTACCAATGCAGGAGATATGGATTTGATCTCTGGGAAGATCCCCTGGAGGAGGGCATGGCAACCCACTCCAGTATTCTTGCCTGGAGAATCCCATGGACAGAGGACCCTGGGAGACTACAGTCCATGGGGCCTCAAAGAGTTGGACATGACTAAGTGACTCACTTCACTAACAAAAAGTGTTATGGATTTTTTTCTTGAGTAGTCTCCAATATGATAGCTGACAGGAGTTCCTCTTTCCTTCCCAAATACATATGGGGATATGGAGGTGTGTATGAGTCAGAAGAACTATCTAAATAAAGCATAGTAATCAATACTTTGTTTTTTTTTTAAATAGAGATTTCTATATAAATTGTTTCCATTGGATAATATTTAATATCAGTTCTTGAAAATGGGAATGACAAATATTTTTAAATTTGTACAATTCATCATGATTGGCTATAAATTATGTTTCTTTCTACAAAAATTGGATTGATATAATATTATATGAACATAATTTCAACTATGAATTGCAGTTCTGTGGGGTCAATAACTGTATTATTTATCATTCTATTTCCTACAAAAATGCATAGAGTATACTTAATAGGAATTCAGTAACACTTGATTGGGTATATCATTGACTAAAAGAATACATACAAGAGATACAAGACAATTCTAAATTATACTATATCACAATAATTTTTACAAATAATAATCATTTGAATTTACCAATATGCTTTTGAGGACTTATATATTACTAATTATAAATGTAGAAATCTTCAAAGAAATGTCGGGTTTCCAGGTTATTTTTGATAGTAATTACAGCAAAAAATGTAATCTAATCATGGATTATTTCCTTTACAGATTCCTTAATTTATATTGCAGTTAAGTCATGATAATTTTATGGCTTAAATTTCAACTACATTTTTTAATGAGGAAACCTTTTAGGATTTTCCCACCTCTTGCTGCTGTTTTCTTTACATGACTCTTAACAAAACTTCCTGGAAAGGGGAAATTTTATGAGAGCAGAGTAAGTAGAATAAGGGAAGGGTCTGGGAACTCACAATCACAGTGACACAAAGAAGAGTACAAAGCCAGGGCCAGTTAGGGGATGGCTATCTTGGCATAATATAAAACCTAATTTTTTAGACTACAAAGGTTGATTTTTCCGCTAAGTGGGGATTAAGTTACTCCAAATTAAACAAAAGTAAGATTTAATGCCCCCTAGACATGGTTAGATTTTATGGAAAGTAACAGTCAGTGTCAATAAACAAAGTGTTACACACATTCATGGTAGTGGACAGGGCATTAGAAATTTTCCTTGCAGCCTAAGATTTGAGAAAATGGCCTTACTTCCTCCCTTGGTGGGGGATGAGTAACAATTCAGCTATCCGAGTCCTGCTCACACAGTCACGATACAGATCAGATAGACCCTTGCAGCCCTCTCCTTAATGAGCATCACAGGGGATACATATATCCAGACATGTATCTGGGGATGGATCTTCCAATAAAAATGTGACCCACCAATCCTTTTAAACTATATTGCTAAGATCAATCATACACACACACAGAAACACAATTCAAATGTATCACTTGTAAAGATTCATTCAACTACTTTTTAATTAGGTGGTCTAATTCTGATTAGGTTGCAAATAGCAGAGGCAAAAGGGACAAATTCTAATTGTCAAATGGCAGTTGTTTGGTGGTCTTAGACTCCTAAGGGCTGCTGAATCTAAAGACTCAAGCAAATGCCATGATGCATTGCTATGAGTTGAATTGTATCCCCCTAAAATCTAATCCATAGTACCTTAGAATGTGAACAGATTTGGAAATAAGGGTCTTTGCAGATGTAATTAGTTGAGATAAATAGGATGGACCTTCAATCCAATATGACTGGTATCCTCCCAAGAGGAGGAAACGCAGAGACAGAGACACACAGAGACAATTCCATTTGACAAGAGGAAGAGACTGGAGTGATACAGCTGTATTGATTTGCTAACATCTTCCCATGTGCCTCTTGAAAGTGAAGTTGAACGTAAGTGACTCAGTTGTGTCGGACTCTTTGAGATCCCATGGACTGTAGTCCATAGAATTCTCCAGGCCAGAATATTGGAGTGAGTAGCTTTTCCCTTCTCCAGGAGATCTTCCCAACCCTGGGATCGAGCCCATTGCAGGCAGATTCTTTACCAGCTGAGCCACAGGGGAAGCCCCATGGTCATCACTAATCAAAATTAAAATGAAGTACCACCTCAAATGGTCCAACAGCCATCATCGTCAAAAAATCTACAAATAAATGCTAAAGAATGTGTGGAGAAAAGGGAACCCTCCTGCACTGTTAGTGGGAATGTAAATTGGTGCAATAACTGTGGAGAATAGCATGCAGGTTCCTTAAAAAGCTAAAAATAGAACAACTACATGGCCCAGCAATCCCACTCCTGGGTATTTACCTTGAGAAAACTGTCATTCCAAAAGATACATGGACCCCAATTTTCATTGCAGCACTATTTACAATAGCCAGGACATGGAATCACCCTCAATGTCCATTGGTAAAAGAATGGATAAGGAAGATATAGTACATATATAAAATAGAATATTACTCAGCCATTAAAAAGAAAGAAATTTTGCCATTTGCAGAGACATGGATAGACCTAGAGACAGTGAAGTCAGGAAGAGAAAAGAAAATACCACATAATACCACTTTACATGTGGAATCTCGAAAAATGGTACAGACAAACTTATTTGCAAAGCAAAAATACAGACACAGATGTAGAGAATTTATGGGGAAGGGGATGAGTTGGAAGATTGGTATTAACATATATACACTACTAGGTATAAAATGGGCTTCCCTGGTGGCTCAGAGGTTAAAGCATCTGACTGCAATGCGGGAGACCTGGGTTCAATCCTTGGGTCAGGAAGATCCCCTGGAGAAGGAAATGGCAACCCACTCCAGTATTCTTGCCTGGAGAATTCCATGGACGGAGGAGCCTGGTGGGCTACAGCCCACGGGGTCGCAAAGAGTTGGACACGACTGAGCAACTTAACTTTATGTATAAAATGGATAACTAATGAAAACCCACTTATAGCACAGGGAACTCTATTTAATGCTCTGCGGTGACCTAAATGGGAAGGAAATCCAGAAAAGAGAGGATAAGTGTGTATAAAGAGCTGATTTTCTGCTGCACAGCAGAAATGAACACAAAATTGTAACACAACTATCAACTACACTCCAATAAAAATTTAAGATAAATAAATACTCCCCCAAAAGAGAAACGCCAACACCAATGATTGATGGCCACCACCACAAGTTTGTTGAAACAAAGAGGGATCTTCCCCTTGAGGCTTCTGAAAGAACAGGACCCTCTCATTGCTTTGAGTTTGAACTTCTGGCCTCCAGAGCTGGGATCAAATAAATTTCTGTTCTTTTAAGGTAACAAGTTTTTGTTATCTTGTTATGGAAGTCCTAGAGCAGGCAGTATTTGAGTCCTAAGTTGGCAACTGTATTTTGACTATGTAATGACTATTTCAATATGATCAACAGATGCAAAGATAAAAGCACAACTGAGACTAAACCAAGTTCTTTTTATTCCCAGACTAATAAATGATTTTAAAAATTACTTATCAGTTATCAGATTAGTAGCTCTACTTTGTTTAAAGGGACATTTTTAATAGAAAGGTAATAGTTGTTAGAAACAACAGAAAAATAGCAATCTTCTACTGTACTCCTCTCAACCCAGTCTTTCTGGCCACAAAGATAATTTTTAGGAAAATTAATTTCTCCTGTTATTTTAAATTACTTGCTCACACTGCTAATCTTTATTTCATTTTTCATTTTAAGCATTATCCATTGGTTTCTGATAAGATTTGTATGTAGCTGTTTTACTAGTTCTCTCTCACTCTCCTCTTCCCAATATAGATACAACAAAAATCACTATTAAATCAATATTCAGTGTTTGTGTTATTTTAGTCATGCAATAATTTTTGTCATTGAATGACATGGCAAAATATAACTATATTTTTATACAAACTTTTATTTTGTCTAGATTTGGTAATTTCCATATCTTTGTCATTATTTTGGCTTGTTTAATGGTGTATTTATAATTAAATTTGTCTCAGACTTTCTAATAGAACTGTAAAACTTGCAATATGATCAAAGAGACCAAGAAGTAAAGCTTTGTGAAATATTTGAAACATTTCAAAATGTCTCAAGTCCACATTCATATGCAAGTGGTTGTTTGGCTAGATATTCAACTTCAGATTAGAAATGATTTTTCTTCGAAAGTTTGAAGAAATTGTTTACTTTTGGTTTCCAGTAGTGCTACTGAGAAATCCAATATCATTCCCACAATTAATTCTTTTATATATAACACTGTCTTCCTCCTTCCCCTCCAATAGTTGAGAATCTTTTAAGATCTATTTATCCCTGGTGGCTCAGAGGGTAAAGTGTCTGCCTGCAATGCGGGAGACCAGGGTTCGATCCCTGGGTTGGGAAGATCCCCTGGAGAAGGAAATGGCAATCCACTCCAGTACTAGTGCCTGGAAAATCCCATGGACGGAAGAGCCTGGTAGGCTACAGTTCATGAGGTCGCAAAGAGTCAGACACAATTGAGTGACTTCACTTTACTATTTATCCTCAAAGTTCTGACACTCCATAATAACGTACAATGATATGAAATTCTTAATTCATTTTACCTAGCTCTCATTGGATCCTTTATATCTAGAAATTCATGCACTTTTCTTCCATGATATTGTCTTATATTATTTCTTTGGTAATTTCTCCCTAGCCTTTTCCCCTGTTTTCCTTCTCTGGAATTGATGTCAGCTTGATGCTGTACCTCTGAGACTGGTGTTCTAATTTACCATTTTTCCTTCTTCTATTTCCATCTTAGTTTTTCTATTTTTCTGGGAGATTTCCTATATTATTGAAGTCTTTTAATTATGTTTTATTTAATCTATCATATCATGACTTTTTAAAAGATATCTTTCTTGTTGCTTTGAAACACACCCGTATTAGACACAGATATATTAAAATTAATTTAGTATTTTTCATTTGTGTCCGCTCTATGCTTTACCTATTTTTATTTTGTTTTCTTTTTCACTGTTTGTGCTTTGCTTTGGTTGGTATATTAAGTGATTTCTGCAAATGTCTTAATCATCTATTAATTTTAGGAATAAAGTATTAAAACACTAACTGGCAAATCCATGAACATGAAAGGCTTTTCTCTTGCTTATAAATAGCTGAGCTATGGAGTTATGACCAGGTTGAACCAGAGGCATTTCACTGTGCTTATCCCAAATGAGTGAGTCCTTTAAATATGGATATTTAATTTCCCCATAGATGAACTGTCCATTTACCAACATAAAGATCATAAATTTGGCAATCTACAAAGAATAAACAATGGGTTCATTATGCCAAAATTTATTCAAACTTTCTGTTTTTAATAAATTAAATCACTCCCACTTTCAGCCCTGCATAGGATCCCGGAATCCAGAATCTCTGATTGAACCTCTCCATAGAAACCTCCATACTTCTGCAAGAAGCAGGGGGTGCAGAGGTGTCACTTTGTTCTTTGTTTTGGATTGGAAAAGTTGGTACTGGGTATGTGGGACCAATAATGCTATTTTATTAATAGCATTTAAAAGAGTTTGTGAGACCAATCAAGTATCAACATGTTGTACTTTCATTTTAATTCATCTCAAAGTATTTCTAATTCCCTTTATGAGTTCTTACTTAATCTATGAATTATTTAGAAACATATTGTTTAATTTCCATTTGTGATTTTCACAAATTTCTTCCTGTTAATGATTTCTCATTCCGCTATCAACTGAAAACATTCTTTTATTGTTTATATCCTTTAAAACGTACTGAAATCTGTTTTATGGTCTAGCATATAGTATACCCATGTGCATTTGAAAAGAATGTATATTCTGATGCTCTTGGGGAGATGTTTTAAGATAGCTGTTAGGTCTAGTTGATTGATAATGTTGTTCAAGTTTTTTTTTTTCCTTGTTGATTTTATGTCTGTTCTGTTATTGAAAGAAGGGTATTCAGCTATTATCATAGAACTGTCTGTTTTGCTTTTGATTATGTTCAATTTTGTTTCACTAGATTTTGAAGTTCTGATGTTAGGTGCATATATTTATTACACATTCTTGATGGAATAACCATTTTATCATTATGAAATGTCTTTATTTGTCTCTAGTAAAATTTTGATCTTAAAAAATATATTTTTTCTGATGTTTATTTAGCCACTCCAGATTTCTTGCTATTGCTATTGTTTTATTGGTACCATTATGGCATATCTATTTCAACTCTTTTACACTCCACCTGTATATGTTCTTGAGTTTAAAATCAGTTATTTGTATGACCCATTTTGTATATTTGGATCATGTTTTTTATTTTTTATCCATTCTGAAATTCCTGTCTTTAGATGAATGTTTAATCTTTTTATACTAAATGTAATATTAATTTTATAATTTTTAGATAGAATGTAATTCATGTAGGATTTATGTCCAACATTTGTCCAACATTTTTTTAATATAATCCCTCTTCCTCAATACTTGTGCATTTTTTTATTGTGGTTGTTGCTGAAGTTGTTAAAGAGATATTTTCTAGTGTGCAATTTCAATTCCCTTATCTTTTACTATATTTTTGAGTGATATTCTTAATGCTTGCTCTAAAGATTACAAATAGCATCTTAAGTTATAAGTATCTAGTTTTGATTAATACCAACAATCTCAATAGTATAAAAAACTTTGCTCCTATTAACTCCATTATATTGCTCTCCTTTGATCTGTTACTGATAGAAAAATTACATCTTTATATATTATATGCCTATACACAGTTATAATTAATACTTTATATAGCTGTTTTTTAAATCAGATTAAAGAGAAAAAATATGATAATAAAATACATTTATACTATTTTTTATATTTACCTCTGCAGTTACTCTTACTGACATTCTTCATTTCTTCACATGGATTCAAATTATGGGCTTGTCCTTTTCATCTGAAGAGCTCACTTTAATAGTTCTTGCAGCACAAGTCTGATAGAAAAAAATTCTCAAGCTTTTTTACAAAAGTATTGAAAACCATGAATTTTCATGTCATCCTTCTGTAACAGCCATGGTAATTTCTGTATCATTCCAATTTTAGTACATGTGTGCTAAAGTGAGCATTTAGTATCTACTCTTATATGGTACAAAATATTAAATGTTACAGATTATGAAGTTACAGATATAGGAAATTTGTTTAGGAACCATTTCAGGAACATATTTGGGTAATGCTATTATTGACATTGGAAATTCAATGTTACCATGTAGCAAGATAAATCAGATAAACCTCAAGTCATGATGTTTTTTCCTGGCAAATAATGTTAAGGTTAATTATCAATTGTCACATTTCTTCCAGTATTTTTTAGTTAGCTTTTAACTTAGTGTAAGTGATATGAAAAGATGGTAAGATTTGCATGAATTCCTGACCCAAAACACAGAACTTTTGAAGATGAAAACCCATTAACAGAGCTCTGTATTTCTGGTGAAAAATAAATGTCTCATCCCTGAAAAAATTAAAAATATTTTACAAATTATATGTTCATGAACCTATTCAGCATTTTTAATGGTTTCATTGCACATACAATTTTCTCTCCCCACACCACCATTCTTCTCAATTAAATAGATTAGGTGGGTTTGTGTATTTTTTGGTCCCTTATTATATTTAGTTATATTTAGGCCCTCTCTTCTAAACTCACTTCCTGGTAACAAAGAAGTAAGGCATAGACACTGATTCTGACTCCTGGGGAAGTTTAGGCCCTGGCATTTGGTCTAGGAAGGGCCTAGCACCACCTTGTTTATGTGGAATCTTATGTGCAACTGGTGAACTTCGAAACATCTCAGAGACATTTAACAATATTGTCATCATCAAACAAACTATGGTTGCCAGGGGGAAAGGATAGTTAGGGAATTTGAGAAGATTATGTACACACTGCTATATATAAAATGGATAGCCAACAAAGTCCCACTCTATAGGCACAAAGAGCTCTGCTCAATGTTGTATATCTGCAGGATGGTAGGAGAGTTTGGGGGAGAATGGATACATGTATTTGTATGGCTGAGTCCCTCTGCTGTCCACCTGAAACTACCACATTGTTAACCGGTTCTTATTATTGTTTAGTCACCCAGTCTGACTCTTTGTGACCCCACGGACTGCAGCAGACCAAGCCTCCTTGTCCATCATCTCCCAAAGTGTGCCCAAGTTCATGTCCATTGCATTGGCATGAGATGCCGTGTAGCCATCTCATCCTTTGACGTCCTCTTCTCCTGTCCTCAATCTTTCCCAGCATCAGGGACTTTTCTAATGAGTCAGCTGTTTGAATAAGATGACCAAAATACTGGAGTTTCAGCTTAAGCATCAGTCCTTCCAATGAGTATTCAGGGTTGATTTCACTTAAGACTGACTGGCTTGACCTTGCTGTTCAAAAGACAGCTTCCACAGTGGCTCAGCAGTAAAGAATCTGCCGGTAATGGAGGAGACGTAGGAGAGGTGGGTTTGATCCCTGAGTCAGGGCGATCCCTCAGAGGAGGACATGGCAACCCACTACAGTATTCTTGCCTGGAGAATCCCATGGACAGAGAAGCTTGGTGATAGCCCATAGCGTCACAAAGAGTTGGACATGACTGAAGCAACCAAGCATGCATACAAAGAATGGTTTAAAATGGGGAAAGATAAGCTTTTAGCATTTGAAATCCACTAAAAATCTCCACATTTATAATATTTTGCTAGACATTAACTATTTACTTTTATTAGATAAACCAGAAAAAAGCAGCAGTACTGCAACTGGTAAACTGAGTTCTTTTAACACATTTCAAAATAATTTCTATATCATGTGTTATGGAGGGATCCAGCCATCCACACTGGCTCATTAAAGTGTAAAATAGTTATATACAGTTCTATTCGTTAAGCAGGTTCACACAAAGAATTTTCCTGTGATGTGAAATAGTGCAAAAGATTTATGTTTCTTGATACTGATTAAAGGAAAGCCACCAGGCTTTGTCTTACAGTAATTTCATATTTGTTTAAAGTTTAAAAGTGAGTCTTCTAAATTCTAGACATCTATTCCTTTAAGTCAATTGGGCAACAACCAGATATTTTAAAGCCTTAGATTCCATTTGCCAATCCACTTCTTTAAAAAGCATGCTTTTCATTCCTTTTTTAAAATAAAAGCAGCCGCATTGTCTGTACTGATTCAATCATCACCACTGAGAATGTTAAAAGAAGAGTACAAATGAGAAGCACTGATACATCTTCTGACATTATTCATTTAGAAGCTAGTTCTCAAGTTGTCATTGCATTTACCACATAAAAATTAGAAATGATTTGTTTGGAGAACTACAGCTATTTCTAGATTCAAGATGTTTGGACATCTGTAGATAAAGTTTCATTATCAGACTGAACTAAATATGCTGGAATTATATATAAAGCAGGATGAGTTTTGCTCCATAAACTTTCGCTATTAATGCACTCAGGCTAAGCATCCAAGATATCATCATTCTTTAAGATTATACAAGTGTCTTTCTCAGTCACAAATGTAAAAAATAAAGTTTGAAAATCAAGGTGAAGGATTGGCTGGACAATGCTTATGTTTCTATCATCTGATTGCACCCATCTTTATTCTATCCTGTAAAATCCACACTAAGCTTGTATTTCCACAAAGTCTGCGTTTCCTCATTTGTTAGCACTCATCACACTTGAAGTTATTAGCTAAATATCTATTTTCTCCAATAAACAACAGGTTCAATAGGCCGGGGACCTCTGCTCTCTTATTTTCTTCTGCATGTTGAACTGTCGTGTGCTGTGCTGCGCTCAGTCGCTTCAGTCATGTTCAACTCCTTGCGACCCTATTGACTGTGGCCCGCCAGGCTCCTCTGTCCATGGGATCCTCCAGGCAAGAATATTGTAGTGGGTCGCCATGTTCTCCTCCAGGGGATCTTCCCAAACCAGGAATGGAACCCATATCTCTCGCATCTCCTGTATTGCAGACAGATTCTTTACCCACCAAGCCACCTGGGAAGGCCCTGAACTGTCATATGAGATACCAAAGAGGATTTGTTGAATGAATAAATTAATGATAAATGAATGAAGAAACCTAAATTATCAGGTTGATATAATTAAATCAGAGAATAGAATCTAGAACTTTTGAATTGAATTTTCACAACTTTTATATAGTGATAATTTGTTTAAAATTTGGCATGCAAAATATGATATACAATAGAGTAAAGTGAAAGTGAAGTTGCTCAGTTGTCCGACTCTTTGCGACCCCACAGACTGACTGTAGCCCACCAGGCTCCTCCGTCCATGGGATTTCCCAGGCAGGAATACGGGAGGGGGTTGCCATTTCCTTCTCCAGGAGATCTTCCCGATCTAGGGATTGAACCCGGGTCTCCTGCACTGCGTCTGAGCCACCAGGGAAGTCACAATAGAGTAAACAGATAGTAAACAACAATGGCCAAGGAAGTGGAGGATTTAGATTTCAAGTTACCTGAGTCCTAGGAAAAGTGAGAACCAAAAGAAATTTATTTTCTCTATTTAAACATTTCAGAAATAGAAATTAAGAAGTCATCAATACACTAAATTATTATGATTTCTAGACTAATCATAATTCATTCAAATGACATATGAGATACAGGCCTTTCAGAATATTTACCATGTTAATCAAATGAATAATTACACTGAAACTTGAGTTTATTTCTCCAGTATTTCAAAATGTTGTACTTATGTAGATGAGATTGACATTTTGGAGAACTGTCTTCTTAGTAGAGAGAATTTTTGTTAATTCTGCATTTTGTGTTCTTCTTTAAGTGATTTTCTAAAGTTTTCTTTTTACAGTCTAAGATATCTTGTTTATAAAAAATATGTACTATTTCCCTGTAGGCATGACAAACATAACTAGAATGCTTCATTGCAGTGCTTTAGATATAATCTAAAAATTGTTCTTACATGCAACAGCAGAGACCAATGATTCATGAAATTGCTCGGCGTTGGGCATAGTCCTTCTTGTAGAACTACTAGTTTATATGGGACATTTTTCTTCAGACTTTGAGATCAAAATGTAAACTCTACTCAGCATGTCACCATTTACATTAAAATGAATTTTTTACTCATGGGAATAGCTTTAATTAAGTGCATTTAAAAGTTTGGAAATCAACAGGACATGTTTGTGAACAATTTAAATGCTTCTCTCCCTACTTGGTTTGGAATAAAATAGGAAACAGGGGGAGAAAGTATTCAGCCCAAGAGAGAGGTCCTTCTTCTGCCTATCAAAAGAGCTATTAAATATGGGGACTTCCCAGGTAGCATTGCTGCTACTGCTGCTAAGTCGCTTTAGTCGTGTCCGACTCTGTGCGACCCCATAGACGGCAGCCCACCAGGCTCCTCCGTGGCTGGGATTCTCCAGGCAAGAACACTGGAGTGGGTTGCCATTGCCTTCTCCACCCAGGTAGCACTAGGGATAATGAACCCACCTGCCAATGCAGGAGACATAAGTGATGCAGGTTGGATTCCTGGGTCAGAAAGATTCCCCTGGAGGAGGAAATGGCAAGCTACTCCAGTATTCTTGCCTGGAGAATCCCCATAGACAGAGGAGACTGACAGGTTACAGTCCATAGTGTTGCAGAGAGTTGGACACATCTGAAGCAACTTAGCCTGCATGCATATACCAATATGGTCAGTTCCCCTCCTCTGAAACAGAAGAAATGTCCATTTCCTACCAAACGTTGTTGCTCTGTTTGTACTCAAGATTCCATCCCATTTCACCATTCAAGATTCCACTTTTTAAAACCAGTTCTTTTTATCCTGAATCATTAATTTCTCCCTTTATGCTTGGTTATTCTCCAAAATACGTGTTTCTCCTAATAGCTCTCATTTTATTTATTTTTAAAGCATACATTAGAAACTTTCATTCTGCCAGGGAAGTTTCCTTCCTTTAAAATCTCTGTCCATAAAATCTGTCCATGTCTCTTCTAACAATCATACGTTAGAAGATATATGAAAGATATATAGCAAGATATATGAAAGCCATTTCATATCTCCTTAGATGAGGTTTTTCCTTGAATACCTTAGGTAAGAACCTGCCATTGCTTTCTATCGTGTCTCATGGTGAATTTTCTTTGTTACCAATCAAAATCTGAACATATTGTAGTTATTTTTTAACTTGATATTAATAGTTTAAACTTTCTCTCTGAGAAAGTAGCATGTAGGCTCTTTGAGGCAGATCCTTTAACTCTCATTCTTCCCTGTATTTTAAACTCCTAACAGAACTCAGAACAAAGTACGCACTTAACATGTGTTTATAGAATGAATGCAAGATCTATACCAGTTCCTATGGAAAAATTAGCAGTCAAAGTAATTGTGCAAAGGAGCAAAATGTCTTGTTGCCACTTGCATTTTTCTATTCTTCATTCTTTCTTCTAAATGCCTTGTACCCTTTTGCTCTTTCACTGTAATATTCTAACCAGTATCTTTCCCTTTAGACAGAACTTATTCCTCAAATTAATCACTTACTTCAGTAATCACTCAATTCAACTAGTCCATGCATATTTTAGAGAATGTTGTTGAATTCATAATAAGGCAACAATTAACATTTGTATTTTCTTCCTTGACTCCAAGTACATCTTAAGTTTTTTAAAGGAACAATCATATTATAGTTGTGGTAGCCAGAAAATCAGGCTCTGATTCTCCAAACATTTTCACTAATTTCCAGAGATCTGGGTCACTGTTCCCAAAACAAATTTTACCACTTCTTTCACTACCATGTCACATCAGTTTTTAGTATTGATGTTAAATTTTCTAAAAACTTTTCATCACATTTACCTTTCAGCTTCTTCTTCTTCTCCTGTTTTTCTCATCTTTTATCAATGGGACCATCATCTAACTATAGCATAAAAGACCACTACCATCACATGACTTTACTGCTCACAGGATAAAAGGGTTATCCACTTCTTGTACCTCTGCATATTTAGTAAACAAATGTCAATTTTACCTGCAAATTAACATGAAGTCCATCCATATTTTACAATTTACATTTCCACTTGTTTTATCTTGAGAACCTTCAACTTCCCTCCTTCATACAATTCCTTCTCGAAACAACTAATACTATTCTGCTAAAATGCCAATTTTCGGGCTATTTCCACATATAACAAGAAAATAATCTCCTAAGGATATAACTTTTGCCTTTCTTCTCAAAGTAAACTCTTAACTTTGCTAAAAAGAGACTATGACCATTATAACTAAAAAATCAGGTTTATTAAGCATTTATTCCATTCCATGTGGCATTCTACCTGAATAAGCTTATTTATTTCTTATAATAACACACTAAGGAAAAAGTACTATCATTAAAATAAATTTAAAAGTGAAGACTAGAGATGTTAAGTAATTTTCCCACACTTTATGGTAAAGAGAGCCAAAATTCAAATACAGGCTAATCTGCCTCCAGAACTCATACTCTGGTTAAAAAGGTTTTTTTAGTTGAAATATATTTGACATATAACGTGTAATTTCAAGGTGTACAACTTGTTGACTGGATACATGTATACACTGCACTATGGTTGCCATTGTAACTTTGGCTATCACCCTATGATATCACCAAGGGCTTCCTGGGTGACACAGGGGTAAAGAATCTGCCTGCCAACGCGGGAGACACAGGAGACGTGTGTTTGATCCCTGGATTGGGAAGACCCTCTGGAGAAGAAAACAGCAACCCACTCCAGTATTCTTGCCTGGAAAAATCTCATGGACAGAGGAGCCTGGTGGCCTACAGTCCATGGGGTCACAAGAGTCACGCAACTTAGCAACTAAACAACCACCACTACCTATGATATCACATAATTACCATTTCTTAGCGACCAAACTCTACAGTATCTTGCTATTTCCAAGTTAAACAAACAAAAAAAGACTGTGTTGGCTCTTGTCTATATCACCATTGAGGTGCAAAAAATCTGAGGCTTAAAGAGGGTAGATAAATCTCTCAAATTTGCAAGTCTAGTTCAATTATAAGGTGACCCTGAACCCAGGCTATTCTGCATCCATCTTGCTGCCTCTCTTCTGCCCTTGGACCATCTGGTTCCTAAGATGAGATGGTCAGCCCCACAAACACTCCATCTTCCAGCATTTTCTTGATCACAGACTGCAATTAGAGGACTTTGTTAAATGCCTTGGGCTATACATGACAATGTTCAAAAAAGGAATGATGCTGAAGAAGAATGCTGGCTACTTCCTTCTCTCCAAATGCCATCCCTTCCAGCAGTTTAAAGTCAATCTGGGAGAACATCAAATCTAGGCAATTTCCTTTTGAACTATGAAGAGAAAACATTAATTTGTATGAAGTAAAGTATGTGATTAAAGCATGAAATTCTTTCCAGTTGTGATTATGAAAAAGGTTTGAAATGAATTAGTCTCCATACCATGTTAATGTAGTCATCCTAAGGCCTGATAACTGGGAACACTTCAATGGCTCAAGTGCACCCATGAGTAGTTACCCAGACTGCATGTAGATTCAGAAACATCTTCTATTTCGAGTGAAGATCAAGAGGTGCTGAAATTTGATAGGACATTGTCATTCTAAGTCAGATGGCAAATGCTTTAATACTTAATACAAACTACAACTCTAAAATTCATTTACTTTCTTCCTCGAAGGCATAGAGTATCAGAAAATATTTTGGACATTCCTTACACTGAAAAAGAAGCAAACTCAGCTGAACATATCTTTGGGATAAAAAATTAACACGCACATTTTTTTGCTGTTGTTGATCACACACCATATCATTTCAAACAAACAATACTAAAACAGTGTGCAATAGTTCTAACCCAGGGTTACATGAACAATCAGCTAATTCTGAAAATACACTTCTTACAAGTAGCTATGAATCCTGAAAATCCTTTGGAACAATGGATAAAAATACATACATTTATAGTACCTAAAAATCCTCTATCTTGGTAGAAAAATGGTAGGAAAACAAGCTCTCGTGCTGAGTCCTGGCCAACTCTTTGCAACCCCATGGACTGTAGCATGCCAGTCTCCCCTGTCCATGGGATTTCCCAGGCAAGAATCCTAGAGCAGGTTGCCATTTCCTCCTCCAGGGGATCTCTCTGACCCAGAAATTAAACCTGGATCTCCTATATCTCCTGGATTGGCAGGAGGATTCTTTACCACTGAACCACCAGGGGAAGGCCAGAAAGACAAGCTTAGCTATTATAATTGGCATAGACAGATATTTATTCTATAAATATTTAGATAAATATTAGATAAATATTTAGATTCTGACAGTCAAAGTATGTAGCTGAGAAGAGAAAAGCCCAGTCCAGATAATGAACTAAATAAACTAGGAAGACATAAACATAAGCAAGGCAGTTTCTTTATTGCATTACGTTTTATTTACTTTTAGATACCATACATCAATAAAGCCACAGGTGTCCATCTCCCCCAAGCTGTCACTGGAGAGTTTATCTTTCTAGCTCTTCAATTTCTACAATAAAATTATTCAAATGATAAACCCATTTCACTTTTATTAACTAGAAAGTAATTTAATATGGACAATTTGAATAATTCTTTCTGAAAGTATATCTTTTATGACAGATCTGTTGCTTGGAGTGTTAGGGTCTGATAAATGACAATCTAAACTGTTATTACTCATTTCAAAAATGGTCAAAGGCAAGCTTTAGCTCTATCAAGCTGAAACCTTCCTTACTTTAATAATTCCCCCATTAAGACCCAAACATAATCATGCCAATTCCAGAGGCAGAACATATGAACAGACCAATCTGTTTAAAATAGTACTCCTGCTGGGAAAACACAGGAAGATTAGGGGGAAAAAAAGTCTCTACTGGAAGGAAAAGGCAAATAGCAAAAATAATGAGCTTTAAAGTTAGAGACAGAAAAAAACTCTCTCCAGAGATAATATAGACAACCATTTGTGTACAGCTTCGGTGGAAAAGAATTCAGAATAAGCTCTCAAGAAAAATCATAATTACACAATTGTTGTGGTAATTACACAATTGTGTAATGGTAATAAAAAACCTTTTAAAAATAAAATCTTGGAACATATATTTACTGATATGGATGGCATGTTGTATTTCACTATTTTTTTCTTTGTTATAAGTACTATTAAAGTAATGTGATCAAAAAATTGTTATTGTTGCTCAGTCACTCAGTGACATGATCAACCAGTCATCAACTCGTTATGACCCCATGGACTGCAGCATGACAGGCTTCCCTGTTCTTCACTGTCTCCCAGAGTTTGCTCAAACTCCTGTCCATTGAATCAGTGATACCATCCAAGCATGCGAACCTCTGTCAACCCCTTCTCCTCTGGCCCTCAGTCTTTCCCAGCATCAGGATCTTTACCAATGAGTTGGCTTTTCTCAGGAGGTGGCCAAAGTATTGGAGCTTCAGCTGCAGCATCAGTCCTTCCAATGAATATTCAGGGTTGATTTTCTTTAGGATTGACTGGTTTGATCATCTTATTGTCCAAGGGACTCTCAAGAGTCTTCTCCAGCCCCATAGTTTGAAAGCATCAATTCTTTGGTCTTCAGCTTTCTTTATGGTCCAGCTCTCACATCCATACATGAGTACAGGAACGACCATAGATTTGAATATATGGACTTTGTCAGCAAAGTGATGTCTTTGCTTTTTAACTCACACTCTAGGTTTGTCATAGTTGCCCATCCAAGAAGTAATCGTCTTCTGATTTCATGGCTGCAGTAACCATCTGCAGAAATTTTAGAGCCCAAGAGGATATCTGTCACTGTTTCCACTATTTCCCCTTCTATTTGCCATGAAGTGATGGGGAAGGATGCCTTGATCTTAGTTTTTTAATGTTGAGTTTTAAGCCGACTTTTTCACTCTCCTCGTTCACCTTGAAGAAGCTCTCTCTTCAGTTCCTCTTCACTTTCAGCCATTAGAGTGGTATTATCTGCATATCTGAGGTGGTTGTTGACATTTCTCCTGGCAATCTTGATTCCAGCTTGCAGCTCATCCAGCCGGAGTTTCACATAATGTGCTCTGCATATAAGTTAAATAAACAGGGTGACAATAAACAACTTTGTCATACCCTTTTCTCCTTAATAAACTTTTATTCCAATTTTCCACTCAAATGAAAACTCTATAACAACAGTGACAGCACTGTTAATGTTACAAAATGTTTTAATATCATGATATTAACATGATATCATGTTTTTGTGTTACTCAGTTCAGTTCAGTCACTCAGTCATATCCAACTCTTTGTGACCCCATGGACTGCAGCCTGCCAGGCCTCCCTGTCCATCAACCAACTCCTGGAGTTTACTCAAACTCATGTCCACTGAGTTGGTGATGCCATCCAACCATCTCATCCTCTGTCATCCCCTTCTCCTCCTGCCCTCAATCTTTAACAGCATCAGGGTCTTTTCTAGTGAGTCAATTCTTTGCATCAGGTGACCAAAGTATCGAAGTTTCAGCTTCAGCATCAGTCCTTCCAATGAATGTTCAGGACTGATTTCCTTTAGGATGGACTGGTTGGATCTCCTTGCAGTCCAAGGGACTCTCAAGACTCTTCAACACCACAGTTCAAAAGCATCACTTCTTCGGCTCTCAACTTTCTTTATAGTCCAACTCTCACATCCATACGTGACCACCATAGCCTTGACCAGACGGACCTTTGTTGGCAAAGTAATGTCTCGGCTTTTTAATAAACTATCTGGGTTTGTCATAGATTTTCTTCCAAGGAATAAATGTCTTTTAATTTCATGGCTGCAGTCACCATCTGCAGGGATTTTGGAGCCCCCCAAAATAAAGTCTGTCACTGTTTCCCCATCTATTTGCCATGAAGTAATGGGACCAGATGCCATGATCTTAGTTTTCTGAATGTTGAGTTTTAAGCTAATTTTTTCACTCTCCTCTTTCACGTTCATTAAGAGACTCTTTAGTTCTTCTTTGCTTTCTACCATAAGGTTGGTGTCATCTACAGGTTTTGTGTTATTATCTTAACACGAAAGATATTTTGTGTTATTATCATGCAAGTGCTATCTCCTGGAGGAGGAAATGGCAATCCACTCAAGTACTCTTGCCTGGAGAATCCCAGGGACAGAGGTGCCTGGTGAGCTACAGTCCATGGGGTCACAAAGTATTGTACTTGACTGAGTACACATACACACATGCATACAGTAGAACTTTCAATACCAATATTGGAGAGGTAGATATAATTATTTTTCTTTTACAAACAGAGAAATGAAGCATATATATTTCAAGATACATGTGAATGGCCCAGAGCTAGCAGGTGGTAAAATGAAAATTCTAAATGATGTTGGAAAAGTTCAAATATCAAGTCTAATGAAGTTTTGTAAATGAAGACTTGTAAAGCTGTGCTTTTAGGAACCAACATTCTGCTCTAACATACCTGGGCAGTGTCTTTTATCTTGAGTTTCTAAGACAATACCTGTATTCCAGGGAGAAAGATAGAGTAAAAATAAAAAAGACAAGGAATATCTGTCAGCCATGTCTTAAGGAAGACTCCTGGAAACAAACTGACACATTTTTATATCTCATTGATGAGAAAGTAGTCACTATTACAGGTTGAACTGTGTTCCTCAAAATTCATATGTTGCCCTAGTTCTCGGTACCTCAGAATATGACTTCATTTAAAAATAGAGCTATTCATCATTGTTTCTCAGCCTTTTGTCTAAGATTAATTATAGTATGGCTTCCTTCATAGCTCAGTTGGTAAAGAATCTGCCAGCAATGCAGGAGAACCCCTATTGGATTCTTGGGCCAGGAAGATCCATGAGAGAAGGAATAGGCTCCCCACTCCAGTATTCTTGGGCTTCCCTTGTGGCTCAGCTGATAAAGAATCTGCCTGCAATATGGGAGACCTGGGTTCAATCCCTGGGTTGGGAAGAACCCCTGGAGAAGAGAAAGGCTACCCCCTCCAGTATTCTGGCCTGGAGAATTCCATGGACTAGACAGTCCCTGGGTTGCAAAGAGTCGGACATGACTGAGCGAGTTTCACTTCACTATTCATCACCTACTTAATGGACATGAATTTGAGCAGACTCCAGGAAACCTGGCATGCTGCAGCCCATAGGGTCGCAAAGAGTTGGACACGATTTAGAAAATGAACAACAAATGCTAATTTTAGAGTTTTGTAACAAGAATGAAACATAATGTATAAGTATTATTTGAAAATTGCAGTATGAATTCTGTTAGTAATAGACTTGATTTCTATCCGAGCAGCTGTCTGTGTGCATTAATGGCACTTTGGAATATTTGGTTTTAGATGATAAAGCACATATCTGTGTTTATGGGTAAAAAATGAAATAAAACTAGAGCTATTGAAGATATAATTAGTAAAGAGGAGGTCACACTCACACTGGAGTAGGGTGGACCCCTGATCCAATATGATTGGTGTCTCTCTTTTTTCTTATTTATTAATTTATCTTCTTTTTTTAATGTATTTATTTGTCAGCATTCAGTCTCAGTTGTGGCATGCAAGATCTTTGGTTTGGTGCATGGGGCTTAATTGCCCTGTGGCATGTGGGATCTTAGTTTTGTAGCCAGGGATCAAACTCACACCCCTTGCATTCCAAGGCGAATTCTTAACCACTAGACCACCAGAGAAGTCTCATGATGAGTGTCTTTATAAAAACCATGCAATGCACAGAGCCAGGCTTGAACACAGGGAGGACACCGTGTGAAGACTGGAGCTAAGCTTCATGAACCAAGGAACTATCAGATGCTAGGAGAGATGCCTGGGACAGATCTTTCCTAACAACTTCAGTAGGAGCATGGCCCCAGCTGACACCTTCATCTTTGACCTCTAGCCTTTAGAACTCTGAGAAAATACATTTCTGTTGCTTAAGCCACTCACTTTGTAGTATTTTGTTAAGGTAGCCCCAGCAAATCGAACGGCAACAGTTAAGGTAGTCTAGTAAAGTTTAGGATTTGGGGCTTTATGTATAGCTAAAATCTTGAAAGAGAAAAAAATTATTACTGTAGAACAGGTGGTCTCTGACAAGCTATGGCATACTTTGAGAAGCAGTCTCAATACTCAGCATTTCATTGGATCTGCACTATTAACTGTGAAAGGTATGTTGTTACATTATATATTGAAATACCTAGAAATAAATAATGCTAGCAATTTAATTATGATAGGTCATCCTTACTTCAGAGATATTAAATGTGAAAAAAAAAGAAATGGGCATCTTAGAATCAATGAAATTCAGTAAATATTCTATAGACAATTTAGTTATTAACAGTAAACACAGCAAAGAAATTGTTTACATGAGCTATAATTCAATGATTCAAACCATAGCATATAAACATGATTTGTCTTACTACAAGATTTTAAAAGTATATATAAGATAATCAGATAACAAAGGACATAAAAATGTCAATGTGGACAATATAGATATAAGTATACAAAAATAATACTGTTCTTTAGTTAACTTTGTTCAAAATGCTTCCACTAGATTAGTGAAATGCAGTATCAGTGGTATCATATATTCCCTTTAAAAAAAGTAATATTTGGTAACAGTTATGCTTATTCTTATAGAAGGCAGGAGGAGAAAGGGACGACAGAGGATGAGACTGTTGGATGGCATCGTCGACTCAATGGACATGAGATGAGCAAGTTCCAGGAGATGATGAAGGACAGGAAAGCCTGGTGTGCTGCAGTCCATGGGGTCGCACAAAGTCAGAACAACTAAGCTACTGACCCACAACAACAACAAACGCTTATTCTGCAAAAGAAAGATAATTTGGAGTGGTGGTTTCATAAAAGAAATTTAATGCCCCTTTCTCTAGCAAATAAAAAATAATGGCACTGCTTCAATTGGGAAAAATAATAAGAGGACCTAATAAATGAGATGAAAACTGTAAAATTACCAAATGTAGTAATAATTTACTTCTTTTAAAAAGTTTGCTTTTATTTTCCTTTTCTCTATGAAATTCAGTCCCATTTACTTGAATTATTCTTCTCATTACGTATTGGCTAAACTTCTTTAGAAGCAAATGGGATTCTTCATTTTAGTCCCAAAGGAAAGTTTTAATTGCATGTTGCCATGACAAGTTGAATTAGTAAGACATATATTACTAGATAATTCCACAACTCTCTAATTTTAGAGGGTCTTATCAAGAAAGCCACTTTCTTTAGATGTAACTGAGATCTAAAAAATGCAAAGCATCTGTTTCACAATTAGCAAGGAACAATGTAAGGATGAGTTCACTTGCTCAACCAGGGGTGGAGAAAGGAAACCAGAATCTCCCAGTGTGCAATCTTTTATGATTTTACATTTATGAACCCATAACAGAGCTTGATTCAGCAACTGACCTGTGAAACAGCACTGATTATTAATATTAATTACTATTACAGTATTTACAATATCCCCACGGTATTACAGAACACAATAAAAACAATTTGAGATTCAATTACATCAATGAACAGCTAAAACATTAGTAAAGATATTAGCTAACACAAAGAAAAAAATGCTTAGAGTCTGAAGAAGGCATTTGCAAGCCAAGGAGCTGGGCTTCTCATAAGTCTTGCTGGGGCAAACATGTTGAGGGGGAGGTTGTGTCAAGTTGTGGCAATCAATTCAATAAAGGGAAGGGGTGGGGAACAGCTAAATGTGTTTAGCAAAATGAGGTGATAATTAATTTTAATAATTTAAATGAATTAAATATTTATAAAACAGAAAGAAGACAGACAAAAACAGGGCCACTGGAAGTATAGAACAACTTAACAGCTCTAGACAACATGAGATTCAGCAGTAGCAGAATTTCATTTCATGCAAGAAATTGAAATCATAAAATTATTATCAAAGTTTTTGTACTTGGGCCTTTAAGGAGTCAAGAAAAGTAAGAAAGAAATTATCTTCTCCAGTTTTTTAAGAAGCAACTTCAGTTTTTAAAACACCAATGAAGAACAAATGGAGCAAAAGTCCTTTTGGCACCTGGCCTATCAGTGAACCTCTTCCTACTTTCTGAGTAGCTCAGTCTTAGCTTCCGTTTTCTTCAAAGATAATCTAAAATGCTAACTGTTTTGTGTATTCTTTGCTGATCTCCATGAGCAAATACACTCTACCTAAATTAGTGGCTCCCAACCTTTTTGGCACTAGGGTCTGGTTTTGTGGAAGACAATTTTTCCACAAACTGGGTAAGGGGGGTGGTTTAGGGGTGATTCAAGCACATTACATTTATTGCGCACTTTTTTCTATAATTATTACATCGGCTCCATCTCAGATCATCAGGCATCAAGTCCTGGCAGTTGAAGACCCTGCTAAATGGTGCTTTTCCAATTGTACTTTGTCTCAGAGATCACTGAAATGCTAGATTTACCAATATTCTGGGCTTCCCCGGTGACTCAGTGAAGAATCTGCCAGCAAAGCAGGAGACTCAGGTTCAATCCCTGGGTTGGGAAGATTCTCTGGAGAAGGGAATGGCATCCCACTCCTGTGTTCTTGCCTCGAGAATTCCATAGAGAGAAGAGCCTGGCGGGGTATAATCCATGAGGTTCACAGGAGGCAGACATGACTGAGCAACTAACACATTAAGGAGTTAGCATATTTTTCTATGAAGGGCAAATGTTTTAGGCTTCACTGGCCATTCAGTCTCTTTCACAGATGCTCAACTCTGCCATTTTACTGTAAAAGCAACCATAGACGACATACAAATGAAGGAACCTGGATGTGTTCCAATAAAACTCTCTTTATTGACATTGAAATCTGAATTTCATATAATTTCACATGTCACACAGTATTAATCTTCTTTTGATTTTATTCTTAACCATTTAAAAATGTAAAAATGCTTCTTCACTCATCATCCATGCAAAAACAAGTGGCAGGCCAGATTTAGTTCACAAAGTGTGTTTGTTTGGACATTGTGTTCTGGACTACGGGTTCTGTAAGATAAGGCATCTCCTAACCTTGTCTATATCATCCCTGCAGTACTTAATAAGTGCTTCTGTGAGTATTTGTCAAAGTGAATACTGGCATCAAAGAGATAAGAAGCAGTGAATACAAACAAAACGTAAAGAAAGTTCACCTTTCTGTCTTCCTCCTGTCTTTCTCATCAGAATATCTTTAAGGGACTCCTCTATTATTCTCTTTCATACTTTTCTGTTCTTTTCAACTAAGTAGTTACCAACATAGTTAATTATGAATGTATTTGTGAGTTTTCATGTTTATTACTATATTGATTTCTATCAATGACATGATAAAGTATCATAAATGTAATGACTTTGAAAGCAATACATATTTTCATCTGTTTTCACAAGTCATTAGTCAGATGGGCTTGGCTGGGTCTCTGCTTAGAGAATGTCACAAGGCTAAAATCAAGGTGCCTACAGGACTGTGATCCTTTATAAAAACTTGAGAGGGTCTATATGACAGAATCTGCTTAGAAGCAGACTTTTTTTCTATGAAGGGCAAATGTTTTAGGCTTCACTGGTCATTTAGTCTCATGTTGGATGAATTGAGTTCCATGCAGCTATAAGACTGAAGTCCTCATTTCTTTGATGACTGTTGGCTTATTCTCAGCACCTAAATTCTACTGCATTCCTTGACTCATATTCCCATTTCTTTAAAGCCAGTAGCTGTGGATCAAAGTCCTTTTCATGCTTCATTTCTCCTTCATTTTCTTCAGCTCCTTATCTCCCTCCAACTTTAACTAAGAAAGGGTCTCTGACTTTTATTTATTTATTTTTTCCTTGATGACTGATCTGTTTTATTTATAACAATGTTAGATGCAGCTTGCTTGTACCTCGAATATTACACATTAAAGTGCAACAGGCTGTTGAGTCTTGCATTTCATGTGAAGTGGGAGATAGTTTCCACCCTCACTTTGGTCCTCTGGTTTCACATGACTTAGTACTATTAATTTAGAAATGCAATCATGGTTTAGTTTAACTCAGCCTAAATAGCTGTTGGGCAGTTTCACCCTCTCTGAACACATATTGCTATTCCCATCCCATCCCCAATGCTTAGGGCAGCAACACCACGATGTCCACCCTTATGCTCCAGTGCGTGCAACAGGATGACAAGAATACGACAGTCAGATGCTCCAAGAGGATGGCCCAGGGCGATGGCTCCTCCTTCAGTGTTGACCTTCTCTGGGTTTAAACCAAGTTCTTCAGCTACTGCAACAGAGAGGGCTGCAAAGGCTTCACTGATTTCGAATACATCAACATCCTCCAGTGACCACCCAGCTTTTGCAACAGCTTGCTTTGTTGCTGGAATTGGTCCTATTCCCATAAAGGCTCCACACCTGCTTGTGCCCAGGAAACTACCTGTGCTAAGGGTGTGAGCCCACAGCTGCCAGCTTCAGACTTCTTCATAAGAAGCACTGCTGCAGCACCATCATTCATTCCTGAAGCATTAACTGCTGTGACTGTTCCCATTCCATCATAAGGAAGCAAGGCTTTAGCTTGGACACAGCTTCTATGTTGCTCCCATGGTGAGAAAACTCATCTGTTTTAACTTCAGTAAGACCTTTTTTTAGAAGATACAAAAACTGGCACGATCTCTTTGTCCAAACAGCCGGCCTTCTGTGCATTCTCCATCCTGTTTTGCGATAGCACTGCCCCCTTGGCCTGGTCTTCTCCACTCACTTGCCATTGTTCGGCCACATTTTCGGCTCTTATGCCCATATGATAGTTGTGGAATGCCTCAGTGAGCCCGTCAGAGTATATGATCAGTCAGTGGTTTTTCCCCAGTCTTGGTTCCCGTCCTCAAGTGAACCAAATCAGGAGTCTTGCTCATATTTTCCATGCCTCCTGCAACAACAATGCTGGAGTCTCCTATCCTTACCGACTGGGCTGCGAGGCAC
Source organism: Odocoileus virginianus (assembly GCF_023699985.2). Classification (NCBI taxonomy): domain Eukaryota; kingdom Metazoa; phylum Chordata; class Mammalia; order Artiodactyla; family Cervidae; genus Odocoileus; species Odocoileus virginianus. The sequence goes on from NC_069688.1 coordinate 28,612,333, forward strand.
ACGGCCTGCAGGCCTGACCCGCCGATAATTCGGCAGCTCCACGTTGGAACAGAGTGGGGGATTCCTGCACCCACACTGGCCTGTCAAACAGGGTTCTGCCCCAGCCTACTGCCAAAACGTGTCCAAATATGACCTCCAAGGCTTCTTCGGGAGCCACAGCGGCCCTTTTCAGGACCTCTCTGATGACAGTTGAGCCCAGGCCACGGACAGGAACGGTGGATAAGGCACCATCGAAGGAGCCCATGATGGTGCGCGCCGCGGAGACGAGGACCACCAGGTCCGAGTCTGCACTCATCCTGCCACCCTACCGCCTCTGGAGCAGCCACTGTGGGCCCCAGCGCAGTCGGCTTAGTGCTGGCTTTTAAAAGTTTCATGTGATTAGATGTTTTTACCCATATAGTCTAGGGTACTGTCTCCACGTCAAGATCAGTAACCGTAACTACGTCTGCAAAGTTCCTTGGCCATGTAATATAACATTGTTATAGGTTTCAGGGGTGAGTGCGCAGACATCTTTGGAAGGAGGCATTATTCAGTGTACCACAATTACCAACCACCCCTGTAAGTTTCACAAACAAAGGTCCTATCTTTTTTAGCCTTGTTGCACACCCAATGTGTGACACGCTTGCCAGACACATAATAATTGCTTGATAAATATAATTGATAAATATATCTTGAATCGAAGAAAGAATAAGTGAGCAAATGAATGAGTGAATATGTGGATCTAGAGTTTAGTAGAATGTTCTAACCTTGAATCAAACATTTAGGAATTTTGAGTGTATCTATGGGTCAGTGGTTAACAAAAGCACAGATTTTCACTTCAGGAAAACATGGATTCAAATTGGTAATTTTACTGTCACTTATTGACTGAGTACCAAGAATCTTTGTGCCACAGTTTCTTCATATGAAAAATGGGAAATCAAAACTTCTGTCTAAACGTTTGAGGATCAGATATATACAGCTGTGTATCTAGTTCCTGTATATACAGTGCCTAGCTCATAGTAAGCACTTATTTTATTATAGCCATTATAAATGTTGCAGCTATTTTGAGGTCTAGGTAGTTGATGGAATTAATTTATTTGGGAAGAAATAGAATAGAGGAGAGGGGGAGGAAGGGGAGAAGGGTAGGGTTGGGTCCAGAAGATGGAAAGGAAGAGAGAGGTCTCAGCAGAACACTGTCACTTAGCAATATTTAAGAAGCAAGTAACTAAAGAGAAGTAAGAATCAATAGTCAAAGATGCAAGAAAGATAGAGAAGAGCACAGTCTTGGAAACAAAAGTGGAGGAGGAACTTGAAGGACAGAGTCACTAACAGTTTCAAATATGAGGACAATATCATGTAATGTAAAAATTGAAATGAGTCCATTATATTATTGGATAAAGATGTCAGTGCTGACCCAGCAGGGAAGGTTTGGTGAAATATTAGGGAAGACATTCAAGTATAGCAATTTGAAGAAGAAATGGAAAAAGAAGGAATGAGAAAATGGAAATGGAATGAGAAAGCATGGTCTATTCTTTCCAGAAGTTTGATGTTGAAGGAAAAAAGAAAGATGAGCCATAATTTGGAGAAAAGGCTTGATGTAAATGGGAATTTGGAGTGCACATGTATTTATTTTACTGTCCTTCACACATTTCTTACCACAGCTTTTCAATCCCTTTCCCTCTCTATCTTTTCCACCTTCCCCCATCAATGATAAAATTAATCAATTAATCATAAAAAGGTTAATCAATAGTAAATCTAAGAGAGAAATGGAAAAATTTACTTGAGCCAACTTGGGAGACAGTTTTTCAGGAAACTCTGAGGCCTGTTCTGCAGATATAAAGGGGGATTCCTGGTGACTCAGACAGTAAAGAATTTGCCTGCCAATATGGGAGACCCAGGTTCAATCCCTGGATCAGGAAGATCCCCTGGAGAAGGAAGTGGTAACCAGTATTCTTGTCTGGAGAATTACATGAACAGAGGAGCCTGGTGGACTACAGTCCATGCGATTGCAAAGAGTCAGATGTGACTGTCACACACAAAGTGGGAAGCCAGTATATAATGTGATTTTAGAAAGAGGGTCCCTGCAATCAAGCACACATATTGATGGAAGGCTATTGCTATTTGCAAAGAAAAGATATGGTATCCTAGTGAATGGTTTTAGTGTTTTTCCAAGTGTAGGGAGATGCAAGAAACCAGATTCACAAAATTTTCTCCTGAAAATATCTAACTATCTGAAGGCCAGTTCTGCCAGTTTTCCAAGTACAAAGTGCCTTATCCTGATCTTCACCCTGAGTTCCTTTCAGGTTGTACTGTATGTAGGTCAGTGACAGCAGTGGGTAATGATTTGATTCTTGTAGAACTGGATGATGGGCAACATTCTTTTACAATCCCTTCCCTTTTGGCTTTAATGTCAACCCAGGTTTGAGAGGTATTCTGTGACCAAGTTGTCTCACAGTGCTAGAAATACTCATTCCCAGTTTGGCTGAGGATTTCATTGGTAGGTCACCTCATGTAGTATTACTGAAGTAGGCTTAGTAAATAGCAGCCAAAAACCCCTGTCCCACCTGTCTTACTAGTCTGTTATAATCTAGTTAATGATTTCCTCTTGTTGCGTCTTCCCAAATCTAGACTTCCAGGGTTATAATCATTGATCTCATTGAACTGTATATGTGGTCAATGGTCTCAGTTCATCTAGTTCTTTTTGATAGAGGCTTAGAAACACATTTGGTAATGCAAGAAATAATAATCTTGTAAAATAGGCCAAATACCAGTAATATACCTTGTCACATTAATAAGGTCATAAGAAAGTATTCAAGTTAAAACTTGCATTAGATGCAGTTCAGTATCTCCCCAGGTTGTCTGACCCAGGCTGCTCTGCACCAGCCATCTTAAAGGGAAATGACAAGTTGGAATCACATGTAAAGCTCACCATAGACACTTGCATGTACCAGATGAGAAGTGGCTTATCATATTCTCTTATAGGCTTGAGAAAGGAATGCTGTCTTCTAAGGAGTTGCATGGCTGATGTCTGAAGAAGAAAAATTGATCTTTATGGTTGAGCAGGTATTTCTGCCCTTGGGGAGGTCTGGTTAATACTCAGTGTAGATGCATAATGCATGCTAGAGGCGAGGGAGGAGACCTACATGGGCAGAGAAAAGCTTTGTGTTTAAACTTTTATCTCACTTTAAAATACCAATTTTATTTCATCACCCCATCATGCTCAACAAAGAACCTCAACTACTTCCTGCAACATATAGCAACTATCATGTAGGACCTTTCTCAACTTGTTAAGATAACCTGCTTCCCACATCTCAACTCCCCAAAAGTCTTACCTTCTGCCTTGCTATCAGGTAGAAGTGATAAACCATCACATATCACAACAACTCTGTCATTTGTGCACTGAATCCCTTCCCTGCTTCTTTTCTACCATCTAGTGTGCGTTAGTTGCTCAATTGGGTCCAACTCTTTGTGACCCCAGGGACTGTGAGCCCACCAGGCTCCTCTGTCCATGGAATTCTCCAGGCAAGAATGCTGGAGTGGGTCACCATTCCCTTCTCCAGGGATTGTCCCAACCCAATGATAGAACCCTGGTCTCCTGCCTTGCAGACATATTCTTTACTGACTGAAACACCAGGGAAGCCTGCCTTCTTACCATGATCTTGAGTAATTATTAACTCCTCTGTATCCCAGTTCATTCCATTGTAAAGTGGAAGCAAAAACTCACTATGTTAATGTAGATTAAATAAGAGAAGCATGAAGAAAATGTTAATATAATGACTGGTGTTTAGTAAGCACTCAGTATCTTTACTCCCTTTCTTTTTTTAAAAAATATTTTTGGGCACATTGCCCAGCATGCAGGATCTTAGTTCCCTGGCTAGGGATCAAATCTGCACCCCCTACATGGGAAGCCTGGAATCTTAACCACTGGACCACCAGGCAAGTCCCTCCCTTGCTTCTAATACTAAATGTATCACCTTTTTGGTACCTTATTCCATTAAGGTTTTTCCCCTTTCCTTTGTCTTCCTCTGGTATAATCAATTCTCAGGCTTTTTCGTTAGATACTTTTGTTCTACTAGCATCTAGGATTTCCCATTTCTTTTCCATTTTTCATCTATTACATGCCACCTGTTCTTTACTCTCTTATAAGCTACCTCTGCAGTCCTACCTTCTGGTCTTGCTCCACATCTTTTCAATCTTTGTCTTTATTCATACTCTTATTACAATACTGGCTCTGCATCATTTCACTTGTGAACCCGACTCTTTAAGCCTTCCTCCTTCACATGGTCCCTTCCCTTACCACCTCCTTACACTTTGACTTGATATCTAAAAGCAATAAATGGAATGTCATTTATTAGATATACATCCCATGAGGAAAAGAACATTTGTTTCATCCATTGCTGTATCCTTAGGACCTTAAACTTTGATTTTTTTTCTTAAACATTGAGTTAATGAACTAATATGTCTCTGCCTCCAGTCTCCTTTCCTTGAAGTCACCAAACTGCTTTGCCTAACTATCAAATTTATATCTTCAACCAAAACTTTCCTTTTGTGTTTCAGGCTACCTGCTTGACAGTTTCACTTAAATCTTAAATCATCTTGAATTAGACATGCTCCAAACTAATTTCAAGAAACTTACTTCCACCTCTCAGTTGTTTCTCCTCCACAGCCCTCTAGCTCAGTGAATCCATCTGTTGTTCCAACGAGACATTTGAAGTCATCATTTACGAGCTCATCTTATTCATTCCCCCTAACCAATCCTTCATTAAATCCACAGACTTTGTTATGGCATATCTCTTGGCTCTGTACACTTCTTTCCATCTCCATTGCTAACATCTAGTCAAGCAATCACTCCATGTAGTGCGGACTACTGCAGTAGTCTATTATATGTCTCCTGCTATTCATGCCTAAGCCCTGTGCAATCCATTTTCCATACAGCAGTAATAGTATGTTTAGATGTATTGGTTTGTGCCAAAAAGTTTCTTCAGATTTTTCTGTAACATCTTATGAAAAAACCCAAGCAAATTTTTGGCTACCACAATAGGATTAATCATGTCACTCCTTTATTCAAAACATTGGAATGAAATAAGCATGGCCTAGAGAGGATATACATAATTGAACTCCTGCCTCTATTAGCAGCTAAATTTTTTCCACTCTGCTTGTTATTTGTATTCTCATCACTTTCTCCAGAGTTCAGCTTTTTCTTACTTTGGAATCTTCAGAGAGGTAGTTCTTTCATTTATGTTTCTGCAGTCAGCTGCACATTGACTCAGTGGCTCTGCTTCAGCAGGTTATTTGGTTGTCGGTTGGGTATCTCAGCTTTCAGCAGCCACTTGATCTCTTCTAGGCCATCCTTGTGCTGTGGGCTTATTCTGCGACAGAAGCAGAGTTGAAAACAAGTCATAAGATGAGCCCGAATTCAAAGAGTGGAGAAATAGACCTCTGCTAGATGGGAGAAACTGTCAAATCACCTTGCAACCAAAAAACATGGATATAGGTAAGCCATTATCTGAGGCTATCCATAAAATGAATCTACACAATAGCCAAGTCTCAGAAAGAGAGCCTAATTGTTTTTCTTGCCTTTAAAGTATAGGATATGGGTATATGTACATATGTGTGTGTCGCTCAGTCATGTCTGACTCTTTGCGACCCCATCAACTGTAGCCTGCCAGGGTCCCCCATCCATGGGGATTCTCCAGGCAAGAGTACCGAGTGGGTTGCCATGCCTTCCTCCAGGGTTCTTCCCAACCTAGGGATCAAACCCAGGTCTCCTGCACCGCAGCTGGATTCTTCACCATCTGAGCCACCAGGGAAGCACATGATTACTGGAATGGGTAGCCTGTCCCTTCTCCAAGGCATCTTCCCAACCCAGGAATCAAACCAGGGTCTCCTGCACTGTGACAGATTCTTAACCAGCTTAGCTACCAGGGAAGCCCAGATGCAAATATAAATATATACAAGTATCAAGAATACTCAAACTACCACACAATTGCACTCATCTCACACACTGGTAAAGTAATGCTCAAAGTTCTCCAAGCCAGGCTTCAGAAATACGTGAACTGTGAACTTCCAGATGTTCAAGCTGATTTTAGAAAAGGCAGAGGAACAAGAGATCAAATTGCCAACATTCACTGGATCATCGAAAAAGCAAGAGAGTTCCAGAAAAACATCTATTTCTGCTTCATTGACTCTGCCAAAGCCATTGACTGTGTGGATCACAATAAACTGTGGAAAATTCTGAAAGAGATGGGAATACCAGACCACCTGACCTGCTTCTTGAGAAACCTGTATGCAGGTCAGGAAGCAACAGTTAGAACTGGACATGGAACAACACACTGGTTCCAAATAGGAAAAGGAGTACATCAAGGCTGTATATTGTCACCCTGCTTATTTAACTTATATGCAGAGTACATCATGAAAAATGCTGGGCTGAAGGAAGCACAAGCTAGAATCAAGATTGCTGGGAGAAATATCAATAACCTCAGATATGCAGATGACACCACCCTTATGGCAGAAAGTAAAGAAGAACTAAAGAGCCTCTTGATGAAGTTGAAAGAGGAGAGTGAAAAAGTTGGCTTAAAGTTCAACATTCAGAAAACTAAGATCATGGCATCCTGTCCCATCACTTCATGGCAAATAGATGGGGGAACAGTGGAAACAGTGGCTGACTTTATTTTTCTGGGCTCCAAAATCACTGCACATGGTGATTGCAGCCATGAAATTAAAAGACACTTACTCCTTGGAAGGAAAGTTATGACCAACCTAGATAGCATATTAAAAAGCAGAGACATTACTTTGTCAACAAAGGTCCATCTAGTCAAGGCTATGGTTTTTCCAGTGGTCATGTATGGAAGTGAGAGTTGGACTATAAAGAAAGCTGAAGGCCAAAAATTTGATGCTTTTGAACTGTGGTATTGGAGGAGACTGTTGAGAGTCCCTTGGACTGCAAGGAGATCCTACCAGTCCATCCTAAAAGAAATCAGTCCTGGGTGTTCATTGGTTGGACTGATGTTGAAGCTGAAACTCCAATACTTTGGCCACCTGTTGTGAAGAGTTGACTCATTTGAAGACCCTGATACTGGGAAAGATTGAGGGCAGGAGAAGGGGACGACAGAGGATGAGATGGCTGGATAGCATCACCGACTCGGTGAACATGGTTTTGGGTGAACTCCGGGAGATGGTGATGAACAGGGGGGCCTGGCGTGCTCTGGTTCATGGGGTCACAAAGAGTCAGACATGACTGAGCAAATGAACTGAACTAATCAATATATACTTAATTGAGTACTGGAAGATATTTATATTTCAAAACTCCTCCAAAGGTAGTAGAAAAGTTTCCCTAGTGATAAGGACAGAGGCTGTAATGAAGTTTGGAATTAGGATTTGGGAAGTGCAAACAGGCATTTATTTTGTCTTAAGATTATAAATTGATGGAATTTACCTGAGCCTTGAAGAAAGTGCTATAAAAATCAAGAAAGTTTGAGAAGCAGTGCAGAAATAATAAAACTGTGAATAAAAAGGCAGATTTTAGAACAAGAGAAATTCTTCAAAGCTTCCATACTTCAGTAATTTCTTCTGTGTCGCTTTAGGCTCCGAAAGTCACAGATCCCTATATTAAACAGTAGCACTATGTACCTTTCTTTGCAGTATTCATTAATGTTGAAACTTTACATTACATTGTGTAAGCTTCTACACAGAAGTCAGACATTGCCATTTTTCCAACTTCTTTGAGCACAAATATTTTATATATGTAAACCAGTCAGAATGTCCATGATCAACAGTGCTACAAATAACAAATGTTGGAGAGGGTGTGGAGAAAAGGGAACACTCTTAGGCTGTTGGTTGGAAGTTGGTACAGCCACTATAGAGAACATTATGGAGGTTCCTTAGAAAACCGAAAGTAGAATTACCATACACTCCAGCAATCATATTCCTAGGCATATACCTAGAGAAAACCGTAATTCCAAAAGACATCCCACTGCTTATTCATTGTAGCACTATATACAATAGCCAGAACATGAAAGAAACTAAATGTCCATTAACAGAGCGATGGATAAAGAGGTAGTACATATATATACAATGAAATATTGCTCAACCATAAAAAAGGAATGAAATTGTGCCATTTGCAGAGATGCATGGCACATCTGTCATACTCTATCACAGAGAGTGTGGCATCACTGACTCAATGGACATGAGTTTGAGAAAACTCGGGGAGGTGGTAAACAGGGAAGCCCGGCATGCTGCAGTTCATGGGGTTGCAAAGAGTCCGACACGGTCGAGTGACTGAACAGCAAAGCTATCCTAGCAGAGTTTCCCAGGTGGCTCAGCAGTAAAGAATCCGTCTGCAATGCAGGAGACATGGGTTTGATCCCTGGGTCTGGAAGATCCCCTGGAGAAGGAAATGGAAACCCACTCCAGTATTCTTGCCTGGGAAATCCCATGGACAGAGGAGCCTGGAGGGCCATTATCCATGGGGTTGCAAAGACGACTTAACAACTAAACAACAAAAGCAATCTATTTATTTGCAAATATTTTTTATCTTTTGGAAACATTCTTACCTGAGGTACATAATTCCTTGTTGATCTTTTGATGGTCAATTTTATGTGTCAACTTCACTGGACTAAGTGGCGCTTAGATAACTGGTAAACATGATTTCTGAGTGTGTCTGTGAGGGCGTTTTCAGAAGAGATTAGCATTTGAAGCAGTAGATTGAGTAAAACTCACCCTCATGAATGTGAGCAGGCATAATACAATCCTGGCAGTGGTAGTTTAGTCTCTAAGTTGTGTCTGAATCTTGAGATCCCATGGACTGTAGATCCCCAGGTTCCTTTGTACATGGGATTTCCCAGGCAAGAATACTGGAGTGGGTTGCCATTTCCTTCTCCAGGGGATCTTCCCCATCCAGGAATTGAACCCTGGTCTCCTACATTGCAGACAGATCCTTTACCAACTGAGCTATCAGAGAAGCTTAGTCCAATCCTTTGAGGGCTTAAATAGAACAAAAAGGTGAAGGAAGGGTGGATTTGCTCTCTGCTTGATCTGGACATCCGTCGTCTCCTACCCTGAGACCTAGGTACTTCTGATTCCTGTATTTTCAGACTAAGTTGGGATCTTATGCCATAGAACTCCCAATTCTCAGGTCTTTTGATTCAGACTAATTTGCACCACTGGTTTCTTTGTTCCAGCTTGCAGACAGCAAGCAGATCATGGGAAGTCTAAACTTCCATTACTCTGGGAGTCAGTTCCTATGATATATCCTTTTATATATATCTTTAAACATTTACTGATTCCGTTTCTCTAGAGAATCCTGACAAAAACACTTCTCCATGACATATAATTCCTATTGGAATTTAAATTTAATTTTCAATTTCAACTTAATTATTACTCCTTTATAAATGACATTTATTTGTGGCAACTGTTATAGAGAGTCCTTGTCTTTGCTGTTCTGTGCTTTCACTATGTTGTGACTAACAATGGATTTCTACATATTTAACCTGTTTAGTTCACATGATGGCTTTTGAATTATAATTTGTACCTTTCATGAATTCTCAAAAAATGTTATCATTGTTTCTTCCCCATTTTCTCTAATCTCTTTTAGAATTTCAATTATGCATGTGTTCATTCTTATTTTCTTTTTGTAAGCCACTTAAGTTATTTTTCAAGGTTTCTGTATCCTAGCATCTCTGTAAGCTGCATTTATTTATTTCATTATTAATTTATACATAATAATTTACTATCATTAGTCTATAATCTCTCTTTTAGCTTATGACTTATCTTTCTGCTCTTATATTTAACCCATCCATTGAAGTTTTGACTTAAATTATTAAGTTTAATCTCTCAGCTTCTTCTGGTTTTCCTGGCCAGTAGTATAAAACAGGTAGTATTCAATATAAAGTAGAACTCGAGGGACTTCCATGGTGGTCCGGTGGCTAAGACTCCGTGCTCCCAGTGCAGGGAGCCTGGGTTTGATCCCTGGTCAGGGAACTAGATCCCATATGCTGTAGCTAAGCATTCTCACTCCCCAGCAAAGATCGAAGATCCTGCTTGCTATCATTATGACCCAACACAGCCAAAATAAATGAATAAGTAAAACAAATATTTTAACAAATGGACTCTCCTTTAAAAATAAATAAATAAATAAAGTAGAACTCTAAACTAGTGTGAGATAAACCAAAGACACACATTCTACAGAGTCACTTTATCCCCTGTCTGCAGCTGTGGTCACAAGAGACAGATTTTCACATCCTTCTACACTTCTGGTCAACAGTTTTTTCATCCTGCTCTTTGACTAAGGATAGATTCCTTTGGAGAAACAACTATTATGAAAAGTCTTCTGATTTTCTCTATTTCCATAGACCAGATGTAATATCCTCATTCCAATGTAGCTATTCCCTAAAATTCCAGGTTGCTGTATCATCATATTGTCCCATCCTATGTCCCAAGAAATGCCTCAGATTTCATATTGTCTTATGATTTTTATTTCAGCTTTTAAATCCTACTGTGTTGTTGGAGAAAGAGGAGAAACTTAAAGATTTCCTTTCGTTTCTTGAGAATTCAGCCATGAATTTTAAAATATATTTATTTTAGCTTAGTTCATGCCTACATGTTATTCAGAGGAAGAGCTTGAAAGAAAACTACATATACTTTAACATACAGCTATATTCTCACCACTTTGTGCTGTGTGAACACAAAAATATTTATTTAATAATGCTATAGAATTGTTTGGATTGAAGGAAAAGAAAAGCAATAATAAGACACATTACATATTTTTTAGTTTCTAAATGGTTTAAACATATAGAAAAATAAAAAGAATGATATTAAACAGCCAAGTTTTGACAACTCAGATATTATGAATGCTGATATTCTTCTATACATGCTTCAATTTTTTTAGAGTAATACAATGTTGCCAAAACAAATAACTTCCAATTAGAGCTACCTGAAGAATAGAGAATTTATTTATGCATTCTTTCAGCTAACATACATTGACTCAAAAGTTAAATATCTTATACAATGGTTAGCAGTGGAGATTTAAATCACTCATGTTTAGGTCAATAATGGAACTATGCCTTTCCGAATAAAATTTTACTGTGACTGTGTTATTGATAACACAATCTTGTTTCATAAACATTTATTGAACACAGAGGAAAAATCTAGCAGTGAAAATAAAGAGGAGGAAGAAAATGCTCTAATTATGAGAAGCCTTCTTTATTCCCTACTGGCACTGTATATCTAAAAAAAATTGACTCATTTATGTATGTTATTCCTTGCCTTTCACCTCTATTTGGATTATTTATTAATCCTTGACCCAAAAAATCAATATATTGTGAATTCATTTATATACACTCAATATTAGTGAGATAAAATACAATAATGAAAGTACTATTATATAAAGAAGTACCAGATAGAACTATTATAGATACTTAGAGATGAGGTATGCCTCTTTCATTTCCTGTAGTTCACTGTACATGTAGATATAGTACTATTTCTTCCATTATGAATTGAAATATTCTTAAATTTGTTGAAGAATTTCAATAAAGCCAATGAAAAGAATTATTAATCCCCTTGAATAGTAGTGGGAAATGCACTGTAATTGGTAGGCTTCATATCAGAATTCTTGGAATTTCTCCAACTGCATTAGCAATTGGTCATCTTAATTACATGGTCCATTAGCTGAAATCTGCATTACAAAACTCCCATGCACAATTCTTGCCAACTCTGATCCATTCATTGTGAGGTCAAAGTTGCCTTGCTCATTGCAAAATGAAACTAGATATATTAAGTTAAAGTATTTCGAGCTCATTAAATATACAACCTCAAGTTAGTCACCATATCACATACAGAAAATAACTACAGCCCTAGAGACAATGCCCCCAATACTTCCAGCTTTTTATGATGTAAGGTATTTCTGCAAAAGATACAGGCATATTCAAAAAAATTTAAAAGAGAATATCCATCTTTGAGCTTCTACTTCCTGTAACTTATAGTTACTTACCATGTTGACACAAATGTCTCAGTCTAACTGATAATAACCTTTAGCATATTTGTTAAGAAACAAAAAAGTAGATTCCCTTATCACTGCCAGCAAGGATTGCTTCAGTCCAGAGGTATCCATGGAACCTTAACCAAAGCCACCTGGCAATGTTTGTTTTAGCACAGTCCCAATTCAAAGGTTCTCAGACAACGAACTAAAATTGAATGAATCTATTCAATATTCATTCCCTCACTTGCTAAGATATTAACTTCTATTTTTATCTGCAATGTGCCCCTTACTGGAGTATTGATGTTAATAAAAGACACTCATTGTCTTCAAGACACTTATGACCCGGCCCATTTTATGCAAATGTTTCAAAAAGAGTATAGATTTATGAAAGCATGTTGTTTTCTATCACAGATCTTATTTCTCCATTTTTTTTTCCCCAAAGGATGTAATGAAAAACTCACTCAGATTCCTCACTAACATCCAAAAACTATGTCTATACATTTCTTGGATCCCTACTATCTAATTTATCAAAATATTGAGGCTAACCTAGAATATAGCATATAATGAACTTAGGCTAGTATTTTTCTAATCTTAAATATTCTTGCAAATCATGTGTATGATAAGCTGTTCTAGAATTTTGCCCAGTACTGAAAGCAGACTTATTGATTTACATTTCAGTCTCCAGTTTTGCTTCAATATAAATGGAAACAAGAGGTGCCTGTCTCTTGCATTCTTGCATTTTTTTTTCAGTTTCCCTGAATCTTTAGAAATTACATAAAATTTCAAGTGCACATACAAGTTCTTATAGTAGCTGAGCTCCAACTGTTCCAAGTTAGAAAAGCTGCTAAATTGTCTCTTACAATCTTTTTCACTCAACCATGATTTCACATACTTGCTTATCCTAAACTTTCTCATTTAAAACCTATTCCTTTTGGCATGAAAAAGAAATGGAGGTAGTTAAGCACTTCTATTTTCCTCAACTCTATACATTACACCTGTGGATTTACTGTACAGTCATACCTTAACCCCTTTCATGTCTTGAGCCAAAAACAAAAAAACAAAACCAGAAAAAAGCCTTTCTATTTTCTATGTATTTTCTTATTGCAGATCTCAGCATTCATCTTACATCATGTATTGTTCTGTTTCACTCTAATATACATCCTTATCTAAATATCATCCAGTCCATCTTTTCTACCAACTTTTTTAAAATCGTGTTTTATTAAATTACTATCTATGCAGCCAAACCTTATCTCTAAATATTATCTTCCTCATTTTCTTTTTCATTTGGATCAGTTGCAATTGTGGAGTCTGATATTCCTTTTTGGAGGCTCCCAGCCTTCTTAACTCATCCTCCCTTTTAGAGGGTCAAGAAGTGGGAGCAAATCTGTTATGGTGGAAGCTTAGAGACGATATGACTTAAGTCCAATCATCTTATACAAACCCGGCTGTCTGGAAATGGAAATAAAACAGTTTCCTGGAAGGAATTGTGTAGATAGGACGAGCTCTATGGAGTTCAATCTAGTTTCTAATCCTATTAGTCCCGGGGAGATAGATAAAAGGACCATTAAAGTGGTACAGATGTGTTCTGTGATTGTGATTGCACCCCAATCTCTGACAGTGCCTACCTCCTTGTGGCCAATGAAGAAACTGCTAGTGTCAGGAGTTTCAGCTAAGGAACGCTTTGGTGGTGGCAATGATGAAGGAAACAAAACTGCACTTTGTGTTATTTCTTAAACTAGCTGAGCGTTACACAGTGTTATTGAAATAGGTTGGAGGGAACAGGATCAACCTTCTTCCACCCTGGAAGCTAAAAGATAAGTCAGAGGTGGCAGAGGTAGTGATTTCAAAGATACCGCCAGAGAGCAGTGGGATGACAATCATCATTAAATACTAGGACCATATCATCATGTACCATTACCTCTTGCTTTGTATTCATGACCCTAAACCAAAGTTAATCTGCTATCACAGGAGTTAATACACTCATTAACGGTGACTAAACAAAGCCTAAATTACTCAGGAAAAGTTTTAGATTCAAACAACAACAGGGAGAATTATGTAGTGACCACAGAGCATTCTCCTGCTTGTGAGGAATATAACTCCCATCATATATTTCTGAGAGCTTCTTCTCTGCTGTCTGAAGTGAGGTTCAAGTAATCAGAGAGAAGAGAATCTCAATTAATATGGAACAGATCTTCAATGCATTCATTTAGCTGCTACTGCTACTGCTAAGTCACTTCAGTCGTGTCCGACTCTGTGCGACCCCGTAGACAGCAGCCCACCAGGCTCCCCCGTCCTGGGATTCTCCAGGCAAGAGTATTGGAGTGGGTTGCCATTGCTTTTTCCATTCATTTAGCTAGTGAGCATTTATTAAGCGTTAATTTAGAATCTAGACCCTCACCATACATTTTTCCATTCATTTAGTTGTTGAGAATGTATGACTTGTGAGTATCTTCTGGGGAGTCATTTATACCCAGGCTTATGTTGTCTAGGAATTACTTCCCATTAAAGGATTTCAAATCATCTTTTACAACATTTTGAGCACATGTCTGATTACAACCAGCATTTCCACTTACTAATGATTGCAAACTTTAAAGTAACACAGCCCTTCCCACCAGGCCCCGTGATTCTCATATTAAAAACCACTTTTCTTTTGTTTTAAAAGATAGTTTGACAATGGGTTCCATCATTCTACCTTCTCACTGTGTAAACATGAACAGAAATTTCAGAAGATACCTGAAAATTTGAAGTTTCAGGAAAAGAACATTATTTGAGTATTTCCTATGTTCTAAGTACCTGTATTTTGCCTTTTCACTTTAACATATTTAATCTTTCAGGATTTTCTGGTGGCTCAGATGGTAAAGAATCTTCCTGCAATGCAGCAGACTCGGGTTCAATCCCTGAGTCAGGAAGATTCTCTGGAGAAGGGCTTGGCAACCCACTCCAGTACTCTTGCTTGGAGAATCCCACGCACAGAGGAGCCTGGTGGGCTATAGTCCGAGGGTTGCAAAGAGTCGAACATGACTGAAGCAACTGATCATGCTCACATATCTCAAATTTTACATTTTGAGCATACTGATTGGCATTGAGTTTAAAAGGCAGGACCAGAGCTCCGTGGCTCTCTCCACACACTGCTGAGCCTTGCCCCTGCTCTGGGCTGCCTGGGTGATGATTTGAGATTGGCATCTGCCCATACTCCTACTTCTTGTCTGGCTATACTGCTGTTTCACCACTGTGACAAAACACCCATTTTCTTTACTTTTATTTTCATCCGCAGTGGATTCTTTGTCTAAAAACAGAGAAGGATTGTACAGGGTTAGTTGGCTTTCTTGCCTACAGATCTGGTTCTATCTATCTACCTTCCCCCCTGCCTTTCTAACTAACATAGCTACAGCCTATGGGAAGTTTCTATTCTTGCCTTCGTGACCAAGACCCAGCTCTTCTCATCATTCACCACCATCTTGGCATTTTCATTTTTCTTTATTCACCACCACCTTAACAAATCTCTATTATATTCTTCTCAGAAATAAGTATTTTATTAAAAATTATTGAATGAATTAGTTGAAAGGTTTTCAATCACTCAGGGCATAAACCTTAACTTTCAAGTACCTGTTTTCAAGTTAGGTCCAAAGCATTCAACTCCTCTCTCTTAAAATCTCTGAGTCTTATCTTCCCCCGCCTCCCAACATGCTTCACTTCCACCTTGGCCCCTTCTTTTTTTTAAAATGTAGGTAATTTATCTCCTCCAATCTATCGCATCCCACAGTCATCATTTATACTGTCTTCTAAGTTAACAAAAGGACAACAAATAAAAGAGCCTTCCATTTGTTATCTTGATCCATCCTCCTTACAAAGTGATAATAAAATTATTGCATCATATTGTTTCTATTACATATTTAACACTTTTCAAATGCCTTTTGTTAGACTTCACATAAAGTATTAGGAAGATATTATAGAAAGAACTAATAGACAATTACTAAAAAAATTACCCTCCACCCATAAAAGAATTTATAGATAAATGTAGAATCAGGTGAATAGGGTGTAGGAGGGCATAATTTCCAGTGATACAAATAGGTAACAAGGATTTAAGATTGGACATGAAAATTCAAGGAAGACACCAAGCGCTCCGAATAGAATCTGGTCAGTAAATTTGCCTCTATTCTGCGGCTGCTGCTGCTGCTAGGTCGCTTCAGTCGTGTCCGACTCTGTGCGACCCCATAGACGGCAGCCCACCAGGCTCCTCCGTCCCTGGGAGTCTCCAGGCAAGAACACTGGAGTGGGTTGCCATTTCCTTCTCCAATGCGTGCAAGTGAAAAGTGAAAGTGAAGTCGCTCAGTCTTGTCCGACTCGTAGCGACCCCATGGACTGCAGCCTACCCGGCTCCTCCATCCGTGGGATTCTCCAGGCAAGAGTACTGGAGTGGCTTGCCCCTATTTTAGGTAGGTATAATTTTTGAGGTCTTAAGCTCTAAGAGGATGCCTAATAGAAGGAGGGACTTCCCAGGTGGCTCAGTGGTAAAGAATCCATATGCCAAACAGGAGAGCAGTAGACGTGGGTTTGATCCTTGGGCCAGGAAGATCCCCTGCAGAAGGAAATGACAACCCACTCCAGTATTCTTGCCTGAGAAATCCCGTGGACAGAGGAGCCTGGAGGACCACAGTCTATGAGTCAGACAAGACATAGCGACAGAACAACGATAGTGAAGGAGCCCTGAGTGTCGCGGTATCAGTCTCACCTATTAGGTGCTCCTTGTGTTCCGCCACAGCGCCCAGCACAGTCTTACGTGGCTTCACAATCACATTTTGCTCCCAACTTGTCTCCAGCCCCACTATTCAAGGCCCCTTTCAAAAGTATCCCATCCTTGCTACTTCCTCCATTTTTTATCCTCTTATCAGGTAGTTCCCAATGTTTTCTATAAAATTACTTTTCACAGCTTTCCCCCATCCAGACATTGAATAAAAATGGTCTGGATGAAAATCTCTTGATAAATATGTAAGATGCAGTTCATTCTCAGGAGAGGGGAAGGAAAACATCTTGCAATATTGTAAGCCATGATCCACAGGGGGAAAATTTATGTTTCAATAAAATATATACAGCCAGTCATCTTTTCCCACATTCTCCTTTCTCTTCCTAAACCCCATGCTTTATGAGAATGAATAAAGAAAAAAATGCCTCTTCTATTTCCAATTCCTTTCCTTAATTTCAGAAGTAGCAGATATAGCACAGACTCTAATCTCTGGTATCTTCTGAGCCCTTACTCTTCGCTACCACTTCTATATGTCATTGTACTCATTCAATAAGTATTTAGACAAGTCTTTGATGGCTTCTGCAGATACAGAATATAAAAGATCATCTCAGTGACCCTGAGTCAAGTGGGAAAGGCCTTGAAGTATGATGACTAACATGGGTAATACTGTCCGTGGGGTGTTATAAAAACCCAGAGAACAGGCATCTATTTCTCAACTCTGTGGTGGAAGATGTGAGTGGAGGAAGCAGATACAGAAAAGGCCTCCAAGAGTGCATAAGACGAGCTACCACTATCGCAATCAGTAGGGCTGTCACCCATCAAAAGGTTTAAACTGGAAGCCAAGGACTCAGCCGCTCCAACTTACTCCTCAACTTTTCCCTCAATGAGTTCTGTTGATGCTGCCTCTTACCTCCTTAAGATCATTCGAATTTTTCCAATTGTTTCCCTATCTTTCTCCAGAATCTTAAAATAGCCTGCTAATTGCAGAATCATTTCCCTCCAATCTTTTACCCACTCTTTAGTATTGGTTTTACTTTCCTAAAATTCAAGACCTAAAACTCCTCAGTGGTTGCCAAACACTCTGTAGATAAAATAGAAACGGCTCAATATGTCTCAATTTGTTCCTTTGAAGGCACACAGTACAATGATTAAGAACATGAAGCCTAGAGCTTCAGTTCAAATTCTGTCATCTAACAGCTAGGGGTCTCAAGCAAGCACACAACCTCTTTAAGTCTCCAAATTCTCATTTCTAAAATGGGGATATCTCTTCGTATGATGAAGACTAAGATAAATCCTCTAATGTTCTTAGAATACTGTCTGGCACATAGTAATAGAAAACAACGCGTGTGTGCTCAATAGTGTCCAACTCTTTGCAACTCCATGGACTGCAACCCACCAGACTCTTCTGTCTATGGAATTTTTCAGGCAAGAATACTGGAGTGGGTTGCCATTCCCTTCTCCAATAGAAAACAATGCTAGCTGTAATTATTATCTCTCCAGTTCCAACTTCCCTGTTAATTCCCGTTCTATGCTTGTATGTGACAAATCTCCTTCCTGTTACTCTTAGTCACCATATTTTCACATCTTTGTATTTTTCACGTGCTTCCTTCTCTACCTGGACCTCCTTTCCAAGCCTTCTCAAAACTAATACCAGCTTCCCCAGTGTGGAGTTTAAGTTCTTTTCCTGTTGGTTTCCACCACTCTCTCACACACTTTATCCATGCTAACCACTCTGTTCTCTTTTGTTGTTCTATGAATTCCTTAAGGGCTTATTCCTCTAATACCTAACACTTTCAGTGGCTTATATAGGTATAGTAGTTTGGGGGAGCAATCAATCTAATTTTCAATTGCATATACAAATTAATCTGACTAGGAACTACATTATTATTATAATTTCTAGAATAGTCAAGCTTTAAAAACTGTGCTTTTTAAAACACTTATTTCTTTATGTCAGGATCTGTGTCTCATTCACTTTTACTTCCACTGCTCATTGCTAGCAACTAAAAGAGTGTCTTCTATAGAATAAATATTCAGATGTGTTAATTAAATGTAAAGGAAGCAAAATAATTTTAAATTACACGACTCTAAGAGTCTATCTGTGTAAATGAAGCATGGAAAAGTAAGTTTGGGATCCACTTTACTACTCTACAAATAAATGCCACTGGGTCTTATGTCTTTAATCTTGAAGGTTTATATTATTTTTAAATGAGCAACAGAAAAAAGTAATGGATACAGCATTATTCAAAGAGAAATTTTGAAAGGAAGAAAATTTGAGGATTAATGTCCTTAATATTCATTTCTGACAGCCTATGTTCAAGCTTAGGTTGTCTGGTCAACATTTGGGTCTGACTCGTAGTTTCCAAATCATGGTGTGTCATGTTCTAAGTCAATTCCCTAGAAGAGATTTAGGGATAACTTTTCCACAGGTTTTCTCAATTAAAGATGCATCTAGCTCTTTGCCCACATCACCCACATCTGCTCATAAAAAATGAATAATGGAACACACATGTGCTGACTTGCGATTCATTTCAGTCTTTTGCAGGTGCAAATGCAAGTTTTAAGGTGCAAAGTGGAGCCACAAACGTTGTGGGTTTGTCCAGCTGAAATTCTAGGCTTTAATCACATCTAAATAACTCCTCAGGTGATGCAATCACAGGATTTTGCCCACAAAAGGGGTGTAATAAATATTGTAGGTTGAACTGGTATATATTAACAGATGAGGCTACATTATTTACAGAAAATGAAACCCAGCTAATTTTCACCAATCTCGTTTTTGCTAAAGCATTCTTTTCATATATTAACCCCAAATTCACCTTGAGTTGGTTTCAGAGCAACTTCAACCAAATATAATAGGAAATAAAATACTTCGATTTGTATACATAACCTTTTCAGGGATGTACATTGACAGATAACTCCAATCTTCTGTAATTACTACATACCCTTGCAGCTGCAGTAGTTCTAGCAGACAAACTAAGTCAACACTCTGTTACAAAAAGTAATAGAGAAGCTCACTGATGCAGATAATCCTGAACAGCAGAAAATCCCCAAATCATTTCTTTTCAGCTTGGATATGCCTTTAAGAATTTGTTTTTCAGCAGCCATCCATTTCCAATTTCATTTTCCTTAGGTTAAAGTTCTGTGATAATACACCTTACTACTGATTAAGTTGTCACCTATCTTTCATTAGTCGATACATACAAGAGAGTGTCCCTTGCCAGGGAACATGATGTAGGTAACAGAACCATTTGAAGATGGAGAGTAGAGTTTTCTTTTCCGAGAGAAATACCTTCATAGCCACCTCCTGTGGCCAGATATCCATGAAGCTTGTTAAACATGGTATGCTCTGCAGTTTCTGATGCCCAGCTGTACTTTAATTGCTATTTTGTTTGAGTAAGGAGGATACCATTTACTCTACAAGTTCCTTGTTTCTTTATTAACTCCAGAAACCCAGGTTATAGAAGAACACACACACTTTCATGTCAATATTGTAAATGTAATACTGTATCGTAACAATGGGGATGTGTGCATGGTCAGTTGATCAGTCCAATCCTTGTGACCCCATTGATTTAGCCCACCAGGCTCCTCTGTCCATGGAATTTTCCAGGCAAGATTACTGGAATGGGTTGCCATTTCCTCCTGCAGGGGATCTTCCCAACTCAGAGATCGAACCTGCCTTTCCTGCATTAGCAAGCAGATTCTTTACCTCTGAGCCACCTGAGAAGCCCTAACAATAGGAATACATTACTTTTAAAACAGCAGATATGAACGTAAACATTATCCAAGGGAATATCAGAAAGGAGAATTTTCCAAGGAGCTTTGTTTTGAAAAATATAGTGATACTGGGAAGGAGTTCAAAAGTCAGGGAAAGAGAGAAAGGAGATTTCCCTGTTGGTTTCATGCTTAAATATATTTATCTCCTCTCATAAACCCTGAAGCAGAGAAAAATGAAAATTAAGCTCTGCCTTTACACTTTACTTCTGTTACAACACTTTTTGACCCAACCCTTCCTGCTCTGTTTGTCCAAATCCTGCCCATTTTTCAAAGTACAGCTCAAATCCTGCTTCTCTTGTAAAGCATTCCCTGACCATTTCATCTGGAAGCAATCTTTCCTTCTTCTAAGCTTCCATGCGACTTATTTTCCATACCACTCATTTAGTACCTATTATTTACTGACTAGTAGAGATGTAAGTTTTCAGAATTGTTGCAGCCCTTGTAGAGACTTTTTTACCCTTTTGTGTAGAAAGTAAATTTGTATTTTTAAAGCAAGATAAGCCTATGTGTCTTTATTGTTCTTCATGGATCTGAAGTTTAGTTTGTTAAATTATAGACTACATCATGATAACTATACATATACACATATGTATGTATGATTAGATGTGTATACATGTGTTTTGTTATATATATATATATGTATATGGTGGTCTAGTCACTAAGTGGTGTCCAACTCTTGTGACCCCCATGGACTATATGGCCTGCCAGGCTCCTCTGTCCTTGGGACTTTCCAGGCAAGAATACTGGAGTGGGTTGCCATTTCCTTCTCCAAGGGTTCTTCCTGACCCAGGGATTGAAACTGAGTTTCCTGCATTGCAGACAGATCCTTTACCAACCAAGTCATCAGGGAAGCCTGTATATATGTACATAAACACTTGTTTTTCTCATACAAATATACTGTTGTAGAACTGAAATAATGTTTATTCAGGAGCTTATTAAAATACATCAATAACTGTTAACAATTACAAATTTATTGAATTTATGCTATTTTCCCACTTTGATGATAGATGAAGACTGATAAGAAGCACAGTATACCTTTGCATTTTCCATCTTTGATGAAAATTTTACAAGAGGGAAAATACATATACTTAGGACAATACAAAATTAGATTTTATTTCTGGAATTAAGATCCTCTTCTTTTTATTCAGTAGATAAAAGACATCAGTTTTACTTTTCTGAAGAAAAAAATATGTGTACACAAAAAATACTGGGCAACTAGCTAAGAGTCTTAGATTCTAATCTAGCATCACCATCAACTACCTGTAAGAATTAACCTTTCTGTCCCTTGGTTTCCTCAGTTGGTGATGAGATAGACACCAATTCAATAGTATTATTCCCATTTCAAATTTCAAAATCCATGTATGATTTTGTTCATATAAAAATTCAATTCCAGTGAATTAAAAAAATATATATATATATAATTAGATTCTATAGTTATATAACTTATTGTAGTCCAGGCAAAATTTTCCATTTCCAGAGCTGATGAAGTGATTAAAATAAAATTATAGGAATATTATCTATACCTACATTACCCTTTGTAAGTGTGACTATTTCCTGAATTGGCATCATGCTAAAAATGATGGAAATCATTTAAAGCAGACCAGCAGAAAAAGGTCTTTTAAAGTCCCTGTCTCTGTGCTGGGTATATCCTTAGAAAAATTCCACCTTTATTCTGGACTAATGAATGTGTGCATGCATGCTAAGTTGCTTCAGTCATGTTCAACTCTACAACACTATGGACTATACCCTGCCAGTCTCCTCAGTCCATGGGATTTTCCAGGCAAGAATACTGGAGAGGGTTGCCATGCCCTTCTCTAGGTGACTAATGAATACTCTACTGTTTTTAAGGTGCCCTTTCAATATCCAACTCTGAGTGTACTGCTTTCTATGCAATTCAAACACAATCATGCTTATACCACTGTTGTTCTATGCTTCTGGATTGTGTCTCCAACATCTCCTAGAAAGGGCTTTGAATTCCAAAGGTATTTGTTAAAACATGTTATGAAATAAAAGGACTTCCCTGGTAGCTGAGCTGGTAAAGAATCTACCTGCAGTGCAGGAGACCCCGATTCGATTCCTGGGTCCGGAAGATCCCCTGGAGAAGGGATAGGCTACCCACACCAATAGTCATGGGATTCCTTGGAGGCTTAAACAGTAAAAGAATCCTCCTGCAATGCAGAAAACCTGAGTTTGATCCCCAGGGTGGGAAGATCACCTGAAGGATGGCATGGCAATCACCTCAGAATTCTTGCCTGGAGAATCCCCATGAACAGAGGAGCCTGGTGGGCTACGATCCATGGGGTAGGAAAGAGTCAGACATGACTGAGCAGCTGAACACAGCACACCAGATGAAACAAATAGATGGCAAGAGCATACCTCCCTGCCTGTATCAAAAGGTCAGCTCACAACAAAGAAGCCTTCAAACTCATTGTTTTTTTACACTTCTGGTCAAAATAACAGTGACTTATGAAAAGGGAATTGATTTTTAAATTAGTAATATTGTTTTGTGTTGTCTACAAATCATCTTAAAATATAGATTATTTCCAAGGAAACAAAAAACCTAGAGTGAGGGTCTAATCTAGATGAACACTCTAAGAATATGCATATATTAAATATAATTCATATGTAAATATATATATGTATGCATATAGATATATAATATATGCATATGCTTGCACTAATATATAATAGAATTTATTATGTTATATATCCTGTTCTTAGAATTTTAAGTATATATATCTGTACTTAAATATGTATACACTTAAGTATATATAAAGTACATATATATATATCTGTATATATATATATGTACTATACAGTCCATGGAATTCTCCAGGCCAGAATACTGGAATGGGTAGCCGTCCCCTTCTCCAGTGGATCTTCTTGACCCAGGAATTGAACCAGGGTCTCCTGCATTGCAGATGGATTCTTTACCAGCTGAGTGAGCTACCAGGGAAGCCCATATATTATATATAATTCACACATAAATACATAATATGTATGCACACAGATATATGATACATGTATATTCCTAGAGTAAAATAAAATTTATTATATTATATATTCTGTTTTTAGAATTGTAAGTGTATATATATATATATATATATATATATATGTGTGTATGTGTGTGTGTGCTAAGTAGCTTGCTTTAATCATGTCTGACTCTTTGCAACCCTCTAGACTGTAGCCCACCAGACTCCTCTGTCCATGGGATTCTTCAGGCAAGAGTACTGGAATGTGTTGCCATTTCCTCCTCCAGGGGATCTTCCCTACCCAGGGATCAAAACCTCATCTCCTGTATTGGCTGGATTCTTTATCACTGAACCACTAGGGAAGCCTACACACACACACACACACACACACACACACACACACACACACAGTCCCAGGCTTAGGATGATTCAACCGACAATTTTTCAAGTACTATGGTACAAAAGCAACACATATTCATTCGAAGCCATAATTCAAACTATGATCTTTTCTCCGCTGGTATTATGCCACATGATACTCTCTTCTAATGCTGCAGCAGAGGGAACCTCAGTCCCCAATGAGCCAGAAGCTCACAAGGGTAAACAAACGATACATTTAAAAACACTCTGTACCCATACAACTGTACTATTTTTCACTTTCAGTACACCATTCAATGAATTACATGAGATATTCAACACTTTATTATAAAATAGGTGTTATGTTACATGATTTTGCTCAACCATAGGCTAATGTAAGTGTTATGAACACATTTAAGGTAGGTTTGGCTAAGCTATTAATTGTGATATTCAGTAGGTTGAAAGAAAGTGAAGGTGAAAGTCGCTCATTTGTGTCCAACTCTTTGCAAACCCATGGACTATACAGTCTATGGAATTCTCCAGATCAGAATACTGGAGTGGGTAATCTTTCCCTTCTCCAGGAGATCATGCCCAACCCAGGGGATCGATTCCAGGTCTCCTGCATTGCTGATGGATTCTTTACCAGCTGAGCCACAGGGAAGCCCAAGAATACTGGAGTGGGTAGCCTATCCCTTCTCCAGGAGATCTTCCCGACCCAGGAATCGAATCAGGGTCTCCTGAATTTGAGGCAGATTCTTTACCAACTGAGATATCAGGGAAGCCCTGATAATTAATTATGTTTTTCAGTAGGTAAGGTGTATTAAATGCATTTTCAACTTACAATATTTTCAACTTAACAATTGGTCTGTCAGGACATAAGTCTAAGGACCCCAGCCTAAGTCAAGGAAAATCTCTCTGTGTGTGCTGTGTGTGTGTGTGTGTGTGTGTGTGTGTGTGTGTGTGTGTGTAGAGAGAGAGAAAGAGAGAAAGCAGACAACCAGATATACATATACTTGAGCAAACTGATCGCAAAGAGTCGGACATGACTTAAATTGATTTTAAAGAGAACGCCAATAAGCCTCATGAATATGGTAATTTAGAGGCTAAGACCTAACCCACAAACCCTCCAAAATGAAGGTGTTCAAGCTATTGAGAAACCAAACTCCTCTCTTAGCTACCCAGGCACTGCACTGAACAGAGAGGGAACGTAAAAGGAAAATCTAGTTCAGGGCCAGACTTGATCCAGAAAGCGACTAGATCCGAGGTAAAGCTTTTTGGATTGTTCCCCAGCCCAAACTCAAGAATCTCGGGAATTTTAGGAAGTGAGAGAATTTGAAAATTTACAAATGCAAGGTTTGATAAGAAACCGGGAGCAAAGAATTATTCTGTTTTTCACAAATTTCAGTAATGAATATTATATTTACTGCCAGGACTGTATGAGTAAAACAAAGAAGTCCAATACTTAGTACATGAAAACAGAGGATACTGTCTGAGCAAGCTGTCCCAGACAGCTTTTGGGCCAGGAAAGTAGCTCACTTTTTACTAATGTTGGTTGTGAGCAGACAAGCGAGATGCTATAGATAGGAGGTAGAAAAAACACTGTGAGAGGGCCCCCAACCCCACAAAAACTAGAATAAAGATTGGGTGTTGTGTTATAATCTACTTTTCTGATGCTTTGTACTAACCCAAGAGATTAGGAAAACTGAGGAAATAGAGTTACCACGTAAAAGTCTTCATATTCTGTAGCTCGAAAGAATCAATTGCAGGTTATAAAGGTTGTATAACAAAACGTAATTTGCTCATCTTAAAGTGTGTTTTTGTTTTACATTTTGGGGGAAAAATTCATTATAGAGCATTTCCAGTTCAGTTCAGTCGCTCAGTCATGTCCGACTCTTTGTGACCCCATGAATAGCAGCACGCAAGGCCTCCCTGTCCATCACCAACTCCCGGAGTCCACCCAAACCCATGCCCATCGAGTCAGTGTTGCCATCCAGCCATCTCATCCTCTGTTGTCCCCTTCTCCTCCTGCCCTCAATCCCTCCTAGCATCAGGGTCTTTTCCAATGAGTCAACTCTTCGCGTGAGGTGGCCGAAGTATTGGAGTTTCAGCTTCAACATCAGACCTTCCAGTGAACACCCAGGACTGATCTCCTTTAGGATGGACTGGCTGAATCTCCTTGCAGTCCAAGGGACTCTCAAGAGTCTTCTCCAACACCACAGTTCAAAAGCATCAATTTTTCAACCCTCAGCTTTCTTCACAGTCCAACTCTCACATCCATACATGACCACTGGAAAAACCATAGCCTTGACCAGACGGACCTTTGTTGGCAAAGTAATGTCTCTGCTTTTTAATATGCTATCTAGGTTGGTCATAACTTTCCTTCCAAGGAGTAAGTGTCTTTTAATTTCATGGCTGCAGTCACCATCCACAGTGATTTTGGAGCCCAAAAAAATAAAGTCTGGAAAAAAGAATAAAATAAAGTGTGACACTGTTTCCACTCTTCCCATCTATTTCCCATGAGGTGATGGGACCAGATGCCATGATCTTAGTTTCCTGAATGTTAAGCTTTAAGCCAACTTTTTTCACTCTCCTCTTTCACTTTCATCAAGAGGCTCTTTAGTTCCTCTTCACTTTCTTCCATAAGGGTGGTGTCATTTGCATATCTGAGGTTATTGATATTTCTCCCAGCAATTTTAATATAGCATTTTCAGTTTTTGCTTAACCAAAAGCCAATTTGTACTATTCTTATATCCTAATATTCAAGACCTTCAAATTGTTGCCTGTAGTTAGTAATTTTTAGATATACTGATATTTTCACTGGAGTTGGATAACAAGTATCTTTGAAGGGAAACACATCTTGCATTTATTTTATTCCCTCTCCTGTGTAACAGAACCTGGAGCACAGGTTTGATATATGGAGGTGCACACACAGCAGGGCATTCACTTGAACGCACGCATTAACTATGTCTCATCTACCAATGAGAAATATAAGACAACAGCTGAGATTGCTGCCATTAATCTTAAGTAAGATTTATTATGGTGTCAAATTAGATTCTAAATTTCGATTCTCTAAGAAATTGGAAAAATGAGTGAGAAATTACCTCAAAGGGTATTTTTGTTCTATTTTATGATATATATTTCCTTCACAGTAGTTTTCTTGTTGACCTTTGCTAAGCATGTATCGTCCAAAGTTAACAGACACTCATTTATTGTTATAGTAAAATCTAGAAAATTTGTTATTTCATCAGCACATTTTCCTGGCTGTAACTGACATGAACTGGAAGAAGGGAACGGAGGCAAAATAATTTAAGAAAAAGGAGAGAAAATGTCTTACACAGAGAAAAGTAAGAGGGTGGCTGTAAACATCTATACCAAAGGGAGCACACCCAAAACTGGCACCCACCAACTCCCCAACCTTCCTCATAGGCAAGCTTTAGCATATTCGGTTGTTGTTTGTTAGTCTTATTCATTTTTTTATTGCAATTCAGTAAGTAAATGGGAATTCAAAAAAGTAATTTGCTACCCTTTGGTGCCATCATGTGGCCAAAATGACTAAGTACCAAGAAAAGTAGATCTCCAGGGTAACCCAAGGTTTTGATATTTTCTTTTCATTCAAAATGTAATTACCCAGAGAATGAAAGTTTATTTCAGAAAGAAATACAATTACCTTTACTATAATTGAAATCTTCCAACCAACAAATCATAGCTCACATGTCTACCTAGGTAGTTCATTGAGTGGAATAAAAATGTACCTTAAATTTTTAAGCAACTGTGAAATTGTAGCTGTGAATTTGGAATTAATATAATATTCATGTTTTGAAGTTACATAGCCATGACCTAAAGTTTTTAGAATGTTTTAAACCAATTACAGTAATACCTTATATTTATTTATTTATTTGTACTCTATGGTATCGTAGGGTAGTGTGTAGGGTAGCATGATAAAGTACCTCAGAAGTCTCCAACAAGATATTATGATATTATGAGAAAAGAATATGCTATTTTAAGAATGAGACAAATGAAGGACTATGGCAAAGCAATGGTTTTGAAAGTATATCTAATGTATATCTGAGAACTTCATACCCGGATGAATCACTCATGGGTGATTCAGTATTTGAAATCATTACCACAAAGTACATCTAAAATATTACAAAAGATGTTTTACTAAAAGTCTCATCCAATCACATCTTGTTCTACTATTTGTATATCTTTACTATTTGTTATATCCTTGTTATTATCTGTGGCTCATATTATATCATTTCTTAGCTTTATTTTAGGCTTCCCAGGTGATGTTAGTGGTAAAGAACCTGCCAGCCAATGCAGGAGACACAAGAGACGTGGGTTCCGTCTCTGGGTCAGGAAGATCCCCTGGGGAAGGAAACAGCAACCCACTCCAGTATTCTTGCCTGAAGAATCTCATGGAGAGAGGAACCTGGCAGGCTACAGTCCACAGGGTCATAAAGAGTCGGACACAGCTGAAGCAACTTAGCATGTTTGCAGCCTTTACATCAGTGGGGGTACCAAATGTTCATTATTCACCTATTTTCTCAATCCAAATAATTTTGTGTGTGAATTGTTAAAGTTTTCTCAAAAAAATGTAAAGTTTTCTCATATAATGAATGTTTGGTCCCTAAATAATGCCTGGTGATGCTTAAATCTGATTCCTTCCCATTGGTCCTCAAAATTTCATCCTCTTCACTCTCATTTTGCCTTCATGGCATTTAGAAACTGAAAACTCCCACAAATTTCAAGCAGAAGGTATGGATTCTCTGCCTAAGGGATAGAAAATTTCACTATACATATGTCTTGCTTAGCTCAGCTTTTCTTATTTACTAGAAAAGCCACAGACAGAGAAAAATAAAACTGCTGACCTGGCTTTTACCCACTGTTGTTCTTAGAGTGTCCTCTTCCCATCTTATTCATACCTAGCACTTTATACAGTATTTCCATATTTTCAGAATTACCATCATATTTTCAGAAACACCATCATCAACTTCAGTTTTAATAAAAAGCAGCCTGAATTGCTTGCTTTTCTCTTTCTTGTCTCAGAGACAGATCTTATGTGTGGAAATGTAATAATTTGTTCTCATTCAAAGTCAGTAGTGATCTCCTTTTGTGACCCAGCCTCCAGCATTCTTTCAGTAAAATCACAGTGCTAATCCCGTCTTGGCTTTGGGCATATGTTGCCCTCATTTGGCCCCTGTAACGTTGTTCAGGATGGATCATTATCTTTAACATTATCCCAAGGATGAAGAGAAGTTAAATCTCCCTCCACTGTAATAGCATCAAAGGCCCCTTTCATTGGCAAGAGTTCCAAAAAAGACATGGTTTCTGCCCTGATAAAACTCTCCAAGGCCCCCAGTCTGAGGGAGGAAGCTTGGGAGCCGCTGTCACTGTATATGAAAAGGAGTGCTCTCATCACCTATAGCCACCTTGGGGCAGGACAAGACTATTCTATGTCAAACGCTGTACAATGTTCAAATATTTAAATGCCGTCTCATCATAATTCTGTTCCTCTCTCATGCCAAGATGGTTTCTTTCCACCCCAATGATATTATCTCTTGCTTCTCCTTTCTTATGTACTTTTGGGGAAGGGAAAGACATTTAGGAGAGAACTGAGGATCTGACTTAGTTGGGGTCTAAGAAAAGAGCAATTATAGCAGAAAGTATTTAATGCATAAAATTAATTATGTGTGTTTATAGAGGGAACAGTGAAGAAACTCAAGAGACTGTCAATAGCAAGAAGCCACTACTAATCTGTAAATGGAAGAGAGAAATGGGTGAGACAGTGTAGGAGAAAGCCAAAGGATGTCACCTGGCAGAAAGTGGAATCATGTCACTCCTTTCCATAAGGAGCTGGAGCCATTTATGCTCCAGAAATGTATGTACACCTGAGGCTTTTTATCCCTTTCTTCTCCCTTTCTGCTACCTTCTTATTTCTGGCTAAAGCACAAACTTACCATAACCCTTCTCAACAAGGGAGCTTGAGATCCACACCCTATGTGAGTCAGCCTTCCTGATACAGGGAGCAGAACAGAACTGGGAAGAAAGGATCTGGGTCAGACTAACTCAGGACTGGCACAGAACCCTAGGCAAGTAGAAAAAATCTTGTCATTGGGTATTTGTTGGAAGGCAAAGAGAAAAATCTAAAAGCTATAATCCTAGCACATACTCCCCTAGTTGTCAATGCTTCCATTTTGTGTCAGCCATTATTGTTTTAGAACAATCCATGATTGGTGTTTCTAATCAAAAGACTTTCTTTTATTTAAAAAAAAAAAAGAAACAAAAAAATAAAAAAGAAAAAAAAGAAACATATTTTTTTATTTCTTTGATATGTTGCAATTAAGAATAATATATAATTTATTAATATTAATTTCCCTTTTTTTAAAGATAAATTATTCTTTCTCTCCACTTAAAATGGAGTTACTGTGAAAATAATTTTCAACTTAATTAGCTTTCCATTTTACTACCTACTACTTGTAATGAAAACACATCTTCCAGCAGTGATGAAAGCATAATTTCTAATGGTTCACAGCAAAGAGAGTTTTCCTTTCTTGATAAATTGGGGACAGTCAAAAGCAAAATCATAGCTCTGAGGTAATTTTATTTCAACTGAATGTATTTTTAGATGGCATTATTCAAGAATTTGTGTCCCACTAATAATAACACTTTAATTTTATTATTTTTAATTAATAAACTTAGCAAATGTTTAGTCTAAGAAAACAAATCCATATGTGTAGTGCACTGTTTCTATAATCTATTAACTAATTGTATAAAATATTCTGTTTTATTTCTAGCATAAAAATAATCACCAATTTTTACTACTATCTTTTGATGGATTGATACCTCACATAAAGCATTGTTAAACACACACATAATTTACAAACATGCATTCTAAATAGAACAAGTTCCAATTTCCTATTGCAATTTTGGGGGGATTTTTTGCATGTCTATGAAGTTTAAACTTAATATAAAGATTCAATTATTTTGCTAGCAATCTCCCTAATTATCCCTCTAGACTATAAATTCATTAAATAGAAATGATAATCAAACTGTTTGCTTCTAATTTCACAGCATAAATGAACCATTTTTTCCTTTTAGCATGAAAAACCTGTAATATGAGTTCTCTATAACATTCATTCTCCAATATATTACTCTGTATGTCATATTCCCCTATTCTAAACCTAAATTGTTTTTGACCCAATTTGAGGATAGTTAAGGAAGTGTATTATGCTCTATTCTGACAATATCTTGGCAGTTAATATTGTAAGTTTTAATAGGCAAATTGTATTCTCTGACCTCAATATATGGTAGTTAGGAAGCTGTCTCCCTCCCTTCTTTAGATCATCATAATTTTCTTATCCCAAATAGTGCCTGTGCGTTTCTACAGAGCTTGTTCATTGTTACCTAACATCCCAGACTCTTTTGTTTTTTTACTGTTACAACCTTGTTGGTAACATACACTTAGGTAATCCATAGGCTTCTCATGAACTTTAAAAGAAATGAAATTTAATCTTATTAAAATAGCATACAAAGATCTTCATGATTTGGCTCCTGTCTGCTTCATCTCCACTGTTCTTTCACATTTTTACTAAAACCTTATCAATTTGTATACTGCCTTCAAATATGTCACATTAACTGTATTGATCCTGTTGTTCCTTTTACTTGGAATGACTGTGTCTCTACTAATTCTTGTGGTAACTTCTCATTCTTTAACACATGCAAATTACCATTTCCTCTGGGAAGTCTTCTCTTCACAGTTAATTCATCCCTCCTTGGACTGCCAGACAGCATACGAAGATTACTCATTTACATATAAAGTTTTCCAGTGAGCTGCTTAAAGTCACAGACCATGTGTTTATCACTGTTTCTGCCCTTAATAGGTGCTCAACAAACATTCTTATGAATTAAGAATGAAATTTGCTTTGTAAGCTTCTAAAACATAGTTAACTTTAGCTTTAAAAAGTATAGCAAGTTAGATTTATTTTATAATGGTTTTTAATGTCTGATCTTGAAATTTTACTAAATAAGAGGTTACTGTTTCAGTAGTCTAGAAAAATATAAGTGGAATTACAAAGTTTCAGCAATTTAACATTAATGCCTAAGCCAGACATCAGTTGACATCCTTGATCCTAAGGAATTTTATGCTGTTTTCCTCAGTTCAGTTCAGTCGCTCAGTCATGTCCGACCCCATGGACTACAGCATGCCAGGCTTCCCTGTCCATCACCAATTCCCGGAGCTTACTCAAATTCATGTCCATCGAGTCAGTGATGCCATCCAACGCATCTCATCCTCTGTTGTCCCCTTCTCCTCCTGCCTTCAATCTTTCCCAGCATCAGGGTTCAATGAGTCAGTTCTTCATATCAGGTGGCCAAATTATTGGAGTTTCAGCCCAGCCTCAGTCCTTCCAATGAATATTCAGGACTGATGTCCTTTAGGATTGACTGGTTGAATCTCCTTCCAGTCCAAGAGACTCTCAAGAGTCTTCTCCAACACCACAGATCAAAGGTATCAATTCTTCAGCACTCAGCTTTCTTTACAGTCCAATTCTCACATTCATACATGACTACTGGAAAAACCATAGCTTTGACTAGATGGACATTTGTTGGCAAGGTAATGTCTCTGCTTTTTAATATGATGTCTAGGTTGGTCATCGTTTTTCTTCCAAGGAGCAAATGTCTTTTAATTTAATGGCTGCAGTCACCATCTGCAGTAATTTTGGACCCCAAGAAAATAGTCTGTCACTGTTTCCATTGTTTCCCCATTTATTTGCCATGAAGTGATGGGACCGGATGCCATTATCTTAGGTTTCTGAATGTTGAGTTTTAAGCCAACTTTTTCACTCTTCTCTTTCACTTTCCTCAAGAAGCTCTTTAGTTCTTCACTTTCTGCCATAAGTGAGGTATCGTCTGCATAGCTGAGGTTATTGATATTTCTCCCAGCAATCTTGATTCCAGCTTGTGCTTCATCCAGCCCAGCATTTCTCATGATGTACTCTGCATGCAAGTTGAATCAGCAGGGTGACAACATACAGCCTTGACATACTCCTTTCCCGATTTGGAACCAGTCTGTTGTTTCATGTCCAGTTCTAACTGTTGCTTCCTGACCTGCATACAAATTTCTCAAGAAGCAGGTCAGGTGGTCTGGCATCCCTATCTCTTTAAGAATTTTCCACAGTTTGTTGTGATCCACACAGTCAAAGGCTTTGCCATAGTCAATAAAGCAGAAGTAGATGTTTTTCTGGAGGGGGGGACACACTGCTGAATTATATGATCTTAGTTCCCAGACTAGGGATGAACCCAATGCCCCCTGCAGTGGAAGCACCGAGTCCAAGCCACCGGACTGCCAGGGATTTCCCGGCACCATTTTTAAAAGATCTGTAAATAGCTGGTGAAACTTGCTCAGTCATGTCCAACTCTGCAGCCCCATGGACTGCAGCCTGCCAAGTAGGCTACATGTAGGCTCCTCTGTCTGTGGACTTCTCCAGGCCAGAACACTGGAGTGGTAGCTGTCCCCTCCTCCAGGGGATCTTCCCAACCCAGGGATCGAACTCAGGTCCCCCGCATTGCAGGCAGATTCTTTACTGTCTGAGGCACTGGGGAGTAAATAGCAAGGAAGCCCTAACCAACTGCCATCTGACACAGTGGAATTGAGTTGATGAGAATCCGAGAGACACATAACTCTCTACAAATCATGGAATTTTCATTACTGTGATCACCATCGGCCCTCACTAAATATTTCTTACAGCAGCCATCTCATTCCCTTGTTGGTCAGTTTCAGTTGTTAAAGACATTTCTTCCGCATACATAATCTAATTCTACCTGCTATGAAATCCCACAGCTGTCTGCCCCTCAGTAACTACACAGAGGTCAATAATTTTCATCTGCTTCTTCACATCTTTGAAATTAGCTGCCTGCATTCTTGTTTCCAGAAGAATCCTTGGTTTCCAGGATCATTTAGGGACCATCTGTCCCTGTCCTAGACAGATGTAGTTTACAGATCATCACTATTTTTTGTAAATAATTAGATCATAACTTTTAAACATTTAATAATCAGAGCCTTGGCATCACTGCCCCCCACACCCCAAATCCCACTTAAATTAGCCACAGAGTATGCAGTAAGCAAATGACCATCATAATCACACAGTGATAGAATACTATCAACATGCTAGAAAACTGGAGGAAATTCTTTCGGATAAAATGTCTACGAGACACAAAATGAACATCAGTTCTTGATTCTTTTTGCTTTGTATTTGTTTGAGGATTTTCAATACAAATCCACTCTCTTGATTTCATGTAAATCTCAAAGAGTCACTCACAGGATCTCACTCTCCAATGAGAGAGCTACAGACATGACCTAAGATAGGTCCATGAGACTGACTTCCCTAAGAAGAAGTGCTGTAGGTAGCTAAGCGGTTTTAGATGGAGGTGATGGATAACTGTTTTCTAATGGCAGCCCTTTAAAAAGAAGACCATGGTAGCAACTTAAATGTCTTTCAAATAATGAATGAATAAATAAAATTTGGTATATCTTTGGAAGATCAGATTGGCAATATTGTAAAATACAAAGTATCCAGGATACCTGGGTACACAGCTGCTCAGTCATGTCCTCCTCTTTGCAATCCTTTGGGCTGTAGCCTCCAGACTCCTCTGTCTGTGGGATTCTCCAGGTGAGCTACAGCTAAATATCTACCAGCAAGAGTGTGAACAAATAAGCTGTGACAGAGTTACACAAAAGGGTATTATATTTAAGTTAAATGAAGAGCTACATACATCAATCTGTATCAATCTTAAAAACAACATTGTATCTAGCTTAAAAACAACACTGGTGGGAAAACTCACCAATAGTTGTATATATAGCTTTCACAGAAAGTTTTAAAGCACACAAAGCTGTATTGTAGTTTCATTTCTTCATTCATATATAGAAAAATTTTAAGAATGTGTGGGAATATTAAATATCAAATTCAAAGAAGTGATACTGTATATTGTATATTCCAGTAGTGACCCCAATAATACCTCCCAGTCCACTTGTTCATTTTACGTGGGACCTTATCATTTTACTCACTGTGTCCCCTCACCACGATTACAGGTGAACCTTAGACAACAGAGTACAGTAGAAGTGACTCTATACGACTTGTGAAATAAAATCTTAGAAGTGTCACATGCTTTTGCCTTGTGCTTTGAGTATACCTGCTCTTGCAACCCAGTCACCAGTTTGTAAAGAGGCTCATAGTATTACTTGGAGGGACCTCAGGTCATATAGAGACCCAGCCAACGTCTTAGCTGACAGCCAGCATCAGCCACCAAACATACGAGTGAAGAAACCTTCAAATGATTTTAGACTCTCGTAGTCACCCTCAGGCTCCAAATCTTCGCAGCTGAGCTCCAAACATGATGGAACAGAGTTAAGACATCCCCACTGAGCCTTTTCCCAGTTTCTGATACACAGAATCCATAAATACAGAATAGTTGTTGTTCATACCACTAAGTTTAAGTTGGTTTGTCACTCTACAGTAATAGCTGGAATAGGTCATCACCGTTGAAGAAAATGAGGAATAAGACCTGGAGGAGTCCTATACATTAAGATTTGACAAAAGCGAGTGCTAAACACTCAGATTTTCTTTGCACTATTCTTTGCAGTTTACTTTCTGGTCTTTAAATATTTTATTAAAAAAATAATAGAAAATAGTATGGATATCTGAGAAACTGTTGTTAACATACTGCTGTTTTAGTCGCTAAGTCATGTCCAACTCTTTTGTGACCCCATGATCTGCAGCCTGCCAAACCTCTCTGTCCATGGGATTGCCCAGGCAAGAATACTAGAGTGGATTGTCACTTCCTCCTCCAAGGGATCTTCCTGACCCAGGGATTGAAACTGCATCTCCTGCATTGGCAGGCAGATTCTTTACCACTGAGCCACCTGGGATGCCCCTTTTAACATATACAAGCATTTAAATTTTGATAAAGTAGGTACTAGGATTTCATGGATAATAAAATAATCATAAAATGGTTGAAGAAAGAAAAGTTTATTTACATGGGAGAAAATTGTGTAATCCACTTTATTCCATCTGCTAAAATAAACTGGATCTGGAACTATAGAGTGAAATGTAAAATCCTAATGAACATTTTTATAATTAATGGGAAAGTAGATTAAAAAATATGTCTCAGTATAGAGGACTTTCTAATAATAAAATCAACAAAAATCACATGAAAGTGAAAGTGAAAGTCGCTCAGTTGTGTCTGACTCTTTGAGATCCCATGGACTATATAGTCCATGGAATTCTCCAGGTCAGAATATTAGAGTGAGCAGCCTTTCCCTTCTCCAGGGGATCTTCCCAACCCAGGAATTGAAACCAGGTCTCCCACATTGCAGGCGGATTCTTTACCACCTGAGGCAGAAGGGAAGTCCCATAATAGGAATGCATAAATAATTATTTTTTATTCAGGGTGGAAAATATCAAACAATTAAGAAGTAAACAAGTTATAGTTTTGCTTCAGGTTTTGCTGAAAAAACTATCAACTGTATTAGCTTTTAGTATTCCTTTCTACCTTCTGCATGTTCCCCTCCACATGTCTATATCCATTCCACATTTTTGCACATTGTAGAAGAAGTGAGACTTGTTGTGTTATATATTAGCATGAACAATATGAATATGCCTAAGACAAAAACAAACATGCACAGTAAGACTCAGGACTATTTTCAGGTTTGAGCGAAACTTTAGCTTTAGAAAAGAGACACATCTATCATGTTAATGTTACATGTAATCCATCATGAGTGTCATTAATATGAATTACCCATAAAACTTTGTTTTTTTAATTTGTATTGGTTGTAAAATTCTATAGAAATGTATAAGTGTACTATCTTATATTTAATCATATTTAGGAAACATGGTAATAAAAATAGTTTGCCAACACCTAAGTAATCACAAGGTAAATTTTTTGACTCCCTTTAAGCATTTCATAAATCACCTAATGTTAGAAAGTGAAAGTCGCTCAGTCCTGTCTGACTCTTTGTCAGCCCATGGACATACAGTCCACGAAATTCTCTAAGCCACAATACTGAAGTGGGTAGCCTTTCCCTTCTCCAGGAGATCTTCCCAACCCAGGAATCGAATCCGTTTCTCACACACTGCAGGCGGATTCTTTACCAGCTGAGCCACAAAGTTGAACTAGACTTCCCCCAAAGCTTTTTTTCTGCTGTAAAGTGCTCTGGCGTTCTTCTCTCTCTGTACACTAGAGGGCAGTAGGACTGTGATTTTTTTCATCTCCCCTGTTCTTGAAATTTCAGGTTTGAAAGAAGCCTGTCTTTATTTTTTTTTTCAATATTAAGTCTTCCAAATCTAGTGTATATTTTACACTGACTCTTCACAGATTTCTTAGATCTTACACAACAAATGCATCCCAATGTTTCTACCTTCTCTGTACGTTCTGTCCGTTTCTATAATAATTTTCCAAGAAAATTCTAACATCTGTATTAATATAAACCATTAAACCCAATGTTCATCTCAGCAAACAATTAAAACAACTCCATATATTCTTGTAGTTGTTTATTCACTAAGTCATGTCTGACTCTTTGTGACCCCACTGTAGCATGCCAGACTCCTCCATCTTTGGGACTTTTCAGGCAAGAATACTAGAGTGGGTGGCCATTTCTTTCTCCAAGGGATCTTCCAGATCCAGAGATTGAAACTGCAAGTCCTACATTGACAGATGGATTCTCTACCACTGAGCCACCTGGGAAGCTCATATATTCTTACCGAAATAGTTAACCTTGAGTTAATGATGAGTAGCACCATATCAGTGAATTCTCCCTATCCAGTCTAATGTTGCACTTTCCCATCAATATCATGAGTCTTTCAATATCCATTCTTTTATCTATTCCTCATTCCCTGCTCACAGGTCTTCCAAGTTCATTTACTTTCCTTCACGGGTTAATGTTGACTCTATGGCCTATTATCTCTCTTGTACGTCAGACCCCTTAGTGTGATTACTGGGTTAAACAGATCCCAAGCCCTATACTATGCTATTTCACCTGAGTGAAGAAGTGGTATGAGGGGCAAAAATGTATGTTCTGGAATTTTTAACAGTATATCCAAGTAGATTTCCTCATCTGTGTATTTTATTTTAGAAAGATTTGAGAATTTTATAAAAAGAATTAGGAAGGTATTTTTGGAGTAAATCATGAATTTGAATCTCTCCTGGCTTGAAAGAGAGAATTCTAACTCTCTGCATCCACTTGAAAATTGTTTTTATTTTCAATAAGAGGATAATTGCTTTACAATGTTGTGTTGGTCTCTGCCATACAACATGAATCACCATAGATATACATATGTCCACTCCATCCTGAACCTCGCTCTCTGCCTACCTCATTCCAACCCTCTAAGTCATCACAGAGCACCAGGCTGAGCTCCTTATGTTCCACAGCAACTTCCCACTGAAATACTTTTATTTGGGGTCAGGAAGGAAAATGACTGCCTCTTCCACTGTTTCAACTTTCATTTTTACGTTTTCAACACTCCCTTCAAAATGCCCGCAGGAACTTGTGGAAAGGGAGGTCCAAGTTTAGCGTATTTTTGCCGGGGGTGTGAGAAGCTGAAGGGCCAAGATGGCAGCCCTGCCCCCTCATCAGCCATATCATGTCTGTCATTAAGTCTCTCTTCAGAGGCGCTCTTATCCACCCCTTCTTTTGCTTTGTCACAGCCACATGTCAAACAGAAATCCTGATCACCCCCATTTCTCCACTCCTATTTCCAGCTCTTCTCTCACACTTTCCTGTTGAGAACTATTTTTGAAGAATTTCTATGTGCTACACTGGAAAAAAAAGTCTGGATTCTTTAGCTTAGTTTCAAAAACTTGTCATTAGTTGTCCTCATGTTACCTTCCACCATCCGTTTTGTAAGTCCTCCACTCCAGTCAATAAGCCATGACTCTTCACTGTGTTCTCTAAAAGACAGGTTATTAATACACTCAGAACATGGGCTTGCCGAAGTATTTTAGTTATGAAACTAGACTTTTAAAAGACATAAGAATGAAAGGTAAAATATAAAGACGCCACATGACTGAAAGAACAATTTAGTGCGTGAATAGTTGGAGTGGAGTCATCAGTCAACTATGAGCCCTGTTGGAACCATCTAAGCAGACACAGATATTCAGTAATTGTTTGTAAAACTAGGGGAGAACAGTCATCATCTTGAATCTGTTCATTCCTGGTGGGAAAAAGAAATGTTTTTCCTTTAAAAGTGACAAATAAAATACCAACTTGGGCCATCTGGTATCTGGACAGAATCAATTTCAAATACTAATCAAGCTCAATTCAGCCTGGACCATTAATACAGATGGGCTTATTGCCCAAGAGTTATAGTCTCAGGAATCAAATGAAAATGGGACTCATTCAGTATTACAAGTGGACCAAGTTTTGAAAATATGCTACTAAGAGTTATTCAAATAAAACGCTTTAATAGTAAGCATATGGTTTTATTTACTATTACTCTTTCATCCCTAAATAATTATATTCAATATTCATTTTGAAATTGGTATGAAGCCATGACAAAGAGGCCTAAGTATTTGGCAGCACAAAGCTGCACAATTTATCAATATTTGGTAAAGCAGGAACAGCATTTATAAAGACCAGATGGTCTTTGCTTATGAAATTTTAAGTAATGGATATCATTTACACATGAGCCGTGGGGTAGAAAACAGGGGTATAAAGGATTCTTTACAAGTATAACAGGAGAGTATGTTTCCAGTCACTCTTCTGTGTCTTATTTTCCAGATCGTAAATAATCTTCAGTTGCTTTTGTGTGAGACTCAAACAAGACTAGATCATGAAAACTACTACGAAAGTATAGATGACAAAACTGCAGCAGATACTAGAGATTATCTGATCTTCTGGTTTTACAGATTATAAAATTGAGGTTTAGAACATTTAAATGATTAAATTACTCAATCCAGCCGGTAGGTGGAGCCAAACCAGGCTACATCATACTTCCTCTTTAAATAAACAATTACTGGTTAGCATATCATTAGTATTCACTGAGTAGTAAATGATTAGGCATGAGGCCAAAGACATATGCACAGAAAAACATATACACAATAGACTTAGAATAAAGAGGAAACAAGAAGGAAAAAAAAGATAAAAAAGTGATCACTGGGACTTCCCTAGTAGCTCAGTGGTGAGGAATCTGACTGCCAGTGCAGGGGATATGGGTTCCATCCCTGGTCCAGGAAACTCCCACACGCTGTAGAGCTACTAAGCCTGTGAGCCACAAGTACTGCACCCACGTGCCCTGGAGCCCATGCTCCGCAAGGAGAGAAGCAACCACGATGAGAAGCCCGTGCAGTGTAACCAGAGGGTAGCCCCTGCGGACGGCACCTAAAGCCCACATGCAGCAACAAAGGCCCAGTGCAGCCAAAAATAAAGAAATAAATGTCTTTTTAAATTCATTTTAAAAAACGAAAAGGGATCACCATGTTAGCAGGAAAGTACCTGGAGCGATGGCAATAAGGGAATGTTGCTCTTGGTTGCTTAAATTGTCTACTTTTCCAGCTAAATGCTCAGAAAGTCAGGCAAAGCTATCAAAAGTAGCTCTAATTGTCTGTTTATTACATTTAGGACTAAACTGAATATTGGCAATGATTTAAAATGTTCACGCACAAATGTGAATAGCTATGTGTGTTTTATTTGCTAAGAGACTGAAAACTATGTAAATATTTATCTGAAATTACAATAAAATTCTGTTTAGGATTTGGAACATCAGAGCCAACTTGCACAACTCTCTGAAGAATAAATTTGAGAATAATTCATCCAAATATTATTCACAATCTGATTCTTCATGCAATTAAAAATTCCAAGCTACTACAAATAAATTAACTTTGCTTTGAATTCCTAGAGGAAGAATTTAAACTTGACTGAACATGTTTAATGCCATGTTTTAATAAAAAAACAAAAGCTCTCATTTAAGTCACTATTACAAATATGACATACAGATGTTTATTCACTTCCAAATCAAGATATAATAAGAATAAACCAAATTTAATTCTGAGGCTGAAGTATTATATTAGATATCCAGTACATATATGCAATGTATCTACTACAGTGAATGGAAAATTATAGGTTAGTTATGTAGAGCAAATAATAAATCTAAATACAAAGCTAATATACTCCTCCCCTACTTTAAATAGATACATAAAACTGTATCATTTCTTTGTTTTCATTAATAAAATGATTATTGAAATATTGTTGATTTCCACACAAAGATGCCTGAGGAAAGACATCTTTATTATTTTAATTTAATTGCTAAAAGCAATTAAAGAGGATAATAAAAAGATACTTCTTTTTTAAATCAAACTAAAAGACAGTCCTAACCCTACAGCATAATCTATGAATAATAGCTGCTAAATATAATGCAACTAATTCCAGATTGAGAGAGGATGCCAAGAACACATGCAAATCTCAGTTGAATTCACTTGAAGGATAGACTTGTCTGAAATTGGAAGACACAGAACTAGACCTTTAATTACTGTAACCACTATTTGAGCAGGAGAGCATACTTAAGAGATGGGAAACACATGCTATTTCAATTCAATCAGTGTTTAAGCCTGCTATACCTAGTTGAAAACTACTGGATAGTACATGGAATTATAACTTGGACTGATGTGGAATAGTGAGCTTCTAGTGATTGGAGCAGGCCATGGAAGAATTTCTGAAACATCTTTTCCATGACAGAGTTGCTTGAAAAGAAAGGGACTTGCAGGTTTAAAAGGGAAGAAACTAGAAGACATGTCAGCATTGCAAGCAGAAAAATAATAGAAATCCAGAAGGAAGACTGTTTCAGGAACTCAGATTGGTAATTATTAATGAATGTCTATTTGATGAAAATAAATTCTAAATCAGCCCATAAAAATTATAAAGGAGACCTCTGGCTCATCTCAACTCAAGAGTGAAAGTGGGAAAGAGATTCAAGATGGTGACATAGGAAGAACTCAAACTCACCTTTTCCCACAGACACTGCAAATACACAACTACTTATGGAATAATTTCTTCTGAAGAAACCTGAAAACTGATTGAACAGAGAGTCTCTACAGCAAAGGATAGAAAGGAGAAGCTGAGATAGTCTCATCAGAAACCCCTTCCCCCCAAGCGAAAAACAAACATTTCAGCCCCAGAAATTTACAATCAAGAGAGACCTCAAAATACAGAAATTTTCTCTGAGCAGCAAGAGCTTTATGCTCCATATTGGGGTCCCCAACCCTTGGATCCTTCAGAGGAGAGATCAGACCCCGAAATTCTCATCTCTGAAAACCAGTGGGGACTGTGCTCAAGAAAAGCATGAAACCCTAGGGACCAGAGAACCCAGGCTTAAAGGCTCACACACAGGCACACTTGTCCTGGGACCCAGCACAAAACCATCAGTTTGAAAAGCACTTATTCTATAGGTGAAGGAGACCAACTTCTTATTCTTGAAGTATCTACCTGTGAGGCAGGAAACTGCTGGTACCCTCTCCAGGGAAGAGATATAGGCAGATACAATTTTTGCAATCAGTCTATGCAGCTAAGACCAGTGCTGTCACTGTGATAAATCACTCAATCGTGTCTGACTCTTTGCAGCCCCATGGACTATAGCCCACCAGGTTCTTCTGTTCATGGTATTTTCCAGGCAAGATTACTGAAGCAGACTGCCATTTCTTACTCCAGCAGATCTTCCTGACCCAGGAATCAAACCCGAATCTCTTGTGTGCCCTGCTTTGGTAGGTGGGTTCTTTAATGTAAGCACCACCTGGGAAGCCCAAAGACCAGTGCTAACAGGTGTCATTTTGGAATTTTATCTCTAAGTTGATAGAACCAATGGGTACATCTTGCTAGTCCACTCCTGCGCTACAGGTATACACCCTAGCCAGGCCAGACAAAGGCCTACTCACCATCATGACCACAGATATGCATGCTCAGTATGCTTGGACAAAGAT
This sequence comes from Odocoileus virginianus, assembly GCF_023699985.2. Taxonomy (NCBI): domain Eukaryota; kingdom Metazoa; phylum Chordata; class Mammalia; order Artiodactyla; family Cervidae; genus Odocoileus; species Odocoileus virginianus. The sequence continues at coordinate 28,655,087 of NC_069688.1, forward strand.
TCTCCTCACCCCTGCATTGTGGCCATTGTCCTACCATAGCAGATGAGCGTATGCATCCCATCATGAATACACCTTGAGTGCCTAGGTCTGGTGGCCAGGGGGAACTGCACTTCTGAACCCACAGGACATCTATATAAGGCCACTCCTCCAAGACTAGGACTGGGATTTGATTTGCCTAATACATAGAAACAGAGAGTAAGGCAAAACCGTGGGACCCAGGAGTATATTCCAAATGAAAGCACTAGAAAAAAAAACAGAAAAAGACCTTAATGAAATGGAGATAAGCAACCTACCTGCTAAAGAGTTAAAGTAATGGTCATAAAGATGGTCACCAAACTTGGAACAAGAATGGATGGTCATAGTAAGACTTTCAACAAAGAAAGAGAAATTATAAGAAAGTACCAAACAGAAGTTATAGAAGAGATGAATACACTTACTGAACTGAAAAATATACCAGAGGGTTCAACAGCAGAGAAGATGAAGCAGAAGAATTGGATCTACAAGCTAGACAATAAAGCAATGGAACTCAATCAAATAAAGCAACAGAAAGAAAAAATGAAATTTAAAAAGGTGAAGATACTTAAGGGAACTTTGGGATAGTATCATGCAGAATAATGTTCACATTATAGAAGTCTCAGGAGGAGAAGAAGAAAAGAGAGAAAGCACCAAAAAATTATTTCAAAAAATAATGGCTGAAAACTTCCCTAATCTGGAGAGGAAAATGGACATCTAGGTTCAGGAAAGTCAGAGAGTTTTAAATGAAATGAACACAAAGAGATCCACACTAAGATATAGTTTATTCAAATTCATAAAAATTAAAGATAAAAAGAGAATCTTAAAGACAGTAAATGGGGGCGGGGGCGGGGGAAGCTCATTACATACAAGGGAAACTTCATAGGGATTTTGGTAGATATTTCATCAGAAACTTTACAGGCCAGAAGACATGGCATGATGTATTAAAAGCAATGAAAGGAAAAAGCTATGAAAAGAATCCTCTACCCAGACAAGTTATCATTCAGAATTGAAGGAGAAATTGAGTTTTCAGATAAGCAAAACCTGAAGGAGTTCATCACCACTAAACAAGACTTAGAAAAATGTCAAAAAAAATTCTATGATTTAAATCATTGCAATATTTATTGTACCTGTCTCCTTAAGCAAAGAAAATAAGAGCAAAAATAAACAAATGGGGCCTAATTAGACTTAAAAACTTTTACACAGCAAGGGAAACCATTAACAACAACAACAAAAGACAACCTACTGAATGGGAGTAAAGATTTTCAAATGATATGATTGATAAGAGATTAATCTCTAAAATATGTAAACAGCTCATACAACTAAACATCAAAGAAACAAACAATTAAAAAGTGGCAGAAGACCTTAGTAGACATTTTCCAAAGAAAAAAATGCAGGTTGCTGACAAATGAAAAGACACTCAATTTCATTAATCATTAGCAAAAAGCAAATCAAAACCACAATGAGATATCACCCAACCTGTCAAAATGGCTTTCATCAAAACACACACACACACACACACACACGTCACAAATGCTGCTGTCAATATGTAAAAAAGGGAACTCTGGTACACTGTTGGTAGAAAGGTAGAAGTATGATGATTTCTCAAAAGACTAAAAATAGAACTACCATATGACCCAGCAATTTCACTTCAGGGTATATATCTGAAAAAATGAAAACAGTAAGACAGTAAGTCAAAAATATACATGTACCTCAGTAAATGGAGTACAGGCTTTAAAGTTGTGAATCACTATAGTGTACAAATGTAACTTATATAACACTGTACATCAACTATACTTCAATTTTTTAAGAAAGAAATATTAAAAATAATGTCTTTAAATGAAAAGAAATTGCACAAATTAATAACAAAAAAACAAAAGCAAAATTTCAGTGCAAAAATGTAAATACATAGTAAAGACAATGGAACTATCACTTATAAAGCCAGAATAAAGGTTAAAAGGCAAAAGTAGTAAAATTAACTAAAGTTACAATAATTAGTTAGGGAATACATAATATAAAAATTTTCTTAGATGTTGTATTCATCTCTTCACATTCTTAACTGTATCTTCTCAAAGAACAAAATGTGATTTTTATAAAGTCCAATTTGCATTTTTTCTTTTATGTATTATGTTTTTGATGTCTTATCTACGAAATCTTTGCCTAACCTAATTTCACTTTCCCCAGTGCTTAGTTTAGAAGTTTAACAAGTTTGGGTTTTACACTTAGGTCCATGATCAATTTGAAGCAAGTTATTTTTGGCATACAGTTTAAGGTAAGTTCACTGAATGTGGATTATATTTGCTAAAGCAACAATTTTTGGAAAAGACTATCCTTTCTCCATGGAATTGCCTTTGCAACTTTATCACACATCATTTGGCCATATATATGCAAGTCTATTTTTGAATTCTATTCTGTTTGACTAATGTAGTAGTCTAACTTAATGCTATCCTGTTTACTGAAACTTAATTAAGTCTTGAAATCAGGTCATATAAGCTCTCCAACTTTTTTTTACAAAGTTCGTTTTGTTCATCTAGATATTTTGCCTTTCTATATGCATTTTTTTTATCTACTTGTCAATTTCTAGGGGAAAAATGCTTGCTGGAAGTTTGATTGGAATTGCAGTGAATCTGTAGATCAAATCATATAGAACTGACATATTAGCTATATTGTGTTATCTATCCATTAACATGGTACATCTCTTATTTAGGACATCTTTCATTTATCTAGCAATATTTTGCTGTTCTCAGTATAAATTTCTTACATATCTTTTGTCACATGTACCCCTAAGAACTTCCTATGTATCATGTTATTTCAATGATGCTGCATTTTTTGAATATTTTTATATCTAATTACTCATTGCCTATGTAAATATTAATCTTTTATCCTAAAACTGTGCTAAAATCACTTTTCAAATTTCAATACAGGTTTTGGGTTGTCGTGTTTTCATTTTTATTTGTTTCTATGAATATTTTGATTTCTTTTTTTATTTCTTCTGTGATGTGTTGGTTTTTCAGAAGCATGTTGTTTAGCCTCCATATGTTTGCATTTTTAATAGCTTTTTTTTCCTGTAGTTGACATCTAATCTTACTGCATTGTGATCAGAAAAGATGCTTGAAATGATATTAATTTTTTTGAATTTACCAAGGCTAGATTTATGGCCCAGGATGTGATCTATCCGGGAGAAGTTTCCATGTACACTTAAGAAAAAGGTGAAATTCATTGTTTTGCGGTGAAATGTCCTATAGATATCAATTAGGTCTAAATGGTCCATTGTATCATTTAAAGTTTGTGTATCCTTGCTAATTTTCTGTTTAGTTGATCTATCCGTAGGTATAATTGGGGTATTAAAGTCTTCCACTATTATTGTGTTGCTGTTAATTTCCCCTTTCATACTTGTTAGCATTTGCCTTACATATTGTGGTGCTCTATATCCAGTGCATATATATTTTTAATTGTTATATCTACTTCTTGGATTAATCCTTTGATCATTATGTAGTGTCCTTCTTTGTCTCTTTTCATGGCCTTTATTTCAAAGTCTATTTTATCTGATAGGAGTAATGCTATTCCTGCTTTCTTTTGGTCTCCATTTGCATGAAATACTTTTTCAGCCTTTCACTTTCAGTCTATATGTGATCCTTGTTTTGAGGTGGGTCTCTTGTAGACAGCATATATAGGGGTCTTGTTTTTGTATCCATTCAGCCAGTCTTTGTCTTTTGGTTGGGGCATTCAACCCATTTACATTTAAAGTAATTATCGATAAGTATGATTTCATTGCCATTTACTTTGTTGTTTGGGGTTTGAGTTTATAAACCTTTTCTGTGTTTCCTGTCTAGAGAAGATCCTTTAGCATTTGTTGAAGAGTTGGTTTGGTGATGCTGAAGTCTCTCAGCTTTTGCTTGTCTGTAAAGCTTTTGATTTCTCTTTCATATTTGAATGAGATCCTTCCTGGGTATAGTAATCTGGCTTGTAGGTTTTTCTCATTCATCACTTTAAGAATGTGTTGCCATTCCCTTCTGGCCCAAAAAGTTTCTATTGAAAGATCAGCTGTTATCCTTATGGGAATCCCCTTGTGTGTTATTTGTGCTTTTCCCTTGCTACTTTTAATATTTGCTCTTTGTGTTTGATCTTCATTAATTTGATTAATATGTGTCTTGGGGTGTTTTGCCTTGGTTTTATCCTGTTTTGGACTCTCTGGGTTTCTTGGACTTGGGTAGTTATTTCCTTCCCCATTTTAGGGAAGTTTTCAACTATTATCTCCTCAAGTATTTTCCCATACCCCTTCTTTTTGTCTTCTTCTTCTGGGACTCCTATAATTTGAATGTTGGGGCATTTAACACTGTCCCAGAGGTCTCTGTGGTTGTTCTCATTTCTTTTAATTCTTTTTTTCTTTTTTTCCTCTCCACTCCACTTATTTCCACCATTCTGACTTCCAACTCACTTATCCTATCTTCTGCCTGAGTTATTCTACTGTTGGTTCTGTCCAGATTGCTTTTGTTCTCCGTTATTGCATTGTTCATTATTGACTGACTCTTTTTTATTTCCCAAAACCTATGGGATTCAGTAAAAGCAATGTTAAGAGGAAGGTTCATAGCAATACAAGCTTACCTCAAGAAACAAGAGAAAAATCAAATAAATAACCTAACTTTATACCTAAGGCAACTAGAAAAAGAAGAAATTAAGAACCCCCAGGGTTAGTATAAGGAAGTAAATCATAAAAATTAGGGCAGAAATAAATGAAAAAGAAACAAAAGAGACTATAGGAAAAGTCAGCAAGACTAAAAGCTGGTTCTTTGTGAAGATAAGTAAAATAGTCAAACCATTAGCCAGGCTCATCAAGAAAAAAAGGGAGAACCAAATCAACAAAATTAGAAATGAAAACAGAGAAATCACACAGACAACACAGAAATACAAAAGATTGTAAAAGACTATTATCAGCAAATATATGACAATAAAATGAACAACTTGGAAGAAATGGACAAATTCTTAGAAAAGTATAACCTTCCAAAACTGAAACAGGAATAAATAGAAAATCTTAACAGACCAATCACAAGCACGGAAATAGAAACTGAAATAAAAAATCTTCCAACAAACAATAGCCCAGGACCAGATGGCTTCACAGGTGAATTCTACCAAAAATTTAGAGAATAGCTAACATTTTTCCTACTTAAACTCTTCCAGAAAATTGCAGAGAAAGGTAAACTGCCAAATTCATTCTATGAGGCCACCATCACCCTAATACCAAAACCAAAGATACCACACAAGAAAGAAAACTACAGGCCAATATCACCAATGAACATAGATGTAAAAATCCTCAAAAAAAATTCTAGCAAACAGAATCCAACAGCATATTTAAAAGATTCTTCATCATGACCAAGTAGGCTTTATCCCAGGAATGCAAGAATTCTTCAGTATTTGCATATCAATCAAGGTGATACACTGCATTAACAAATTGAATGATAAAAATCATATGATTATCTCAATAGATGCAAAGAAAGCCTTTGACAAAATTCAACATCCATTTATGATCAAAATTCTCCAGAAAGCAGGAATAGAAGGAACATACCTCAACATAATAAAAGCCATACATGATAAACCCACAGCAAACATTATCCTCAATGGTGAAAAATTGAAAGCATGTCCCCTAAAGTCAGGAACAAGACAAGGGTGCCCATTCTCATCACTACTATTTAACATAGTTTTGGAAGTTTTAGCCACAGCAGTCAGAGAAGAAAAAGAAATAAAAGGAATCCATATTGGACAAGAAGAAGTAAAACTCTGTTTGCAGATGACATGATCCTCTACATAGAAAACCCTAAAGACTCCACCAGAACATTAGTAGAGCTAATCAATGAATATAGTAAAGTTGCTGGGTACAAAAGTAACACAGAGAAATCCCTTGCATTCCTATATACTAACAATGAGAAAACAGAAAGAGAAATTAAGGAAAGAATTCCATTCACCATTGCAATGAAAAGAATAAAATACTTAGGAATAAATCTACCTAAAGAAACAAAAGACCTCTATACAGAAAACTATAAAACACTGATGAAAGAAATCAAAGAAAACACAAATAGATGGAGAAATATGCCATGTTCATGAATCAGAAGACTCAATATAGCAAAAATGAGTATTCTTCCCAAAGCAATCTATAGTTTCAATGCAATTCCTATCAAGCTATCAATGGTATTTTTCAGAGAACTAGAACAAATAATTTCACAGTTTGTATGGAAATACAAAAAAGCCTTGAATAGCCAAAGCAATCTTGAGAAGGAAGAATGGAACTGGAGGAATCAATGTGCCTGACTTCAGACTATACTACAAAGCTACAGTCATCAAAATAGTGTGGTTCTGGCACAAAGACAGAAATATATATCAATGGAACAAAATAGAAATCCCAGAGATGAATCCACAAACCTATGGACACCTTATGTTTGACAAAGGAGGCAAGAATATACAATGGAGAAAAGACAATCTCTTTAACAAGTGGTGCTGGGAAAACTGGTCAACCACTTGTAAAAAAATGAAACTAAAACACTTTCTAACACCATACACAAAAATAAACTCAAAATGGATTAAAGATCTAAGTGTAAGGCCAGAAACTATAAAACTCCTAGAGGAAAACATAAGCAAAACACTCTCTGATATAAATCATAGCAGGATCCTCTATGACCCACCTCCCAGAGTAATGGAAATAAAAGCAAAAATGAACAAATGGGACCTAATTAAACTTAAAATATTTTGCACAACGAAGGAAACTATAAGCGAGGTGAAAAGACAGCCTTCAGAATGGGAGAAAATAATAACCAATGAAGCAACTAACAAAGAATTAATCTCAAAAATATACAAGTAGCTCATGCAGCTCAATACCAGAAAAATAAACAACCCAAGGAAAAAATGTGCCAAAGAACTAAACAGGCATTTCTCCAAAGAAGACATAAAGATGGCTAACAAACACATGAAAAGATGCTCAACATCACTCAGTATCAGAGAAATGCAAATCAAAACCACAATGAGGTACCATCTTACACCGGTCAGAATGGTTGCTATCAAAAAGTCTACAAACAATAAATGCTGGAGAGGGTGCAGAGCACAAGGAACCCTCTTACACTGTTGGTTGGAATGCAAACTAGTACAGCCACTGTGGAGAACAGTGTGGATATTCCTTAAAAAACTGGAACTAGAACTGCCAAATGATCCAGCAATCCCACTGCTGGGCATGCACACCGAGGAAACCAGAATTGAAAGAGACACATGTACCCCAATGTTCATCACAGCACTGCTTACAATAGTCAGGACATGGAAGCAACCTAGATGTCCATCAGCAGATGAATGGATAAGAAAGCTGTGGTACATATTCACCATGGAATATTACTCAGCTATTAAACAGAATGCATTTGAATCAGTTCTAATGAGGTGGATAAAGCTGGAGACTATTATACAGAGTGAAATAAGTCAGAAAGAAAAATAGCAATACAGTATATTAATGCATATATATGGAATTTAGAAAGATGGTAACAATGACCCTATATATGAGACAACTAAATAGACACAGAGGTGAAGAACAGAGTTTGGACTCTGTGGGAGAAGGCAAGAGTGGGATGATTTGACAGAATACCATTGAAACATGTACATTACCATATGTGAGATAGATCGCCAGTCCAGGTTTGATGCATGAGATAGGGCACTCAGGGCCAGTGCACTGGGACGACCCTGAGGGATGGGATGGGGAAGGGGGGGCGGGGTTCAGGTTAGGGGACACATGTACACCCATGGTTGATTCATGTCAATGTATGGCAAAAACCACTACAATATTGTAAAGTAATTAGCCTCCAATTAAGATAAATTAATTTTTGTAAAAAATTCAATATAAATTAATATCCAAAGAGATATTATAAATGATAACAATGAGAAAATTCTGAGTGGTTCCAATGTGCACATTGAAGCAGCACAAACACAGCATCTGACAATACTCACATTGTCAGAGGATGAGAGAGGGCAGCGGGTTTACAAAAGAGACCACTTGTTAACAAAATTCACAAACATATTTTCATATGATTGTTGAATACATGATGAAGTGAGTCATGTGATAACTGAGTGCAACAACTCTGTTTCCTGATATCTCATTAATAATTACTAATGAAAAAATTTAAGCCAGTCAATTGTATATGAGTGTATATTCAAGTCAAAATCAATAATATCCACTCACAGTAATTGATTTATTTACATGATAAGCATTTTTGTCTATCAAAATCTAGCTCTTGCAAACTTGAAAGGAGAGGAATATCAGATGAGATATTAAAATCTCAGAAGGTGCTACCTTAAATAGTGCTACCAAAAGACATAAAATCAGACAGAAAGGAGGAATTGGATAGGAACAGCAAGACAGAGATACAGAGAGACAGAAAATATTCTACCTGACTAATCAATTTTGAGGGACAAGGGCAGAATCAAAGTTCCCAATATATTAAGCCTGAAGTAATGATGGTCTCTGAATTTTATACATAATATTTTCCCTGGTCACTTACTATCACATAGTTTCACAGGATCATCATCTATAAGAAGGGAAGAATCTATTTTCTAATCATCTCTATGAGAGGAAAAGATACCATCTCCCTACCATCCAACACTTATTTGTGGTTTTACTATTAATAGCCAAAATAGCATTTGACAGAACTTCAACTTGAGTGCTTGACACTATAGACAACAGTAAAATACGGTTCTAGGATTTCCCTAGGAAACCTGGGTATGAATCAACTAAATTATTTTTTAAGTGAATTAAAAACAAATAATGCTAAAAAAAAAAAACAGAAGGTGAAAGATATCACTTGAAATTGGTTAGGGCTACAGAACAATAAAATAAGATAGAATGAATAATTTTCTATATTTAGGAACAAAATTATTTCTTTAAAGACATGTTCTTCTCCTTTTAAAAAATTCAAGCTTTTGTGTTCTATTTGAACTTTAAAATTGTTTACATGCTTACTTATTTTTTAATATAACTCTATGTATAAATAGTTGTCCACTCTGATTTCTTTCCATATGCATCATCATGGCAAAGTACTTGTTGGCTTATGCATACTCTTATAGTGTGGCTTAAAGAGAAAGTTGCCTCAACAGGTGCCATATAAAAAAAATTAGAATACTGGTAGGAAAATAGTAGAACCCAGAGATCTGGTGTGTGAAATTAGATCAATATGTATGAGAATCTTGAACCCAGGATTCTCTTCTTTAACCTTCTGGAATACTTTTTTCACTTGCTAGAGCAGAGTAGCCTCCTTTTTCCTAGCCAATAAGTAAAGACCTCGAATACCTTACCAAAAGATGCTTGTTATTTTCTTAAACTACCCTAGTGCCCTTCAGAGTTTCCAGGCAACGCTTGGGTTACAGCAGAGTTTGAGGGTTTCAGCAGAGTCTGAGCAGGGAAATAATTTCCCTACTATGGAAAAAAAAAGTTTATTCAAGATATTATTACATGTCTTAGCTAATATGTATGCTGTCAAAAACTAGGAGGGAAGGAAAAGTTGAATCAGTGGGAGAAGATAATAAGATTGAAAAGTGGAGAGTTTATATATGTCAAAGCTTTTTCAAAGAAAAGGTTTGAAAAATCATCAGAGTAAAAAGAAAAAGTAATTCTGTTTTTATCTTGTTTTAATTGGATCATGTTTATTTTTGTCCAAATTTATGTTGAGTATGAGCCTATGTAAGTTTTTAAGTCTGCTGTTTTAATTTCATTATAGACTAACCTTAACTCTATCACTTGTGAAAATTCTGTCACAACAAATATTTACTGAACACCTACTTTGCTCTAGGCCTTACCTTGGGACCTAAGATACAGTGATGAACCACAAAATCAACAATGCCTTCATATTTTCATGGAACTCGTGTTCTAGAAGGTGGATTGCATACGTATTGTAGCCTGATAGGCTCCTCTGTCCATGGGGTTTCTCCAGGCAAGAATACTGGAGTGGGTTGCCATGCCCTACTCCAGGGGATCTTCCCCCACCCAGGAACTGAACCCGTGTTTCTTATATCTCCTGCATTGGCAGGGCAGTTCTTTACTACTTGTGCCACCTGGGAAGCCCAGAGGTGAATTAGATTTTTTTAAATTAGTGAATATATAATATCACTACAACAGTACAGTAAGAGGATAAAAAGTGATGGAATATATGAAGAGTGTATGAATATATGAATATATCAGGCTACAACACATAAATCTGGACAAAAATAAGCATGATCCAAATAAAACAAAATAAAAACAAATTACCTCTTCTTTTTTTTTTTTCATGATTTTTCAAACTTTCTTTTTGAGACAAATCATGCAAAATCTGGAGCAAGTTTCCAGACAAGAGCAATAAGCACAGTATCCCTGAGATTGGAACAAGTTTGTTTCAGTTTTGAAAGAAGTATGAACATGACTAAAGATGGCTAAATCAGGAGGGAGTAGTAGGGAACAGCAGGCAATAGTTAAGAGAAGCAGAAAATAGTAGAAGAGTTCAATGAAGCTGGACATTAGGACCATGGTGAATTGTTTAAATTTTATTCTAAGGTGGGTGAAGAATGACCAAAGGTTTTGGGTAGAGGAATGCTGCATTCTAATTTTCCTTTTGCCAGACAGCTTTACCGAATCCTTTCTCAAGAGACTCTAGACTCCTTTCAGTTGGTGATCACTGGATGTGAGAAATGACTCAGATCTGGAAGCTAGGTGAATGATTTTCATATTTTATTTGGATAGCTTCAACCTTTTGCTTGCCCACTCTTGATTTTGTTTGTCATGTAAATCATGAAATATTGTATTCTACTTCCCATCTATCTCACATCTAGGAACATGATATTTTATTAGTAAACACCAAGGAAATCTTCGGCCAAAGTACTATTCTGGATTTGTTTCCTGTTAATGGTAATTATAGTCACATTGTCTCCGATATTTACATATCACCACTGTTTCAAGAACCTTTTATAGGTTTAATATAATAGTGACATTTAAATGGTCCAAGTTTTTCCCCAGTTTTATTAAGATAGTATTAACATAAATCTTAGGGCTTCCCTGGTGGATCTGAGAGTAAAGAATCTGGCTGAAATGCAGGAGACCTGGGTTCAATCCATGAGATGGGAAGACCCCCTGGAAAGGGGAATCCTGGAGTTACCCACTCCAGTCTTCTTTCCTGGAGAAGTCCATGAACAGAGGATCCTGGTGGGCTACAGTCCATAGTGTTGCAAAGAGTCAGACACAACTAAATCAACTTCTTTGCATGCATGGATATAGATACCATATTTTCTCTATCTTTTCGTCCCAGTGATGGACATGTAAGTAGTTTCCACATCGTGGCTATTGTGAAAAATGTTGCAGTGAACATGGGGTTGCAGATGTAGCTTCGAGATAGTCTTCTTATCACTTTCAGCTATATACCTAGAAGAAGAGCCAGTAGATTATATGGCAGGACTCGGCCTGGTCCTGGGCAACCAGTCCTGGGTCCAGAGTAATGTCTGGTGCTTGCTTTACTCTCTGTGCTTTACCCAGGTGCTGTAACCCCTTGCCTGGAATCCTTGGCTCTTGTGAAGCTATTTCCTTGAGCAGATATTTACTCAAATTGATGTTTCTGGCGGGGGAGCGGAGAACTTCAAGGGGGTTGGGAACAGGTCCATGAGTGGTAATAGGTAAATGATACTGAAGCTCCAATACTCTGGCCACCCGATGGGACGAGCCAGCTCATTGGGAAAGACTCTGATGCTGAGAACGACTGAAGGCAAAAGAAGAATAGGGTGGCAGAGGATGAGATAGCTAGATAGCATAACCAAGTCAATGGACATGAACTTGAGCAAACTCCAGGAGATTGTGAAGGACAGGGGAGCCTGACTTGCTGCAGTCCATGGGGTCCCAAAGAGTCAGACACAACTTAACAACTGAACAACAATAAATGTGAGTGATAGAAATCCCTACACCACCAGTTTTTAGCCCACACTGTTAAAAGTGCCCTTTTGGAAAGCTGAGAACTAAGGCAATAGCTAGAACACAGAATCTTTCCCACTGCCTAACCAAACTCTAGCACTTTATTCAATTCAATGTATATTCAATTTCAAAAGCCTTTTTTTTAATGTGACAAGAATTTTGAAGTGAGGTTTTGCTTTTCATCAAGCCTATCTCTTCTCCATGAAGAGGCTTATTCATTCTAACTGTATTCCTTTTAGTCCCTGTTTTCAACATGTGAGGTTTTCTTTATGCAATTCTGAGTGGGCAATAACCTGGTTTATCAAGTTTGCTGAATTGAAAAATCAATGAAATACACAGTAGTAAATCTTCCCAGACAGGATAAATTCATAAACCATCACAGCCCCTCTACCCCATGGGACAGCCTCAGCTTGGGTCAGTGATAAGAACCACTTATTCCTGAATGTAATAAAAACAATTTTACTGACCCGAGACAGCTCAAGGCCCCTCTACTTCTTCCACTAGAAATGAAGGGTTTTACCCAAGAGTCAGATAGATTTATAGGAATTGAGAATTTCAACATATCTTAGAAATCATTAGTTCCAGTCCTTTCATTTCATAGGTAAGTTAACAGTAACTAAGATATTAAACCACTTGTTCAGTTCTACCAAATATTGAGTGATAGAAATGGAATCAAATTGAAAGTCCCTCAATTTCCAGGCAAGCATATTTTACTTTTATGGACTTCCTCTGGGAAAAAATACTCTTTCACAATAAATAAATAAATAAATTTTTATTTTTATTTACATTTGCTTGTGTGTGACTTGTATATATGTGTGTGTGTGTGTTTATGCATAAATATATATGTTTTCATATATTCACAACAATTTCCTCACTAGTGATAAAAATATCTCCCTTGCCATGGAATTATCTTATTACTTGTCCTTCAAAAAACTCCTCTAAAATTGTTTTAAAGCTATTTCTGCTATTAGAAGGTGTAAATCTCTGACTATAGATAGTTTATTTCTCTATTTGATGTTACTGAGAAACTAGTCTATGCTACACACTACAATTGGTGCTTAGTGTTCATACAGAAACAGAGAAATGGTATTTACCCTTAAGTAATGTAGTTCAAGTGATGGAGACAGATACTAAAGTAATTATCATAAAAATAAATATATGTAATAAAGATTCTGACTCTATTTTTGATATTTGATCACTGAAAACTTTCAAGACTGACCACTCTTCTCTTTATGCCCTGCATCTGGACAGGCAGAAATGAAAGTGCCAATATTCCTCCTTTCTTTGGTGTCAGTATGTATATGAACCAGTGAAAAATATATACATAAATATGACTCTATAAAGATTTTTATATTGTTTATAAATATTTATACATTATATAAATGAAAACTGTCAAAAATAGAAATAAATAGATTTTATTTTTAGCAACCATTCAATTATTCCAGAATATTTACTAAGTAACATTAATGTGCTAGAGACAGTACTAGATATCCATAATTAAACCATAAACAAGACAGATATGGCCCCTACCCTTGCACCCAATTCACATATTTTCCCCAGATTTCTGCTTGTATAAATTAGAAAACACAAGTAGTCCCTTTGGAAGATAGCTACCTCCTCAAGGGTCTCACTCTATGCCTCATCAGTAGGGGTCTGTTGGGACTCAAGTCTAGTTACAGGTCTAGAGGCAAAACGGGGGTGGTGGTAGGATAGCTCTGATTAGAATCAGCATTGTTTTTGATGGAAACAGCTCGGGCAATGCAGAATTAGTCCTCTCAGACAGAGATGGAAAAATGCAAACCACTGGGGTGGATATGCCCTTCCCCTGACATTGAGGATGCGGAGACCTCTTTCACTGGCACAGAAGACTGATCATAATTTAGGGCTCAATGTCCCAGCTTCATGAGGATCTTCCCATAGATCCCCAGCACAACTTGAAGAATCCCACTTTTCCCCAATCATCAATGCCCTCACATTATCAGTAGATGATCTAGGAGGCTGAGAGCTCAACTTGATTTTCAGCAATTTCAGCCATGTGGTTGTAAGAGATAAGGGTCTCCCTCAGAGTACTTATGGAAGCTCTTAGGTCATTTCTGTGGCTTGAGCTGGGAAATGAAATACCTGAACTCATTCTTTGATTTCACCATTTGTCCAGTGGCATTAGAAGGAACCAATTAAAGTCACCATATCACTTAGCTTTCCAAAATGCTCAAAAGTATCATATATGGAGTTACTTTATTCCTTGCTTCTTATCAGTGGTGGATTAAGAGTAATCAAAGTAGAAATTTTGCATATCCCTAAACAATTCACACCAGTAAGCTCAGTGCTCTCTGCTTCTGGAGACAGTCAATAGCACCTAATCAGATAAGTGAATCAGGTCCAGAAATTCCAATACCAGTTCAGAAAACTCATCATTAAAATTATGTCCTCTAAAACCACTCTTGGTACCAAAATCTGTATTAGCCAGGGTTCTCCAGAAGAGCAGAACAAATATATATTGAGAGAGAGATTTATTATAAGTACTGTTCAGTTCAATTCAGTCACTCAGTCATGTCCGAGTGTTTGCGACCCCATGAGTTGCAACATGCCAGGCTTCCCTGTCCATCACCAACACTTGGACCCTACTCAAACTCATGTCTATCGAGTCAGTGATGCCATCCAACCATCTCATCCTCTATCGTCCCCTTCTCCTCCTGCCTTCAATCTTTCCCAGTATCAGGGTTTTTTCCAGTGAGTGAGTTCTTCGCATCAGGTGGCCAAAGTATTGGAGTTTCAGCTTCAGCATCAGTCCTTCCAATGAATAGTCAGGACTGATTTCCTTTAGGATGGACTGGTCTGATCTCCTTGCAGCCCAAGGGACTCTCAAGAGTCTTCTCCAACAGTACAGTTCAAAAGCATCAATTATTTGGCACTCAGGTTTCTTTATGGTCCAACTCTCACATCCATACATGACTACTGGAAAAACCATAGCTTTGACTAGACAGATTTTTGTTGGCAAAGTAATGTCTCTGCTTTTTAATATGCTATCTAGATTTGTCATAGGTTTTCCTTCAAGGAACAAACGTCTTTTAATTCCATGGCTGCAGTCACCATCTGCAGTGACTTTGAAGCCCAAGAAAAGAAATTCTGTCACTGTTTCCATTGTTTTCCCATCTAATTATCATGAAGTGATGGAACCAGCTGCCATGATCTTAGTTTTTTGAATGTTGAGTTTTAAGCCAGCTTTTTCACTCTCCTCTTCCACTTTCATTCAAAAGGCTCTTCAGTTCCACAGTCCTCTTCGCTTTCTGATATAAGGGTGGTGTCATCTGCATATCTGAGATTATTGATATTTCTCCCTGCAATCCTGATTCCAGTATGGGCTTTATCCAGTCTGTATTCAGGCTTCCCTCGTAGCTCAGTTGGTAAAGAATCCGCCTACAATGCAGGAGACCCCGGCTTGATTCCTGGGTTGGGAAAATCCCCTGGAGAAGGGAAAGGCTACCCACTCCAGTATTCTGGCCTGGAGAAGTCCATGGACTGTATAGTCCATGGGGTTGCAAAGAGTCAGACAAGACTGATCAACTTTCACTTTCACTCTGCATATAAGTTAAATAAGCAGGGTGACAATACAGTGTTGATGTACTCCTTTCCCGATTTGGAACCAATCTGTTGTTCCATGTCCAATTCTAACTGTGGCTTCTTGACCTGCACACAGATTGCTCAGGAGGCAGGTAATATGGCCTGGCATTCCCATCTCTTTAAGAATTTCCACAGTTTGTTGTGAACTATACAGTCAAAGGCTTTGGCATAGTCAATAAAGCAGAAGTAGATGTTTTCCTGGAACTCTCTTGCTTTTTCTATGATCCAACAGATGTTGGCAATTTGATCTCTAGTCCCTCTGCTTTTTATCCAGCTTGAACACCTGGAAGTTCTCAGTTCATGTACTGTTAAAGCCTGGCTTGGAGAATTTTGAGCATTACTTTGCTAGCGTGTGAGATGAGTGCAATTGTGCGGTAGTTTGAATATTCTTTGATATTGTCTTTCTTTGGGATTGGAATGAAAACTGACCTTTTCCAGTCCTGTGGCCAATGCTGAGTTTTCCAAATTTGCTGACATATTGAGTAAGCATTTTCACAGCATCATCTTTTACAATTTGAAATAGTTCAATTTCATCACCTCCACTAGCTTTGTTCGTAGTGATGCTTCCTAAGGTCCACTTGACTTTGCATTCCAGGATGCCTGCCTCTAGGTGAGTGATCACATCACCATGGTTATCTGGGTCATGAAGATCTTTTTTGTATAGTTCTTCTGTGTATTCTTGTCACCTCTTCTCAATATCTTCTGCTTCTGTTGGCTCCATACCATTTCTGTCCTTTACTGTGCCCATCTTTGCATGAAGTGTTCCCATGGTATCTCTAAAGTTCTTGAACAGATCTCTACTCTTTCCCATTCTATTGTTTTCCTCTATTTCTTTGCATTTATCACTGAAAAGGGCTTCCTTATCTCTCCTTGCTATTCTTTGGAATTCTGCATGCATGTTGATATATTTTTCCTTTTTTCCTTTGCCTTTATCTTCTCTTCTTTTCTCACCTATTTGTAAGGCCTCCTCTGACAACCATTTTGCCTTTTTGCATTTCTTTTTCTTGGGGATGGTTTGATCACCATCTCCTGTACAATGTCACGAACTTCCATTCATAGTTCTTCAGGCACTCTGTCTATTAAATCTAATTCCTTGAATCTATTTGTCACTTTCACTGTATAACTATAAGGAATTTGATGTAGGTCATACATGAATGGTCTAGTGGTATAAGTCTGAATTTGGCAATATGGAGTTCATGATCTGAGCCACAGTCAGCTCCCAGTCTTGTTTTTGCTGACTGTATAGAGTTTTTCCATCTTTGGCTGCAAAGAATATAATCAACCTGATTTCAGTATTGACCATCTGGTGATGTCCATGTATAGAGTCATCTCTTGTGTTGTTGGAAGAGGGTGTTTGCTATGACCAGTGCATTCTCTTGACAAAACTCTGTTAGCTTTTGCCCTGCTTCATTTTGTACTCCAAGGCCAAACTTGCCTGTTACTCCAGGTATCTCCTGACGCTACTTCTGCACTCCAGTCCCCTATGATGAAAAGATATCTTTTTTGGTGATAGTTCTAGAAGGTCTTGTTGTCATCACAGAGCTGTTCAACATCAGTTTTTTTTGGCATTAGTAGTTGCAGCATAGACTTGGATTACAGTAATATTGAATGGTTTTCCTTGGAAACAAACAGAGTTCATTCTGTTATTTTTGAGATTGCACCCAAGTACTGCATTTCAGACTCCTTGGTTGACCATGAGGGCTACTCCATTTCTTCTAAGGGATTCTTGCCCACAGTAGTATATATAATGGTCATCTGAATTAAATTCACCCATTCCAGTCCATTTTAGTTCACTGATTTCTAAAATGTTGGTGTTAACTCTTGCCATCTCCTGTTTGCCCACTTCCAATTTACTCTGATTCATGGACCTAACATTCCAGGTTCCTATGCAATATTGTTCTTTATAAAATTGAACTTTACTTCCATCACCAGTCACAACCACAACTGGACATTGTTTTCACTTAGGCTCCATTTCTTCATTCTTTCTGGAGTTATTTCTCCACTCTTCTAAAGTAGCATATTGGGTACCTGAAAATCTGAGAAGTTCATTTTTCAGTGTCATATTGTTTTAGTCTTTTCATGCTGTTCATGGGATTCTCATGGCAAAAATACTGAAGTGGTTTGCCATTCCCTTCTCCAGTGGACCGCTTTGTCAGAAAATAAGGAATTAGCTCATGTGATTATGGAGGCTGAGTGGTCCCACACACCGTAACCTGCAAGCTAGAGGCCAGGAAAGCCAACAGTGTAGCTCTAGCTCAAATGTGAAAGCCCAAGAAACAGGAGCGCCAATGGGTAAGTCCCATTCCTAGTCTGAATGCCCAAATGAAAGTGAAAGTGTTACTCACTTCAGTCATGTCTGACTCTGTGACGCCATGAACTGTAGCCTGCCAGGCTCCTCTGTCCATGGTATCCTCCAGGCAAGAATGGAACAGGGGTTGTCTGTCATTCCCTTCTCCAGGGTATCTTCATGATCCAGGGACTGAACTCAGGTCTCCTGCATTGCAGGTGGATTCTTTACTGTCTGAGCAACAAGGAAAGCCCCCCAGAACCAGGCACGCACGTGTGAGTGCAGGAGGAGATGGATATCCTAGTTCAAGCAGACAGCAAATTTTCAATTTCTCTGCCTTTTCATTCTATTCAAGCCCTCAATGAATTGGACTATGGCACCCACATTTGCGAGGGAGATCTTCTTTACTCCATCTACTAGTTTAAATTACAGTCTCTTCTGGAAACACCCTCACGGACACACTCAGAAATAATACTATGTGAGCTACTTGGGCATCCTGCAGACCAATCAAAATAACTACCACATGTATATACTTGAAAAATTATAAAAAGCATGACAGAGCTACCTATCCAATAGAAATTGATAGCTAAATAAAACATACTGAAAACTATCTAGGTTTTTGAGAACGCTGACAATAATAAAGTCTTAGAGTTGTCAAGACACAATGCAATATTCAAGGTTTCAGTATTGTTGCTGCTTTTTAAAAGATGTATCATGTATATTATCTAGGGTGAAACAGATAACCAGCTCAGGTTGGGTACATGAGACAAGTGCTCGGGCCTGGTGCACTGGGAAGACCCAGAGGGATCGGGTGGAGAGGGAGGTGGGAGGGGGGACTGGGATGGGGAATACATGTAAATCCATGGCTAATTCATTTCAATGTATAACAAAAACTACTGTAATGATGTAAAGTAATTAGCCTCCAACTAATAAAAAAAATAAATAAATAAAAATAAATAAATAAATAAATAAAAGGCATCTTGACCAAAAAAAAAAAAAAAAAGATGTATCAATATCTAAGTACTCATTTTGAAAAAATGCAGTGAAAAACTAAAATGAGATTAATCACTTAAATGATTCCAAAATTATTCTTGGCCAAATTTTCACCATAAAATTGCACTTATAAGAAATTCACATATATAGCTATTTATTCCTTTGTTATACACTGCAATAACTTATCTGCATACTAAAAACTTTACATGTAATTTTTATTTTTTTATTTTAATTTTTTTTATTTTTTTTTTCCATTTATTTTTATTAGTTGGAGGCTAATTACTTTACATCATTGCAGTGGTCTTTGTCATACATTGAAATGAATTAGCCATGGATTTACATGTATTCCCCATCCTGGTCCCCCCTCCCACCTCCCTCTGGGTCTTCCCAGTGCACCAGGCCCGAGCACTTGTCTCATGCACCCAACCTGGGCTGGTGATCTGTTTCACCCTAGATAATATACATGTTTCAATGCTGTTCTCTTGAAACATCCCACCCTCGCCTTCTCCCAGAGTCCACAAATCTGTTCTATACATCTGAGTCTCTTTTTCTGTTTTGCATATAGGGTTATCATTACCATCTTTCTAAATTCCATATATATGTGTTAGTATACTGTAATGTTCTTTATCTTTCTGGCTTACTTCGCTCTGTATAATGGGCTCCAGTTTTATCCATCTCATTAGAACTGATTCAAATGAATTCTTTTTAATGGCTGAGTAATATTCCATGGTGTATATGTACCACAGCTTCCTCATCCATTCGTCTGCAGATGGGCATCTAGGTTGCTTCCATGTCCTGGCTATTATAAACAGTGCTGTGATGAACATTGGGGTGCACGTTGTCTCTTTCAGATCTGGTTTCCTCGGTGTGTGTGCCCTCTAACACCATACATGTAATTTTTAAAAAAAGACTCTGATATTATATCTTCTTAATTTTTCCACTGCTTTTTCTCTTTTCAATCCCAAGAATACCTTTTAATATATTGGTGAAATATATATCTTTTAAATATTCCTCTTGAAAGAACTTGTAGCTAAACAGTGGATACTACATATCTATAAACTATAACATATTTGAGGAAAATCAAAAGCAGCAAAATCATATTATTAGTTAATGACTTACTCTTTGTGGTATATTACATTCCTCCATGCATCTTCAGAGGACTTGTATTTATATCAGAAGCAAAAAACTTTTGCAAACCTATTTCACATAGTCACCAAGAAGTAATTAAATTACAGTAAAACTATTAGACTATCAAAGGGCATGATAAGAAATTTGATAAAAATTTTAAACTCTGTTTTCTTTTGAATCAATCTTGATTTATGTAATTGTATGTTGTAATTTTTTACTTCGCTGGTACAATGAATTTGGAAAAGAAATGATAAACAAGAGATTTTTATTCATCTATTTATCAAGACAGTAATGAGTTCCCTTATGGCTTTTGAATGTAAAGCAAATTTCCTGTGAAGGATTAATTGACAAATGCATGTACACTTTTCTGCTTTATTGACAAGCTTCTAAATGTAAGACTTGTTCTCTAAAATTTATATTTCGAATTGACAAAGAAAAATAAGCTACTTCAGATTAAAATTTAAACTTATTTTCAATGCTCTTAAGGCCAGTGCAACTATTCATCTAAATAATATACTGCTTACCCGTTAGAATAGGTAAGAATAAAATATGTCTTATGCAGATACTCACCATTAAATCATATACATTTTATATAGATAAGCACAGTTTGAAACAACACAATAAGAGAAAGATGGACAAAAGATGGTAAAAACTGTCTACAATTATACTATGAGTTTTATCTTCCATTAATTATTTCATATTGACTAGGAAAGTTTTTTAGTGCTTATTAAGAAAGCAAGTAAACACAAGAAAGCAATATAGACACTAGTATGATAATATAAATGATGCAAATATAAATAAGAATATAAACAAAGCATAATATAAATCTCATAAAAATTTAACATTGCACAAATCAATCATAAACAGCATGTTATATACCATTTTATTTTAATGATTGGAGATTGAATATACATGAATCTGAATCTATCAGGGCATATTGTTAAGCATCCCTTGGGCAGAACAATAAACTCTTAACTTTATTTTCATCATCCATACAGTGATATTAATCACTCCAATCTTAAAAGACTGGTGGCTGAAATAAATAATAATATCAAACACGTGATTGATAGTAGACAACTAGTGGGCATTTACAGTTTCATTTCATTAATGAGAATACAACATGACCCAAATATTTTAAAATAGAGACCCATTCTTTCTTTTAGTCATAGTCATTCTTTTTACCATCCATCCATATACTCATTCATTCATTCATAGATGCTTATAGAGTGTCTATTATGTATCAAGTCCTATTAAAGACACTGTGGAACACTGTGGTATAGAAATGTATTCAATATAAAATTTGCTGACATATCCTAGCATGTCCTAAAACCACTTTGTGGTACCTCTCTAGAACCAAAAAGAGGAAACAGGTAATAAAATTTTTCAGATAAATATATATTTTAATAAGTGAGATTCTTATAATATGTTTTAAAAAAATTTTGTCCAAAATATATCAAACCTCTTTAAAATATAATAAAATGGTACAAATAAACTTTGTGTGGAAAATGCATAATATCAGCTGAAAATATTAGGGAAAGTATAGAGGAAACATAATCTCATATATTTTAACATATCTCTGTATAAAATTTAATATAAATTCAGCCAGAAACTGTAGAAACCTCAACTTCAGCTATCTTAAATTATAAAGACAAAAATTATTTTACCTGAGAGTAAGTCTAGAAATATGTCAGGTTTCTAATTTGATTGACATAGTGGATTAACTTTGACTGTTGTGAAGAGCCCACTCATTGAAAAAGACCCTGATGATGGGAAAGACTGAGGGCAGGAGAAGCGGACCATGGAGGATGAGCTGCTTGGATGGCATCATCACCTCAACGGACGTGAGTCTGAACAAACTCTGGGAGATAGTGAAGGAAAGGGAAGGCTGGCATGCTGCAGTTCATGGGGTCACAAAAAGTCAGACATGACTCAGTGACTGAACAAGTGAAGTAGCAATGTGATCAAAGAATGTAGTCCTTTCCATTTTTTGACTCTGCCATTCAGTCAGTTGTTGCTTGTTGACTGCCGGTAGACTTCTGTACTACCTCTGTACTCTACTTTCTTTGCAGGAGGCTGGAGGCCGCAAACCACATTTCTAAGGTTCCTATGTCAATGAAGACCCTGGTGGGAGATTGTAAAATTGGAAGAGAAAGAAACTTGTGTGTCTTCTGACGATGCTTTTTGCTGTTACAACATCTGTGAGTGTGATTTGAAGACAACTGACCGATGCAGAGAATTTGGAGGCTCTATCGGCATTCACAGGGTTTTCAGCAGCAAGGTCAATGGCACAGTGCTCTTGTGGCAAGAGCCCTGCCTTCAGCTAGTGGCCGGCAAGTGTACGGTCAAGGGCTTCGGCCAAAGGATGAGAGCAGCACTGTGGTACGTGTTCACGCTTTCTTCTCTTTGCTCCTCCATCCTTGCTCTGTCTTTTTTTGCTATTTCAGCCCTTCCAAAGACTTGCTAATGAATTTCCTGCATTAAATCCTCTCCTGTTAGAACACCTTGAGTCGCTTCTGTTTTCCTGACTGGACTCTAATTAATAGAGCCAGCTTCAACGATGACTTTGTCCTTAGGCTGGTAGGCTGGAGCAAGATGACAAGAACATTCCCCGGCATCACTCCAGATATGACAATGCTCACAATAATAATAATAATAAAAAGTTGTCTCTTCCTGCAGCTCTCTTAGGAGTGAAGACCTTTTCCCCAGAAAACTCACACCAGATAGCCCTTCATAGACCCAAAATAATATTATCTCTAAAAACAGACTTTTTTCCCTCTCTTTCACTTAAGCATTCAGATGTGGACAGTTCAGGAGGAGTACAGTGGCTCTGGTGTTGTACAAAACAAAGTCTAGTCCAACTTTTTTCTTCCCTATACCTGGGATGTGGTGCTAATCCTCATAATCTGAGCCGACACTCCAGCTTTCATAACCATATAGTCAGAGGATTTTGAAAGTGGAACAAGCATCAGCTCATTTTAAGGACGTGCATGCCTATGTACTAAGTCACTTCAGTCATGTCCAACTCTTTGCAACCCTATGGACTGTAGCCCACCAGACTCCTCTGTCCATGGGCATTGTCCAGGCAGGAATACTGGAGTCGGTTGCCATGCCCTTTTGCAGGGGACCTTCTCTACCCAGAGATCGAACCTGCAGCATGGCTCCTGCCTTACAGGCAGATTCTTTAACCCTGAGCCACTAGGGAAGCCCCCACTTTAAAGACACATCCCAGCAGTTGTACAAGTCATTTCTGCTTATGCACAGATGGTCAGAACATAGGCACATGGTCACTTTAAGAAGAGTGGCAATGGAAGATTTCCTTATTGTATTTTTGTGTCTGTGTAAAATTGGGAATTCTATTAAGGTATAAGGAAAGAATAGATATTATAGGAAAACTATTAGTTTTCAGCCAGCCTTTAGCCTTTCAAATATTATTAAGCATCCTTCTTTCTACTGAAAAGAGCATTTGCACTTTTCTTCTGAGAGATACAAGCACCAAGCCCTATTACACTAGAACACTCACCAAGAAATCTAGGCTCCCTTAGTGATTCAGCCTTCTGTACCATGTGCCAATGTAACTGCTCGTGGGCCAGTAATCTATAAACTAAAGCTGTCTGAAGCCAATACAAATAATGCACAGTAAGAGCTCAGATTTGGAAAAGTTCCATGGCAATTTTAACATCCTACTGGGCACTGATAACAAACATGTTCTTCTCTGTAAGTAGAATCAATTCTTCATTGATTCTCTTTTCGGCAAAGAGTTTTTGGTTTTTTTTTTTTCCTGCAAAGAACTTTTTGTTCATTATCTTCCATAGTCTTATTTGGCAGGAACTTTATTTTTTATCTTTCATAAATTTTACTAGAATATAGTTGCTTTATAACATTGTGTTGGTTTCTGCTGTACCTCAAAGGGAATCAGCTCTACATATATCCCCTCTTTTTTTGGATTTCTTTCCCATTTAGGTCACTATAGAGCACTGAGTAGAGTTTCCTGTGTGAAACAGTTGGTTCTCATTATTTGTCTATTTTACACATAAAAGTGAAAGTGTCACTCGCTCAGTTGTGTCCAACTCTTTGCAAGCCCATGGACTGTAGCCTACCAGGCTCCTCTGTCCACGGAATTCTCCAGGCAAGACTAGAGTGGGTAGCCATTCCCATTTTCAGGGGATCTTCCTGACCCACAGATCAAACCCAGGTCTCTTGCACTGCAGGCAGATTCTTTACTCTCTGAGCCACCAGGAAAGGCCATAGTAGTATATATATGTGTATATATATACATATACATATATACATATACATATATACATATACATATACATATAGTATATATATGTCAATCCCCATCTCCCAATTCATCCCTGTCCTCTTCTCCACCTTGGTGTCCATAGGTTTGTTTTCTACATCTGTGTCTCTATTTCTGCTTTGCAAATAGGTTCATCTGTATGACTGGAACTTGAAAGAGAAGGGTATACTAGAAACTTTTATAGACCACTCCCTACTGATGCAAATTTAGGGACCAGACATGATTTCAAGTCAGGTTTGGATTTTTTTTTGTGAAACAAGCCTGCCAAAAACTTGGTAGAGTTGAGGTTTGCTTCCTGCTAACTCCATGTGTGAGTTGTCACAGCCAAAGTTTTCATCTAGTAACAACTATTCACTTCATATCTGGTTTTGCACTTATTGATCTCTGTGTTGTGTTCATTCCGTCCTATCTCGGCTCTCAGGAAGCTCTCTCAGAATATGCATTTGGGTGGTATTTTAGCTGAGGTCTGGGGCTTCCCAGGTGGCACTGGTGGTAAAGAACCTGCCTAACAATCCAGGAGATGTAAGAGATACAGGTTCCATCTCTGGGTCAGGAAGGTCCCCTGGAGGAAGGCTTAGCAACCCACTCCAGTATTCTTGCCCAAAGAATCCCCTGGATGAAGGAGCCTGATGAGCTACAGTCCACAGGGTCACACAGAGTCAGACATGACTCAAGCAACTTAGCATGCACACACGTTAGCTGAGGTCTCTTTCATACTTAACACAGAGCACAAGGTTCTTCTTGTATGCAGGTAGTTCATTTGGGAGTCTGTTGTCAGGGAGCAAACATGAGGATTGGACTCTGAATAGGGGACAAAAGAAAGTGGCTTCCGTAGAGACAAGGCTGATGACTGGTTTCATGTGTGACTTTCTAAAGTACCTTATGAGATGATTCTCAAAACTTCTCAGTCTAAGAACTGGGAAGGCATTCACTAACTCTCTCACATCTCCTGTTAGTTTGCATGTGTGCTCAGGCACTTCAGTCATGTCAGACTCTTTGCAACCCCATGTACTATAGCCCACCAGGCTCCTCCTCTGTCCTTGGGATTCTCCAGACAAGAATACTGGAGTGGGTTTCCATGTCCTCCTCCAGGGGATCTTCCAAACTGAGGGATGAAACCCACGTCTCCTGCATTGCAGGCAGGTTCTTAACCCACTGAGCCACCTTGGAAACAGTTTTGTTAGTTTTAAGGTCACCCAAATTTCTCCAAGTTACAAGTCTGAGGGGGCTGAGACTGAGGTTTCATGCCCAAGAGTTAGAAATGTCCAGGAGCAGGAAAATAAAAATATCCAGAACATGCTTAGAGGTGGGGTACTTGTGGGCAAAGACAGTTAAAGCTTGCACGGCATTTTACACTATAGATCTGGCTGGAGTCAGAGGTGAAGTTGAGAGATGGTGAAGCAAAGTATAGGAGATGACTAGGCACTTGGGAATGTGTTGCCCTTAACCTAATCTTTGATGCTGGAATGGCTTCTACTGCCTTTCATTACATTTTAAAGCAAGATGTTGGGAAAAGACTTGCAGCCACAGATATATCTCCTGCAAAGTTTGCTGCTTTGCAGTCATATTTTATAACCACTTCCATTTCAAGCAGAGAAACTTCTGGAACTTTCTACTCTGCATGGTCCTAATTCACCACAGTCTCAATCACTTTATCTTATAGGCCATAAGGAAATAGCACCTCCATTATTAAAGCAACATTTCATCCCATCTCTGTTTGCAGGTTATTGCTGTTGTCATTGCTATTGTCGTTGTTCAGTCACTTAGTCATGTCCAACTCTTTGTGAACCCATGGACTCCAATACTACAGGCTTCCTTGTCTTTCACCATTCCCTGGAGCTTGCTCAAACTCATGTCCATTGAATCAGTGATGCCAACCAACCACCTCATCCTCTGTTGTCCCGTTCTCCTCCTGCCTTCAATCTTTCCTAGCATCAGGGTCTTTTATAATGAATTGGCTCTTCTTATTAGAACTTCAGCTTCAGCATCAGTCCCTCCAATGAATATTCAGGATTGATTTCCTTTAGGATTGATGGGTTTGATCTCTTTGCAGTCCAAGGGACTCTCAAGAGTCTTCTCCAACACCACAGTTCAAAAGCATCAATTCTTCAGCGCTCAGCCTTCTTTATGGTCCAACTCTAACATCCATACATGACTACTGAAAAAACCATAGGTTTGACTATACAACCTTTGTTGGCAAAGTAATGTCTCTGCTGTTTAAAATGCTGTCTAGGTTTATCATAGATTTTCTTCCAAGGAGCGTTGCCTTTCAATTTTATGACTGCAGCCACCATCTGCAGTGATTCTGGAGCCCAGGAAAATAAAGTCTGTCACCGTTTCCATTGTTTCTGCATCTATTTGCCATGAAGTGATGAGACCAGATTCCATGATCTTCATTTCTTGAATGTTGCATTTTAAGCCAGCTTTTTCACTTCCCTCTTTCACTTTCATCAAGAGGTGTTTTAGTTCCTCTTCTCTTTCTGCCATAACAGTGGTGTCATCTGCATATCTGAGGTTATTGATGTTTCTCTTGTTAATCTTGTGCTTGTGCATCCAGCTTGTGCATTATCCAGCCTAGCTCTTTGCATGATGTACTCTGCATAGAAGTTAAATAAGCAGGGTGACCATGTACAACATTGACGTACTCCTTTCCCAACTTGGAACCAGTCTATTGTTCCATATTCAGTTCTAACTGTTGCTTCTTGACCTGCATACAGGTTTTGAAGGAGACAGAAAGGTGGTCTGTTTTTCCTATCTCTTGAAGGATTTCCCACAGTTTGTGGTGATCCACACAGTTAAAGACTTCAGTATAGTCAATGAAACAGAAGTATATGTTTTTCTGGAATTTTTTTTATCTTTTCTATGATCCAACGAATGGATGTTGGCAATCTAATCTCTGGTTTCTCTGCCTTTTCCAAATCCAGCTTCAACATCTGGAATTTCTTGGTTCACATACTGCTGAAGCCTAGCTTGGAGAATTTTGAGCATTACTTTGCTAGCATGTGAAATGAGGGCAATTGCACAGTAGTTTGAGCATTCTTTGGCATTGCCTTTCTTTGGGATTGGAATGAAAACTGACCTTTTCCACTGTGGCCACTGCTGAGTTTTCCAAATTTGCTGACATTTTGAGTGCAGCCCTTTCAGAGCATCATCTTTTAGGATTTGAAATAGCTCAACTGGAATTCCATCACCTCCTCTAGCTTTGTTCATAGTGATGCTTCCTAAGGCCCACTTGACTTCACATTCCAGGATGTCTAGCTCTAGGTGAGTGATCACACCATCATGGTTATCTGGTTCATTAAGATCTTTTTTGTATAGTTCTTCTGTGTATTATTGCCACCTCTTCTTAATATCTTCTGCTTCTGTTAGGTCCATACCATTTCTGTGCTTAATTTGCCCATCTTTGCACAACAGGACTAGAAAATGATCATTCTTCAAACACCACAGTAATTGTGGGAGCCAAGAATTGTCAATATATGTTAAAATTTAGTGTGGGAAAAGTAAGCAAAAATGAGAATATTTGAATAATTTCAAATAATTACAAAAGGAATAATAATTTTGCAGCTATTATTATAGCCAAGTCTTCAAAATTCACATCACCAGTAGTAATGAGACCTACAGATTTCTGGTACCTCTAATGTAGTACGTTGAAAAGGGAAAACATCTCTCCTGAAGGGTTTGCATCAAGAAATACATACCCTCAGTCTAACCAAAAGAGAACATCAAACAAATCCAATTTGAGAAAAATTCTCCGAAATAATTGGCTAGGATTTTCCATTATTTCAAGGTCATAAAAGACAAAGACTGAGGAACTATCCTAGATTTAGAGAAGAAAGAGGAGATATGACAAGCAAATGCAATATGGGATCCTGGATTTTAATCAGTACTACAAGGCAATAGGCAATCTCTGAATGCGATTCTATAAATTTGTTAGTAGCATTGTGACAATGTAAAGTTCCTGGTTTTAACAATCATACTATAGTAATATAAAAGTATCAACATTTGGGGAAGTTGAGTAAAGGGTATGTGAGAACTTATACTGTAATGTTTGAAGTATTTTGGTAAACTATCTGCAAACACATAAACACTTAGCTTGAACATTTCTGAACCTTTTTTCTGTTTCCTTGTGGAATAAAGCTTCTTGTTTAGGAATAATATTAATTCAATGGGGATAAGATTTTTACAGGACCAATCATAACAGTAGGGTTTCCCTGGTAGCTCAGTGGTAAAAAATTCACTTTCCACAGCAGGAGATGGGTTCAATCCGTGGGCGGGAATATCCCCTGGAGAAGGGAATGGCAACCCTCTAATATTCTTGCCTGGGAAATTCCATGGAAAGAAGTCAGGAGGGCTACAGTCCAAGGGGTTGCAAAAGGGTCAGACACAACTTAGCAACAAAACAACAACAAGTCTTAACATTCATGGAAAAAAATACATCCATGGAGTGTGGCACAGGAGACATCTTTGAGTGGACATTTCAAGGCATCATGTCACAATGAATGAAATGCATGAGCTACACACATTTATGAGGCTTTGAAAAATCATAGAATCATAGAATTTTTTCACTGTAGTTTCTTTCTTATATATCCAACTTCTTAATGTCAAGTTCTGTTACAACACTTCAATGACAGGGAGTTCATGTTCTTAAAATACAGTTTACTTTATTGTTGAAGGGTTCTAGTTATCAACATCCTTTTATCAACCCAAATCTGTCTAATTGGTCTAAAATCTTCAGTATAGGACAGTCTAACTTCTTCTTCATAGAACAACTCCTATAATAGTTTAGAGCCACGGTCACGTTCACTTCTTCATCTCTTCTATTTCCAGTTCCTTCAGTTACTTCTTATATATTTTAGATTCCAGACAGCTTACTGAATTGGTCACTTTATTCAGCATGATATTATCATTCATTTGCTGAATGTGGTATTTCAAGCCTAAAAGGAGTTATTTACTATTTCTCTCTAGAGAATTCAAACGTAAAGTGTCCAATCAACCAATAACTCTTCACCTAAGCTGATTCATATGTACTGGTTGATAAGGGAAATTAAAACTTCAAATTACCTCATTCTTTTTTTTTTTTTCCTTTGGTTGTGCCATGCAGCATGTGAGATCCAAGTTCCCCAACCAGGGATCAAAACCCATGCCCTTTGCAGTGGAAGCATGGAGTCCTAACCGCTGGACCAACAGAGAAGTCCCCAAATTACTCATTCTTAAAGAGTGATTAGAGTCTGCACTTATCTATAATGTACAGGAAATGTGAATTTTCTTCTTGGGCATCTATAATATTGCCCTGTTGCAGGGTGCAGGAGAAGCTTCATTGATGCTGCCTAATCATGTGTGTGAGATATCCTGATATTTACTAAGAAATTAGACATTCAAAAGAATTCTTTGTTCTCAGAAGACATATATATAAAAAATTTCCTCACTCTATATTTTTGTGTTTCTCAGTCTTATTATTCATCAACTGGCACTTAAGTGCATTCACCAAACTGCATCATAAACTCAAAGTAGATTTTTTCACCTTACCCTATATGAAATTATTATGGTTATCAACCAATATTTGAGCCCTTAACATGAGCAAATCATCTAGGCTGTTAAGCACAGAGGGACAGAGTATGGAGTTGAAAGTGCACACACCTAGATTTGAACAAATTACTTAATCCTTCTAAGTCTTCATTTTTGTACTTGTAAAATGAGAATAATTACAACATGGAACTCATAAGGCAGATAACAGAAAACATCCAGGTGCTACATACAAAAAGTTTATTTGACTACCTGGAAAAGTATCCATTCATTATTAACATGATGTGATAATGATGGTGATGATGATGAAGCTAGCAGCAGGTGTTCTTATTAGACCTGTAAGAGTAAGTGAATAAGGCACCAGATCATGTCTGTGTACATTTGCTTTCTAAAGCTACCCTACCTTTGCCTTCCCGCTGACTCCACTCCTCATCTATTTAAAGATCTCCCAGGATAGCTTAGGTCTTCTCTTCTATGAAGTTATTCTGAACTACTCCTCTAGAATGAACTTAAAATATGTTTCTTCCACTTACATCAATTTACATCAGGTACTAACTTCTGCAGTGGAATTTAATTTCAGTCTTTGTCTCTCAATCAACTTGCAGCTCTTTTGAGGAAAGAAACTGGTTTTATTCCTTGAAACTAAAACAGTGCCAATCATGTAAGTCATAAATGTCAAGTTCAGCACCTTGAAGTTATTTTTTCCTAGTATGTTAATGAAAACACTTAAGGAAAAATCAGACTCCATGTTCACACAGTCCTAAGAATGGACTTTCTTATAACTTGTGTAATTCTGTATGTAGAAAGTGAAGATTAATCAATGGCAGACTTTATATTTGTACAATCTTAAACTAATTTAAGAAAAGGCATCTTATCTTACTGAGTTAAGTTAAAAACATTAAGCTTCTTAAATATTTAACTAAGAGTGAGACTAGTTTTTTCCCACAATTCTGTGTTCTCAAACTTTAACCATTTTTTACTATCATCTTCCAGATTCAGTTAAAGTGTGGTTCTTAACATAACTCCAAGTTTTAAAACTAATTAAATAAGGTTAAACACCTAGTGATTTCAACCTCTTTTGATCAACCTCAACATTTCTTCAAAAATAATTCCCATTGACCACAATATCTACCCTTTCAGTCTTCTTTCTCAAATAAAAACAAGAAAAAATTCACAGTGACAGTTCCAGAATCATCCACGAGGGGGCAAACATGCCTCATATACACACAAAGAAGAGAAAACGAGTAATAAACCAGGCTTCTTCGGTGACTCAGACAGTAAAGAGTCTGCCTGCAATGCTGGAGACCGAGGAGGTGAGTAACAAACTTGCTATATCGAGAAAAAATGAAAATGGTGTCAATAGAGAGATTTGACCTATATTAGAAAGAAAACATGTTACATATCTCTTTGAAGATAATATATTTGTTGAACTTTTACATTTTACTCTTATTTTCAGTGCCAGAGGAAGAACACCTGGAGATTGGAGCTAGGTGTAACAGTGGACAAATGTCTCTTTAGAGATAAGCAAAACCCTTGAAAACACTGAAAGCTCTATTATATTAATTTCTATTCTAACACCTTTAAGATTAAAAGTAGTCTTGCAAAATGCATTTCTAACAGACTTTATCAAAAATGCATACCTCACCTCAGATAATGCCATTGACGTAAAGGTCAAGAAATTGCAGTCAGGAATTTAGCAGAAAGAAACACGGAGATTCCTGTGTGACAGTGTGAACTGTGGAGGTTAGGTTCTAACTATGTTTGTTCTTACAATCCCACTATCAGTCAACATTTTCTGCTCTTGTGATCCAACATCCAGTTAAAATCCAGTATAGAAAAATCAATAAATAAAATCAAGTGTAGCGCTGCAGGCCTGATTCCTAAGTTCTCTGCTCACCAAGGTTAGAACACATGGGCCGCTGTTAGGATCTCTCTTCCATGTAGACGCTCTGAAGTCCCTCGGCCCTCACTGTCAGTTGGTATTGGCTGTGCAAAATGCCAGCCCCAGTGAAATGGAACTTTATGCCAATTCAGCATCTGTGCCAAACACCTAAACATGACTGGAGGAAAATAAAAAAACAGCAACCTTGCTAATTGGTCTCATTTAAATTCACACTCATTTATCCCATGTGAACTCTTAGTACTTACTAGAAAACTGACTGCTTAATCAATTCTCTTTTCTTCTGTCCTAGACAACAATTCTGTAACTCCTCTTTCTTTACGTCTGTAACATGTCTTCCTGTCTCTAAATTCTCAGTTGCTTCTTGTTGCACTGAGTCTATAGGAGGGATCAGAACAGAACATCTATGAACTCCAGACACCCAGTCTGCCTCCCTACCTGGGTCTACCTGAAACTACATATTTTGCCTTCCCTCTTTAGCACAAGCCTTGTGTGTCTTCCGTTCTAAGGCAAAACCCTCTCTTCTGCACTGGATCTCTCATCTCTTGCCTAATCAGGGATTTTTCTTCTACTGTATCTCCTCTTCCCTGAATCTTCCATTAGTTGTTCTCTACCAGATGTTCTCATTAGCATACAAAGATCTAATAGCTTCTGTCTTAAAGGGGAAAGAATTCTTTCTTTGTTCCCATATCCAGTTCTAATCATTGCCCCATCACTCTGCTCCTCTTTATAGCAAACTCTTCAAAAACGGTAGCTCTTTTTCCCACTTACCTGCTTCTCCCACTTATCTGTTTTTGTCCTCTCCACAATATAGAAACTATTTTCTTCTCAAGGTTGTTAGTGATATCTCTGTTTCCAAGTCCTGTATTAAATTAGCAGTTCTCATCTTAATCCACTGGTAGGATTAATGGTCACTTCTCTTCCAACACCTACCACTTGGCTCATGGGTTCCTGTTATCTCTTATTTCCCTTCTCACTCCTTATATCCTCTGGTGAATCCTCTAGATATTGGAGTGTCTCAAGGCTCAGTCCTTCAACATCATCTATTTTCTGCCTACACCTACTCATAAAGTGATTTCATCTTTAAATCTAAAAACTTTACATACCATGTGTGTAATCACTCAGTCGTGTCTGACTGTTTGTGACCCCATGAACAGTAGCCCACCAGGCTCCTCTGTTCATGGGATTCTCCAGGCAAGAATACTGGAGTGGGTTGCCATTTCTTTCTCCATTTACCTACCATGATGATTTACAGATTTTCATCTACAGCCATGATGCCTCTTTCTACTGAATTTCAGACGAGTATGTCCAGTTGTCTACTTTACATATTCACTAAGATCTGATTGGTATCACAAATTTAGTTTGCTCAAAAGTAGACCCTTAATCCTCTAAAGTTCTCTTGTGACCACTACCTTAAAGGCCCTGAATTAATTTTTTACTCACTTAACTTTCTAATCCCAACTTCTTAGAAATTTCCCTTTTGATTTTGTTGTTATTCAGTCCCTCAGTCGTGCCCAACTCTTTGCAACCCCATGGGCTGCAGCACACCAGGCTCCCCTGTCCTTTACCATCTCCCAGAGCTTGCTTAAATTTATGTCTATTGAGTCACTGGTGCCATAACCAGCTCATTTCACTCAGACAAACTATCCTCCCAGTCTCTGAAACACAGACAGTATAAGCCCAACCACCTACATATGCCAAGCCTCTTTTTCCAATGTATTCATATGACTCGTCCTCACACTTCTTTCAAATCTCTACTCAGATGTTCCCTAAACACCCTGTATAGTTGACCCAACCCTTGCATCATTATGCTGCTCCTTCATGGTCCTCTTTACCAACTAGCAGGCTATATTTATGCATTTATGGTCATTTCCTTCTACTGAAAAGTGAGCTCCATGAAGAAGAGATCTATTTGTTCACTCCTGTATCTCTTGTGTCTAAAACAGTGGCACAAATTGGACACTCCTTCAATGTCTGCTGAATAAATGGATATTAACTTGCCTGATGACCAAGTGCATTTCATTGAAATTTGCTTTTTAATTAAATTTAAATTTCCTCTTTTTATTAGCTTAAATTTGATTTGAAAAAGAGAGACAATTATTTATAAAAACTGTTCAATAATCTATTTATTGGGGCTTCCCAGTGGCTCAGTGGCAAAGAATCTGCCTGCAGTGCAGGAGATCTGTAGGAGATGTGGGTTCGATCCCTGGGTGTGGAAGAACCCCTGGAGAAGGAAGTGGCAACCCACTCCAGTATTCTTGCATGGAGAATTCCATGAACAGAGGAGCCTAGTGGGTTTCAGTCTATAGGGTCACAAAGAACTGGACATGACTGAAGTGACTAAGCACACACACACAGAATCTACTTATTACAATAGAAAAGTTTTCTTCAAAGCATACTTTTCTCCAGGAGAGATTTTGGTTTTAGTTTTGTCAGATTCTTTAAAAACTTGAGGTTAACAATGAGGTACCATTATACGCCAGTCAGGATGGCTGCTATCCAAAAGTCTACAAGCAATAAATGCTGGAGAGGGTGTGGAGAAAAGGGAACCCTCTTACACTGTTGGTGGGAATGCAGACTAGTACAGCCACTATGGAAAACAGTGTGAAGATTTCTTAAAAAGCTGGAAATAGAACTGCCATATGACCCAGCAATCCCACTTCTGGGCATACACACCAAGGAAACCAGATCTGAAAGAGACACGTGCACCCCAATGTTCATCGCAGCACTGTTTATAATAGCCAGGACATGGAAGCAACCCAGATGCCCATCAGCAGACGAATGGATGAGGAAGCTGTGGTACATATACACCATGGAATACTACTCAGCCATTAAAAAGAATTCATTTGAATCAGTTCTAATGAGATGGATGAAACTGGAGCCCATTATACAGAGCGAAGTAAGCCAGAAAGATAAAGACCATTACAGTATACTAACACATATATATGGACTTTAGAAATATGGTAATGATAACCCTATATGCAAAACAGAAAAAGAGACTCAGATGTATAGAACAGACTTGTGGACTCTGGGAGAAGGCGAGGGTGGGATGTTTCAAGAGAACAGCATTGAAACATGTATATTATCTAGGGTGAAACAAATAACCAGCCCAGGTTGGGTACATGAGACAAGTGCTAGGGCCTGGTGCACTGGGAAGACCCAGAGGGATCGGGTGGAGAGGGAGGTGGGAGGGGGGACTGGGATGGGGAATACATGTAAATCCATGGCTAATTCATTTCAATGTATAACAAAAACTACTGTAATGATGTAAAGTAATTAGCCTCCAACTAATAAAAAAAATATATATATATTAAAAAAAAAACTCAAAAACTCAAAAACTTGAGGTTAAAAAATTTAAAAACCATTGGCCTGATTGTTTTATTTCATGACTTCACAAGATAATGTTTTTTAAAAACAGTTTATTTGAGAATTAGTTACACCACACTATTGAATATATCATATGCCATTTACCAAGCATCTCACATAAGTAAATATATACATTTTACAATTAAATCTTGAGTTCCAATTACAGAATACTACCTGTATTATATAGATATGGTATTATCTGGCAACTCCTTACTAGCTAAAACAAGGTAAATTTTTAGCAATGTCTAAAGAAACAGTTTCTATTCTGTTTGTAATCACTTCCCTTCTCTCGTTTTCCTATTTCTGCTATAGATATTCAATATCAAATGCCAATCTTCAGACAATGATCATTTTCTAATACTCCTATATCAGTGCTTTCATATTAATGCAGAAAATTAAACCTACCTATAATTACCTGAAAACAGTTCTGTTTCTGTTACTATAGATTTGCTATCCCTGAACTACATTTGTGCATAATTTACATGGTATACTTTCTGACCCCATTGAAAAGGCAGATGTTTGTCATTAAAATTTTAGAATTCTGTAGAACATAGTTAATAAACTTCAGATGAGCATCTATTCCCCTCAACACACACAAAAGTACTATTATTATAGAAATCCTCCTCCTATCCTTTCTCATAAATCAATTATATAAAACAAAATTGGTTGTCTTGGACTAAGCGCTCAATTCTTTCCTAGTTAACTAAGTTCCTAGCTTAGTTAGGGCAGACCCACATGTAGTGATGAGGGCAGACTTGGCAGTCAGTGGATGACAGATGCATGGGCCAAATCACCCTGGCAACTCCTCTCCATAATAAATCTGAGAGGCTAATCTCTACTAAATTGTTAATGCCTGCTAATGAGATACTGGATACAGGGTTACTCCTTCAGATAGCGTATTTGCATTTTAATGAGTCTTTTCTGGAAGGACTCCTTAACCCAAAGCAGTGGTTCTAATGCTGACAGCTTTAGGCATGGAGGGCCTCTGGCTCAGGTTTCATATTGTCTGTCCACTGTGGAAACTCATGGCGTCATTCGCTATTCCACCTCTAATTCCAGGATCTCAAAAAGGAAGCATTGCAGACCTCAAAGTCACAATCTGAAGATTGTTTTTTTCAAAAAACAAAACAAAAAGGATTGTGCAATGAAAGGTCATGTATTAAAAAATTGGTCTGTTTCACCTCACCTTAGCCATTGCTCATTAACTTAAATTATCTGGCATATTGGTGTACGTCAAGTTCCAAGCACACAGATGCAAACCCACATGTTGATGTAAGACATTTCTCAGTTCACTTTGTAACTTTCTGTTTACCCCTGTCTCTCACCGTGGTATAGTATCTGAAGCAGTTAATTCCTGCCATTTGATAGCTTTAATTTTTGCTTTCCCCCTAGCACCCTCAATACTTACTGACTTCTATGAGTAAAAAGATCCTGGCATACATATGTCTCTTTCATTTATGGTTTTCTCAGGGTATAAGCCCAGTAGTGGGATTGTTGGGTCATATGGTATTTCTATTTCTAGCTTTTTAAGGAATCTCCATACTGTTCTCCAGAGTGACTGTATCATTTTACATTCTCACCAACAGTGCAAGAGAGTTCCCCTTTCTCCATATCCTCTCCAGCATTTATTGTTTGTAGGTTTTTTAATGACGGCCATTCTGACTGGTGTAAGGTGATACCTTATTATACTTTTGATTTGCATTTCTTTAATAATGAGCTATATTGAGCATCTTTTCATGTGTTTGTTGGCCATCTGTATGCCTTCTTTGGAGAAATGTATATTTATGTCTTCAACCCGTGTTTTGATTTTGGGTTGTTTGTTTTTCTGGTATTGAGCTGCATGAGTTGATTGTATATTTTGGAAATTAATCATTTGTCAGTTGTTTCATTTGCAATTATTTTCTTCCATTCTAATGGTTGTCTTTTAATCTTGTTTATTGTTTCATTTGCTGTGCAAAAGCTTTTAAGTTTAATTAAGCCCCATTTGCTTACCTTTGTTTTTATTTCTATTACTGTAGGAAGTGGGTCAAAGAGGATCTTGCTGTGATGTATGTCAAAAAGTGTACCGCAGTGTTCATTACAGCACTTTCTACAATAGCTAGGACATGGAAGCAACCTAGATGTACATCAACAGATGAATGGATACAGAAATTGTGGTACGTGGGAGGGGGGACCGGGATGCGGAATACATGTAAATCCATGGCTAATTCATTTCAATGTATGACAAAAACCACTGCAATGATGTAAAGTAATTAGCCTCCAACTAATAAAAATAAATGGGGGAAAAAATTAAAAAAAAAAAAGAAATTGTGGTACATATATACAATGGAATATTACTCAGCTATAAAAAAAAATGCATTCAAGTCAGTCCTAATGAGGTGGATGAAACTAGAGCCTATTATACAGAGTGAAGTAAGTTGGAAACAGAAACAAATATTGTATACTAACACATGTGTATAGAATCTAGAAAGATGGTACTGATGAACCCATTTTCAGGGCAGCAATGGAGATGCAGACATAGAGAACAGATTTGTGGACATGGTGGGGCAAGGAGTTGGGGGGAAAGAATTGAAAGAATAGTATGGAAACATATACATTACCATATGCAAAATAGAGAGCAAGTGGGAATTTGCTCTGTGACACAAGGAGCTCAACTCTGTGCTCTGTGACAGCATTGAGGGGTGAGACGGGGGTGGGAGATGGGAGGGGGGTTCTAGAGGGAGGGGACATACCTGCAGCTGATTCATGTTGATGTATGACAGAAACCAACACAATAATATACAGCAATTGTCCTCCAATTAAAAAAAAAAAAGCACCTGGCAAGTGTACTTTGATGGATGAAGGAAACTAAACTATTATAAGAAACTCCAGTAAGTCCGACTTCATAGAATTAAAACTATAGTAGGAAGGACAATATGGTATATTATGGGATTGTCCCAAATTACCACATTTAATCCCCACTGCCTCACACAAATTAAAAGGCACAATTAAACATCTACTTTGGCTCTTAAGGACAGGCCTATGTAATAGCCATTGTTCTTATTTCAAAAATGAGACAAAATCAGGCTATGAATGGTAGGATCCAAGCCCCAGTTGCTTCAACTACAAAACCCCTTACCTTCACAGTCATCCTGGTCTTCTGGCTTCCCTCATCTTCTCATCCTCCACTTAACATTACATGAACTTTTACCTTCAATACCTGATATCTAGCAAGTCCTTCAACTAAATCATAAATTATTAAGGCTTAGCATGTTCTCTCTTTCAAGGTATTTATTATTTGTTGTTTCTTAACATCTGTACTGGATAACTTCACATCATCTCATTATAACCTCACAATAATCTTCATGCAGTTGAGATTCTAACCTTCTTTTTACTGTGAATCCCTTTGACAATCCCATTTAAATCTTCTTAAAATAATACTTTTAAATTTATAAAATGTAATATATAAATTTCAAATGAAACTAATTGCTACTGTTTTAAATATTTTAAAATTTTTATTTACTTCTGGCTGCGCTAGGTCTCTGATGCTGGCTCTAGTTGCAGTGAGCAAGGGGCCACTCTAGTTGCAGTGCAGGCTTCTCACTGCAGTGCCTTCTCTTGTTGCAGGGGATGGGCTCTAGGGCACATCGGCTTCAGTTGTTGTGGTCCTTGGGCTTAACTGCTCCGCTGCATGTGGAATCTTCCCAGACCAGGGATCAAACTCTTGTTCCTTTCATTGGCAGGCAGATTCTTAACCACTGGGCTACCAGGGAAATCCCTAATTACTAATTTTTAAATGTAGTTATTAGAATAACTTACAAACAAAATTTGTGATATAGAAGTGTATGGGCATTTAAACTCATTAAATAACAAGATGTAACAGAGATTGTATTAACTACTATACTTAAAAATAGTTGTTGTTGTCTGCCTAGATTAACAATTCTGATACATGTGCATGGGAATTGAATAATTAAATAAATAGATGGTGGATGGTGGAAGCCACATTTCTCAGTACTGAAATATGAATATATGGATAAGTAAGACAAAGCTAAAACAATCTGTTAATGGATTATAGTGCAGATATCAGTATATATTCAGATCAATATAGGTATATAAATTTGTTATTTAGTCACTAAGTCATGTCTGACTCTTTGTGACCCCGTGGACTATACCCACCAGGCTCCGCTGTGCATGAGATTTTCCAGGCAAGGATGCTGGAGTGGATTCCATTTCCTTCTCCAGGGGATCTTCCCAGCCCAGAGATTGAACCTGCATCACCTGCATTAGAAATCAGATTCTTTATCACTGAGCCACCAGGGAAACGGATATATCAATAGCTATATACAAAAATATGTATTGATATGTGTATATCCATGGGTTAATATAGACATATTTCTTTGCTCTCTCAGTTAAGAGAACCTAAAGAAAATAGTATCCCATTAACAATCAGCACATCTAGAACCCAGATTTTGGTTTCTATTACCACTCCCCAATAAAAGGAATCAGTGTTCCTTAGAGAACTGGGACAGGAAATACACAAAATGAGCCTGGAGCATCTTGTGGTACCTGAAAGTCAGGAAGTGTTAAACACACCCATACACACACACATGCTAAACACAAGTACACACGCATGCACAGACACACACACACACACACACACACACACACACACACACCCGAAAGGTGCATGTCAAAAAAAGATAGGCACCAATAGAGAAAGCTCCCAGTGGTGAGTGCTGGAACAATTTAAACAACAAAATAAACTAGTATTGGATTATAACCCAAAGTATAAAATAAATATTCATGCATCTATACTGAATATATAAACTATTGAATGAATTGATATTTAGAGGAAAATAGAACTTCCTAGGTGCTCCAAGTGGTAAAGAACGAACCTGTCAATGCAGGAGACATAAGAAATGTGGGTTCAGTCTCTGGGTTGGAAAGATACCCTTGAGGAGGAAATGACAACCCACTCCAGTATTCTTGCCTAGAGAATCTCATGGACAAAGGAGATTGATGGGCTACAGTGCATCAGTAGTACATTGCAAAGGGTCAGACAGGACTGAAGTGCCTTAGCACACAGACAAATCTCCTATGCAGAAGAATTCCAAATAGTTTATGTGCATACTCTGTCCTCAAGGTGGTGAAGCAAAACTCTTCACTCCTTGGGTGTGGGCTTCAAATAGTGACTTCCTTCCAACAAGTGTAGTACGGAGGCGGTGAAGGAGTAACTTTACAGAGGAGAAATCTGAGACCTACCTCAGCCAGGTTATCAAGGTCAACATCAGCAGTCAAATCACATTGATAGTATGTACCCTTGATCTGACATTATAAAAATGACACTTCATCTGAGTGTTCTCCCAATAAACCATAATCCCAGTCTTATCATGGAAAAGCATTAGAAAGATTACATTAGTGAGGTATGTTACAAAATACTTGATCACTACTTCTCAAACCTGTCAAGGTTATCGAAGACAAGCTTGAGAAGCTGTCACAGCCTGGAGGCGCCTAAGGGACTTGATAACTAAATGTACTGTGGTGTCCTGGAGGGAAGCTTGAAACAGAACGAAGGACGTCAGACCAAAGCCGAAGAAATCTGAATTAAGCACAAACTCTGGTTAATATTATTGTATTAATATTGGCTCGTTACTTGTAACAAAACTACTACTATAGTGGAAAGTATTAATAATAGAGGAAATTGAGAATGGACTAATTCCAAACTATTGTTACAGGGAAGAATCTGTTTCTTTTACTTTACCCTCAGTTTCCCATAGCTTTTCTTTGCTAAAAGACTACTATAAATACATAATAGCCTGCCTCAGGGAACCCTGCCCTTCTGCCTGAATATTAAACCAAAGTGTCTTTGTTCAGGGAAACATCTTGACTGTGTCCACAGGAAAATGGTGGCTTGGTTGATAAGTCATGTCCAATTCTTGGGACCCGATGGACTGTAGCCCACCAGGTTACTCTGTCCATGGGATTCTCCAGGCAAGCATGCTGGAATGAGTTGCCATTTCTCTTCAGGTTATCTCCCAGATCCAAGAATCGAACCCAGGACTCCTGCATTGCAGGAAGATTCTTTTACCAACTGAGCTACAATGAAGCCCAAATGAGAATGTCTGTAAGAAATAAGAAATTAACCCAACCCTGCCCCAAGGCTGGTCATTCCAGAAGATATTTGTGAGATAAATAGCCTTTTTACTTTACTTCCTCACTTTCTCTCCCCTCTGTGTTCTATAAGAGAACCTGAAATCCAGACCCTGATAAGATAGGTATTTTGACATTAGCCTGCCATCTTCTAGGTCTGCCAGCTTTCTGAATAAAGTTGTTACTCCTTTCCTCAACATTCGTCTCCCAATTTATTGATCCGCTGTGTAAAGAACAGACTGAGCTTGGACTCAGTAGCACTATCTTAATTTTTTCTGTATATCTAAAACCATTCTAAAAAATATAATCTATTTAGTAAAATAAAAAACATAGTGATGATTTGACTGTAACATCATGGTAGTGATGTTGTAGCCACGCATTCCAGGAAACACACTCACTCAGAAGGACAGTGCAGATAGTGGAGTGCAGTTTATTACACCAGCAGGCCCAAGGCAGAGTCTCCTCTTAACCAAGGGCCTGACCAGTTTTTGTGAAAACCTTATATACCCTAAGAGTATATACACAAACCCCGCCTCCCCAAGTTACCTGAACCTAGTCTGAACGAAGGAAAAAGAAAGATACAATCAAAGTTAACCCATGATTCATATGTCTTAAGCCTAGGTAGTTAACAGTGAACACTTATCAATAGGCCTGTGGTCATACCCCAATAAGCATAATGGAATGTATGATTCTATTCAGTTACACAGATAATTAGGGTATTCTTTTAGGCGATGGAGAGCCTTAGGGCTCTTTCTTCCGGGGGCCTGGTTTTCCAGTTGGTATGTTGTTTCCATAGATACTGGGCATAGAGCTCAAAGTCCACAGTCCGGCCCAAGATGGAGTCCTGCTTTCAAGATAGAGCCTGTTCTGTTTCCTCCTTCAGTGATACTTTGAGATAGCTATAAAAACTGCGATAGGAAATTATCTGTGACATCTACTAGTGACAAAGTCACAGGCATCCCAATACTATTGTGGTTTGATGTCTGCATTTATACTTAAAGGAAATGCTAAACACTGTTGAAGACAGAGATTAGTGAAATTAAAGATGCAATATTCCCACTCAGATTACACACACCTTTTGATACATATCCCCTGCTCTTTGGTGGTATTCATGGTGTAATTTTACGAAAGTGAAGCTCAGAGAAATGAATTAGATTGTTTTAGCTTGCATTTTAGGGTCAAGAATTCTGAGTCTCACTGGATTCTGTTCGCTACACTACCTCCTAATCTTGGAGCCACTAAACAGGGGTTTGGGGACTCTTCCCAGATCAAGGGTTGGCCTTGGCCTTGTGCAATTGCACTCTTTAGGTTTCTGGACAAATTCAAGCATAAAACTGGGCTAGACCTGTTATTGTTGTTGTTCATTCACTAAGTTGAGTCTGACTATTTACAAACCCATGGATCGACTCTAGCATGCCAGACTCCTCTATTCCCTGTTATCTCCCAGAGTTTGCTCAAATTCATGTCCACTGAGTCTTGGTGCTATTTAACCGTCTCATCCTCTGCTGACCTCTTTTGCCTTCAATCTTTCCCAACGATAGGGGTCTTTTCTAATGAGTCCGATAGCTCTTCACATCAGGTGGTTAAAGTATTGGAGCTTCAGCTTCAGCATCAGTCCTTCCAATGAATATTCAGGGTTGATTTCCTTTAGGGTTGACTGATTTGATCTCCTTGCCGTGATGGGCAATTCCAAAAGGAAGTTGAGTATAAGAACTTCACTCACA
Source organism: Odocoileus virginianus (assembly GCF_023699985.2). Taxonomy (NCBI): domain Eukaryota; kingdom Metazoa; phylum Chordata; class Mammalia; order Artiodactyla; family Cervidae; genus Odocoileus; species Odocoileus virginianus. Next base: position 28,698,017 of record NC_069688.1, read on the forward strand.
GAACCCCAGTGACCAAGAGCCTCTCTCACTGGGGCTAGCTCAACATTGGGAAAAGAAACCCTGGTTTAGCTGTAAAGAGGGCATCTCTTTGGCATTTTTCCCCTTTCTTCTAAGTCCCCAAATTGTTGATCTGAACAGCTTAGGAGAGGGAGGGGGAAGGAAGACTAAGAGAGAGACAGAGATACTTGCCAATTTAAAGAGAGAAGGGCTTATATGCATATATGCTTATGTTATTCCCAATGCAAGTCTGATAAAAATCCTTCAGGAAAGAAAGAGATACAGCCATCTGTTAATGGGGGGATTCAGCTTCTTTGTTTCCAAATGTTATAGCTCTCACCGGAGCAGCCATCCCACGTGAGGGAGGGCTGATATGGGAGGTATTAGAGGGGAAACATCTGTTCACTAAGTACTCTACTGAACAGCAAAAAAAATCCTGGGCCACCCCTCTTGAGTGCTTTCTCTAGCCGGTCCTACTTCACTCCTTTGGGAGTTTCCTGTTCCATTACGTAGGTAAGAGAGCGAGAAGTCCCGGCTTTCATAATTGTGAGTGGTTTGACTGTGTGTGTACGTGCGCGAGTGTGTGTCTGTGTGTGTGTGCGTATTGGAGGAAAGTGGAGCCTGCTACAAGGGGCTTAGAAATCTAGTTGTCAATTTAAAATATTTTCGGAGTGCTTGAATGCTAGCTCCAAAGCGAATCGCACTCTCAAATTCAGCAAAATGAACAATACTGATAAGGAAGATGAGGAGGGTGGGAAACCCACACGGCGGAATGGAGCTGTCCATGAGGCGGCAGTGACAGGGGAGCGCTCGGGGGAGAGGCGCTCTGCAGAGAGAGTCTCTCGGCCTCTTCTCTCTCGGTCCACCCTCAGGCGACGCTTCTTCGGTAAAAAGCACTCATAGGAAATAATCCCAAAGCCGGGAACCCGGGCGATCGTCGGGCGCAGCTTCCGGGCGCGGGTGCCCGCCGCCGGGAGAGGTCCCTCTCCCCCCGCGGCTGGCGCGGAGTGTGGCGATCCGGCCCGGGGCGGGGGATGACTTCATGCGGCCGGAGCTCGGCGGCGGGAGCGGCTGCAGCAGCTGGCAGCTGGGGTGGGGGCCGGCTGAGCTGACCACGCGGCGGCCGGCGCGGCGGCACTGCGGCCGGGGGCAGCGGACGCCTGGGACGTGCGCTGACTCGATCGCGCCCGAGAAGGTAAGCTGCCGGGCTATCACTACCTTCGGCCGCGCTGCGCGGTGCTCTGCGCTCGGTTAATAATGGGGTTTGTGATACCCTGGGAAGAAGGCGACTGTCCCTGCTGCATTCTGTATTGGGGTGAAGGAGCAACAACTGGAAATGTTAATCAAGTGCTTGAGATCGGAGGAGCGGTGTTTTGGGGCAGACAAAGAAGGCGGTCAGCCTCTATATTCATATTAAAGATAATCGACCGTGGCAATGCTAGACTCACTTAGATATTGAAGAGTATTCAAAATGTAAAATAATTTTGAGTTGCACTTTTAACGTTGCTGCCTTCAACCTTCGCTTGGGTGTTTTCTGGTTTGTGAGCAGCAGGTCCTTGGCAGGAGCTTGGAGAAGTCATCGAAAATCTTCCCTCTTCTTCTGCCTTCTTCCCTTCTTCTCCCTTTCCAGTGCTCAGAATGGGTTCCGTGTACATTTCGACGTCAAACGCCCGCTTCAACACCCGACCCTTAGAAAGAGTCTCAGATTCGAGGTGAAACTTGCCTTCGGAGTTCAGCTTGGGTTGTGCAGCACTTGGCACCACTTCTCCCCTCATTTCTCTTGTCAATCATTTACTTGATTTTTTTTTCCCCCCGTGGATGCTGTGGCTATCCCCCGGCCAGCTCTTGTCAGCCCCTGTCCACCACCTCTTTTCCATGACTGATTTTGTCAAGGACTCAGAAAGGGCATTGCCCTCCACCACGTTTGGATTGTTACTCGTGTCCTTCCCCCAAATACAGGGCATGAAAAAAGTCCTTTCAGCCCAGTACCAACATGGTTTCCGATAACTCGCTTCGTTGGAGACCCTGCAGCTACCCCAGACGGGTTTCGAGGACAGCAGAATCCGTCGGGCTGTGAGAAAGAGAGAGCGATACCTAACGAATTTTGCTCCTGTGCCTAAGAATAGGTGGAAGTAGGGATGTGAATGCCAGCCTATCCCGTTTTTCTTGAAGCCTTTTTTAGAAGGCTGTGAGACACCTAGCTGGGTAGGGTATGAAGCAAGTCCTCCGGCCAAAGCAAGCCATGCGTTTGTCCTAGGATTCCCCCAATACCTCAAAAGAGTTTCCGGAGGCTTTCCCCACAGGCAGTGAGAAAGCCAGGGGAGCTGGCCAGTCTAAGCCTCGGGTTATTGGGGCATCCTCAAGGTTTTAGGGATTCCGACCTCGGATTTCCCCACAGACGCCTCGCTACTGAGCTCAAGTGCCCATTCCTGTGGCCCACCTAAGGACGTGCATTTGAATGTTATTCTGTGAAATGGTTAAGATGGCTGTGATGGGAATTGCAAATGTGCCACTTCCCCAACAGAGAACAGTTGCAATAAGCCGAACTGTGGTGTCTGTGCGTTAATAATATTCTATTTTGAAAGACATTTATTCTCTTTACATTTGAAATTATAGAGACAGTTTGACTCCAAAGCCCTGCAATTTTAACACATAGAGGAGATCAATGAAAAAGAGGACCAGGGTTTTATAGCTAAAAAATTGACCTCTGCTTACCTTTTTTTTTTTTAATATGGCTTTTAGACAAAGATACTGGTTCTGCAAAATCATGTTATATCATTATTGTTTTTCTGATTACAGATTCTCTATTTATAAATATACTGTGGAAAAATTTGACTTGGTTTCTTTGTTCCTACCTTCAGTATATGAGGCAGAAGGAGTAGGGGTGGGGGGTGGAATTTCACTCCAAGTGGTTCACCCCAGGAACTGTTCCTCTGAATCATGAAAATCTTTGGACCGAAAAATTTTTTGGCTTGTTGTTGTTATTATTATCTGTTGAATGTGGTTTGTGTTTGAGGTATTAAATTTTCAAGATTCTGAAATTTTGACACAGGCACATCAACTAGACAGGGAAACAAAGGACAAAAACATCAAAACCCTTTCTTTTACCACCTTTTCTACCTAATCGTAAAATATTTAACCATATGAATAACTTCTGAATAATAAGTGAAAAGCATAGTAAATAATATTTCATTTTTAAAAGAATAGTCCACGGTCTATGAAATACAGGTTAGTGCAATTGATCTTACGTACCATAAAAATTTCTGTAATTTTAACAGGCATATTTATGTTGAAGATAGTATATGAAAACATGCTAATGATGGTTAGAAATTGAAAATGTCTGTTACTTGGTTTCTGAAGAATCTGAATTCTTTGGCAAGAAATGGGTCAGGACTCGGGGACTGGTGCTGCCTAAAATCATCTTACCTGCCAGTGCTTTTACAGGTGAGATGAATGTACTAAGTTATAGATTATGGTTGGAGAAGCCTTTAGGGAAGAAAGAAAACCCAGATAGAAAATATAATTTCCTATTGTAGTGCAACTAATTAAGATAAATAAATTTAAGGGATTTCTGAACTTAGACTTTGTTACGTTTAAACAATTTCTGAGGAAACTTTCTAAATTCAAAGCCTTGGGAAGAAACAGTTGTGTGATATCCTGACTGAAACTGATTTATTACTTTATTTCCTTTTTTTAAAATGTTTCCCAGAGAAAGGAAAAATTAATCACCTGGTATTAAGGAAGAGGAACACCAAATAGAAGGGTGTGCACTATTAGATGTTAAATGAACTGTAGGAATGTTTTGTAGCTTTGACAAGATAGATTTGAAATCAGTCTGTTGCTTTCCAATCAAGTAAAAATGTATTTAGTCTGGTGGGTGGTCAGTGTTATCAGTAACTTTGTTGTCATTATGCATGCATGCTCAGTCATGTCTGACTCTATGTGACACCTTGGACTGTAAGCCTGCCAGGCTCCTCTGATCATGGAATTTTTTTTTAGTTTCTTACAAATCCCCTTAAATTACCCCATGACCAACCAAGACCAAGTAGTCTTTATTCCATTTTGTGCCCCATGACATCACACCTGTATGTCTTCTTTGTTCCATTCACTCACCCTGCTACATGTTGAAAACTTATTCACATCTTATACTGCCTCTTCCATGAAGCCTTCTCCGTAAGCCTACCCACCTTCCTTTATGTCTCAGATGTGTTTCTCCCTTGTCTAAATTCCTATGGCATTTTCCATTTTGGTCTGCCCTTTAGTTTGAACATGATCTGCTCTTGTAAAACAGGCCTAGAGAGCAGAGTCTGTGACTAACAACTTTTTATTACCTACAACTCATGATACAGTTCTTAGCTATGTATATGCAAACTAGATGTTCAGCAATTTGATTTTAGTGAAGAAATGAGTTATTATTTTCCAGGGGTATATATACACCTACTCTAATAGCCAAGTTGGGTGTGTGTGTACTTAGTCACTCAGTTGTGCCGACTCTTTGCAACACTGTGGACTGTAGCCCACCAGCCTTCTCTGTCCATGAAATTTTTTTCAGGCAAGAATACTGGAATGGGTTGCCATTTCCTCCTCCAGGGGATCTTCCCAACCCAGGGATCAAACCTGCATCTCTGGCATCTCCTGCACTGGCAAGCAGATTCTTTGCTACTGTGCTACCTTGGAAGTCAAAAGCCAAGTTAGGCTCTAAATGATGTCTGCAAGTACCACTTTACTTGTTTAAAATCCTTACATAATAAATAAATAAAGTACATTCAAATAGTCATATTCACAAAAGTTATTGTGAACTTACATGCCCTTAAATGGATATTGGCTCATCCATATTAAAAAACATAGTAAGCATCACAAAACAAAACTTATACTTATCCAAAAAGTCATTACCAAGACCCTGTAGTGAGCTTTATGCCTGTTTTCTTCTAGCAGTTTCATAGTTTCTGGTCTTACACCCGAGTTGCTTTAATCCAATTCAAGTTAATTTTGTGAGTGTTATAAGATTTATTGGTCCAGTTTCTTTTACATGTGAATATCCAATTATCCCAGAGTTCCCTTATATGTACCTTTTCTCTTTTCTCTTGCTGCTCTTAAAATTATTTCTTTGTCTTTGACTTTTAGCAACTTAATTACAATGTGTATCAATGTAGCCATATTTGAGTCCAACCTATTTGGGGTCATTTGGGCCTTATGGATCTGGATATCCATTTGTCATCCCAGGTTTGGGAAGTTTTCAACCATTATTGCTTTAAATATACTTTCTGTCCCTTCCTCTCTTTTCTCCTGGAATTCCCATAACATGTATATTGTTTATTCTTTTTCTTTTGTCCTTTAATTGGGTAATTTCTAATGTCTTATCCCCTAGTCTGCTGATCCTTTCTTCTGCATGGTTAAATCTACCTTTGATATTCTATTGAATTCTTCAGTTCAGTTATTGTTGTTGTGCTTTTTAATTCTAGTATTCCTGTTTTTTTTTTTAATGTTTCTATTTCCTTGTCAAACATCTTGTCTAGTTCACCATTGTTTTCCTAATTTCAGTGATTTGTCTGTGTTTTCTTGTAGTTCACTAAACTTCCTTAAGAGGATTATTCTGACAGTTCCTAGATCTTCACTTTTTAAAGGTCATTTATTGGAGCTTTATTAGTTTCCTATGGTGGTGTCATATTTGCCTAATTTTTTGTGATCCTTTATTCCTTACATTGGTAAGGATACTTGATTAATTTGGCTCCTCCTCCAGACTTAACTGGTGATTATATTCGGTAGTATATGGGGCTATGAATTAGTTTCTTGGCAGGGCAGCAGGACAGCACACGGAACCTATATATATAGCTCATTGTTTGGGGACCCAAGTCAGGCCAGAGCGTGCCCTGAATTCCCTGGTCAGGTGAAGACACTGGTTTTGCTCAGCAGAGGGGGGTCAAGTGCCACTGTACTGCTATTGAATGGGCTATACAGCTTCCCATGTGCTCTGATTAGGCTCCTGGTTAGTCAGGCTGAAGTCTTTTTTCCAGTGATAGTAGGGCTATGAATTAAATTCCCTGCCCAGGCACAGCAGCAGGAGAAGCACCTTTAAAGCCAGTAAAGCTCTTTTGTTATGTTAATTTAACCTGACCCGCACGCCACTGGCTTGGCATTGCAAACTATCAGCTGTGCCTTCTCTAGGCTTGTACACTGCTGGGCCACACAATTTCTAGGAGTTGTCACCAACCCTTCTAGTTCATTTGGGGCAGGAAGACCCTTTTCACAGAGTGGAGATGGGGGGATGCGTGAACTGGGGAAGGGCCACTCCAACTACCCTTTCTGTCTCCAGCAGGCTGCCCAGTTGGGAGGAGCTGGGAGCTACTCTCAGCCTTGGCTAAGGGTTAATCTCCCTGCCTAAGCGTAGTATAGGAGCCCTCCACGCCGGGTACTGTCTTTGCTTTGGGGGTGATTGCTCTGCCTGCCTGCCTCTTGGTTAGAGTGCCATTGGGCCACACAACTTCCAGGATTTATTGCCAGCCCTTTTGTTCAGATGGCCGGAAGACACTCTCCGCATTGGTAGGCTGTGACTATGCTCTTTCCCTGGGGGTAGGCAAACCAGGCTCTAGGGCTGTATGAAAATCAGGTGGATCTGTACCCCTCTGATTTCCCTGGTTGTAGTGCCCCCTAACCTGGCTCTACAGATGAACAAAGACACTAGTTGTGATCATTACTTGGGCACTGCAGGTATGAATTCTGTCTGTCACAATCCATGTGCTGGCTGTTGCATGCCTCTAACCCCTTCATCACAGTCCAACTTTCAGTGGTCAGGCCCTGCAGATTCCCCTGCAAACCCAGTGGAGCAGATCAGAGTAGTGACTCCCACAAAGCTACCCCAATGCTCGGGGCAGTGCTGGCTGTCCCCCAGTTCTCTTCTCCTACTGCAAGAACCAGCCCCTCAGTGGTGCTTCCCTGGCCCGGGGGAGGAGCAATGCAGCCTAATACAGTCTGTCTTGGTCTTTGTGGTGCAACGGTGCTTCAGCCTCATCTCTGTGCTCCGGGATTCTCTCAAATAGTGTCCTGTTTCCAAATAATTTTTGGTTGTTCCTCCTGTGAGGGCAGCTAGAGCCAGGAATGACCCTGGTAATTCCTCTGGGCTTACTTTGACAACATGTATGTCCTTTATAGCCCAGATATGTCTGGTACTTGAGATGAGGTTCTCCTTTTATTGTTATCCCAGCTTTAGGACGTAAAATCAGAACTCTTCACTAGCATTGGCACAAAGGCAGCTGAGAAGACTAGGAAGCAGGTGCCAAGGAGGATAGTGAGTCAAAGAACCTTGATTCATAGAAAAGGAATCCCAGAAGGAGCTCTAAATGTTATACATTCCAAATGATTTATTGAGGATTTTCCAATCAAAATCATTTTTACAAAAAGACACAGTTCTCAGACTTGGAGTACTATACTGCCAAATATGTGGAAGAGCATCGCCAGCAATTGAGTGGTGTAGGCTACTCTGAAATATATTGTTTCCTTAGGATGGATATATGTCTGCCTGAAAGTTACTATTTCTTTCTAATAATGCTATCTACAGTAATATATTTGCTTTTGCCAAGAAATGACATTCCTCTCAGGTTCTAAAACAATTACAAATACAAAAGTATATTAAGGTTTTTAGCTAATACTTAAGGAAACCAGTACGAGCTAACTGCCTCCTACTGATGCTAGGATTCAAAGACTGGTGTGAGAAGACCATTAACCTAGAAAAAACAGAGAGAGATGGAAAGATGGAGAGAAAGAACTCAGAAGAAGACTACTTTAACTGTTGCTTTCTTTGTTGTTGTTCAGTCACTTAGTCATGTCCGAACGACTCTTTATGACCCATGGACTGCAGCACACCAGGCTTCCCTGTCCTCCACCATCTCCCAGAGCTTGCTCAATGGACTCATGTCCATTGGGTCGGTGACGCCATCCAACCATCTTGTCCTCTGTCATCCCCTTCTCCTCCTGCCTTCAGTTTTTCCCAGCATCAGTGTCTTTTCAAATGAGTCGGCTCTTTGCATCAGATGGCCAAATTATTGGAACTTTGCTTTCTTTATTTGTCCCAAAATATGAGAAAAGCTGTATAAGTTCCTAAAATAAATGCAAGTTTATGGAAACTTCATAATATGCCTAATATGAGGTAAATTTTTACTTTATTTTATAGTTCATTTTTATTTTGGTAAAATGTCCCATAACATAAAGTTTACCATTTTAGCCAGTTTTAAGTAAAATCTAAGATTTTAATTAGATTAATTTAAAAAATAAAAAGATGAATTTTTAATTTAAAACTACCTTATTTCATATTTATGTACCTGCGTTATGGTATATCTTTTGTTGTTTTTTCTTAGTTTTTCTTTAGAGTATCTTTTAAACTTTATTTTAAAACAAAATAATTAAATCCCAAAGATGCAAGTGTCTTATTTAAGCTAAACTACTTAATGTTGGAATATCTGAAGTGTGAGCACAATTGGCAAAACTTTTAACTACCTTCCTTAGAAGAAGGCTGTCTTGATTTGCATTGTCCCAGAAAGGAGAAACTGAGAGCTTGCTGGGGATTACATCATGCTTTACTTAATTAGACATTAGCATGCTAAAAGGATAAGGATGAAGCAACGTGTTATAACATTTTTGAAAAGCTAGGTAAAGGTGAAGGGTTGCAAGAATACAGGCAGACACACCCTAGACATTTCACAGCAATATTTAAAGTATACTGTTTCTTTAGTGGATTGGGATGGAGGAACCTATTAACAAACATTTCCCCTATTTACTTTTGTGCTTATTGCTGTCTAATCAAGCGCGCGTTAAAAAGCAGACATGAGACAAGCATTCTCACTTTGGCCTAGGTAATCAACAATCCCATATCTTAACGGACTGCAATGACTATGAGACTGAGGATTCTTGGTCATTGCAATAGTAACAGCAACACAACCTGCTTTGTTCCTTTTGTTGTATACTGCCTAATGTGAATAAATAGAGAGACGTCAATGATGTCTTTAGGCCATTTTTTACAGTTCTCTCCATGAGGTTTCACACTTGGGTTCTCTGGTAATCAAAGTATAGTGAAAAACAACCAGGGTGCTAATGCTCTCTCTCCATTCACAAAATTTAATGCATCTGGGACTTGCAGAAATAATGTTGAAGTTGAATTGGTTGTTCCCACCAAATTCAAATTCAGATTTAAAGCCAGTCAAATTTTAAAGATTATAAAGATTTCCGTATTTGTGAAGTCACTATTTCACTACAGAAATTAAAATCTGACACTAAAATAAGCTGATATTAAAAAGTCCATTCAATAAGGGGAGGAAGATTGGCATCTTGGTCATAGTAAAAAAAAAAAAAATCAGTAAACTGTTCAGGTAAAATACTTGTGTTTGAATTACCTCTTAATAAATGAAATGGAAAATGAAATAAAATGGCAGTACAGCATTAATGGAAGGAAAGCAATCTGGTTGATTTCAGTGTGTGAGTGTAAAATAGAAGAGTTTTTTAGTTTGTCTAATAACATTTATTCTGAATAGCTTTTTGTCACTTTTAAGACCAATCAAAAGTTCTAAACATTATCTTCAAGGTTTGCTGATCACTAGGCCCTCCTCTTCCCTTTCTCTCTTTAATTTTTTTTTTTTTTTTATTTTGGGGAGTTTAGGTTACCACTTGTGTCCAAATCATGTCTTTCAGGAAGCGAACTTGAACCTTGAACCCCACCTAGTTTGAATCATACCCCTACTGTTTTCTATCTTTATGATAGAAACTCACCACTGTGAGTTGTTTCTTGACATTTAAACAGGAAAATCATAGGGTTGTCATGAAGATTAAAGAAGGTAACATAAAGAAGAATTTATAACATAGTAAGGGTTAATAAATGTTTCCAGCTTTTATCTTTTTAATTTTTCTGAGCAATTTACAATGAGATCTCATTACCACAGTTGTTCCCCAAATTTGTGAACCTCTTCCTACTTTTCTCTATTTTAAACCAAGCCTTGAAATGACTGAACTCATGGGAAAGTGTCTCGAAAAAGTCATCCCAGTGGCAGGAGAGGTTGGAGCTGCTGCACTGCAAAGTTGTCAGGCTCTGATCTGGCAGAAGCTGTGGGAATTAGACTTAGCTTCTATTTTTAATTCTGCAAGTAGTTGATTGGATGAGTTGGGAAAACTCAGTTGGCATCTTCCTCTTTTTCTGAACTGTACCATATGTCTAGTCACTCTTTTCACTGACTCATTATCAGACATGATATCAAGGTTGTTGAATATGGGTGTTGATTTCAAAAGCTAATGTTATAGAAAGTGGGAGTTGTTCTCTGTCTTAAAAGCAATAGTTGACAATTTAATTTTTTTTTGTAATACAGTGTTGAAACTCTGGAGAGAGGGCAACTAAAGCCTTGTTAACATGCACTTCCTCTAACAAAAGCCTTTAGAGATAATCCCTCTATCTGCCTTGTACCCCAATCTTTTTTTAAAATGTGTAACTATTGAAGTTTTTTAAAATGTTAATCAATATCATTAAATTGTCCAAAAAGGAACATTAATCTGTAACTCTACTGTACATCATATACAAATAAATCTTCTTGGTATATGGCATCTTTCTATTTTACTGAATCTCAAAGAATTTAGTGTACATGTAAGAATTTTAATGGAATACTGTTCATTACTATGCTCTACTGAGTAGATTCAATCACTAACAAAACCTTTAAACAGAAATAAAAAAATAAAGCCTCAATTAATATGAAAACTAGTACCAGAAACACCTGCCTACAAAAACTGTACTTTTAGTACACAGCATGCTTTAATGTGATAACAATTTTGTTTGGCTTAAAAAGCACATAATTTTATATTTTTATATGACTTATATATGGGTCATTTTGGTTTAAGCAAACAAGTACAAAAAGTGCCTAAAACCTTCCATTTAACGTATGAGCCATAGCTGTTCAACAAGTGAGCATTTTGTGGTGATAAACAGCTCTTGCCAAATTGGCAAACATTTATTTCTATTGGTATAGTCTAATCTGTGTGTGTGTGTATGCATGTGAGCATGTGCATGCGTGTGTGCTTACTGTGTCCAGCTCTTTGCGACCCCATGGACTGTAGCCCACCAGGCTCCTCTGTCCATGGAAATTCTCCAGGCAAGAATACTGGAGTGGGTGGGTTGCCATTTCTTACTGCAGTAATTCTTCCTGACCCAGGGATCGAACCCATGTCTCCTGCTTTGGCAGGCAGATTCTTTACCACTGTGCCACTTGGGAAGCCACAAATCATGTGTACCTAACCTTATTCTTGTAAGTAAAAAGTATAAAACATTTTTAAAAGTTTGTCCTTAGTTCCTAAACCAATATTTTTAATCCCCATTTGAATGCTGAATTCATTAGCTATTCACCAAAGGCTTGATGCATAGATTTTGTGTATAATCTGATCTTCAGATGATACATTGCACGCAGTGAAAATTCCTGTTTTAAATATACGTGTGCGTACATGTATGCACAAATATTATACAGAAATTATATAGAGAGACATTCCCCAACTTATAATGGTTCAACTGAATGATTCTTCAGATTTACGATGGTGCAAAAGTGATACTCACTTAGTGGAAAAAGTATTTTTTGAATTTTGACCTTTTCCCAGGCTTACAATATGCAGCTTGATGCTTTCTGGTGATGCTCAGCAGCAGCAGCTAGCTTCTGCTCCCAGTCAGCCATGCGTCATAACTGATAACTTTACAACCATTCTGTTTTTCACATTCAGTAGTGTTCAGTAAAACAAATGAGATGTTCAACATGTTATAAAGTAGGCTTCTATCAGTTGATTTTGCCCAACTGTAGGCTAATGTGAATGTTCTGAGTACGTTGAAGGTACGCTATGCTAAACTATGATGGTTGGTAGGTTGTGGGTACGCTATCATTAGTGTCAGTTGCTCAGTCACGTCTGACTCTTTGCGACCCCATGGACTGTAGCCCTCCAGGCTCCTCTGTCCACGGGATTCTCCAGGCAAGAATACCAGAGTGGGAAGCCATTCTCTTCTCTAGGAGACCTTCCAGACCAAGGGGTGGAACCCAGTCTCTTGCAATGCAGGCAGATTCTTTACCATCTGAGCAACCAGGGAAGCCCTGGGTGTAGTATAAGTATTTGCAATTTATAATATTTTCAGTTAGTGGTGGGTTTATCAGGATGTAATGCTATATAGTAAGTTAAGTATTTTATGTGTATTATATATTAATTATATTTAATCACTTATGTGTCTATTAATATATATACATATGTATGGATTATACATGTCTGTTTTCATGAACAGCTGTCTTCTGTTTCAAATATTTGATTATATTTAAGATAAACAAATTATTGGAGAAGCATTTGAATAATCTTTGTCTCCAGAGTCAAGTTTTGCAAAGAAAATTTATGTTTTCACTGTACATTTTTCAAAACTTTAAAGAATATTTTTGAAATTTTAAAGTGATTCTTTACTATATGAATATAATATATTTCAGGTACTACATATGTTATTTCTACATATATATATATTTGTAGACTTATACATATTTCAGTCAGTGCTTTTAAATCTGATCTTACTGGGTTATAACTACTGTAAAATTATGTGAGAATAGCGACAACTGAACGACTGAACTGAACTGAGTAGTATTGCTGCTTTTCAGCTTGGAACATGTTTCTGTTTCATTTGATTATATTTTATCCATTAAATGCTCTGGGCTTCAATTATCTCTTTTGTTTTGAGGAAGACATTTTATGGTGCATTAGAAATTTATTCTTCTGTCTTTCATGCCGTAATTTTCAGTGTCTCACAGAATCCTAATTTGGAATGTTCTCCTTTGAATTGTGTTTCAGTATAGAGACTTGCCCCTTTTGGAACCATCAGATCTGTTGGTTAGGTATTTCTCATTTTTTTAATTGGGGAAAGGGAGGAAGGAAACTGCACTTTGGAGCTTTCTAGTTTATTTCTACACTTGTACCTAAAAAAATTCACTTTCATAGTAAAACTAGAAACATGAGATTGGCAGTTACATAGTCCCAAATTAGGACAACCCAATATATTGTAATATTTTCAAGTAAGAGAAGCAAACTTGGTCTGACATTCATTTTGATCTTCCTCGCCACCCTAACCCAGGTAGTTTACTATTAACTAGATTTTGTAAAATAGCCACTTGTTGATTAATAATCCTGCTTTTTCCATTCTTAGATTCATAACATTTTTATACAAAGTTTTAAAAAATCTGTGAGTTGGATTATTGGTTTCCTCTTGATTTCTATCTGATTAGTCCTATGATTTAAAGATGCTTAAAGGGCACGTCTCAATTAAAAAACATAAGCACAGTAAAAGCAGTTTTTATAATTAATTCTGGAAGTAAAAGCAGTTTTTATAATTAATTCTGGAATACATTGTCATGATGGTAAAGACATATCTTATAGATGTCTAATGTTTGGATGCTTTATAAATAAAAGTAGTATGGTTAATCATGTATTAACCTATACTATCAGAAATTCCTTCTACATCCTTTCTAGGACACAAATATGACATTTCTATATTGTTTTCATTTAATCATTTTAATGAAGTATTATACTTGTAATACTTCATAAAAACACACTGCATCAATTGTAATACTATATAGTTTAGGAATTTTGATTCCATATGTGAATATACTAACTTCCGTTGAAATTGCTACAACGTAGGGCCAAAATTCGGAGAAGGCAATGGCACCCCACTCCAGTACTCTTGTCTGGAAAATCCCATGGACGGAGAAGCCTGGTAGGCTGTGGTCTATGGGGTCGCTAAGAGTCAGACACGACTGAGTGACTTCACTTTCACTTTTCATTTTCATGCATTGGAGAAGGAAATGGCAACCCACTCCAGTGTTCTTGCCTGGAGAATCCCAGGGATGGGGGAGCCTGATGGGCTGCCGTCTATGGGGCCGCACAGAGTCGGACACGACTGAAGCGACTTAGCAGCAGTAGCAGGGTCAAAATTAACTTGAAGGTTATTAGTGTTATTATTCTGGATTCTAATAGCTACTGGTGCAAATAAATCATAGAGACAAAAATATCCCTGGTTTAGAGCTTCTGCACTATTAATGACATACTGAGATGTCTCTTGGCTATCAGTAAATGATATATTTTAGACCAAGCCTATGAAATGAATTGCCAGTTGGCAGGCAGCCTTTGACAATAAAAATGCACAGATGTTTGCTACTCTACCTTTGCAAAATCATTGATTCACATAAATATGATCTTAGTAATTGACATATGACTATTAATGTTCAATCATTCTCTATAATATTCCTGTTGCCAATTATTAATAGTATAATGGGTAGACAGCAATTCTGTGGTACGTATTCAAATTTTTATTTAAACTCAATTGTAATCTATATTTCAGTGGTGTTTTGGTAATGTACCTACCACCTCACTTAAGTAGAAGGAAGTTTTCTAGGGGTTTCATGTCAGCTTTTAAATAAAGTAGTCTTTATTTGGGGCTTCCCCGGTGGCTTAGATGGTAAAGAATCTGCGTGCAGTGCAGGAGACACGTGTTTGATCCCTGGGTCAGGATGATCCCCTCCATTTAACTGTTTTATTTAAAAACACTAATTTTTTTTCATGGTCTTTAACTATAAATATTGGAATTGTCTATGCAACTTATAAACATAGGAATAAAGCGTATGAATTCTAATATATTTATACTATATGCTGAACTTTACATAATAGCTCACAGGTAACCTTCACTATTAAGTATTTTTAAATGCTTAGAATAGGAATCAATACAGAAACTAATAAATTAAAATTGTTTTTGTAGTATGTTAAGTGAGAAGAGAATGTTAAATAATACACAATGCATATTTACAGCTTGGTTTTCAGTGTCATATATATAGAGGAAAAAGACCTAAGGAAAATTTTAAAAATCATTTATCAATGGTTAGCTCAAGGAAGAGTCAGGATGACTCTTACTGGCTTTTAATCTCTTTCTGTATTTCCAAATTCATTGCACTATATATGCATTACTTTTGGAACTGTTTAAGAAGAAATATGCCAGCTTGGATAATTTTTTTTAAAATATTTAAACATTGTCAGATATCATTAAAATGTTCAAGTTTTACATAGCTCTCTGGAAGACCTAGGTTGGTCCTAAAAACACTGAATATATTAGAGGAGGGGGAGATTTCCCTCATTCTGAAATAATAATGATTAATAATATTTTTAAAGTATTAAATAATTTTCAAAGCATTTTTTACATACATATTCTCTTCAGACCACCCTAATTCTCTAGAATTGGTAGAAAAAGGATTGTATTCATTGAGCAGAGGGTATGGGAGGGAATTAAAGTTCATGAAATTTAGCAAATTGCCCATTTTAGAAGTGCACAGTTATTAAGTATCGGGGCCAGATTTCAAACCTGTTTCATGCCATGGCCATTCTAGTGCTTTCCACTGTGCTGTAGGAACTGGACTTGTTTGAGGTAAGCCCGAAAGGGGAAATAGACCTGAATCTTGTTCTAGTTACCAGTTTGCCCAGAGACCTCACTGGAGCCTGAACCAGGAAAACTTACCTGAATTTCTTTGTTCAATCCAAAGAAATGGCCATATTACATAAGTTCCTTGGTTTAATTTCTTTTAAAAAATCTTTATTGTTTTTCACCGTATTCCCATTTGTGTATCTTGTGTCTATAAGCTTCTCCAGAGAACCATGCCTCTTATCTAAAGGACTACATTGCTTAATGAACAAACATTGACAGTGCTGATGCTGAGTTAAGTAACATATCAGTCTAGTTTGCATGGACATGATGTTGACATTGGTATCTTTCCTAATAGCTCAAACGGTAAAGAATCTGCCTGCAGTGCAGGAGACCCAGGTTCAATCCCTGAGTTGGGAAGATTTCCGAGAGAAGGAAATGGCGACCCGCTCCAGTATTCTTGCCCGGGAAACCCATAGATGGAGAAGCGCATAAAGTCCTAAAAAGAGTTGGACACGAGTGAGCAACTAAACAACAACAAAATCTAAAATTCTCTCCTATAACTATGTTGGTCAATTGAAATGTATTTCACTAAGTTTCTCTGTGTGTGTGTTAGTCATTCAGTCACTAAGTTTCTATTAAGCATAGTTTAAACAGATCTTTATGAGATCTGCCTTAGCATTTTTATGCTCCTGAAATATCATCACTATAACCTGCTTTTTAAAATAGTCTTGACACCTACTGAATACTCTTTCACCTCCTACAGAAAGCAAGAAAAAGCATTTATGTTTTTAATTTCAGTGAAAGGTTCTTGATTTAAGAATTAGTCATTTACTGTCATTTGAATTTCAAGTGTGCTGTAAGTAGTTGGGGTTCTTTCTGTATAACTTCTCCAGAGTTTTCACATATATCATCGTTAACTTCATCTTTCACTTGGGATTGGTAAAATAAAAAGTTTATTTACTACTATTTCTTAGTTTTCTTCATTTCAAATATTCAGTGCCTTTTCAAAACTAATATTATAGTCTCATACTGTTCATTGACAACAATGTCAAGAAATTGTGATTCTTGTATTCAGTTAAAAAAACAAAATGAGGAAGTAAAGAAAAAATTACTGTAACTATGGTTTTCTCTCCATTTAGCTGAACATATTTTTTAGATTCTGAGACTGTGAATCCCAATATTAAATGTTATATATACAAAGAAGTGAAAAATAATTTACTCATTATGATTTCTCTATACTAAATAAAGGTTTTACAACCAGTTAGAAGGACTTCCTGGCAGTCCAGTAAGACTTCGCCTTCCAATGTGGGTTCAATTCCTGGTAGATGAGCTAGGATCCCATCTGCCTCGCAGCGAAAAAGCCCAAATATAAAACAGAAGCAGTATTACACCAAATTCAAAAAAATACTGGTCCGCATTAAAAAAAAAATTGTAATTTCCCCTCAAAATAATCCTAGATGGCAGGCACTATTATTACATATTTTACATATGGACAAACTGAGGCACAGAAAGATTAAATTATTCATAGTCATACGGCTAGTATGGTGCAGATAAGTATTTAAAATCAAGTCTCTGTTTTTGTGAGATTCCACATTCCCAACCCCTATAATGAATAGAAGGGTTTGATACCTACTGTTTGTCATATGCCCATTAACTAGCTTTGTGGAAGGGGGGTGGGGGAGGAAAAGAGGAAAAGGAGAAAGAATAGAGGGTGGCAGAAGAATTGTCAAAATTTTGCCAGCTTGTAGATACTGTGTGTTATATCTTATAATAAGGTGCAAATTAAGGACTTGAAGAAATTTACATAGAATAAATAATTTTAAATTTCCTCAAGGGAAGTTTTTGATAATATTATCAAATGGAGACAGCAAGTCAATTTCTATCTAATTCTAATTATAATTAAAATACTATGGCAGGCACAGTTTTGGAAAAAAAACAGTTCTGGTAATTCTCATAGTAATAATTCTACCTTTTCTTAAGTTTGTTATCTTTTTTTCCACACTTAACACTCTCAGCTTACTTAATTTTAATACCTACCCTTTTTCAAAAGTACATAATTCTAATTAGGCTTAAATCATAGGAAAATTGAAGAAGTTCAGAGCCTGTGAAAGAGGGAAAGCACCCCTTTCACACTCCCAAGTCCAGTTCTGTCCATTTCTATCACAGCTATTCCACCAAGAAAGGAGGAATTATTCTGATTGGTCAGATGTATTTGATCATTCACTGAACCGCATTCTGTTACATAGGGTCACTGTGTTTATTTAAAGGTACACAGCGGCAGTTCCCACATTTTTTTCTTGCCTGTTGCCTGGTTCTATTACAGCAGGTAAGTGGAGTGAAGGGCGTCAGAACCAAGGCCTCAGTGTCTGGGTTCTATTTTGTTTCATGCACTAGGGTGGGCTTAATCTAGCAGAACAGTGAGCTCCTCTATGTTTCGCTGGCCATTTCCATGCAGATGAGTCAAGCTCCATTTGGAGCCTGGGAAAACTTTTTTTTTTTAATTCTGAAAAAGAAACAACTTTATTGAGGTATAATTTAGGTTCCATATTTAAATTGTACAGTTCAATGACCTTTTTAAAAAAGTTTATTTTTAAATGTACAACAGGCTCCAAAACACTTCATTCTATATATGGGTAGCAATACATGTTATGGCAGGGAACTCAGATGCTTAAACAGGAATGGAATTGAGGATCACTTCAATGACCTTCATTAAACTTACCTAGTTGTGGGACCATCACCACAGTCAAGTTTTGTAACATTTTTATCTCCCCAATAAGATTCCTCTTACTAATTAACAGTTAGTGATGATTCCCATTCTTACCCCTATGGTCAGTAGCTCAGTCGTATCCTATTTGTGACCATATGGATTCCTCTGTCTATGGAATTTTCTAGGCAAGAATACTGGAGTAGGTTGCCATTTCCTTCTCCATGGAGCCTGGAAAATCTTGCATGCTCTCTCATCAACTTCTTCTTTCGGTATATACTCAGAAAATGGTAACATGCCCCGGGTAAGCTTTTACCTCAGCTCTGACTCAAGGTTATCAGGAATTCCAAATCTCTGACATGTTCTGTATCTTAAACAACAGATAATTTGTACATATTCTCATGCAGTTGTGGCTCAGTGGGTAAAGAATCCACCTGCATTGCAGGAGATGCAGGAGACTCGGGTTCAATACCTGGATCGGGAAGATTCCCCGGAGGAGGGCATGGCAGCCCATTCCAGTATTCTTGCATGGAAAATCTCATGGACAGGGGACACCTCGTGGGCTACCATTCATGGGGTCGCAAAGAGTCAGACGTGACACTTTTACACTACTCATGCAACTGGAACCTGTATCTGTGTTGATGTGCTTCAAGCTCGGATGACTGTAGATTTTAAACAAGATAATTTAGAAATTTTATTAAACATTTCTTCCGTGGCAGGCACTGTTCTAGGTACTCTTGATAAAGTAGTAAACTGAGCACTTACAATCAACAGTCTCAGAAAGGGTACTTAACATCAAAATTAAAACAAGAAAGAGGTACAGAAATCATACACAAAAAACAACAAAAAGAAGTCAGTTTAATATGTATGGTTGGCATTTTGGGGGTAAAAGACATCTAACACAAGGAGTTTTATAAGATTAATGATAAATAGTAATTAGTCATTAATCTTGTAGATGATTAATAGACTACAGTCCATGGGGTCACAAAGAGTTGGACATGACTTAGCAACTAAACACCAAGGCTGTCAATGTAGTGACCCTTTGCTCTTTATTCTTCAGGTGGCATTGATCCTATGCAATCAGAAGTAAGAGGGAATTACGGAGCATTCATATCATAATTAAATGTAGATTGAGCCTGGTGATTATCAAAATCGGGTTGAATCAGAGGTAGTGCAAGAATGTTCTTTGGAATTTTTTCTTGATGAACATCATTATCTATCCTTGAGTTACAATGATAGAAGCCAGTGAGTAATTTATCAGTTTGGTTCCCTATGGGAACTAAGTTGAATGATGTTTTCTCCTTTAGTCATTGACTTTCTACAGAGATAGCAGAGGCATTTCAAGTTTCCCAAACAAGAAATCTACCAGTAAACAGCCGTGATGGTAGATGTGTGTTATTTACGGCCATGGGCTTGAGAATATTGGTGAGCTGCATTTTGACTGCTTCTCAAGCATTCTGACATATTGGAACAGAAAGTGCTATTTAAATATAAACAGCAGTTTTTATTGAATTGCTATTAGTCATCTCTATGAGGAAGTGACCCATTAAGTAATAGATCCGAGTATAGGAGACCTGCCATGAAATAAGATTGATTTCTGCTACAGAGATCTTAAAGTAACTACATGTTTCAATTTGTGGTTTTTCTTCAATCATTTGTAAATTACCACAGAAAAATGCCATGTAAGAAGCGATCAGAATTTACTTTCCAGTGTACTTTCCTGGGCATTCTCTCTCTCTCCCTCTCTTCTTCTCTCAGACCCAGATGAAGAGCAATGTGGGTCTCAAGCTTTAGTGAGGATCTGAAGGCTTGTCAAAACAGTGATTTCCTAAGACTCAGCTGGGCATTTGCATGTCTAACAAGTTTCTAGGAGAAACTTCTGCTGCTGTTACATATTTGATAAACCGTTGCTCAAGTAAAAGGAATGGGAATTTAGGAAGCAGAAAGATTGAGAGCTGTGAAAAGCTGCCGGCAGCCTCTGATCTGGGTCACCAAGCTGTCCTAACTCTGGGGAAGTTCACCACGACTGCCCCGGGGAGCTCATTGAAAGTAAATGGCCCTCCTCTGAGTGGAGGCTGAGGGCAGCAGGATAGAAGGAACACTCCTGACCTCTCTTCCCTCTCTTAAACCCAGGTTACCAGTTAATGGACCATTTAACCTCTCTTTGCGCCATTCATTCTCAGATTCAAAGTGGTAATGGTAATTTCTTTTCCCTGTGATTAAAAAACAAGATAAAACAAAAATCTTAATGGTGCTTCCCTATGTGAAAATTTTCTTTGGATTAATCCATCTATTAGCCACTCTGATGTAGGAAGGAAGAAAGTTAGCAAAATTTATCTCACTCTGTAAAGTTTTAGGCTTTTAAGTTTAATTCTTTAGCAAGTTACCAAATACCTATTCTCCACTGCCTGGAGCTAGATATTTCCTTGAGTGTGTCTAAGATGTGGGGAGCCACACGGGAACAAGTACTGAAAGAGACTCTGAAAAACCCTGTCTAATCCACACCACTTTCATCACCGCCAGCTCTCCACTTAATCCACTGCCCTTCTCACTCTTTCCACACCCGAACACCAGCCTCTTTGTGCTTTCAACACTCTCAACATCTTCTGATCCCAAGGCATTTATAGTTTTTCATCTTCTGGAAATGTTTAAGAAAATTAGTCCATACGCACATACGTAGATTATGATGCTAGAGGGTATGGTAATAGATAGGTTATAACTACCTTGATGTCTCTGCTCAGATGTCACCACATCAGTGAGGCCTTGATCATCCTATAAAAATAACTTTTGTGCATAGCCATGCGGGTGCACATATTAACCCACACATGCTCTATTCCATGCCTGATTTGTTTTTCTCCGTATGCTGGGTCCCATCTGCCAAACAGTATATTTTGGTGTTGGTTTATTTTCTGTCTCTTCCCTAGGTAGAATGCAGATTTCAGGAGGGTGGAGTCTTGAAATTTTTCATTGCAGAACCTACAATAATCAATGATACATAAGAGTCACTCAGTAAATATTTCTAGGATGAAAAAAGAAAGGTGATATATCCTTACCATAGATTATCCATGAATATTTTGGCATTGTTTGCATTACTTGCTCAAAGGATCTTATACTCAGTCATACTTGACTATTGGCAGTTCTTTAGAACCACTATTGGTCTTTATGCTCTTTAAATGATGCTTTAGACTCTGCCTAGAATATTCATTTCTAAAACTTTTTTTGTCTTTCACATTTATGCATTTCCTCCAAAACACATACAGGTGTCCTGTTCTTCAAAAGTATTTCATGATAAACTCATTTTTCCTCTGTGCCCTCCTTCCGACCCTGGTTCCCTCTCCCGATATTTATCTAGTGGTTATGTTACACTGTTCGGTCCAGTTGAAACTCTTTCCAGTTTACCACAAACCACTTGAAAGCAGAGACGGTTTCTGACATCAAAAGCACAATGCTCGAATGCCTGGCATATGAAAACTCCTCGTAAATGTTCAGTAAATGGACAATAATCCACTGTAACCTTTTTCTTATCATAGAAGCTACTCTTCATTTCTCTAAACTTCTAAAATTTCCCTGAGGGATATGAGAGTAATAGTAATAAAAATATTTAACAATATTAAATAAAAACAATAAAATAATAATAAAATATTAAATAAAAATAATAAAAATCAAGAGAATGGGCACTTATGATAACTAACTTGAAGATCAGCCTAGTAAAAACTGGAATAGTTCTCCAGACTATCCCTGGGTGGGGAAGGTCCCCTAGAGGAGGGAATGGCAACCCATGGAGAATCCCATGGACAGAGGAGCCTGGCGGGCTATAGTCCATGGAATCGCAAAGAGTCGGACATGACTGAGCAATTAACACACACACTCACAGGCATTACACACTCACAGGCTTCCCTTATAGCTCATTTGGGAAAGACTTTGCCTGCAGTGCAGGATACCCAGATTCAGTTCCTAGATTGGGAAGATCCCCTGGAGAAGGAAATGGCAACCCACTCCAGTAATCTTGCATGGAGAATCCCATGGACAGAGGAGCCTGGCAGGCTACAATCTATGAGGTTGCAAGAGTCGGAAACGACTTAGTGACTAACTCCCCCACAGGCATTACGGTTTCAACAGAGGAATTTCAACATAGGAATTCAACATATGAAACATTCAGAACACAGCAGATCTTTAGGAGTCAAAGCTTGTTCTAAACTTTATAGCCATGGAGACTGGTAGAATTTGGAGATGTTAAGGTAGTGTATGTGACTGAGATTTGCATGTTTAAAGATGATAAAGACCCATCCCAGCAGAAAGATCCTACACACAACTGAGAAAAAAAAAGCCATTGGGCATTGTGAATGAGTGTATGCCTTGGCAGAAAGATGTTACATCTGTTCTTCCTACATCTGTGAGTGAATTATGCATGATATTACAAGAGGACTTTAAAATATGAGCAATTGGAAGCAAAAATAATAAGGAAGTGCATAGAAATGCAGTGAGTGAGTATTGAAAGGCAGAAGTGGTGTACTGGTAGGTCTGGAAATCAACTGTGAAAACTTTAAGTTGATTAAATGTAACATAGAAAATGTACAAGAAAAAGTTGGTGAGATCAAATTAATAGGCAAAATAAACTTTCCTCAATAGTAACATTTTTGCTGTATCAAAGTACGAATAAAAAGCAGCACATAAAGGATTGAGAAAATGAGTGTAATAATTCCTTTGTCATATGACTAGATCTAAGGTGAAAATTAGAACTCTATCTCAATGTATGGAGGGAATCATTGTTAGGAAATAGCATTTAAATTGAACAAGAAAAAGGATACTCAGGCAATGATCCAGAGATAAGAACTTGCATCCCATATTCATAAACTATGGTGCACAACTGTCAAACAATAATCAGTATGGAGGCTTTAGAGAACAAGCTTTTATTTGGGAGCTGGTCTTCCCTGGTTGGCCTGTGGTAAAGAGCAGTGCAGGAGATGTGGGTTCAATCCCTGGGTGGGGAAGATCCCCTGGATAAGGAAATGGCAACCCATTCCAGTATTCTTGCCTGGGAAATCGCCGTGGACAGAGGGGCCTGGAGGGCTAGAGTCCCTGGGGTCACAGAGTCAGGCATAACTCAGCTACTGAACAACAAGGATTGTACTTCTGGAGACACAGATTCGGGTAAAATCTAAAGAGTGCTCTGTAGAAAAGAAAGAATCATTGCTTATAAAGATAAAAGGTACAAGGTTGTTAAAGCTGTTTGGCAGGAATTATGATTGACGCAGGAAAGGAAATATTTGTCCTTAAGGGATTCTTCGTCACAAGTTTTTAGGGTAAGGGTTTGATAAATATCTTGAGTTTCTGGAACCTGCTCTGGATGCTTACGTCAAAACAATAAGTGATCAAAGTTCAGAGTCCACGTCAGCTGAGATGTGCTAAGTCACACTTGCTCAGTGGCCTCCTCAGAGGCTCCATTTGAGAGAACTCTCCTAGCAATACTGACTCCATTTTGATTTTTGTTTTACACAACTTACGTTCATTCCTCAAGTCTGTTTGGAACTGATAAGCATGTCCTTGTCATAGTACTTACTGTCTCTCACTGCGTTAAAATGTACAGTATCTGTTAGTTGCTTGGTCGTGTCTAATTTTCTGTGACTCCGTGGACTGTGGCCAGTCAGGCTCCTCTTCCAGGCAAGAATACTGGAGTGGGTTGCCATTCCTTTCTCCAGGGAAATCTTGCTGACCCAGGGACTGAACCTGGGTCTCCTGCATTTCAGGCAGAGTCTTTACTGTCTGAGCCACCAGGAAAGTCCTATCTATATACTATACTGTATATAGAAGTGTCTATATATATATAAATTTTTTTTAATGTGTACTTTTGTAAAAGCTTTGTGAAATAACAGCTAAATTGTACTCAAATATAATTTTCCTTAACATTGACTTAAATGTTCATTATAGTTCATATTTTTTTTCCAATTAGTCCAGAATTATTAAATTAGAGAATTATCATTTCGAGGCTGGTTTTTACTGACTTTAACTCCCATGTTCCTAATGAATAAACTAAGATTATTTTATCATTAGTATTTTCTGACCATTCAAAATTTGGATTGTTTCAAATGATTCTTCTTCCATCTCCACCAGAAATTTAGCTTTCTCTTTCTCTAGTGTAAGAAGAGCCTGTCGGCTTCATACATTTATGTCACTTTCTGATTATTATTTTATAATCTCTCTATTCCCTAATTTTTAATTTAATGTTAGAAACGAATGCTGGCACTTTCTCTAGTCTAGTCAGTCCTATAGCTTCCAGAACCAGTGCCTACATATACATTTCTAAATGATGTCAACTACAGTTCGCCAAGCTCTCTAGTTTTTATAGTTTTATCACCTATCTTCCCCTATACTATGACCTTATTTCTCACTTTCAAAATTAAACTTTCAGAACTCCATTGCAACAGTGATCAGTGGTGGTCAAATGAACTTGTAAAAGATAACCAAAAGTTAAAGTATTGTAACCATTAGCAATATAAAAGTTCAACTACTGTCTGTTCTGCAAATTAATACATAGTTAATACTGAATTTGTGGTTTCACAATGGTAGTGTGCTTCTTTCGAACATTTATTACATTCCTATTATATGCCAAGCACTGACTGACTCTTTGATTTCATTTTTGTCCCAATTAGTGACTAGTTTTGAAAATTTTGTTTTCCAAACACAGAAAGATGACTTGGTTTAAAAACATGCTGTGGTATACACCAAATACTAAGATGTGCATTCTTTCTGTCCTCACTATTTTGTTTCCATGTATCCCATCATAGTTTAAATATTTGTTTAATTTATTTATTTGGCTGTGTCAGGTCTTAGCTGGAGCACACTGGATATTCAGTCTTCGTTGTGGCGTGTGGGATCTAGTTCCCTGACCAGGGATGGAACCTGGGCCTGATGCACTGGGAACATGGAGTCTTAGCCACTGGACCACCAGGAAAGACCCCATCATAGTTTAGATTCTGTCACTTTTCACTTCAGCCCTTATAATAGTCTCCGATTATGGGAAGTCTCCACTTACCGTCTGTTCTCCATTCGTTAATTTCCTCAAACACAGTTCATACACACAGAACATTGCCTGAATGATGTTCACTACTGATGGCTGCTTGCTTTCTCAGCAACATTTAAAAGATGCAGTCTTAGAGGGGGAATGCTATCGCCACCTGCTGACTTGAGCCCAGCGTCTCAGAGGATGAAACTTCTTTCAGAAATGGGGAGGCCCAACTTGGAAGTGAAATGAGGAAGTGCCACAGAAGAGCTTATGGACCTTTTAATGACTTCTCAGAAAATATGCATACACACATACACCTGCACAAATGTCCAGTGTGATTTCAAAGAGATTCTCAGAGACCCCGTATGTCTTGAACACTGGGTAAGAACTCCGTTTCCAGACATGCTAAAATTTACAATAATGCAAAATCTGCAATAGTGCAATCCAGAGAGCTGTGCACTCAGACCAAATGACTTATATCCCTTGTAATATTATTTCTGCCAAGTTGCCCCATCTTCTTTTGGCTTGCATAACAGACAGTTACAAGAATTTTTCCATCTTCCATTGCATCCTTTATACAAAGAGGATATAAATGCACGTAATATCTTGCATATTATTTCTTAGGGTTAACAGATATCTGGTGTCCAGTATAGAGTTTCATGGACTACAGGCTAACTATTCTATAAAGGATAAACTAGTTCTTTGTAAACTAGACTGTTTATGTATTTCTCAACACTCTCTGTTTCAGTTATTCTTTCTTACCGTTTCATAAATTCTTTTGATGTGAAGTGAAACAAAGCAGGATGTTTTTGTTTTCTCTACACTTGGACAGAATTGTTAGAATGGCGACTAGGAGGGTGTCATGGTGGCAGAAGTGACAATCACAATGAGAGAACCCCTAAGTGGGTGTGGTTTTCCTACTTCAATTACCTGAGGGTTGTTTTCCAGTGCTAAAACTAGGATGTTCTGAATTTTGCTGTCCTGAAAGGAGTTAGTGTTTCCTTCAATTGCTATTATATTTCCTCTAGAATTCCTATGTAATTCCATTGACCACTGAATAAATCCAAAGTAAACTCCTTTGCCTGGCTCTCTAGACACTTCAGCTATTTAACCTATCACTACGGTTTCATCATCTCCCCTTCTCCTACATATAAGCCTACGCTGTCTTCAACCTGCACAAACCTCTCTTTGCTCCAGTGCTGGGGAGTTTTTTATAATCTCTGAGGCACTTTTCGTTCTGTTGATTATGCCAGGATTTGATTTTTTCAGATGTGATGCATATTAAATCTAATTTACATGTGTAACATGATTGTATAGTTAATAAGTTAGACCAAGAGTAGAATTAACTGACACCTAATAGTGACTATGATGTTATAAAACCAACATCTAAGTACATATATATGTGTTTTTTCATATATATTCATGTCTTTCAACACTAACCTCATCCTGTACGTTCTCATGACTCAAAACGTGCTTTACTTTTTATTTTCCAGGCCATTGCATGTGTTACTCTCTTTGCCTAGAATTCTCTTTTCTCAATACTTCTACTTGCCACAGTGTCCCCATGTAATAACCCTATTTGGAGAAAACTTTTTTCCGCCCCGCGTATGGGTTCCCCAGATCCCTGTTCCAAGCTCTGTTTATTCACAATGCATTGTAACTCCTTGTTTATTGTCTTACTTCATCGTTGTATCGCCAGTGCCTGTACAGCACCTAGCATATGGAAAGCACCTGAATGAATGAAAGTTGGTGACATTGAAATATCCATATAACTGGTTTCAGTTCAGTGTAGTCCAGTCGCTCAGTCGTGTCTGACTCTGCGATCCCATGAATCGCAGCACGCCAGGCCTCCCTGTCCATCACCTACTCCCAGAGTTTACTCAAACTGGTTTAGAGGAGTTAAATGATAATTGTCATTGAAATTCATAAAGATATTTATGCTTTTGACCCAGTAATCCAGAAGTCAAAAACTCAAATGATTTAAGGGTCAGACAGTTAATCTAAATGTGCATTGTTGGCCTGGGGGATGGCAATAGAAAATATCGGTTACGCTTGCCTCACCTAAACACATTCAGCTTTACAAACAAAAAAAAAAGAAAAAGAAAAATCATAACCTCTGACTCATTCTAGAGAAATAATTCTGGAGAGAGAGATAAAAAATTTAAAAAACAATTTGTAATAATGTTATTTGTGAATCTAACTGTAATAAGGAAAACAGAACACAACTAAAATAGGGAACTGACTAAATTACATATAGATCATATCCACTAAGTGTCATATATTCTTTAATGTGAAATAATCCCCCAAACTGTAATATATGTAACTGCATTTGTTGTTAGAAATGGTGGGAATAATGCCAAACCCTATGTTTGCTGTAATTGCCACCATGAGAAAACGTGCATCCTTGTTTCAAGGATTATGCAAAATGAAGACAGCTATGTTAGGCTGCTCAAAATAGAAATGATTTTTTTTTTTAAGTTCAGCATTTAATAATGCCATCATTTTCCAATCCTAATCTCTGGAGAAAACTTTGGCAATATCTTTTTGAGTCTTAGAAGACAGCACCTAGCAAGCAGAACCAGGTTACTTTGGGTAAGAACTGAAGAATATGAATTGTGGGCTAAGCTAGAAATAACATTGTCATAGCAACCTCCAAAGATTTCGTAGGAAAAGCATGGCTTGGATTTCTTTTTTTTAAGGAGTGTGACTAACAAGATCTCTTTTGAAACAGTTCTGATGTAGTGAGGGATAAGATACAATAAGTTTGATAAAGAGTTTTGTTGAGATTAGGGTATAGTGGCCTAACCTTGAGATCAGAAGCGAGACTTCTTAGTGCAGGATTAGCACATTTTGTTTGTTGATTAATGTTCGGTGATTTAACACTTAAGGTGATGCCAATCTGCTTCCCTGCACATAACAGTATTTATTTAATAATAAACTTTTAATAATATAATAATTCTATAATGATAATAATGGTTTTTATAAGTTAAAGAGTTCAATTCTCCTTATCCGGAGACATTTAATGTATTTTTCTGATTCTTTGTTGTTGTTATTGTTTAGTTGCTAACCTGTGTCCAACTCTTTGTGACCCCATGGACTGTAGCCTGCCAGGCTCCTCTGTCCATGGGATTCTCCAGGCAAGAATACTGGAGTGGGCTGCCGTTCCCTTCTCCAGGAGATTTCCCCGACCCAGGAATTGAACCTCTGTCTCCTGTACTGGCAGGCAGATTCTTAACCGCTGAGCCGCCAGGAAAGCCCTTGTGATTCTTTATAAAGACTCAGTTTTCTGTTCTAAGCGTTTTTTCTGGGATAATATGTATAACCTCCTGGAAACAGATGCCTGTAGAAATTGTGGTAGCATCAATGGGGAAATCATTGTAACTTCTTCCTTGGAAAGGGCATATTCCATCAGTCTCGTTGCCTCATTTGTTAAGCTGAATTGCCATCCTAAGTGACAAATCTTTTCAGTGTCCAAACTTCCTGCAAGAATTTGTGTGTTAACCCTATTCTGAGTTTAGATCAGAAGTGTCCCTTAGATGATTTTATAAATCCCAGGTTCCTATAGTTTTCAAAAGCTGGCAGCCCACTGGCCAGGCAATTGCTCTCTTTATACAGTGAAAGTTTCCTCAAGCAAATCAAATATGTGGCTTTGTACAATATAGCAACTAATGTCCTAAAACTGCTAACTTTTTGATCATGCTAAAACTTTGAGTGGTTTCTTGACTGCATTCAGAAAATCTGCTTCTGATAACATAATCCTGTGGTATCAACTTTGTTATCTTGCACAAATAAGCAGTCCTGATATAGGGCCACATGGAGGAAGACACTGTCAGTAATTATATTTAAGAGGAAACTTCTAGTTAGTAATTTTTTTCCAGTTCAAGGTAGATTTTTATAAATATGGGTTTATTATAAATAGCAATATGTCCAAAATATCATGTTTCTCATAACACATACAAATTTTTGACTCTAGCTTTCTGTGTAACATTAAAAACAAAAATAAAAAAAAAATCAACAAAGCACAGTCAAATCACCTATTACCTCAAAACAAGGAGCTGGGTGGCAGCATCAGTGTAATGAGTTAAGCCATATGAACAAGGAGCAGGGCCAAGTTTGAAACCCCTACAGTTCAGGATTCATGGAAACTGGCACCTGATCACCCTTACAAGTAACCCACTTAGTATGTTTTTCTGAAGCTAATGGTAAAGCTAACCTTTTTTAACCATCTGCTAAGGACAGAGATCATGTTATAAATTAAATGGAACTTTGATTTCTATTTCCATTTCTAAGCATTTGACTGCAAATTAAACCTCAGATTCTTAAAGAATTCTGTCTTCTATGTGAATGGGATCTGTCCACTCATTCATTCAACATCTACTGAGCTGATACTTCATACAAAAGACTGAATGAGTGGGTTAAAAAATATTTGAGGAGATTACCGTCTGGTTAGTCATATAGCTGAGCTTCACTCATTCTGAAGTTTTGAATCGGAAAAAAAGAGTTGAACCAGTAGTTCAGTTTTGCACATAAATAGTCCTAGAAAGCATAGAAGAAAAGAAGACTTTTTCCATTGAAAAAACATGAGTTTTCTGACTAAATTAATATATATCTTGATCATTTATATTTCAAATGAGAGGAAAGTTTGACAGATATTTTTCTGTGAACCCCTACTGCTTTGAGGCATACAAAAATTTGTTGCTAATTTGAGACTTTCCCTTTTAAAAAGTTGAGCAATTAATAACCTTGAAATTTAGGAAACTGACTGACATGGACTACCTAGGAAATTGTTTGCACTAATTTGATTTATAACTCTGCCCTAATCACTTGTAAAACTCAGCTAGACAGTAAAAAGTCCTCTACTTTCAAACCTCATGGTGAAGTTTTCCAGGTTAATCTGAATTGGTTTCAAATGTGATGAAAGGATGGAGATCACCTAAATTTAGTTTCTCTGTACAGTCGCATACAAAAGAATCGTATTAGACCACTATCGTATACCATACATAGATATCAACTCAAAATGGATTAAAGACTCCAGGGTAGACCTGAAACTGTAAAACTCCTAGAAGAAAATATAGGCAGTACTTACTTTGACTTTGGTTTTAGCAATATCTTTCTGGATATGTCTCCACAAGTCAGGGGATGAAAGCAAAACTAAACAAATGGGACTATTATCAAACTACAAAGCTTCTATACAACAAAGGAGACATCAACAAAATGAAAACTTATCAAATGGGAGGAGATATTTACAAACCATTTTTTCTGAATATCCAAAATATATAAAGAATTCATACAGCTCAAAAACAAAAAACAAAAGTCAGATTAAAAAATGATTAGCGAAGCTGAATAGATGTTTTCCCAAAGAAGGCATATATATGGCCAACAAGCATGTGAAAAATGTTCAACATCACTAATTATCAGGAAAATGTAGATCAGGGCCACAGAGAGATATCACTTCAAACTCATTAGAATGGCTGCTATCAAAAAGACAAAAATAGCTGGTGTTGGAGAGAAAATGAAGGAAAGGGAACCCTTGTGTCCTTTTGATGAGAATGTAAATTAGTGTAGCTACTATGGTAAATGATAATGGAGATTCCTCAAAATATTAAAACTATCATGATTCAGCTATCCACTTGTATTTACCTAAAAAATACAGGAACACTAATTTGAAAAGTTATATGCACCTCTGTGTTCATCACAGCATTGTTTACAATAGACGATATATGGAGACAACCTGAGTGCTGATAGACGAATGGATAAAGAAGACACACACATACACACAATAGAATATTACTTAGCCATAAAAAGATGAAATCTTGGCATTTGAGACAGCATGGATGGACCGTATATGTTAACTAGAATGAATCTCAGATGGAAAAAGACTGATATCTTATTATTTCACTTATATGTGGCATATAAAAACAAATGATGAAACAAACAAACAAAAAAAGTCAACAAGCCAAATTGAAGCAAACAAGTAGATACAGCTAACAGAGTAGTGATTACCAGAAGGGAAGGGAGTGGACTGAGGGCTGGATGGGCAAAGGGGGTAAAAATATGACAGACAGAAAGACAGACAGAAAGTAGACTTTAATGGTGAGCACAGTATAGTGTATATGAATGTCGAAATTTAATATTGTACACATGAAACATGTGTCATAAGCCAATAAAATATGATCATTAAGTAAATTTCTTTAACTTATGAAATAGCAACACACTTTGTCTAATTTACTTACCTTCAGAATTTTTATTTGTACAGATTGAACCAGAAGAAGTACCTTCATTGGTCTATTTGTTTTCTAAAGTTCTGAGACTAAATTGTTTTCACAGTAACTTCATAAAATTGTTGATAAAATGTTTTCATAACCATGAAAATATTATAATAAATAACTGTAATAGCTGCATTTATCTAAATATTTAGATAAATGTATAATAGCTGCATTTTCTCAAACTGATAAAGTATTTTCAAATGTATATCTCAAGTTAAGAAGAATTAAGCTGCACAGGTATAATATTTACTAATCTTTCTCAAATGATATGAACTTAATATCAGAAACCTATAATATATTAATACCCTCATAATGGAATTCGAATTTTCTCTTAAGCAGAAAATGATCAGGGCGTATGTGAGTGATTTTTTTTTCCCCTGTATTCCTGTTGGATTTGTTATCATGATCTCATTGTATATCATTTAAAGTGTGCTCTTAAGCATTTGCCAATTAAAGAAACTCAATATAAAGACACAAAGACCCCATCTGAGTTTGCTGAGTTTGCACAGTTATAAAACCGTGGCTCATTGGAATCTAACGTGCTATAGGAATTTTTTACATGGTGCTAAGTCACTTCAGTTGTGTCCAACTCTTGCACCCTATGGACTGTAGCCCACTGGGCTCCTCTGTCCATGGGATTCTCCTGGTAAAAATTCTGGAGTTAGTTGCCATGCCCTCCTCCAGGGGATCTTCCCTACCAAGGATCGAACCTGTGTCTCTTACGTCTCCTGCGTTGGCAGGTGGGTTCTTTACCAGTAGCACCACCTGGGAAGCCCTTTTTTTTTTGCACACTTAGCTCTTAAACTAAGAGCTTCCAGCTGGCTCAGATGGTGAAGAATCTGCTTGCAATGCAGGAGACCCTGGGTTTGATCCCTGGGTTGGGAAATTTCCCCTGGAGAAGGGAATGGCTGCCCACTCCAGTATTCTTGCCTGGAGAATTCCATGGACAGAGGAGCCTGGAAGCTCTTAAACTAATTTGTTTTGGATTCTGGGCAAATTACTTGGTACCTTGGTTAAGTGAGCTTTTGAAAAATATTTCATGTGTAGAGTCACTTCACATTGAGCTAATAGCTGTGTGTTTGCTAAGTATTTTGTGAGGAGAAAAGAGCAAAGAAAGCTAGATTTTCTTAAAAACACCGAACTATAATGTGTATGTAATGACTGGGTAATTACTGGGCAGAAACAGGGCTGCCAATAAAAGTCAAATATGTGGAACTACCTTCTTTTGCTGAAAATCTGTCCTAGTTTCATGTTAAATTTCATATTAAAATGATACTGCATTTTCCTATAATATTATTATAACACAGAGGATATATTTCTGACCAAAGACTCTACATCCACAGTATATGGTAAAAGCAAAGGTGTGATTATTATCATACTCAACTAATTTAAATAGTAAAATATATTCTAAACCTCATAATGGACAAATATATGAACTGTGAGGTGGTTAACTGTGTCTCTAATTTATTTTAAGAAGGCATATATCATTATGTTCAAACCATATTTATAGTATATCATAAAGTATAGCTACATAAAATGAACACATTAACTTTAATTACCACTTATTTACACTAATAGAAGTCTGTTCCCCAACAGGAAAGATGTACATATGTATATGGGTGTTTGCGTGAGCTAAATGACTGACATCTTTTTAAAAACTGTCCAAGAAAGTTTAAAGTAATGAATTTTCATGTACCATGAGGAGGTAATAAAAGTCATTCTCCCATATTTCCTTAATTCTGAGTTGCCATATGTTGTATATGTCCTTAAGTTAGTAAAACTGTTTTTGGAAAGAAAAAAAGCAAGTACAGCAACTGTGCACATTAGAAGGAAGATTCTGGTTTTTTAAATTTTATAATGAAAAAGAGGTATGAAGATGGAATATATTTTTTATTTACCTTAGAATTAAATTTGAGTTTAAGATTAATTTCTATAATGTGTGTGTTAGTCGCTTAGTTGTATCCAACTGTTTGCAATCCCATGGACGGTAGCCTGCATGCTCCCTTGTCCATGAAGTGTTCTCCAGGCAAGAATAATGGAGTGGGTAGCCATTTCCTTCTCCAGGAGATCTTCCCAACCCAGCAGTTGAACCTGGGTCTCCTGCATTGAAGGCAGATTCTTTACCATCTGAACCACCAGGGAACCTTGTTATGCAATCTATCTTGAAGTAATTTGTAATTTGCTATGAGTGATTTAGAAATTTCCAGATTCCCATTCATTTTTGAAATTCAATATTTTAGTTAAATCCAATTATTTGTGGCTTCCCTGGTGGCTCAGTGGTAAAGAATCTGCCTGTTAATTCAGGAGACGTGGTTTAACCCTGGGTCAGGAAGATCCCCTGGAGAAGGAAATGGTAATCCACTCCAGTATTCTTGCCTGGGAAATCCCATGGACAGAGGAGCCTGGTAGGTTACAGTCCATGGGGTCACAAAAGAATCAAACACGACTTAGTGACTAAACACAACAATAGTCAATTATTTGAAATCCTCTGTCAATCTAGACTGCCCATGAGGCCAGTGCCTGAGCTGATCCTCTAGAGACCTTCATGGAGATTATAGTAAGGAGAGCTCTTGCTGAGTAATTTATAGATGGCTACCATCATTAGGAATTGCTCCCAATTTTATTCATGATTCTGAACCCTTGAAATCATCGAAATACCAAAAAATGAGAATAAAACCGTTAGGAAGAGTGAATACTTGGGCCTACTCTCAGAGTCTCTGAGGCAAAGGCACATTCTGTGCAGAAGTGTAAAGAAATATATTTTTGGAAAAATAATTCTAGTTACAGTTAGAAGTTGGTGAACTCTGGTTTCTTTTGTTACTGGTTAAAGAGTTTAGAGCCATTGAAAACATTTCCCTCTAGACACTGATATGGTGAATTTATTTTAATCAGCAGTTACACAAGTTGACCCAAGTGCTAGGCAGTAGTGAGTAGGATACTGGGCAAAAATTTTTTCTTTCTCCTTGTACAAAACCTGGATGCATCTTATCAAAGGACAGAAGTAACCAGGCAAAAGGGATGTTGACTCAAAACTATTGCAATTGGAGAGAGACTCAACTCAACTCTGCTGAAACAAAAGTGCTGGAGGAGTACCTGGAGGACCTGCTAAAACTTTTGAAGGCGATGTCAACAACAAGGAGACTATCTCTTGTAGCACCATCAGCTCTGCACATCACAGTTGAATGGATACTGAGATAACATCAGAAGGGCTCTTCTCTTATACTTAGGACATTCTCTGAAATATCTTTGTTTCTTTGCTTTATAACCGAAACGATTGTTTAAAGGAACATCCTTTTTTTTTTTTTTTTTTTTTTTCAGATACACACAGGGAATGCTATTTATTAACTCTCACTATGTGCTGGAGTTATGCTGACAGTCCTCTTATATATCCCTATGTATCAGACAGGAAAAGTTAAGACTTCTGATATTGGTTCCATATGGTTAAATAAACTGTTTAGAGGAGGATATTTCTGAACTGGAGAGGGATGTCTGGGACAAGAGCAAGCCAGATGGAGACAATTTAATCAACCATTTAGTCTTATCTGGAAGTCTGATAAAATTCAAATACTTATGTCTGGCTTATATGGAACTTATTTTTCAACATAATATGGCTTGTCTATTTTTCATAAGAATTTTGGATGAAAAGGAAAAAAATAATTTAGTCAATAAAAGAAATACTGATGATCCTCATATTTCTTTGAAATGCTTTGGTAAATTTCTTGACTTGTCATCTGACTGATTTTTACACTTTTCCAGAAAAAAAAAAAAAGCTTACTGGGAGGAAGTAAGACTTAGTGCTTTTCCAGTGCATTCTTGGTATTCTTCCAACACTTCTGGAAAACATCATTCTATCACATATTCCTATAGAACTGTCAGCTGAAATGAAGAACCCTCTTACACAGCTTCTGAGACAGACGTATCAGGATATTCTTAAAGAGACCATATCCAAAAGGCATATTTAAAATAATTAGTTCATCATCATGCCCCGACGAGACTGCAAGGTTGCTTAGCAACCGAATCAGGCACGCTTAACAGGAACGTGGATAGAAACAATGGAGAGAAGTGATCAAGATCTTAGGCAAATTCTTTGAATTAAATCTTCATGAAAAGATATCATGGAGAGAATGAGTTTTTTAACTTAAGAATTGTTTCCTGAGATTGGTACAACATTATTTCATAGCTAAACATCAACCACTTTTCATAGAGTAGATAGAACAATGGTACTTTCAGTCTTTATGTAATTGAGGGCACTTACAAAGCAGTATTTATCAGTGTTAGCTTAAAAATGCAAAATATGTCTATGCTGTCCCATTTTCTTTAAAGCTCTAGAGATATAAAGAAAGAAAGATACTTACAAAATATATACTTCAAATATATTTGATTAATGGTGTATTTTATTTTTATGTCATCATACATAATTCAACTATAAAAAGCAAAGCTATATTCTTTTAAATTTGAACAACATATAAATATATGTGTGTATATATGTGTACACATATACACACAAACATGCATTGTCTATCTAGTTCCCATTTCTAGTAAAAAAAAAAAAAGAATGAAAGAAAGAAAAATCCTACAAAGCATTATCTCTTTGGAATTCCAAGACTGACTAATTTTTGACTAGTTTGACTGAATGGGCTGATTTTATACTATAATACGTGGAAAAGCACTGACTTGCTTCTGTTAGTAAATGGAAACAAATCCAACACATACGGTTCTCTTGCTATAATACCTAAACTCCTAAGAAGCTCAGTCAAGGAATAAGCTCAACATCCAGGCAGAAAACCTCTGCTCTGACCCTAGTCTCATCTCTGGCTTGGACTTAACCACCATAAACCTCATATTCCTCTTGTATAAAAGGAGACCTCCAAGATTATTTCCACATTAAAACTCCTAAAGCTCATGGCCATCAACTCCTTAAGTAGCATAATTCATTTTACCCATGGAGAAATTCGTTGTTTTTCTGAATCGGTTATAGGACTACTGTCTTTATGTAAGTATTAGAAGTAGCAGGCTTGTTCACCAATACATTCAAGTATCAGACAGAAGATTTTCAATACTGGTTTTCTTTTGTTGTTTTTCTCTTTGTGCATGATTACATGTTGCTGAACTGCTTTTTAGTTTCTGGA
Source organism: Odocoileus virginianus (assembly GCF_023699985.2). Taxonomy (NCBI): domain Eukaryota; kingdom Metazoa; phylum Chordata; class Mammalia; order Artiodactyla; family Cervidae; genus Odocoileus; species Odocoileus virginianus. The sequence goes on from NC_069688.1 coordinate 28,734,561, forward strand.
AGCTAAAAACTGGCAGGTGCAGATATAATAAGGGCAGCCCTTTAAATCACCAGCCATTCTGTTTTTAAAACAACTGGCTTTTTTGCACAGTGTTCAGAAGAGGGTTAGATGAGCAGATCTGTTTTCCTTTTCTTGAGAAGTTTTGTAACAGCACCAAAAGGTCATCCTTAAAATGTCAGACAAGATCAACAACAAAATCTTGGAAAACAGCCAATCCACCAAGGAAGCAAACCCAAAGGACTATTTACAGATGCTAACTATAAATAAGCAACAGAACCCTGGAGTGGAGGGAGGGCAAAGGAGAGAAATGCTTTGTAGGCATAGCAAAGAAATATTTTCAAGAGATGCCTCGTGGCATTGAACCGTTGGGAACCAGTAGCAGCAAACAGACCTGGGCCCCAGCAATTGGTAAAGGGCTCATTCATCAGGAGGGTGGAAGCAAGAAGTCTAAGATCATGAGTCAGAGAAGCAGAATCATGAGCCACAACCCACACCGGGTGCTGTATGCTATTGTTAAAGAAAAGTTGATGTAAATATTTTAAATGCAAGGAAGTGAAAAGGTGGCTTTTTAATCCCACTAGTTGATGCCAGGCCAGGTTTTTGATTATGTGAAGAAGGATGTAGCCCTATTGCCCTGACAGATGAGTAGTACAGAAGATGCTGTTTTCTTCCCACAAAAATACCACTTCTCCTACTAACAATCCAAAAGGGAGAGAAAGCCTTTAACAGAAAACACATTAAAGGAGACTCGCAGATACTTAAAACCAGAAACTAATATTGACGAAAGAAGCAAGTAGGTTTAAGAAGAGGAAAAGCTACAGAAAATGATTAAAGTTTTGCACTTTTAGTTGATGTTTTTAGAGTTATGAACAGAAATGGAGAATTCTCTGACATTTGTATTTTATCCGTGATTCATTAGAAGTTTACTAGGATGAAAAGTAACTTGCTGGCAAATGTGGAAACTAACACTGAAGCCATAGTATAAGCCAGAGACATATTTGTAGCAAAAGATTTCACAACTTTGACATGATTAACACCAGAATCATATTATAGTTATACTTACATTAGATTTTGAAATACTAAATGTATATTCAGGAGAAATAGTCAATAAATTGTACATAATATATTACAGTAGTAAATGTTAGGTTCTTTTCAATGAATACTGTATAGTTTTTTGCAGTCTTTTTAAAGAGACTCATTTTAAATACATATTGTTTCAAATTTGGGGAACAAGAAGTTTAAAATAAGATGAACCAGATTTCTACAGTCCATTTTCAGATGCTCAAAGTGAGCAGGTTACTAAATGGAGAATGGCGGAGGCCATGTGCTAATCTGTGCATTTCTTGCACTGTTTTAATTTTATATCAATACATCTATAATATTCAAGGGCACAAATCACTCATATATTATGCTTTTCAGGCAGACTGATACACAGGAATAACAGTCACCTTCAGAACTTTCTTTTCCACCTAATTAGAACAGACCTTAGGCAAAACTGTGATGTCTGCTGTTTCATCATGCTCCACTTTCCAAGTTTCCCCTGTGAGTCTATTTGTTACTCTGTCCTGTTTGTTTCCTAATACCCTCTGTGGAACTCTTATGCCCTCAGGTTCTCATTCCTCCTCCACAGCATCAAAATTTGCTTTTGAGTCATTCAGGTTGAGGTAAGAGTGACTAAGGTCTTAAAGCTCAACCAGTATTTGAATATCAATGGGAAAGAAAGATTGAGGGTAAAGGGATGAGATTCAGAGATAAAGGGATGAGAGTTGACTGCCAACCATCAGTTAGTAGATGGGAAGACATTTTTAGGCATCAGAACTTTTCTGCCTCTCCAGTCATAATACATGTTCGGCAAGCTATATAGTTGGAGAGATGCAATCATAGGAAAGGCTCAAGATACCAGAAAATAGAAACAAAGCTGTTTCTTCTTAGTTCATAAATAGGCTATAGGTCTGCTAAAGAGAACATTAAAATTGCCGGGTTTCCTGAGCCCCGAAACCAGCCGGCAGGGCAAAGGAGTTGAACAATGTGGCATTCGTGTTGGTTAATGGCAGAGAAAATTCAGTGTGGAGTTAAAGATGCTAAAGCAGATATCGGGATGTTATCTGTGTGTATGCGTCCATTGTGTATGTATACGGAAGCCACCTCTGTCATCTAGGAAGACATTTAAACCTTCCAAAGTTATTAATTCACTGAGGAGAAACAATTAGCTTCAACATCATTTTATTGCTAAAATTGGGTCATATTTGAAGGATGAATCAATAACAATGATTTCCTTGAAAGGTCTCTTAAAGCTATTGATTTTTTTATGGCACTGGTATGAAAGGGGGTTTCTCTGAAAGAACACAAACAGGTAATACTATCTTTCAACAATTTTGGCAGTAGTAATTGAGCAAAAACTACAATATGATAGAAAGCACAGTTAGTTTTCTTTGTCTCGTATACAAAGTTAAAAGGCGGAAAAACCCTACCTTTTATTATTTTATATTTAATAGTTATGTAAATTAAAACAAGCTGATCATATTACCCATTATGGTTATTCAGTTACTCCCCAAAAAAATTTACTTTGAAAATGAATCCTGAATATGAATACATTTTGTATTCAGAATCATGGGGAAAAAGAAGCCTCCATTTAACTTATGTGGGCGAATCCCATAGTTATTGATCATTAATGAGGGAAAGCCAACTAATTTTCTAACATTTCATCATTTTCCACTTTTTAGCAAAAGAGGGATTTTATTACTCAGCACAAGGAACTATAGCCATTATTTTATAATAATTAAATGTAGTATAATCTATAAAAATATCAAATCACTAAGTTGTACTCCTGAATCTTTTGTAAATTGTCTCTACTTCAGTAGAAAAGGGGAATTTTGTTTTTCTTATCAGATGTTCTTTTGTTTGTTAGAAGCGAGGAAAAACAGCACTGATCTAAAGAAGTCAGTTTCTTGATTTGCCTGATGATTGTGAGTATGAATAGGCGTGTTCTCCATAGAACAGTAGCTCTTAACCAAAGAGAAGTCTGGCTCTGACATATTTTGCAAAGAAAAGTGTGACAAGATGTAGCAAACCTTTTAAATATTTTTGAAGTTTAAACAATTAGTGTACTCTGCATGAATTTTATCTTTCAACTAAATCGTTCTACTCTGGAATTTATGATGTGTGATCCAGGTGAATTTATAATACTGAATTTATAAAGAAAGTGTAGTAGAATTCACATATCTCCATATCTTATATTGATGGCATTTTAAAATTAAATTTATTTTTAATTGCAGGATAATTGCTTTACAGTGTTGTGTTGGTTTCTGCTGCACAACAACGCTAATCAGGCATATATCACCTCCCTCCCACCAGCCCCTTTCTACGCCTTTAGGTTGCCACATAGCACCAGCACCAGACTGGGCTCCCTATGTTATGTAACAGCTGCCCACTAGCTATTTTACACATGGTGGTGTATATATGTCAATGCTACTTTTTCAGTTCTTCTCACCCTCTCCTTCCCCTTCTGTGTCCACAAGACCATCATCTACATCTGTGTCTCTATTTCTGGCCTGTAAATGGTTCATCGTACCATTTATCTAGATTCCATATACATGCATTAATATATGATATTTGATTTTGCCCTTCTGACTTACTCCACTCTGTATAACAGGCTCTAGGTTAAATTCTAATACTAAACTATTATTGTTTCATAAACTAGGAGAAAATTGTTCTGATAACAAGCAGGAGATGCTGGCAGGGACGATAGATTTTCCACTCTTTCCTTTCTATTTTTTGTGAGCCTAATTACTCTAGTTGACCAATTAATGGCAACAAACTGACAAAATTTTCCTGACTACTAATTAATTTGCTCTAATTTCACTAGTTTTTTTACTGCTAAGGCTTCTACTATTTCTGTGAGTATCATCTTACCCTACTCATCCTATTTACCTCTTCAAACTTCCTCACATATAGAGAACCCAGTTCATTAACTTGAGTCAGATGATACTTATAATCAGAGAAAAAACAAAGAATTAATATAATACCAGCTAGTGTAACTCTTAATTAGAAGGTATGTTTTGAGGGTTTTAAAACAAAAGAGGGGTAGAAATGATAACAGATTAATTTTAGGAAAACTGTAGTATACAGATAGAACACAAAATGACACCACGGATAATTTTCCAGGAATTTAATGTACTTGATATATATCCAATGTGTGCCTATGGATGGTGAGCAACTAGTAGTAAAAAAGAATCACATAGTTACATTTCTGGACAAATCAGGTTATCAAAAAGATGTAATAATGTCACTGTTTACCTCAATAATTTCTTAGGCATTCTTTATTGATTCTGCTGGAGGTTACATGAGATTATCCGAGTAAAAGCGTTACAATGACTTCAGCATTGTAGGACAGGAACACAGTAAGAACTAAAGGCAGGGAAGGAAATGCATAAGTAAGAAGGAAAAAGAAATGAAAGAGCTGAAAGATGTATTACTTGGCTATCAGGTTGCTAGGAGAGTCCATTTTGCTTTCTCTCAATCTTCATAATGCTCTTATCAGAGTGGTATTAACATACCCATTTTTCAGGCCAGCAACCTTTAACCATAGATGGCACTTGATTGTCTGCCAGGTTTTCAAGTCTGTGATGGGGACAGTAAAGTCAGAAATTTCAGTCCCAGTCAGATCAAGACCTAACAGAGGCACCATTATGAAATCACATAGCCTAGACTCACATCTGACCACATTAAAATGTTTATTCTTCTACAGGATGATAGCCTTTGTTTCAAGAGGAACTATCATTCTTGCCCCTATAACAATTTCTCTGAGTTTTTTGTGCCAACTAAAGACTTTGATTGAGTTTCATATTAGCAAAGCCCTGGAATTACATGAATATGAATAGTTATCTACCTATCTAATTATTTTTAGAGAAGGAATGCAGAGCTGTTATCAGATTCTCAGAACTCAAACTAGTAGTTTACATTAAATGAGGTAATTAATTCCCCTTCTGGATTCAAGCATTATAATTATTTTTAATCCTTACCATAGTCCCTGAAATAGCTATTATCTCTAATTATCAGTAAGGGAACTGAGAAGTAGAGAAGTCTAAGTAAGTGAGAGGACTGGAATTCAAATCCAGGTCAGTTTCAGTCTTGAACATGATGAATTTTATACCCTACACTGCATTCTATACTCTCACTGTAGATGATCAATAGATGTTAATTTATTTCCTTTACCCAAGTTGGGGACAAAGAACACAGGTGTGTGAAAGTAATGTAGAATTGTAAAGCAGTTCCTAAATCAGTACAGAGTAGTTTTAATGTAAATGATACAACAATAATGCTAGTCAGCAGTTACTGAATAATTTATATTGTGCTGAGCTGAGCATTAAGTACTTTACAAGCATTCTTTAAAGGGCTTCCCTGGTAGCTCAGCTGGTAAAGAATCCACCTGCAATGCAGGAGACCCTGGTTAGATTCCTGGATCAGGAAGACTCCCTGGAGAAGGGATAGGCTACTCACGCCAATATTCTTGGGTTTTCTTGGTGACTCAGATGCTAAAGAATCTGCCTGCGATGTGGGAGACCTAGGTTTGAGCCCTATGGATAGTATAAATGTGCCCAAGTGATGAAGATAGCATGATCATGTACAGGCAATGATTGAGCAAGAGTTTTCTGGGCTGATAGTTAAATTTTGTCCAAGACATTAAGGAGAGAAGGGATGGGCAGTAGTGGGGAGACTGGAAAGTTATTCATTGTAGGGAGAAAGCACTGATGGAAGTCTTGTACTGCTTCTTTAAGAACTGTGACCTGATAACCTGAAAACTGAGGTTCTGGCAAAAACTGAAGGCATATTTTTTGTAGTGTGAAAAAAATTAATAACCAGCATCTATTCATCTCTTCATGTTTGATATGACTGTTTCGTAAATGTGTTGAAATGACTTATAAGCTCTCTTTCAGGTCTGCACTAAATGTTTATATCACAGCATTAGGGCCCATGGGGCAGCATTTGCAAGTCCAAACTTAACTGCTCTCTTTCTTAGTGTGGGAGGTGAGTATCTATGGACTTGCAAAGCAAACAACAGTAACAACAAACTTGTAGTATTTTCTTTTATCTATAATTATTAATAATGTTGTGAAGAAACCCAATTTGATATATTTATGCCAAAGTATAAATGAGATCTTTTTTCCCAGTTTTCTTGGGATTTAATTGATTTATAATATTGTATTTGTCCAAGAAATAGAATGTGATGATATGGTATATGTATATGTTGTGAAATGATTACCACAGTTAACCTCAATTCACATAATTATAAATTCTGTTTTTGTAACAAGAACTTTTAAGATCCTTAGCAACTTTCAAACATACAATATGGTGTTAATATGGTTATTGTGACCAAGCTGCACACTACATCCCCATTGCTCATTTATCTTATAACTGAAAGTTTTTATCTTGTGATCATCTGTACTCATTTTCCCTGTCTCCAGCTTCCTGCTCTGGCAATCAATCCATTCTTTGTATCATAAGTTCAGTTTTTTAGATTTTACATATAAATGAGATCATAAAGTATTTATCTTTGTCTAATTTATTTCATTTAGCATAATGCCCCGAGTCCACCCACGTGGCCACAAATAGCCAGATTTCCTTCTTTCTAATGGCTGAATAATAGTAGGTTGTTTTGAACCCCATTTTATTTATCCATTCATCCATCAAAAAACAGTAAGGCTATTTCCGTATCTTGACTGTCATAAATCCTACAGTGAACATGGAGGTACAGATATTTTTTTGAGATAGTAATTTCATTTCCTCTGGATATATAGCTAGAAGGAAAATTGCTGGATCATATGTTAGTTGTATTTTAATTTTTTTTGAAGAACCTCCACACTATTTTCTATAGTAGCTGCACCAATTTACATTCTCACCAACAGTGCATAAGTTTTCTCTTTTCTCAACATGCTCACCAACACTTGTTATCACTTGTGTTTTTGATACTAGCCATTCTAACAGGTGTGGAGTGGCATTTAGCTAATTTAATTAGTTCTTCCTATAGAATTTTACTCATTTCTACCACATATATTATCACATAAAGATTTTTGGTCATATCATAGTATCAACATGATAACCTAGGTCAGCTAATTCTGTGTTCTCCATTTAAATAACAGTAAATCACACAAATCTTTCTGAAAGAATATTGTAATTAATCTCCAAAGATAGTTTATAATTCTGTATTCTCTGCTTTCATACACATTTGGCATTCTTTTGACTTTCAGTATTTATTTATTATATTTGCAAGCCTTTTGTTAAAATAGCTGGTACACAAATCATTTCCTGATTGCCACACGATTCTATTTGTATTTTAGAGTCATTAACCTTTGGAATACAACAGTAACTGGAGATTTGCCAGCAAAACAGTGCTTCCTTTTGGCACTTTTTGGAAAGAATATTTGTAAATCTGAATTACTGATTTATTTTGCATTCTAAATTTATATGGCACTTTCTTTTAAGCTAATGTAAATTAGACTAATTATAAGCTGTCTTTTTTCCCCACCAGGGCAAGTAAAAATATAATTTGTAGAAAGGATTTTCCTCTCCACATATTGAATCACTGTTCTCCTCTTCTTTGAAAGTTAATTCTGATTAAGATGTATTTATAACTCATTGAAATCTTTGACAAAACCTTGGCATCCCTTTCAGTAATGACACATCACACTGTGTATGTGTGCTTAGTCGTGTCTGACTCTTTGTGAACCCATGGACTGTAGCCCACCAGGCTCCTCTGTCCATGGGATTCTCCAGGCAAGAATACTGGAGTGAATTGCCATTTCCTCCTCCTGGGAATCTTCCTGACCCAAAAATTGAACTCTCGTCTCCTGTATCTCCTACATTGACAGGCCATTGAAATACTTTAAAACAAATGAACAGTAATAGCTTGAATGACAAATATTACTAATATTGATATAATTTATTAAGGAGAATATGTTACAATGTATTAAAATGCAGATAGACAGTGAAAGAACAAATTTAATTTTCAGCTAAATATTGCATTGATATTTAGACCATTGGTTAAAACATGAGAACAGGTTTCTTCCATTTCAGGGAAGCAAAATACTTGTAGATCACTTAACATTTATGAAGCATGTTCTCAGTCTATAGGTATATATTTCCTTTATACATGTCATTTAATTTAACTACATCCCTCTGTAATTGATAGCATTATCCTGTTTGCAGATAGGAAACAGGTTCAGAAAGATTGAGAATGATAACTAATCCTAGTAAGTAGCAAAACCTAAACTGATCTAATTCCAGGGCAAAGCTCTTTCTGACACATCAATGTGGGTCTTTATCTCTTTGAAAACTGATGAACATTAAGAGCCTTCTTCCAGAGATATGCGTGGAGAAATAACATGAGCAATGATAAAACAGTAATCTCACTAAACCATTGGTGTGTGTTTGGTCTTGCTTTCACTGATAGATCTTTTTGCAAAATTGCTTTCCTCGAGATAGTGGACTTTTAAATATTTCCTCTGGAGGCTTTTCTAAATTATAACTATCAGAAAATGTTTTGCTTTAAGGCTAAAGAAAACTGAAAGCTTACTTAACTACACCTCATAATTCCTGTCAGGGTAGGTATTATGAACTCTACATCTGCCAGGATTCAAACTTAAATAAGGTGCCTCCACAAACTGTTCATTTCTCTCTGATTTCTTCCTGATATTTTGAAGTAGAAATAATCGGATAACTATTCACACAAGAGAGAAACACTTTTTCTTGATCCTCAACATCATGTTGCCGTAGGCTAATTCTTTCTCTTTTTCATTGCCCCTTAATACCGAGAATGTGTTTCGGGGCCCCTCCCTCAGGATGCTCCACTCCGAGTGCATCTTACATAAACCTTCTCAATCAGCCAGTTTTTGACAAATGGTCTTAGGGTTGATTGTCCCCATATATGTATAATTCTGAACTTGTCTACAACTTAAAGTCAGTAGAGCGTAATGGTTGAGAGAATTGGCACTGATTTGCAAAACAGTCGCACATGACTTAGCAACTGAACAACAATAACAACAACCAGACCAGAGTCCAAATACTGCCCATGCCCCTAATTAGCTGTGTAAACTTGGAGAAGCCATAAGAAATCAGAGTCCTCATGCGGAAAACGGTATAATAAAAGCATCTAGCCCATACAGTTAGTGTGAAAACTGATGGAATGTGAGAGAGTGCATGTTAAGCATTAGCACAGTGTCCGGCTCTTATTAATCATACCTGCTCTTATTGTCAGTTATTCACTTTCTATTCCTGGTTTCAACTCAGTGCTTAATATATAACAGTTGTTCAACACATATTTACTAGATAAAACTAGTTCTATTTAAGCAATGGGCCAACAGCAGAGTAAATACCCTTACTCATCACTTTGTCCCTGGAAAGCAAGAATAGATGCAAACCATCATAATCTCTTTTCTCACTCTAAATTTCCCATCCAGCCCCAGTAAATATTCCTGAACCCCAACAAGTTAAAGAATTTTTCAAATCACACAATTTGAAAATGGTTGGGCTTCCCTAATCTAATAATGGACTTCTCAGGTGGTGCTAGTGGTAAAGAATTCAACTGCCAATGCCTGCCAGAGATGCGGGTTCGATTCCTGGGTTTGGGAAGGTTCCCTGGAGTAGGAAATGGCAACCCACTCCCAATATGTCCCAGGACCTCAAGGTCACCAGGTGTATATTAATGCAGTCTAGTTAATATAAATGATTATAGTTCATAAACTGCTTATGAACTCGTTTGTGCCTTTTAAAATTTACTAACTACAAACTGCTTTGTTCACCTCTTAGTCTTCCAAGTTTTACAACAGACTGGTACATGGAAGGTGTTTAAGAAATATTTGTTGAATAAATGAATACATATGTAAATGAATAGAAACTATGAAACACTAACACAAAAATATTTTTCTTTCCAAAAAATAATGAAAAAATTTCATTCAATAACAATCATTCTTAGTACTGATACATGACTTAGTCGTTCCTATTCAATACAAAATGTTCCATTCCATTTTTTTCTGATTTTTTACAAGTTATTAATTAATGGTTTTCCTAGTAGCTCAGATGGTAAAGCATGTGCCTGCAATGCAGGAAACCCAAGTCTGGCCCTGAACTAGATTTTCCTTTTACATTCCTTCTCTATTCAGTGCAGTGCTTGGGTAGCTAAGAGAGGAGTTTGGTTTCTCAATTGCCTGAACACCTTCATTTTGGAGGGTTTGTGGGTTAGGTCTTAGCCTCTAAATTACCGTATCCATGAGGTTTACATCGGCATTCTCTTTAAAATTAATTCAAGTTGTCTCTGACTCTTCGCGATCAGTTTGCCCAAGTATCTGTATATCTGGTTGTCTGCTCTCTCTTTCTCTCTCTACACACGCACACACGCACACACAGAGAGAGATTTTCCTTGACTTAGGATGGGGTTATGTCCTGATAGACCGATTGTTAAGTTGAAAATATTGTAAAGTTGAAAATGCATTTAATACACCTGACCTACTGAACAACATAATTAATTATCAGGGCTTCCCTGATATCTCAGTTGGTAAAGAATCTGCCTGAAATGCAGGAGACCCCGGTTCGATTCCTGGGTCGGGAAGATCTCCCGGAGAAAGGATGGACTACCCACTCCAGGGAAGGGAAGGGATGGGCTTCCCTTGTGGCTTAGCTGGTACAGAATCCTCCTGCAATGTGGGAGACATGGGCTCGATCCCTGGTTTGGTAAGATCTCCTGGAGAAGGGAAAGGCTACCAACTCCATTGTTCTGGCCTGGAGAATTCCATGGACTGTATAGTCCATGGGGTCACAAAGAGTAGGACAGTGACTTTCACTTTCCCTTCACTTTCAAAGGCAATACGAAGGTCAATGCTAATGAATTAATGGGTTTGGCAGTGGACTATTTACTGACCTCTATTAAGGAGATATGAATCAGCTCACCAGCCGAGACTGAGGGAAGCAGAGAAGATGGAGGAAATCTAAGGAGAGTGGGTAAAGCTTCTAAGGAAACGGCCCTGAAGGGGAATTAGAAAGAACTTCCGGGTGAGTCAGGCAGTATTACCAGTCTTGAAAACCCATTTGAAGGTGGTTTGGTCATTAATTTATTGAAATACCAATTTCTTGTGCCAAAAGATTTTTTTCACCCGCCGGCTATGTTATAAAGAGGTAGAAAAGAATGAGAGATAACAATCGACAGACAATTCAATTAGTGATTTTAAAAACTTTTTCTGCTTCCCCCTCTCCCACTCTGAGGAGCCTTCACAGTCACAGCTGCCCTGCCAGTCACACCTACCCCAACGAGGCAGCACTCCATTATCAAAAAATTCTAAAAAATGGAACATAGATTTCCAGGTTAATTTAGCAAACTCAAACATTATACATGATATCTTCGGTTGGCAAAAGTTTTTGCAGTATAATTTAGTATTGCAGCATATTTACTTTTAACATGTAATTTGTCAATGTCTAGCAAGATAAAAATGTTAATAGCGTTTTACACATTAATTCTAATTCTGGACCCTTATGCCAATAAATAATTTATATCTAGAAAACTATTACATAAATAAAAGTGCTCATTATCACATCATTTGTAATGAGAAAAATTGGAAACACCTTTAATTCTTAATAGGAAGATAATTTAGTAAATTATACCCGCTTATTAGAAAATTATGCAGTTGTTATAATTACAAGACTATGGAACAAAATAGAATAATGCTTAATGAGGGAAGAATGAAGAAAGCTGACTTAAAATTTTGTCTACCTTGTGACAGTAATTATGTAAACATAATATCTATTAAAAATTAAAACAAGATAAGGTTTTGAAAGCTCTATAATAGTAATAAGGATTTTATGTTTGTTTTGAAATGTTTTTAACATGGCACTTTATAGTTTTTTTTAGAGGCATAATAGGTTTTTTCTACTCCCTTTCTTAAGAATTTCTGATTATTACTTCATTTTTCCATTTCATAGTTTCAAATACAATCAGTGAGTTTACCATCAGAGAAGATTAGACTTAATTTGATGTTTCATAATTCCAAGTTATTTGGTATAAAAAGACCATATGCATTTGTAAGTTCTTTAAAAATATAATTTCAAGACTTTTTTTTGTGCTTAATCTTGCCTAGTCTGGAGATTAAGCAAACTACCTAAAATTGCTAGCCATTTTTTTTCATTTTTCTCCTTCTTATTCATTTATCTTGCCCTTCACAGAAATGATAACAAATGAGTCTGCAGGTGCATCTGCTAATTTCTTAAATCCCCTATTATCCACATTACAAAATCATACCAGTAAGAATGCTTCAATTATGTTCAGAGCTCTTTAGTTTTTATGCTTCAGCATTCTGTACGAAATATCTTATATATCTTATATAAGTGCAAAACTTGGATTCAACTTCTGGAAGCTTTTGATTTCTTAATTCAAAAGTGACAGATCCTTGATTCAGCCATATGATTCACAATTGTTTGTACAGTAAGAAGCTCCTAAATCATGATTTGATGAATACCTGGCAGTTTTCTTGCCATTTTTCAAAAGTTCTTTATTAAACATCTCTCTCTCTCTCTTTCACACACACACATGCATTTTGATTAAAAACAGACTTTGGCATTACAAAGTTTAAGATTCTATTTCCAGTTCTACAGTATCAGGGCCACTTCTCTTCAGGCAAGTAACCTAATGTCTCTGAATCTTGTTATTTTCATCTCTAAAATGGAGATTACAATTATATCAGACAGTCCTCCAAACATCCGTAGTGATTTCAGACTTTCTTTTTCAGAGTCAGGTACAAAGCAGGCACTCAGTAAATGACTAGTGCTTTTATTACCTTATTATTATTTCTGTATTTAATTTTAACTGGGTCAGTGAGTTCCTATAATAAAAATGCAATTTCAAGTAAATCAAGTAACACCTGTTATCAGCAAAATTTTAACTGAGTTCATTACTTTCTATGCAACTCAGATTAGTGTTCTGCCTTTTTTCTGTGCCGTATGTAGGTGTTCAACAGATTAAGTTAATAAATGTATGAATGCATGAATGTGTAGGTGAATGATTAAATGCTTATTTTTGAGAAGGTAGAAAAAATATGACACAGTGGAACAAATAAAAAAATAGTCTATGGAAAAAATGGCAAATTCACATATGTGCCCAGGGCCAGCCTAGGAAAAATTGCTTTTTTTTTTTTTTAAAGAAAAATGTGTCAAAATAACTTATTTAGCACTAATAAAAACAATGTCGTATCAACCATACTAAAATAGAATGTTGAGCTACAGTTCCATTAAGTGACATTGTGCCAGCACTCGTTCAATAAGTTGTGTCCGACTCTGTGGCCCATGCTCCTCTGTTCATGGAATATTCCTGGCAAGAATACTGGAGTGGGTTGCCATTTCCTCCTCTAAGGATTTTTCCCAGGAAGTGAACCTGAGTGTCCTACGTCTCGTACATTGGCAGCTGGGTTCTTTTGTGGATTCTTTTATCACTGAGCCACTTGGGAAGTCCCTGAGTTACATTATACAGTCTCAATTTGTGGGAAACTTTTGAGATGGCTGAAAAAAAGATGGTGAGTGACCTTTGAACGGAAAAGATTGGAGAGAAATGGCTTTTCCTACATTCTACTGTGCCTTTAAGTAAAATGCTTCATAATCTTGCTGCATAGCTGTATGTCATTTGGCTTTAGGCACCTATTGTGATTTACCCTGTGAAGATAAGGTTTTGCCATGGAGAGGATTTGTAGAAGTAACACACTTTCCAGTACCATTGGCAACCACAAGTACCAAAAACTCCAGTTTAGATGAAACTACTGTCAAATGATAGTATCATTTTCTTGTGAGTGTTTTGGGAAAAGATGGGTATAAAGTGTATACAAGTGAACCGTTTATTGACTGAAATAACATTTCATCATTTTGAAAACATACATTGAAGTTGTTAGAGCATCGTACATTACTCTATTTCACTGTACTTTAGACATTGCCTACAATCAACTGCCTACCTATAAATTGTAGTAATTTCTGCCCTTCGAAACATTATCATTTACTAAAGTCCATACATTAGTCAAATTCCTTAGTTTTTACCTAATTCCCTTCTGTTTCAGGATTTCATTCAAGACATCACACTACATTTAGTTGTCATGTTTCCTTACGCTCCTCTTGGGATTGATGGTTTCTCAGACTCCTTGGTTTGGATGACTTGGACAATTTTGAGTAGTCAGAATTTTGTAGGATGCCCATTATTGGGATTTGTTTGATGCATTTTTCATAATAAGATTAGAATTATGTGTTTTGGGGAGGAAGACCACAGCGTAGAAGGGTTATTTTGTCAGATCACATCACATATACATAGTATCAGCATGCATTATGCATGCTGAGGTTGATCTTGATCACCTGGCTGAGGTAGTGTTTTCCAGGTTTCTTCATTGTAGAGTTACTCTTTTCCCCCTTTCCTCTTGTACTTCTTGGAAGGAAGTTTTGGAAGGAAGCTTAGCCCACAACTAAGGAATAGGAAGTTATGCTTAAGATGGAGTATCTACATAAACTATTTGGAATTCTTTTTCACTCGAGTTTTTTTCTATTCTCATTCATTTATTTATGTATCCAATTATTTACATCAGAAGAACTCATGGGTTTTTATTTTATATTTTGGGTAATCATCTAATTCTACTTTATCTGTTGCTCAAATTGCTGTAGTCCTGAACCTTATGAACTCTTTCAGTTGGCTTTTGTGCCACTTTGATGTATCCCCATTTGGATGATTTATTTGTTTTTTACACTTCCATACCCTATATGATGGTCTAAGCTCATCTTATATATTTACTGCCCCAGTCCTAGAATCAGTGATTTCTTCAAAGATAACTAGATCTTCTTATTGGAGAATGGTATTAGACACAAAGATCTGGGTTTGGAGTATGCTAACTGTGACTCAAATGTCGTTGCTTCTAGGTCTTCTCAGCTGACAGAGCAAAGAGATAATATGTGTGTATATTAACCATGTATATACACATATCTATATATATCTCTCTACATAACTGTATAAAGCTAATGTGAATACTAAACTAAATATGAATGTATATTGAGGTTTCCAGCTCTAATCTGTTATCACATAGATCATTTTAGCCCCATATCTTGCTTATCTTTACATTGCAACTCCAGCAAAACACTTGACTTTTAGAAGTGAGAAAATCAAATTGTAGCAACTTTGGGAAGCCACATTATCTAGCAGAATAATTCTTAAAGGGCAAGGTGTGCGTCATCAAATTTTAATTTACAGTTAGCAGTGCCTTTTTAACATCAGTAGGTCTCTAGACTTCTGCTTCCAAGAAATGAAGCAACTCATTTCTCCCAGGTTCTCTCCCTTGAAACTAAAACCCTGAACATAACAACAAACTAGCAAAGAAAGACACTGAAAGGTGGAAATGAGAAGGCAGAGTTACTAAGGACTTTGGGACTTGGGGAATGACATGGTGATGCGTCTCTTGTGTTTCCTATTGCTTCCTATACACTCCTATAGAGGGTACTACAGGAGCCTCCAAATCATAACCACCAACAGAACACAGAAAAAGCTTCAAAAAAAACCTGTTCTTCCAAGCCTAAGTATGAAGAAAAGGGTTGCGAAAAACAGAAAGCTGTTCGGGCAATACACACACTATTCAGTGGAGGGTACCTGGTGGTTCAGATGATAATCTGCCTGTAATGTGGGACACCGGGGTTTGATCCCTGGGTGGGGAAGATCCCCAGGAGAAGGAAATGGCAACCCACTCCAGCCATTTCTTGCCTGGGAAATCCCATGGACAGAGGAGCCTGGCGGGCTCTAGTCCATGGGGTCACAGAGCAGACATGATTGAACGACTAACACTTTCACTTTTCACACTATTCAAGCCAAATACCATTTCCTACGTCTTGTGGTTTTGGTTAGGCTAAGTGAGGTTATGATCTTCCACGCCACCCCACTCCTGCCCTCCAGAAAAGGCAGCACTCTAATTCCCCACCAGGTTTGCAACCCACTCTAGTATTCTTGCTGGAAAAATCCCATGGACAGAGGAGCTAGTCAGACACAACTGAGTGACAAAGCATGCACACACACATCCATAGTGTATATATCAATTCCAGTCACCCTCCCTCTTCTGCTTGGTATCCATAAGTTTTTCTCTATGTCTGTGTCTGTATTTCTGCTTTGCAAATGGATCATCTATACCATTTTTCTAGATTCCATATACATGCATTAATATATGATAATTGTTTTTCTTTTTCTGATGCACTTTACTCTGTATGACAGTCTCTAGGTCCATCTACATCTCTGCAAATGACCCAATTTTATTCTTTTTTATGGCCGAGTAATAGTCTATTGGGAGTTCCCAGGTGGCGCTAGTGGCAAAGAATTTCCCTGCCAATGCAGGAGGCATAAGAGACAAGGATTTTGATCCCTGGGTTAGGAAGATCACCTGGAGGAGAGCATGGCAACCCACTCCAGTATTCTTACCTAGAGAATCCTGCGGAGAGAGGAGCCTGGAGAGTTACCATTCATAGGGTCGCAAGAAATTGAACATGATTGAAGCATCTTAGCATCAGTTCAGTTCAGTTTCTCAGTTGTGTCTGACTCTTTGCGACCCCAGAGACTGAAGCGTAACAGGCTTCCCTGTCCATCACCAACTCCTGGAGCTTGCTCAAACTCATGTCATCAAGTCGGTGATGCCATCCAACCATCTCATCCTCTTTGTCCCCTTCTCCTGCCCTCAATCTTTCCCAGCATCTGGGTCTTTTCCAGTGAGGCAGTTCTTTGCATCAGGTGGCCAGAGTGTTGGAGCTTCAGCATCAGTTCTTCCAATAAATATTCAGGAGTGACTTCCTTTAAGATTGACTGGTTTGATCTCCTTGCAGTCCAAGGGAATCTCAACAGTCTTCTCCAACACCACAGTTCTAAAGCATCAATTCTTTGACATTCAGCTTTCTTTATAGTCCAACTCTCACATCCTTACATGACTACTGGGAAATAGTGTGTGTGCAACTTATTCCATTGTGTGTATGTATATGTTTGTACACACATCTTTATCCATTCCTCTTTTGATGGATATTTAGCTTGCTTCCATGTCCTGGCTATTGTAAGTAGTGCTGCAATGAACACTGGGGTATATGTGTCTTTTAGAACTGTGATTTTCTCAGGGTTTATGCCCAGTTTTCTGGATCATATGGTAGTTTTATTTTTAACTTTTAAGGTACCTCCATACTGTTTTCCATAGTGGTTCTATCAACTTACATTCCTACCAACAGTGTAAGTATACTTATCTTTTGATAGCCAGGATTATTATCACCCTTCTCCAGCAATCCAGCCACAGTAGTTCCAGAATGATCTTTCTAAAACTAAAATAAGCAAATTTATCTTATGAAAATCCCTGATTGTGTTGTGGAATTTTTCTCTCTTCTCTCCTAAGTTTTCAATTAAAATCCTTCAACGGATTCCCACATCCTTGGAAAAAAATCTCACATCCTAACTCTTTTTGTCCGTTGGGATGCTATAAGAATACACTACAGGTTGGGTGGTTCGTAAACAACAGACATTTTTTCCTTGCAGTTCTGGAGACTGGAAGTGCAAGAACAGGGTGCCAGTATGGTCAGATGAGGCTTCCCTGGTGGCTCAGTGGTAAAAAGTTGCCTGCAATGCAGGAACAGTAGGAGACATGGCTTAGGTCTCTGTGTCGGGAAGATCCCCTGGAGGAGGGCATAGCAACCCAGTTTAGTATTTTTGCCTGGAGAATCCCATGGATAGAGGAGCCTAGTGGGCTGCAGTCCTTAGGGTCACAAAGAGTTGGACACAACTGAAGTGACTTAGCACTCATGCATGGCATGTCAGATGAGGGCCTTCTTCTGAGTCAGACTTCTTATTGTACTTTCACATGGCAGAAGAGGCTAGGGAGCTCTATGGTGTTTGTTTGTTTGTAGGAACACTAATACCATTCCTGACGGCTGTGCCCTCATGATCTAATCTTTCTCAAAGACCCCACCTACAATGGGAAATTAATATTTCAACATATGAATTTGGAGGGGCACACAGAAATTCAACTGTAGCACTTACTATGCATACGTGGCCATTCATGATATTGCTTCTGACACCCTCTCCATTATCTTCATTTCTTATACTCCAATGAGCATTTCTTATATTGATTATAAATGGATCTCCTTTGTGCTCTGATTCTTAACTATTCATTTTCTTGCAACCGTGAATTTATCTTCTCTTTTCCTTAAAAATGCACCCCTCCTTCCTGTTACATATCCATTTCCATTGACTTCTATAGGAAGCCCTGCTGATATCTCCCATATACTGTCCACAGCAAGAATTAAGATCTTACTGTGTCTTCCTATAGCAGTCTGTAATAATTTTTACTGTAATTATGAATTTTATTTGGATGTCATATTACATTTAATTCTAGATGGCAAGATTATGATTTTAGTAACAGTAACACTAGTGTTAGCTTAACCCATGATATACTCTAGCTGTTCAATAAATGTTTGTTGAATGAGTGAATGAATGAATGAATGTATGAATCATCAGCTTGAATCTTAATCATTTTACCTTTTAAAAATCTGTTCAAAGACATAGTTTTTCAAAAAATTAAGCACTTAGGATCCTAAACTCCATTTGATAGAAGAAATTTTTACTGACACATCATGTTTAAATCCCTCTAGGTAAAACCATTAACCCAGGAATTTAAGGTTATCCATTTAGACTCACAAGCCAGTAACTAATACCTCCTGCCTCCACTGTATCAGATGGTATCAGTGCTCAACTCATATCTCCCAGCCTCATCATTCTGGTATATACTGATAGAATCATCTAACATCTGCAATTAGCCACTCTAGGACAGGTCAGAAGTGTGCAGGAGTTAATATATCTGGGTGTAGCTCTCAACCAAGGACAGAAGGGGACTGGAAGATAAGTACTTCAAGTTTCTCACCCCATCTTGGAATAACTCTGAGATGTGTTCTATAGCATTTTAGAGAACTCCCCTGGAGGCCTGACAGCAGTTTCCTGCAGGAGAAATCTGTTCAGTAGTGTACCTCTATTGATTTCTTTCCATATCTCTACTCTCAAATCCCACCCCACTTCTGAGTTTTCTGGAAGAACCTCCCAGATGAACAGTTGGCATCCAAATTCTTGCCTCAGGTTCTACTTCTAGGGGAATTCAATTTGTAGCATCCTACCAATCCAGTGCTCCTTACAGAGCCATCACTGCTACAAGTATGAAGGCATGGTTCATTTTGTGTCACTCCACCTGCATCCTAATACTTTTAAACAGATTGGCAAGAGCATGACCTTGAAGAGAAAAACAGTTTACATGAGAATGGCCAATGGATAAAGGAAAGGAGAGACAGTGCCATTTGTTTTCCATTGATGATAGTATGAAATTTATAGACAGATGGTCTAACAGGTGTGACTATAGTTTGTCTAAACTGCCCCCTTGGTTGCTAAGGAAACTGCTATTATTATTATGGAAACACAGTCTCACAACTTTATTGCTTCACTTGATGTAGCCTTTTTCTTAACTCTAGTATCTTTCTAAATCACTGAATAGCAGCCAACAGATTCATTCTCTTCCCACGACTTCATCACAAAGAGACACACATGTGCACATCCACATACACACGCACACTTTTGTGTATGCCAGTGCTAGAAAAGACAAGCTCATGGTGCAGGTATGCAATGGATACTGTAAATTACAGGTCTCCAGGAAATACTGTTCTACAGGTTTCTATGTTTATTTCATGAATAATTAAGTTTAGTAAAATTAATAATTTCCTAAAGATCTTGATGAAAACTGAAGAAAGAAAATTCTAAAGAAAAAAACTTAGAAACCTGCCTTTTGCCCTCACTTTGTGCCTTAATGAACAAAAGATAACAAGGACTTTTTTTGAAGTCTTTGTTTGGGTTGAAGACACAAGAGGCAGCCTGTACTCTTATCATAATATGTTGAGTTTGTGAGTATGTAAACTTTTTCATCTCCTGCACTGGCAGGTTCTTTACCACTAGTGCCACCTGGGAAGCCTGTGCAAACTTAGAAAGCATGAATTTTTTGAAAGCTATTATACTATTTAGAAGATGTATGCTTGGATGTTTACTTAAAACTAAAAAATGAGGTCTATAGATACAAATAATTTCTCTTTCTGTATCCATTTCAGTTTCCTGAATTTCTGGGAAGGCCTGGTGTCTCCAAAGGAACAGTTTATAGTAGAAGTGTGGAGGTCTGATTCAAGAAAAAATAATCCAGGATAGCCAATGAATTGAGGACAAGAAGGTTTCCAATCAGGTAGGAACACTTAATCTCACACAATCACCTTAAATAAAATGTGCTGTTACCTGGATACGACACAACTGCTTGGAAAAGATGGATTTATAACCTGCTCTACAAGGAAACTATCCCCAGTTCCCTTGGAGGTTGTGGTGTTTATCAGAGAGTACCTTGGGGGGAAATGAGTACAATAACAGTACGATGCTTTTTCCATTTTTAGCTCATTGTTTACAAGTACACTCGGTGATCTTGGTGCCTGTGATCTAGTCCCATGAGCTTAGGTATGTGGAACAGCAGTTAACCCTTTTTAGTATTTTCTCCCAAGACAAATCGTTTTTATAGGTTGTTTCCATGATCTTCTAGTTGCTTATCACAATTAAGCATCAAGCCTCCTAAATGAGGTATAGTTCCAATCATTCTGAAATTAGCTTGGTTCTTATTGGGACACATCTTTTTGGTCTTGGCACAAAGTGAATTCACATAAGGAGTTACAAGGAGGAGAATGGGACATGGGAAAGAGGAGTTCATTGTTCCCTGTGCACGTCAGAACTCCTCTGACAATTGCATTTTCATTAGCAATGTCAACTTAAAAAATATTCACAACCTAAAGGTTGAGAGTTATGTTTTATTTGGTGGGAATTTTTAGGACTTCAAGATCAGGAGACAGCATCTCAAGTAACCCTGAGAGAACTGCTCCAAGGAGGTGAGACGGGGAGCCAGGTTTTATAGAAGTTTTGCAACAAAAGGCAGGTAGACCGAACATCAGATCATTGTTAATTAAAGAAAAATCAGATATTTCAAGTAGTTTTAAGTAGTTTAGCACTTTTCTATGTATGGGAGGATGCAAGAGTCTGGGCTCATTGAAATCATTCCTTTGATTTGCACCTCAGCTATATGGAGCCAGTATCCTGTGTTTTCATATCTTGAGCTCCCTCAGGGCTGACCATAGAGAGTGGCTGCAGTCTGATCTCTGCTAGATGGTAGATAGTCTTTCTTTCCTGAGTTACCTCAGGGCTCACCAGTTTACCATCAGTGATGCCTGCAATCACTGATGACTGTCACATCCTTTGTCTACTGATATGCAAGAAATTTTCCATTTTTCAGAGTTTGTGATAAAACCTTACAGTAAAAGGAATAATGAAGTTGTCCTATTATATGGCTGGACAAAAGATAGTAGTGATATCAACATCAGGGCCTATCTGTCTCATCTGCAGTTATAGAGTCAGTGTTTACCTGAGTATATATGACTCCTTATCAGTATTCAATAAGAAAAGCATGTTGAATGACTAAGGATGAATTAATGAATGAAAAAAGTTAATATAGTAGAAACTGTGTTTTATCCTTGTATTTTCTTGTGTGCTGACTTCTGTATTTCAGGACCCAGCAGTGTTACTGACAAATAGAACAATTGTTGGAAGAATGAAACCTCGCAATTCTAAGAATAATTTTAAGACCAATACAGACCTCATATTTGTCACGGTCTATGACAGAAGTATCCAGAGATGAAAGCCTGGATCACAGATACTGATAGAGTTAACAGAATCTATCAAGTTTTAATAATTTTAAATTCACCCCATTACATCTAGGCATTTACTTACATGAGCCATATAATTAAATGCTGACTGGAAAAAAAAATGCCCAACCTAAAAGCTGAGAATTCTGTTTTATTCAGCAGGCATACTGAAGACTTAAGTCTTAAGATTTAAGACTTAAGTCAGGAGACAGCTTCTCAGATAGCTCTGAGGGACTGTTCTGAAGAGATAAGGGAGGATCCAGGATATTTAGGACATTTTGCAAAAAAAAAAAAAAAAAAAAAACAGGCAGTCAGAACATCAAAAGATCACTGCTAATTAAAGAAACTAGACATCTCAAGTTAATGAATTTAGCACCTCTCAATACCTGGTAAGATGCAAGAATCTGGGCTCATTTGGAATCATCCCATTGATATGCACTTTAAATATCTAGGGCCAGTATTCTGTTTTTTCTATCTTGAGTCCCCCCCTGGTGCAGCTTTGGGGGTGGCTGTAGTGTCTGGCGGCTTGATGACTATAACACCCTTTGTTACTGATATGACAGGCGATATCTTTGTCCACATAAATGACTTGAATATGGATAGCACATCCACGGATGCGCAAAACATGATTCTTGGAGCATTTTTACAAAGTTAAGGGCAGTTTCAGAATCATTAGCAGCTAAAATTGCTCTTTATACATCTCCACAGGTAGGTAGTCAACTGCTGTTCCTAGCTTCTTTATTCCCAAGGGATAACAAACAGCCATGTGATTCAAGAAAGAAATGTAAAATTTAGCACCATGCCATTTCCACAAAACCAAACACACAGATATACAGATTACACACACACATACACAAACTCTCTCAGATATGAAGTAATAACCTAAAATAGGACCCTGGAACTCATTGCAAAATAGCTGATGTACTCATATTTGATGATTTTCTTTGATTAATTTTGATATTTATATAGATTTATATTAATAACATTCAGAGTTGCTATATGGAAAAATAACTTTGTGGCAATATTGTCTTTGCCTGTGTTGTCAATAATGTATGAGATTGCCTCCTCTGCTCCATCCTTTTCCTGTAATATCGTGTGGGCAGGAGATGTAGTTATCAGTTGTTTTTAAAATTTCTAGATAGCCAGAAGACTAATATCACTTAAATAAAGAAGGCAAATTATCCCAAAGGAGGTGGCTTCATTATGGAACATAAAATCCTCATAGTAAAGGGGAAGAACTTCATAGCTAAAAGGCTTCAGTTGCAGAAGATTTGTGAGTAAATATGTATGTTGTTTCAAAGTGGACTTTCTTTTCTATAATTAATGTCTGGGACTTTGATACTAATGGATTTTGACTTTAAAGTATTATTAGGTAATATACCAAAGGATATATTAAATTGGATGTAACTTATGAGAAATTATAAAATAAACACACCACCAAAATTAAGAACTAGAATCAAAATTGTTGAATATTCTCTCTGTTCTCTACCCTGGTTTCACCTTCCTTTCACCAAAGAAACCACTCTCATCTTGGCTTTCTGTTCAGCATTCATTTAATTTTTATGTGATTTGGCTTGTTATTGAAATTTATAAAATGGATATCATACTTTAGTTTTCTGTGCTTGCTTCTTTACTCAACATCATGTTTCTAAGGTTCGTACATTTTGTTTTAACTCATGTTCATTCATTTTACTGGAGAAGGGAATGGGAACCCACTCCAGTATTCTTGCCTGGAGAATCACATGAGCAGAGGAGAAAATTCCATATTGTATAAACATAAGAAAATATATTTATTAGTCTATTAATGATATTGAGACCTATTAGGAACAGTACTTCCATGAACATCTATTTTAATGTTTCCTGGTACACATGTGCAAGATTTTATTTAACATAAGTAAAAGAGCATACCACTAAGAGTAGAATTGCTGAAAATTCAAATATTCAACTTTAAAATATTATGTCAAATGTTTTCCAAAGCTATACTGTCTGTTTTTAGTCCTTCTGTTCTATAGCCTCACCAGTAAGAATGGACAATCTAGGCAGTATAAATTCTCTTCCAGTTTTTGTATTAGTTTGCTCGGTTTCCCCTAAAAAATTATACCACAGACTTAATGGCTTAAAAAAAAAGAGATTTATCTTCTCCCAGTTCTGGAGGCTGGAATTCCAGGATCAAGGTGCTGGCAGTTTGGTGTCTTTCTGAGGTCTCTCTCCTTGAGTTGCAGATGGCCACTGCTTCCCGGCTGTGTCTTCACATGTCCTTTTCCCTGTGCTTGTGCATCTTTGCTGTCTCTTCCTCTTCTTATGACACTGGTCATATTAGGTTGAGAATCCTTCATTTGTTTAAATAGTTGCCTGTGTTTCCTATTCTGAGAAATTCCAGGAAATATCATTTCTCCATTATTCTGTTGTTTATCTTTTTCTTACTTATTTCTTATTGTTCTTTGTGCTTAGTCATTCAGTCGTGTCCAACTCCAAGACCCTATGAACTGTAGCCTGCCTGGCTTCTCTGTCCATGGGGATTCTCCAGGCAAGAATCCTGGAGTGGGTTGCCATGCCCTCCTCCAGGGGATCTTCCCAACCCAAGGGTTGAACCCCAGTCTCTTGCATTGCAGGCAGATTCCTTACCAGTTGAGCCACCAGGGAAGCCCTGGTATTGTTCTTTAAATACAAGCAAATAATCCTTTGTCAGCTATATCTGACACAAATAAGTTATGTCTTGCCTTCTTACTTTTTTAATGTTGTCTGGTGATAAATAGAAGCTCTCAATTTTAATGAAATCAAATTTATCTTTTAGCCTAGTGCCTTTTTGTCTTACTTAAAATGTGCTCTCCTAGCTTGATGCTACACAGATATAGTAGATTTTCTTCTGAAAGTTCTAGTGTATCTGTGTTCTATATTCAAGCCATTAATGTATCTAGAATTGACTTGTGTATATATTTCCCAATTTCTTTGTTTTCTTATGAATAATTTAGTTTTCCAGGATCACTTTGGAATGATTTTTTTCTTAGGTGTGTCTGAGCTATTCTTGAACATTTGGCCATTCGTATGAATTTCAGAATAAGCTGGTATGCAAAACCTCTGTTAAATATTTTTATTGTAAATATACTGAATGTTTAAGTGAAGTTGGGGAAATTTTACATCATTATGATGGTCTCTTTATCCATAAATTAAATGTATTTCTCCATTTATTTATGTTTCAATGAGGGTTTGTCATTTTATCCATAAATGTCTCGCACATCTTTATTTAGATTTATTCCTAGGCAACTTTTTTTTCTATTTTAAAGAATTGTTAAGCTCTTTCTTTTTGCTGGATTAGAGAATCCAGTAGGTTTTTGTATGTTAAATTTACATCTATCCATCTTGCTAATATTGCTTCTTAGTAAGAGAGAGAGTTTTCTTAGCAAAAAGGAATAAATGTAAAACTAAATAAAAATGTTATGGGTCAGCTCTGGTCAGTAATAGAACTCTCTGTGATAATGGAAATGTTCTTGTGCTCTGCTTATGCTTAGTCACTCAGTCATGTCTGACTCTTTGTGATCCCATGGGCTGTAGCCCGTCCTCCTCTGTCCATGGGATTCTCCAGACAAGAATACTGGAGTGGGTTGCCAGGCCCCGCTCCAGAGGATCTTCCCAACCCAAGGGTTGAACCCAGGTCTCCTGCATTGCAGGTTCTTAGTGCTATCAAATCTATAACCATTAGTCACATATGTTTTAAAAAAATTTTAACATAAATTAAATAAAATTAAGTAAAACTAAAAATTCAGTTCTTGAGTCACACTTGCCTACATTTCAGGTATTTAATAGCAAACACTTGTTAATAAGGGACGCTATATTGGACATTCAGCTCTAGACTATTAGACTGTGGAGCCATGCAGTCCTGGGATTTTATCTTTGTCAGTGGCCTAATGAGATCTTTTCATGTGCCTATTATTCTGTTATTAAAAAGAGAAGTTACTTAACAGTCATCTGGCAATGGCACCCCACTCCAGTACTCTTGCCTGGAAAATCCCATGGACGGAGGAGCCTGGCAGGCTGCAGCCCATGGGGTCACGAAGAGTCAGACACAACTGAGCCACTTCACTTTCAACCATTGGAGAAGGAAATGGCAACCCATTCCAGTGTTCTTGCCTGGAATATCCCAGCGACGGGGGAGCCTGGTGAGCTGCCATCTATGGGATCACACAGAGTCGGACACAACTGAAGCAACTTAGCAGCAGCAGCAGCTAACATTTTGAAATAATTCAACATACAGCTTTCACCACCCATGAATTTCTTGAACCATATTTATGTTCTTAAACTACTTCTTGAATCAAGTGTCCACTTGATTCATGACCTTATAAATGCAATTTTGATCATTTTCCCCGAAATCTCATATTTGTATAACCATGTGGAAATGTATTTCCTACCTTTTTGCCCTCTTATAAGCTCTTTCTGTATTTTAATTCTCATGAGCCTATATCCCCTAATGTTAAATACTTAATATCAGTAGTTTGTAAAAAAATTTAAGAGATCATTGGTAAGATCTTTTTTTTCAACCATCTATACATTTAAACAGTGTGTTGCAATAAGAAATAATGCTTAGTAATAAAAAGACCCAAGCCATAGTTTTACCCATCAAAATGAACTTTATATGCATTCAAATAAGGTTTATATAAGGTATATAAGATTAATTCTCATTCTAAAATTGTTATGGTTATTTGGGCTTCCCTGGTAGCTCAGCTGGTAAAGAATTTGCCTGCAATGCAGGAAAACCTCATTCGATTCCTGGGTTGGAAAGATCCGCTGGAGAAGGGATAGGCTACCCACTCCAATATTCTTGGGCCTCCCTGTGGCTCAGATGGTAAAAGATCCACCTGCAATGTGGGAGGCCTGGGTTGGATCCCTGGGTTGGGAAGATGCCCTGGAGAAGGGAAGTGCTACCCACTCCGGTATTCTGGCCTGGAGAATTCTATGGACAGAGGAGCCTGGCAGGCTACAGTCCTAATTTTCCCCTAACTTTAAATACTTATTATAAATAGTTTGTAAAAAATGTAAAAATTAAGACATCACTGGTAAGCTCTTTTATTTTCAGTCATCTATACATTTAAACAATGTGTTGGAATAAGAAATAATACTTGGTAATCAAAAGACCCAAGTCATAATTTCACCCATAAACATGAACTCTGTATGTATTCAAGTAAGGTTTATATAAGGTACATAAGATTTATTCAGATTCTAAAATTGTTATTATTATTTAGAAAATTATGTTTGAAATATGATAAGATTCAGAACCAATAAAGGTTTGAAATCTATTTAAAGAATCTATAAAGAATTCAAGTATTTTACCTTTTTCCCTTATTTGACATTTACATGTACTCCTTCATCTTTCACTTACAGCATGCTATAGCTGCAGTAGCCACAAAGACAAAATATAATGTCTAAATATTGTGTACTTTTTTTATTTTTTTTATTTTATTTTATTTTTTTTAAATTTTTATTAGTTGGAGGCTAATTACTTTACATCATTACAGTAGTTTTTGTTATACATTGATTTGATTTAGCCATGGATTTACATGTATTCCCTATCCCAGTCCCCCCTCCCACCTCCCTCTCCACCCGATCCCTCTGGGTCTTCCCAGTGCACCAGGCCCGAGCACTAGTCTCATGTACCCAACATGAGCTGGTTATCCGTTTCACCCTAGATAATACACATGTTTCAATGCTGTTCTCCTGAAACATCCCACCCTCGCCTTCTCCCAGAGTCCACAAGTCTGTTCCATACATCTGAGTCTCTTTTTCTGTTTTGCATATAGGGTTATCGTTACCATCTTTCTAAAGTCCATATATATGTGTTAGTATACTGTAATGGTCTTTATCTTTCTGGCTTACTTCGCTCTGTATAATGGGCTCCTGTGTACTTTTTTTAAATGAAGACTTTTGTTTAAAATTGTTATAACCTAAATTCTTGATTCCCCTTTCACAACTTTTTCTATTCTCCATGCTATTGCAATCAATCACTTGTGATAGAAAATTACTCCTTTTTGTTTGTTTGTTTGCTAATTCTTTTTTAAAAATATCACATTTCAAACTATCACCAATTCAGGAAACATTGGAAAATGAGCCTCAGAATTCCCAGCATTAATGTTTTCTTTCATTGGCTCTCAGGACACCATCCTCTCCTAGATTTCTCCCCTCCTCACTTGCCATTCACAGTTTCCTTTGTGATGCCTCCCACCCCTCACGAAATTCAAAGACACTTACTCCTTGGAAGAAACACTATGACAAACCTAGACAGCATATTAAAAAGCAGAGACACACATCACTTTGCCAACAAAGGTTGATATAGTCAAAGCTAAGGTTTTTCCAGTAGTCATGTGCAGATGTGAGAGTTGGTCCATAAATAAGGCTGAGCCCAAATAATTGATGTTTTTGCACTGTGGTGCTGGAGAAGACTCTTAAAGATCCCTTGGACAGCAAGGAGATCAAACCAGTCAGTCCTAAAAGAAATCAAACCAGTCAATCGTAAAAAAAAATTCGACCCTGAATATTCAGTGGAAGGATTGATGCTAACGTTGAAGCTCCAGTACTTTGACCACCTGATTCAAAGAGCTGACTCATTGGAAAAAAACCCTGATGCTGGGAAAGACTGAGGGCAAAAGGAGAAAGGGGTGACAGAGGATGAGATGGTTAGATAATCACCAACTCAGTAGATGTGAGTTTGACTCAGTAAATGTGAGTTTGAGCATATTCCAGGAGATATGAAGGACTGGGAAGCCTGGTGAGCTGCAGTCCATGGGATTGTAAAGATTTGGACGACTTTTGACTGAACATCCTACCCCTCAATGTCTGTTAGAATGCCCTGATGATCATTCCCAGCCCTTATCACTCTCCACCTACTGTCACTATTTATAAGTTTTACTCTAGTTCCATTACATTAATGAGAAGATGACTGTGAATCCCAAATTCATACTTCTAGGCCTAACCATTCACCCAGACTCCTAATTCCAATTTCCCACTAAGTATCTCCAATCTATGCACAATAGACATTTCAAACTTAGCAAATAAAGCAAAATATTTTGCTTTGATCCACCCATTGCACTCTAGTTTCCCCCCATAACTCATCCAGTTGTTCAGGCCAAAAGTGTTAGATCCATCCTTAAACTCTCATTTTCCCACAATTCCTACATCCAGTCTGTTAGAAATCCTTGTCAGCTCTAACTTGAAAATACATTCTGAATCTATCTATGTCTCACCTTACTATTGCCATCTTCACCTTACTCCAAACCATCACTACTAGCCTCATCTAATTCAGTAGGCAGCCTCTTCCAACAATCTCCCTGCTTCCTCATTACCCCAATCCTTATAGTCTTTAACCAATACAATAGCCAGAATAATCTTAAAAAAGCATAAATCATATCACATTATTTCTCAAAACCTGTTACCATGACTCTTAGAATAGAAACTTATCTATTTTTACCTGTTTACATGCTTTATTCAGTATTTCTCCTGCCCTGCCCAGCAAACTCATCTACTGCTACTATTGTCTCACATAACCATACCCAAAATTTCTTTCTGCAATGGCCTTCTCAGTATCAGGGCTTTTGCACTTGCTATTCCCTAAAACCTGGAAGATTTTGAAAATTGGTAAGAATCCTCCCAACAGAGATGCTAGGTGGCATTTAGGTTTCATTTTGTAGAGTTGTTTGGTAGAAGATATTTTTGCAAAAGATAGATACATTTTACTTTGGAGACTGTTCACACATGTAGCAGTTTACAGGTTGGTTAAATAGCAAATGTGAATTGATAAAGCTAATACAAAAAAGAACTGTAATTGATGAGACCTATGTGTTTTAAACCATGAACTTTGAGTGATTAGACATAGTTTCAGTATCAATATTTAATTTATGAGAATTAGCTGAGGTCTTTTCCAAATGCCCATTATCCCCTACAGAACTTCTGATCATGCATCTGAATTTTAGCAAATACCTCAGTTGATTCTGTTGCAGGTGGTATTCAGTCCTTTAAGAGACACCAAGCTGGGGGCACAGCAGTAAAGAATAACCTCCCAGTGCAGGAGACGCAGGTTTGATTCCTGGGTGGGGAATATCCCCTTAAGGAGGAAATGGCAACCCACTCCAGGATTCTTGCCTGGGAAATCCAAAGACAAGAAAGTCTGGCAGGCTCCAGTTCTTGGGGTTGCAAAGAGTTGGATATGACTTAGTGACTGAACAACAGGCTTGTGTATTTGCTGAGATATGAGGAGATCAGTAAAAGTAGAAAGTCAAGAAACACCTGGAGTAACAGGCAAATTTGGGCTTGGAGTACAGAATGAAGCAGGGCAAAGGCTGATAGAGTTCTGCCAAGAGAACACACTGGTCATAGCAAACACCCTCTTCCAACAACACAAGAGAAGACTCTACACATGGACATCACCAGATGGTCAACACCAAATCAGATTGATTATATTATTTGCAGCCAAAGATGGAGAAGCTCTATACAGTCAGCAAAAACAAGACCGGGAGCTGACTGTGGTTCAGTTCATGAACTCCTTATTGCCAAATTCAGACTGATTTTAAGAAAGTGGATAAAACCACTAGACCATTCAGATATGACCTAAATCAAATCTCTTATGACTATACAGTGGAACTGAGAAATAGACTTAAGGGACTAGATCTGATAGACAGAGTACCTGATGAACTATGGACAGAGCTTTGTGACATTGTACAGGAGACAGGAATCAAGACCATCCCCAAGAAAAAGAAATGCAAAAAAGCAAAATGGCTATCTGAGGAGGCCTTACAAATAGCTGTGAAAAGAAGGGAAGCGAAAAGCAAAGGAGAAAAGGAAAAATATACCAATCTGCATGCAGAATTCCAAAGAATAGCAAGAAGAGATAAGAAAGCCTTCCTCAGCCATCAATGCAAAGAAATAGAGGAAAACAATAGAATGGGAAAGACTAGAGATCTCTTCAAGAAAATTAAATATACCAAGGGAACATTTCATGCAAAGATGGGCACAATAAAGGACAGAAATGGTATGGACCTAACAGAAGCAGAAGATATTAAGAAGAGGTGGCAAGAATACACAGAAGAACTGTACAAAAAATATCTTCGTGTCCCAGATAACCATGATGGTGTGATCACTCACCTAGAGCCAAACATCCTGAAATGTAAAGTCAGGTGGACCTTAGGAGGCTTCACTATGAACAAAGCTAGTGGAGATGATAGAATTCCAGTTGAGCTATTTCAAAAAAGTGCTACACTCAATATGCCAGCAAATTTGGAAAACTCAGCAGTGGCCACAGGACTGGAAAAGGTCAGTTTTCATTCCAATCCCAAAGAAAGGCAATGCAAAAGAATGCTCAGACTACCGCACAATTGCACTCATCTCACACACTAGTAAAAAGATGCTTAAAATTCTCCAAGCCAGGCTTCAGCAATACGTGAATGATGAACTTCCAGATGTTCAAGCTGGTTTTAGAAAAGGCAGAGGAACCAAAGATCAAATTGCCAATGTCCTCTGTATCATCGATGAAGCAAGAGAGTTCCAGAATAACATCTATTTCTGCTTTATTGGCTATGCCAAAGCCTTTGACTGTGTCGATCATAAAAAAACTGTGGAAAATTCTGAAAGAGATGGGAATATCAGACCACCTGACCTAACTCTTGAGACACCTGTATGCAGGTCAGGAAGCAACAGTTAGAACTGGACATGGAACAACAGACTGGTTCCAAATAGGAAAAGGAGTACGTCAAGGCTGTATATTGTCACGCTGCTTATTTAACTTATATGCAGAGTACATCATGAGAAACACTGGGCTGGAGGAAGCACAAGCTGTAATCATGATTGCTGGGAGAAATATCAATAACCTCAGATATGCAGATGACACCACCCTTATGGCAGAAAGTGAAGAACTAAAGAGCCTCTTGATGAAAGTGAAAGAGGAGAGTGAAAAAGTTGGCTTAAAGTTCAACATTCAGAAAACTAAGATCATGGTGTCCAGTCCCATCGCTTCATGACAAATAGATGGGGAAACAGTGGAAACAGTGGCTGACTATTTTTCTGGGCTCCAAAATAACTGCAGGTGGTGGGTTGCAGCCATGAAATTAAACGACACTTACTCCTTGGAAGGAAAGTTATGACCAACCTAGATAGCATATTAAAAAGCAGAGACATTACTTTGCCAACAAAGGCCCATCTAGTCAAGGCTATGGTTTTTCTAGTGGTCATGTATGGATGTGAGAGTTGGACTATAAGAAAAGCTGAGTGCAGAAGAATTGATGCTTTTAAACTGTGGTGCTGGAGAAGACTCTTGAGAGTCCTTGGACTGCAAGGAGATCCAACCAGTCCATCCTAAAGGAGATCAGTCCTGGGTGTTCATTGGAAGGACTGATGCTGAAGCTGAAGCTCCAGTACTTTGGCCACCTGATGCAAAGAGGTGACTAATTTGA
This sequence comes from Odocoileus virginianus, assembly GCF_023699985.2. Lineage (NCBI taxonomy): Eukaryota > Metazoa > Chordata > Mammalia > Artiodactyla > Cervidae > Odocoileus > Odocoileus virginianus. The sequence continues at coordinate 28,766,768 of NC_069688.1, forward strand.
AAAGACCCTGATGCTGGGAAAGATTGAGGGCAGGAGGAGAAGGGGACGATAGAGGATGAGATGGTTGGATGGCATCACCGACTCGATGGACATGGGTTTGGGTAGTCTCTGGGAGTTGGTGATGGATAGGGAGGCCTGGCATGCTGCGGTTCATGAGATCACAAAGAGTCAGACACAACTGAGTGACTGAACTGAACTGAACTGAAGATCAGATTCAGCACTAATTATCATGAAACTCACCAATGAGATGCAACTGAAGATCAAGTGACAAAAGAGAAAGAGGATCAAATTGTGTTTGATGAGGAACAGTATATTTAGATAATTACAAAGTAGTTTACCACAAAATTATTAATATTGAAGGAGAAAAAATAACTTTACGATGGAGAAGACTGACTAGATACCCCTTACTCAAATGAGTAAAATAATATTCCAGTAAGGTTACAAGTTAAAAGTTTGCCAAAATTTTTGATAGGATGCAGTAAGAAGAACAAGAGCTTCACCACTGTGTTATTCCTGCCAGTTACACATATCCTGAATCTAATGAGACAAATACAAACTAAATCCTGCAAAATAACTTATTTATAATCATTAAAATTTTCTAGTTAATGAAATTTAGTGGAAGCCTGAAAAAATTTTCGAGAGTAATACTAAAGAGACAGGCCAACTAAATGCAATATATGAGTCTGGGCTGATCATTTTCTTATGAATGGCTTGACTGGGACAACTGTCAAAACAGAAAGGAGACTCAATATTAGACAGCCAGGTAGTAATGAGTCAGTGTTAATTTCCTGATTTTTATGATTATATTTGAATATACTGAATATATGTTTGTGGGAAATACTAGAGGATTTGGGGGAGACATTGCATTGTGTTGGCAGCTATTCTCAAATGGTTTGGGAAATAAATTGTTTTTATTGTCATTTTAACTTTTCTATAATTTTTGAGATTGTTAAAAAAAATACAAAATAAGAGGAAAAGATCCCTAAGTTAGGTAATCCTCTTTTTCTTGGCGAATTGCAAAGTTAAAAAGCTCATTTATACCATTGTAAAAATTGTGGTCAACTATTCAGTCTATTTGTGTTGATTTCTGTTATTAACAGCATAATATCTTATTTTCTATTTGAGATTTATTTTCCCTAATTATGCATTTTGTTTTTCACTCTATGAATTTGGTAAAGTCCTCAGTATTAAAATAAAGATTCCCAGAAATGAAAATAAGTTCTTAGAGAAATTTATAAATGTCTACCTGCCTTTAAAAATGGAGTAAATTGTCATGAAATTTATAAGGGAAAGAAACTATACAGAGCACTCCTGTGCAGAAACTCAAAATGGTTGCATATGTTTATCTGTTAAGAGGTCTATGATAAACAGCAGCTATATGTTCAAACTTACATGCAACCGTTTAAATCACATTTCGTATCAGTCCATGTAACTGGACAATTCAGGAAGTAAATTAAACAATTCTTACTTTCAATACTTTCTAAGGTCAACACTTAGAATAATGAAAAACTTATCTTTCACTCTAAGAAACCTGGGTGGTTATTAGTTAAAACAGATGTGTTGTCCTATTGGCCTGCACCTGGTTATAAATAGCAATGTGACTTGAGAACACCCTGGACACAGAGTGGACTTTCTAAATATAGCTTTTCCTTTCCACAAAGGCGTTTTACAAGAATGCTACCTTTGTGAAAATGTAGCCTTTAAAGAGGATACAGACACTAAAGTCAGTGACTTTTAGACATAAAAAAGATTTGAAATATTTTCTTAGCCTGGGAACTCACATTTTAGAGGCATAGAAACTGAAGTCCAATGAAATTAAATATTTCGCCCAGCATCAAATGGCAGACAAGTAATAATGACAGCACTCAAGCCTCTATCTTCTGAATCCATTGAATGCAGCATATAATAGTTTGCAATAACTGCTTATTGTCATTGCCCTCAACACCACATTCCTTCTGTGCCTTAGCGCTCCTGCATATTTAAGAGGGATGATAATATTATCAGCAAGCATTAGTTACAAATAATTTTTTTTTAATTTTGCTGTTTTGTAATTCATTTTTGAAAAATTGTATTTCTGTGTTAAAAATGTGTGAGGACAGTTTCCTTCATTCTTGAAACACCTCTCCCCACATTTACCGTCTTTTATTGTTAAATTATTGTGTAGCAGTAAGTACAAAAACACATATAGTAGAGGAGATAAGTGTCAGAGGCAACAAAGAGTGTGTGGCGAGGATGGGAGGCAGGGGGAGGTTAGAGCTGTCACACCTTAAAGGGAGATGGGAAGAGGGGGGAGAGAAGCAAAATTTATTTGTTTGAAAAAATATAATGGCAAATTAGTGTCTAAACTTAATACAATACATTTTCCTTAATTTAAGTCCCAGGTTAACTTCCATTGTTTGCATTGCCACAGACAAGAAAATAAACAAAGCAAAAGAGATTTTTGTGTACCATAATTTTACATTCATTTCATAAAGATTTCTATAAGACTGTAAAAATAAATTTAAAAAACAATAGTCTTATCTTTATTTTACCTGCTTCCTTGCACTTTAATAAGTTGGTAAATGACATTTAAATTCAATAGTTACGATTAATTCTGTTCTACAGTTTTAAATATGCTGGTGATTATGTGTGTGTGTACATGCATGCGTACCTTTACAGCCAGTAAAGTAAAGATTTTGATCAAATAATTATTATCATCTAGACTAAAATCAGATATGATAGAGGGACCAGCCATTGGTGAGTTTAAAAATTACCCTGGGTGATTAATACATGTAGCAGGACTGCAGGTCTCTCTTTAGATGAAGCTCTTAACTGCAAGTATAACTAAAAATGGCTCTAATTTCATATCTGAAATCTGCTTTATTTAGAGTTCTTTGGCTTGTTCTGTTTCTATAGTCTTTGTTGTGCTATAAAAATATCAGAATTGTGAATTAATGAACTGATATGTAAAAGTGAAATACTGGAAGATAAGATAAACATGAAGTCCTCTAACTGTCATGCAAATAAGTTTGGTTGACACAAAATTGGAAATTAGATAAAGACATTACATGAATGCTCAGTCACTTCAGACATGTCCAGCTCTTTGTGCTCTGTGCACTGTAGCCTGCCAGGCTCCGCTGTGATGGGATTTCCCAGGCAAGAATACTGGAGTGGGATGCGGTGCCCTCCTTCAGGGGATCTTTCCAACCCAGGAATCGAACCCACATCTCCTGCGGCTCCCACATTGCAGGCGGAGTCTTTACCCCTGAGCCACCAGGGAAGCCAAGGAAAAGACAATAATAAATCATAATGCTGAAATTAAAATCTATAACTTACATCAGTACAAAAGAAATCCTAATTGGTACCACAAGGTAATGAATTCAGTACTTTTCATTTGTTAAATATGTGCCTAGTACCCTGCACCGTGCATATAAAACTTCGGAAATTTGGAGGACAAACAAGAAAAACAGAAGCTCTCTACCCTCTAGTTATTTATACTGTAGTCAATTAAAGTTCTCTACTTTGAGATTTTTTCTAATTCTTCATTTCATTGTAATATCTTCATCGGTTTTCTTTGTTAAAATCAATCTTTAGCACTTTAAGTAGTTTCTTCAATGTTCCTGTTAATGAAATACAGTCATAATAGTAACTTCTAATGCTAATAATATAGTTGATAGGAGAAATGCTCAAAATTGATTAGAAAGTTGATTTTGATAATCTACAAAATGTCGTGAGGTTTCCCAGGTAACGACTTCTCTCCTATGCAAAAATGCACTTAATATTTATCATCTAAGCTTATAAAAACTGTCTTACTTTACTCATATACAAGTTTTACAACATTCTTTAATTCATATTTTCAGGTAGTTTATTCAGTTATTTCTCTGGAAACTGTTGATTTATATATATTATATAAATATTAATATTTATTTTTCAGTAGTTTGTTAAAAAATGGCTTTTTTAACTGCTTAAATTTGTTTAATTTATATTGTCCTTCAGCATTTCCTTTTCTCACTGAAGCCTTTCCTACTGATTTCAAAATGCCTGAAAAATCTGGAAATTAAAGTAAATGTATGAAAAATTTTCAAGATAACATGTAATGATGGTAGATAAGAGTATTAAACATTGTGCTGAAGATCACTCCATTAATAAAGAGATTAATCAATAACACTAACATTCAGACATATAATAAAAAGGAAAAATATTAATCATAATACTGAAAACAATGACATTTTCAATAAAGGGAGCTATTGAATATTGTATAGGAAACTAGTATCTGCAAAGCAGATAAATTGGCAGTGATTATGCATATATTTAAAATATGTTGAAACACAGTCATAAAAACAGTTTTCTTTTCAGCGGAAAAGAGACATATTGAAGTATTCAAGCACTACTTCAACTGGAATAGACAGACACCATGCAGAAAGTACATGATTGTAAAAGAGCAGATATTAGCATTTGTGTGAATATGTGTGCTTTTATATGCATTTTCATTCATTCAGAAAGGAAAAGAATGAAAACTTTATTTTATTTTTTTCCATTTATTTTTATTAGTTGGAGGCTAATTACTTTACAATATTGTAGTGGTTTTTGCCATACATTGACATGCATCAGCCGGGGCTGGTGCACTGGGATAACTTTATTTTAAATGTGGCATTATGATAAGCTGAAGTTCCATTCTTAGACTTTTACTGCTGTTCCTTTGTGTGTGTTCAGTCGCTCAGTATTGTCTGACTCTTTGCAACCCTATGGACTGTAAGCCACCAGGTCCTCAGTTTGTGGAATTTTCCAAGCAAGAATCCAGAGCAGGTTGCCATTTCCTACTCCGGGGGATCTTCTCAACCCAAGGATAGAACCCCTGTCTCTTGAGCCTCCTGCATTGGCAGGCAGACTTCAGTATTCACCAAAGAATACTATACTGTCATTTATCAAATTAGAAATTTGGAAGCAATCCTAGGATTCTCATTATAGAGTCACCTGCCTTCATGCTCCCCACTCAGTAAGAATCCCTGACTTTCTTATATGGGAAAGCTCTTTCCAATGCACACCTGCTCTGTCACTCTCCAGGGCCAGCATCTCTGCCTCAGCATCCTAGTGAAGTCATTTCTATTTCAATGTGTGCAGGGCCATCTTTAAACCTTTCTCAGTCCTAGGTAATTGCACTTTTAGAAGCTTCACCCTAAATGTTATCAAATGCATTAAAATATGCTGGAGAAAAACATGGTCCCAAAGGATAAATGCACCCCAGTATTCATTGCCACCCTGTTTACAATAGCCAAGGCATGGAATCAACCTAAATGCTCATCAACAGAGGAATGGTTAAGAAGATATCACACACGCACACACTCACATGCACACACACACACACACACACATATATACAATGGAATATTAGCCATTAAAAAGAATGAAATAATGCCATTATGGATAGATCTAGGGACTGTCATAGTGAGTGAAGTAAGACAGAGAAGGAGCAGTATAACATCCCTTAAAAGTGAAATCTAAAAAGAAATGATACAAATGAACTTTAAAAGCATTAAGAGACTCACAGACTTAAGAGAATGAACTTGTGGTTGCTGGGGGTGGGGTACTATATGGGGAAGGATAGTTAGGGAGTCTCAGATGGACATATACACACTGCTGTATTTTAAATGGATAACCAGCGAGGACATACTGTATAGCACATGGAACTCTGCTCAGGGTTATGAAGCGACCTGGATGGGAGGAGAGTTTGAGGGAGAATGGAGAATGTGGTTTTGATGTGAATAACTCCAGGGCCCCATTCTGACATCAGTACTATCACTCACTGTGTAAGATACGGGCAAGTCCGATTAACCTCTCTGCTTTAGTTTCTTCATCTGTAATATGCAAGTAATATTACTTGTCACTTGCCAACCTGCAGTACTTCTTCAGCTAATTGACTATCTCAGCAGGGATGTCTCAAAGATCAGCTAATAAATGATTTATAAACCTATTGAAATATTAAATGATGTCGATAACCTTAACAAAAGGACAGAATAAATCATTCCATGTGTTAATAAAGTGAAATTAGAATAGATTACTTGGAATTCTGGAATGTTTTTTGCTGCTCTTATTTTTAAGAATCTTGTCATAATTAAGAATACACAGAAGAAAAAGTGTGTTAGAGGAAATAACAGTTCATCTCTATATTGATGAAAAGTATTGTGAGACAAGAAAATGAAATAAATAAGAAGTAAAGTGCTTTCTGAGCTGCTTTTACCATTGACAATGGTATAACATTGACAAATTTACTTTAACGATTAAGATCTAGAGTAAGATAATTAAATAAATCTACAATGTGCTTTTGGCAGATGTAAGAACAATATACAAAATCTTGTGCCAAGCATTCTGAGGGACTCAAAAATAAAAGACTCAGAGTTCAAAGAATATATAAGAAGAAGGGCACCAAGAAGATATTTAATGCTTACATGTGTGTGTTGTTACTTCAGTCCATAGTGCCAAATAAATATTATAGTAAAATTATTCACTATATAATACCTGGAGATGAGGAGGTGGTGTGGCTTATAAACTAGGCTTGAAAGATGAGGAGGATTTTGTCATTGGGAGAGATCACTTCAGGTTGAGAAGATAGCTTGAGAAGACCAGTAAGAGAACACGAGAGATATTGCAAGTGTTTACTGTGATCTAACTTTGTATGCTTGGGAGAGGTAGTATAAGAGAAAAAAGAAAGTAAATTAGGTTGGCTTCAAATTTCAGAAGGCCATGCAAAAATCCTAAAACTATATTTTGTGGGTTCCTAGGAACTACTGAAGATTTTTGAGTATTTTATGTTTTAGAAAGTTAATTTTGGTGATAGTGTAAAGGGTGAGTTGGAGAAGAATAAGTTTAGATAACTAAGTAGTTAGCCTGTAATTGCAGTAGTTGAGAGAGAAGATAAAGGGAGTGACCAGAGAAAGATGGAAATGAAGAATATTTAAGAAACATTGAATGGATAGAATTAAAATAAGGAAGTTTGAGAATTGATTGAATGGGAAGAACTAGTGAGATGGAAGTTCAGTTCAGTTCAGTCGCTCAGTCGTGTCCAACTCTTTGCGATCCCATGGACTGTAGCCTGCCAGGCTCTTCTGTCTGTGGAATTTTCTAGGCTAGGATACTGGAGTGGTTGACATTCTCTTCTTCAGGGAATCTTCCCAACCCAGGGACTAAACCCAGGTCTTCTGCATTGCAAGGAGATTCTTTACTGTCTGAGCCAAAATGATAAGGATAATAAACAGCTTTGGGAGTAGAGGTAGAGATGTAGCAAAGCAAAATGAATGAATTTGAGTTTTTAAGGACATCCATGGGGGAATATCCAATAGGCAGTAAAAATTCCCAAGCTACTCTTTAAAAAAATATCTTGCCCCCATTATAGATATCATAGCCATCTGTACACAGTTCAAAATTAAGACAATTGGGACAAATGGAATTAGCAAAGAGATATAAAGAACAAAAAAGAGAATAACTACTACTTAATAGATAAGGGAGGGAAAGAGCAAGAAGAAATATCAGGAGATTATGAGGGAATCAAGAGTACAATCACAATCAAAGCCAAGGGAGAAAGAAGTTCCAAGGAGAGAGGAATAACACTGTAAAATGTTATATGTAATTTAATATAGATGATTATTATGAAAAGCCCATTGAATTTTGTGATTAATCTGTGATTTTTTGATTAGTTCTGGTAAGTTGATAGATATGTAAGTTAAACTTCAGAGGAATTAAAGCAATGTAAAGAAGAGATTCTCAACCCCTGGGCCACAGACTAGACTAGACCACTAGACTAGGCCACTAGTAGCAGTCTGTGACCCGTTTGGAGCCAGGCGGCACAGCCCCTCCCCAAAGCTCGTGTTACCAAGGTGACCGTAACCAAAATGAGATTATGGAGTAGACTGGACATAAGCAATGTGCTTTAGGTATCACTGTCTCCTATCACCCCCAGGTGGGACAGTCTACCTGTAGAAGAACAAGCCCAGGGCTACCACTGATTCTGCATCATGATGAGTTTTATAATTCTTTCATTATATATTACAATGTAATAATAATAGAAATAAAGTGCATAATAATAGTTATGCACTTGAATCATACTGAAACCATCTCTCCCCCTAACCCCCACACTGGTCTATGGAAAAATTGTCTTCCACAAAACCAAAAAGGTGCCAAAAAGGTTGGGTACTGCTAATGTAAAGGATGCAGGAAAATTAGTATCTAACTCTTGTAAGTTTATGAATAAATGAAAGTAAAAGGTGAGTGTTGTAAGAACATTCAGAGTTAAAAGATGAAATATATTTTATAACAGGTAAAATGTAAGCAATTTTATAGGCTTTGGAGAAGGAGAGAAAAGGCAGGAGGGCACGGGAGGATTGAAAGAACAATAATAGAGGCACTAGTCGAGTATTCATGTTGGCAAGAGGACTCAGATAAAGACACGGTAGTTTTGATGTGATGATAAAGAAAGAGAAACTGAAGGAATTTATGTAGGAGGACCTTGACATTCTCTATAAAGTCAATAGGCAAGATTTTCAATGGAGAGTAAGAAGATGAAATAAAACTTAAGAAGTGCAAAACAATACATTGCTGTTTTTAGGATGGTAAGCAGGTCAGCTAGAAAGGAGCAAAGAAGTTCATGAGTAGCTTGTTCATGTTGCCTAATTAGATACTATAAATGTTTTCTCAAGCAAGGTAGCCGGTGTTTCTGGCTTTGTAACATTTTTAGGCTCAGATTTCTCATTACAAAGTTTTGATTTATTAGGTACTGTGGAAAGAAAACAAAAAGGATTTGCATCTGGCTGAAAGAAGAGAGAAGAAGTTAAGTAATAATACAATGAACTAGGTCATGAATTTACAAAAACAATATGAAGATATGCCCACATCATTTAAGGAAATATATATATAATCTTAAATGAAGGCATAAGGATCACAATTGACTGGAGATCAGAGATGATTTGATGAATAGAGGGAAAACAGAATAATCGTTAGTATCAAATGTTGGAAGTTCTTGGAGAATTTTTATTATATACTGAAGATCAGGGACTATGTGAAGAACTCCCCCTGACAAATGTAGATGGGTTATTATTTCTAGTAGCATTAGTCAAAACGTTACTGTGAAAAACCATCAAAGACTAGCTGTTTTTTCCTCATGTTAGGCAAAATTCATTCTGCGAATACTTTGTCATTAAAAAAAAGTCAGTGCCTTGGATTTAGAACAAAAGAGGGTTTGACTTGGCAGCATTAATGTGTGTCGGCATCATTGTGTGTTAAAACTCAGTATATGAGATTGCTTTTTTAAAGTGTGCTTTTGATAGGACACTATTCAAACTCTTATAACAATAAGGGTCCCATTATAGTAAATGGTATTCCAGAGAATGCAGTATCATAATCTAGTGCAAGAATTATAATTATGCTTTAGCAGAGGAGACTTTTGTGGAAATTTTCAAATTGTTGCTATTAATAGAGTGCTGTTCTTGATTTCTTTACTGTCACTCACTCCAAAGTGTCACTGGGAAATAAGCCAATTCAAGAAAAAGGGGAAATTAAAGTAGCCTCAAGTTCTGGCACCCTGTTCTGAGCTCCTGAGACTTAGTTTGAAACACTCTGATATGTGAGACTGGGGGGTTGTTTTTAGAAAAAGTTACTAGATTCCTCTTAAGCCTGAATTAGATAAATAAGTAATATCCTTATACAGGAAAAGAAAAAAAGATAATGCTTAGCATGGAAATAGCTGATATTTCCAAAGTATTTTAGGAATCAAAAACTTGCTTAGTTAAGTTCTTTACTAAAGGGTTCCCTCTGTAATCTGTAGTGTTGGCTGGACAGCCTTCTGTTACTGTGTAGATCGGCAGTTATCAAAATTTGGTCCCCCAATTTCCACATGTCCCACAAACCCTTTCAGTCATTCCCTGAGATACTTCCAGTGGATTCACAAGTTCAAAATAATGTTCATACTAATACTGATGCTATTTGCCTTTTTCACTTAACTGACTGATGTTCGTTCACAGTAATGGTGCAGAACCATAGTGAGGAAAACTGCTGACACCTTAGCATGGATTGAGTCAGCAGCAGCAAACTCTGCTAGTGACCCTGGTATTCTTCACCACCACACACTCAGAGTTAATATTTTTAAAATGCAAGATTTACCTAAGAATGTACATGATCAAACAGTAAAGATATATTAACATTAAAAATATATACAGTCTCCACCCTTAAGTAGAGGTCTTTTTAATATTCTACGTGATGAACTGGTATATCACTGAAGCAGGTACCAACCGCATGCTGGTTGTCTTAAGTAAAGTACTTGTATGACTGCTTGGGTCAAGAGCTGAATTTGCAACTTTCTCATGAATCACCATTTTTACTTGAAAGACCTGACAAGCAAACTGTGGATTTTCAAACTTGGGTATTTGGCAGAGACTTTCTTGAAAATGAACAGAGTGAACTTGTCACTTCAAAAGAGGCAAAATCCAACTGTATCTGTTGCCAATGATAAAAGCTGAGCTTTCAAACAAAAATTACAATTTTGGAAAATGTGTTAGCTGCTCCTGTGAACTTGTCAGTTTCCCAATTCTTAAAAACTTTTTTGATGAGATAGATGGCATTACTAACAAATGAAATATTGTATAATGACCTATGGTACCATCTGGAAATTTTGCAGTGAACCAATATTTTTCCAAATGATATTTTTTTAAAACATATGTGGTCAAAAGATCCATTTAAAGTGCAAAGTAGACAATAGATTTTAATAAAGCAATATGGGAAGCATATTGATAGGTTTTTAGATTCCCCATTGCAAAATTTAAAAATCAACAATTATCTGAAAAAACTATTAAAGTTCTCCTCACTTTTCCAACTAAGAAATCTGTGTGATGCCAGATTCTCCTCATATACTTCAACTAAAACAACATATTGAGACAGATTGAATGCAGAAGCAGATATGAGAAACCAGATGTCTTTTATTAAGCCAGACATTTGCGAAACTAAGCCAGAGAATTTCAAAATGTAAAATAATGCCATTCTTGTCACTTTTTTTCTGGCTTTGGAAAATATATTTTATTTCACTAAAAAAATATTTATGGAAACATGTAATGGACTTGTTATTTATATTTTAAGTCAATTAATAAATATTTAAAATGTTCAGTCTTAATTTCTCATATAGTAAATATCAGCAGATATAACCATATATACAAAATCTCATTGGTGGTCTCAATAATTTTTGAGAATATAATGGATATCTGAGACCAAAATGTTTCAGAAACACTAAGGTATAGACCAAACCCTAAGCACATAGTAAACTACTCAAGGACTTTTAACAAATATAATGTTATTTTATAAAGTAACAATTGGGAAGTCATGGAATTGCATTTATAAATGATATATAGGAACTATTTTCCTTCTGTTTTAAAAGCAATCATACCATTTATATTAGAAGACTTCAGTGCCTGTGATGACATTCTCTCCATTCTTTCTTCCAAGTCTGTGAGTCTCATTTCATGTGTCCCCATTTACAGGAGTAAAATTAGCATGTTATCCAGTCACCATTTGGCTCATGACTCAATGTCACTATAAAAATCATTTAAGCAGCTTCATAGACCCAACTTCTCTTAGGATACATCTGTGTGGACGCTTTAATTTGTTTAATATTGGAGACGTAAGTACAATCTATTTAAATCTATCAATTCTACTAGGATGAAATCTTCTGGTTTCTTCTCTCAGTTTGTGTAAATGCTATTTAAAAGGATAAAGGGCATGAATAAGGGAAAATCCAACCTGAATTATCTCACTTTAGAAATCCATTAGACAAGCAAAGTAAAATTTAGAATACCAATATACTGTCTCCTTTGTTAAAAAGGGAGAGTGAGACTTTTTTAAGAGGGGGGAGAAGAAAACAAGATTATTTCTTAGTCATGAGTTTTGATTGGATTTTTAGATATCAATATTTAGAGATATGCTTTAAAATTTAATCTAATTTTAAATAGTACAATACTTAAATAATAAAATGTCTTTTCCTTTCTCTAATCAGACTTTGGATATTAGTATAAATAACTTGTGTATAACTAGAAAAAAGCATATTATATTTTTCTAGATATTAACAAAAAGAATATTATCTTTTCTAGACATGACAAAATACTATGATTTTTGTCATGTCTAGAAAATTCTAATTATAGCAACATAAACAGGAAGCTCTAATGGAATCAAAGCCCCCCTTTGGTAAATTTTCCAAATTTTCTTCTGATTAGTTTATTTTATATAAGGCCAGAATATGTGCTAATTGCTACTCTATTAAACTTCTACCAGCTGCCGACACTTATTAGATATTTTTTGTTGTCATTTTTGGGTGAATATCTGTCAGACAAAACATTTGGCAACAGTTTCCCCAGAATGTCTAAGCAAACAAGAAGTCATTATACAGTGATTATAATGCTGTAAAAGTTATTTCCAGTCTCTGGTAGTCATATTAATAAATGTAAGAGCTGTGTCTAAATGTTTAGTTGGACGTGGAAAAGATAGCTGCTATGCATGTAAAAATGACTGTTTTGAGCACCTAATGGGAACTCACTAAGGAAGTGTAATCATGGAAAGAGGAAAAAAAAGATCCAGTTTATAGCATCTATATGTCTTATTTCAAAATGTAATTATATTCTTCCTTCATGTATTTACATAGGCATTATTTGTCAGCTGTTGTTCTTTTAGTGAAAAATAAGTTTATTGTCTAGAGAAAGCAAATGTAAGAAGAGTGGTATACTACTTTACAATAATAACTATTATATTAATGATTATAATGAGTGCCATAATTGAATGCCCAGTACTTAGTTTCTGAGGTTTATAACTGGATGCACATCAGTCTAGCAAATATATTTCATAAATGCTTAAGGAGAAAAGAAGTTTACAGAGGTACTCTCTTACAAGTCTCATTATTGTCTTTACTCAATCCAGTTGAAAACTAGGCATACACATTTCAAAGGTGAACACAATATACGTGTATCAATATATCTCTCATAACCCTGTTTCTTCTTCCATGAGCTCATTTTTTTAGGAGTACCTTAATGAAAATTCAAATTAAGTCATTGGCTCCCCTCTTACAAGTAGAATTACCACCCTCCCTAGGAATTAACATCCCCAGATATATAAATCATAGCACAGTACACCTTTTAATTCATATCTTCTCATGGAAAATGTTACCACTTTTTTCTGTCTCACTCTGATATTTCAAATCTTGTTAAATCTGTTATCAGCAATGTGAATTAGAAGCAAACTCCCACATATATGAGTATTATTATGACAGTCTATATTTGAAAAAATGATAGTGACAAAAAACAAGGAACTTTATTGCAGAATACAGTACTCTTTATGCAAAACTCACAGACCTAGGTTTAAGTCATAGTTCTGTGCCCCATTTAGCAGTCACTTAACATCCCTGAAACTTACTTTCATCAATTAAAAAAATAACATAGCCTTGTTATTAGATGAGAAATAATAGCAGTTGTACTATTTTTAAAGCCTATGTTTTAAAAAGTCATAAAGAGACTAAGAATGAAAGACAATAACAATGGATGTGAGATTAATTTATTCCTGTAACTCTTTTTAACAGATATATTTGCTGGATATAAGAAGGTCAATGACTGATTCTTAATTTCCACAGCATGTGTCCTTATTTCAAAACATGACCATAGAAAGATATCTGTAAAGATATCCAATTATAAATCTTTAAAGCAACATAGAAACTAAGTACTATGTTTGTTAATGGTGGTGAAGTAAGTAATGAAAATATTGTTATATTTAATGGTACTGAATTACTTCAAGGTCAAAAACCATCCAAATTCGTACCTAACCCATAGACAGGCAACCTGGTAGAACAGAAAGAGTGGACTGGGAATTTGCAGACCTTCATTCCAAATAATTAATTATGTGAAAATTGGCAAGTTACTTGAACTCTCTGGTCCTCAAATTCTTCATCTATAAAACTTTCCAGAGTTTTAGAATTTGGTAATTTAGTGTAGGGCTTCCCTGGTAGCTCAGACAGTAAAGAATCTGCCTGCAGTGCAGAAGACCTAGGTTCCATCGGAAGCAGGGATGTGCTCTGTGGCTACTGATGAAAGGCTATCAATATATTTCTTCCTCATTGTTCAGTTCTTTTCAACATACTTTTATTCAGCACTTACAATGTGCTAACGGCTCTATTAGGAATACTTTGCTGTTAAAATATTAACAAAATGCAGTTCCTGTCTTGTCAGAACTTGTGATCTGTCTAGAAGGTGAGTCAACCATAATGCTAGTTAGAATTTTAGTGCTCTTACAGGCACAGATCAGGGCCTGTGGGAATGCTAACTGATGAGATAGGGGAAAGAAGACAAAGAGAAGATGGGATTTGGCTGAATTTTGATGGCTAAATCCATTTCAATAGGCAAGTTTGGGGATTTTCCTGGTGGTCCAGTGGTCAAGATTATGCTCCCAATGCAGGGGGCATGGGTTCAATCCCTGGTCAGGATGATTAAGACCATGCATGCTGCTCTCTCCCCACCAAAAAAAAAAAAAAAAAAAAAAACAAGCAGACTAACAGACTTGAACAAATGCACCATCAGAGAAGATCTGGGAAGATATATGTATTATTCTGTAACATACAAAGTGTGAGAGTGAGTGGTTAAAGTTAGTGCACCAGCAGTGGGTTCTTCCCAGGTTATGGGAAAACTCAGCACTAATCCTGGTGAGAGTTTTTCTTGTGTCTTACAGAGAATAATTATGAGTGACATCAAATAAAAACCAACGTGACTTGGCAAATGATTAGACATGGATATTAAGTAAAGAAATAACTAAAAAATTGGGGTAACAAAAAGTCAGACATGACTGAGCAACTAAGCGCAGCATAGCACATGGTCAACATGGTGTATTAATGATTCAGATTTTCTCTATTTGTGTTTTAATTATTGTCTAACTTTTTTTTGTTGAATTTGAAACGTTTCCAAAACCAACTGGAAGTCCCCTATTCAGCAGCCAGTTCCTCTTGTGTGTGAGGAGACTGGGAGAACGTTCTGTATAGGAGATGCATACTTTTGTATTATCCATAGTGAGAAATTAGAAGCATTGAAATTAGATGAGTTATTCAAGTCAGTAAGTAAGCAAGGTCGATGACTGATTCTAAATCTCCACAAAATGTGCCCTTATTTCTAAAGATGACCCTAGAAAGGGAGATCGTAAAGAACATAAAGGTCAAATGGGATGGAAGCAGGACAATAAGATATCATGAAAGCTAAGTAAAGTGACAGTTGTTGTTTTCTTTCTTTTTTAATCAGCACTTTCCCACCATGTGCCAAACACTGTGTTAGGCTCTTGAGATACATAATCCAAGTAAATTTTCATGATCATCTTGGGAACTAAGTATATTATCATATCTATAAATAAAGAACTGGGTACAGAGGGATTAGACACGACATAACAAGTAAATGGAAACTCTAGAATCAAATACAGATACACCTGATTCCTATTTTGCCCCTGTACCTTTTAATTTGTCCTAGGGGAGAGTTTCAAGGACACTGTAACTAGCAGTATCATGTCACAGAGAGCTCAAAAAGGATGGACCCTGAGAAGAAACTTTAAGCAGTTATTTAATGTTAAAACAGATCATTTAGTGATTTGTAAGAAAGTAGTCTCTGTAAAAAAAAAAAATCCTATACAAAGGCCATAGAAAAATTCTAAAGGTTGGTTCAAGAAAAATGAGAAAGTAAAGGTAGCTGAACCCTTCTGAGAAGTTTAATGAAGGAAAGAGAAGGTAGTGCAAAGATGTATGAAGGTTGAGGAAAGGGTATTGAGTTGAATGGTTGGTTCAGTTTTTTAAGTAAGGTAACACTTGAACAGGCTTATAGACTTCAAGAAGAAATCCAGAGGAGAAACAAGACACAAATTACTGAGGAAAAAAAAAATGGATTCAGCAAGATCCTATCGGAGGTAATAAGAAATAAAATCAATTTGTCGTTGTTCAGTCACTGAGTCGTGTCTGACTCTATGACTGCATGGACTGTAGCACTCCAGGTTCCTCTGTCCTCCAATCTCTCCTGGAGTTTGCTCAAATTCGTGACCCTCGAGTCAGCGATGCCATCCAACCATATCATGCTCTGTTACCCTCTTCTCCTCCTGCCTTCAATCTTTCCCAGCATCAGGGTCTTTTCCAATGAGTCAGTTTTTCACATCAGGTGACCAAAGTATTGGAGCTTTGGCTTCAGCATCAGTCCTTCCAGTGACTATTCAGGTTTGATTTCCTTTAGGATTGACTTGTTTTGTCTCCTTGAAGTTCAAGGGACTCTCAGAGGCTCCTCCAGCATCACCATTTGAAAGTATCCATTCTTTAGTGCTCAGCCTTGTTTATGTTCCAGCTCTCTCTTCTGTGCATGACTACCAGAAAAACCATAGCTTTGACTACACAGATCTTTGTCAGCAAAGTGATGTCTCTCCTTTTTAATATGCTGTCTAGGTTTGTCATAGCTTTCCTTCCAAGGAGCAAACATCTTTTAATTTCATAGAATCAGTAGCATGCCTTAAAAAAGAAAGCAGCTAATTTATCTAGAAAAAAAAGTAGCGATTTGCAGAGAAATATATTTGAGATAGGAAGAAATTTAAGAACTTGTAACAGATATCCTAATCTTTTCCAAGAAGAAAGATTCAGAGTTGTCTCTTAAGGCAGGTAGTATCTGGTTGTGTGGAGCAGAAAGGGTTTGAAATGCTTTCCACAGAGAGCAGCATAGTGAAGAGTCAACTACAGTGAAACAAAAGGATTTCTCTACAACTCATAATGTGTACAAATAATTGAGTAAAAAATGTTTAGTTGAGCCAATTGGCACAGTTTTGTGGCTTTTTCTGGTAACACTCAGCCACCAAGTAATGAGATCAAAGATAGTGCACTGTGCTATTTTCCGGGTGGTGTAGAGCAAACACATTTCTTGATGCTAATAAGACGCTACATGAAGTGGTGGGCAATTGATCCACACTGGGCTAAGAGGAAACTAAAAGGAAAAAAAGGTTAAAGAAATTAAAGATATGACCAGTGTGAAGAATAGCTTCACTGAGAATAAGAGGAAAAGAAAAAAAAAAATACATGGTAATTGTCACAGAAGGGAATTCCAAATTCAAGATTCTAGAAATGATAGAGTTTTGAATGATCATTTTTTTTAAACTCTCACTTAAAGTGTCATTAATGATTATGTCGTCCAGCTGTCCTGCTTTACTTACTAGAAAATGGAAGGTCAGAAGGTCAAGTGATTTTTTTGACTGTCACTCCATGACCCAATGGCAAAACCAGAACTAAACCTAGGATCTTCTGAGAAGCATTTGGAGATTTTATTAAATCTACATGAAATCACATTGCCATAAAAAAGAATGGTAAATATAGTCAAGTGATTGGAAACCAATGTTATCCATACTATAGTCACAGTAAAGCGTGCATTATTCATATATTACCTATTTCAGCTTTTCCTCTGTGCTTTTTCCTCTTTCAGCTTGCTCTTACAGGAGAGTATAAAAGATTTCCCCAGATTAAATTAATAGCTCTCTAGTTACACACTGGAAGAAGAACTAAGTCTTAAGGAAGGTGCTTGACTGCCATCCTGAATTACACTGTAAATGGCATCAGGTTTTTTCAGAGTGACACTGTGCATGTCCATGATGGGTTCCACAATTTTAGCTTCTTCTACATTTCATATATTTTGAAAAGTTTCCTTTCTCTTGATTATTGGTTATGGGTTTTTAATTTTAAACTGTGGTCAAATGGAATTTGAATCTCTAGGAGTAGGAGAGAAATTGTGTTATTTTAAATTTCTGTTTAAACAAAATTAATCCAATAGAAATTCATTATTCATATCTTAATATTCATCTGCCATTGACCTTCAGGAAAAGATGTGTTTTTAACATAGGAAATGAACTTAAAGACTTACGTTTGGTGATCTTTTGTAATTACATGTATCTCATATTCTACCTTGAAAATATTTCTTCATTAAATGTTTAAGTATGTGTGTTACCTGGCTAAGAAAGGCAATCCCAAAGAGTGCTCTAACTACCGCACAATTGCACTCATCTCACATGCTAGTAAAGTAATTCTCAAAATTCTCCAAGCCAGGCTTCAGCAGTATGTGAACCATGAATCTCCAGATGTTCAAGCTGGCTTTAGAAAAGGCAGAGGAACCAGAGATCAAATTGCCAATATCCGCTGGATCATCAAAAAAGCAAGAGAATTCCAAAAAAACATCTATTTCTGCTTTACTGACTACACCAAAGCCTTCGACTGTGTGAATCACAATAAACTGTGGAAAATTCTGAAAGAGATGGGAATACCAGACCACCTGACCTGCCTCTTGAGAAACCTGTATGCAGATCAGGAAGCAACAATTGGAACTGGATATGGAACAACAGACTGGTTCCAAATAGGAAAAGGAGTAGGTCAAGGCTGTATATTGTCACACTGCTTATTTAACTTATATGCAGAGTACATCATGAGAAACACTGGGCTGGAAGAAGCACAAGCTGTAATCAAGATTGCCGGGAGAAATATCAATAATCTCAGATATGCAGATGACACCACCCTTATGGCAGAGAGTGAAGAGAAACTAAAAAGCCTCTTGATGAAAGTGAAAGAGGAGAGTGAAAGAGTTGGCTTAAACTTAACATTCAGAAAACTAAGATCATGGCATCTGGTCCCATCACCTCATGGGAAATAGATGGGGAGACAGTGGAAACAGTGTCAGACTTTATTTTGGGGGGCTCCAAAATCACTGCAGATGGTGACTACAGCCATGAAATTAAAAGACACTCCTTGGAAGGAAAGTTATGACCAACCTAGCTAGCAGATTAAAAAGCAGAGACATTACTTTGCCAACAAAGGTCCGTCTGGTCAAGGCTATGGTTTTTCCAGTGGTCATGTATGGATGTGAGAGTTGGACTGTGAAGGAAGCTGAGTGCCGAAGAATTGATGCTTTTGAACTGTAGTCTTGGAGAAGACTCTTGAGAGTCCCTTGGACTGGAGGGAGATCCAACCAGTCCATCCTGAAGGAGATCAGTCCTGGGTGTTCTTCGGAAGGACTGATGCTGAAGCTGAAACTCCAATACTTTGACCACCTCATGTGAAGAGTTGACTCACTGGAAAAGACCCTGATGCTGGGAGGGATTGGGGGCAGGAGGAGAAGGGGACAACAGAGGATGAGATGGCTGGATGGCATCACCGACTTGATGGGCATGAGTTTGAGCAAACTCTGGGAGTTTGTGATGGACAGGGAGGCCTGGCGTGCTGCGATTCATGGGGTCGCAAAGTCGGACACGACTGAGCGAATGAACTGAACTGAACTGAACTGATGTGTGCTAACATGTCTGTTTGGGAAAACTCACTTTCATTGACTCCTTTTTAAATTTGAAGATTTTGTTTAAAAAATTCAATCAAGAAAGATTATTATTCCTCTCAAGGAATGACTTACCAAGGGGGCAACGAGGGAGCTGTCCTCCTGCACTGGGTGGGAGAAGTATTTGATCATTGGCATAGTTTAGAATTGCTGGTGCATGGTGATAATGAAAAGCAAACTGGATTTTGGCCAGTCTCATTATTGTTCTTAGATTCTCTGCAAACAACACCCTTGCTTACTGCTTACCTCTAGGATGGAACCCTTCCACTCCACCCCCACTACCTTGGTATGCTACTGATCTCAGGTTCTCTCTGGAATTGAAGACTGCCTAAAATGATATTAGAGAAGGAGAATTTTATGATCTAAACCAGGTGTCCACAAACTGTGTGCTCAGTTGCTCATTGTGTCCAACTGTTTGTGACCCCATGGACTGTAGCACACCAGGCTCCTCTTTCCATGGGATTTTCCAGGCAAGAGTACTGGAGTGGGGTGCCATTTCCTACCCCAGGGGCCACAAACTATGGCATGCAGGCCAAATATGGCTGTATGCCTATTTTTCTAAATACACTTTATTACTTTTATTTAATATATTCTCTCTGACTGCTTTTGCACTACAACCACAGAGTTGAGTAGTTGGATAAAGACTATATACTCTCACACCTAGAATACTTACTGTCAGGCTCTTCACAGAAAACATCTGTGTTCCCTGACTATTAGTAATCAAAGTATTACTTGCTTTGTGGACATGTAAGCAAGACAGTTATTTCACATTCAGATTATAGGCCAGTAATTTAACAAGTGTTTTTATTAAGTGTTTACCGTTGGCCACCATTACATTTACCTATCAATTTTTCTCTTTTTTGTAGCCCCTGCTATGTGGATATTTGTTAGCAATGACTGATGTGGAAACTACATATGCAGATTTTATTGCTTCAGGAAGAACGGGTAGAAGAAATGCAATACATGATATCCTGGTTTCCTCTGCAAGTGGCAACAGCAATGAATTAGCCTTGAAATTAGCAGGTCTTGATATCAACAAGACAGGTGAGTTGTTTGACATCTCTCTGTGCAAACGGAGTGATTTGCAGCATTTCACTAAGTAGGATTAAGGCATGAATAAAACACCTTTGGAAGTAACCCGATAGAGTCATGCTGCTGCTGCTAAGTCATGTCAGTCGTGTCTGACTCCGTGCGACCCCATAGACGGCAGCCCACCAGTCTCCTCCGTCCCTGGGATTCTCCAGGCAAGAACACTGGAGTAGGTTGCCATTTCCTTCTCCAATGCATGAAAGTGAAAGTGAAGTCGCTCAGTCGGGTCCGACTCTTAGCGACCCCATGGACTGTAGCCTACCAGGCTCCTCTGTCCGTGGGAGTTTCCAGGCAGGAGTACTGGAGTGGGTTGCCAGTGCCTTCTCCAGAGAAAGTCATAAACAGTCTTATATATGTAAGGTAAAAGGCGGGTACTAATCTCTTAATCACTCCCACTCTGCTTTACAGTGTTTCCTACTCAGATGCAGAGACCTTAATCTGATTTTATTAATGCAATCAATGAAACACATGAGTTTTTAAAAAAATCCTCATCTCTATAAAAGCTCTGAAATATCTTATGAAGAACATTTAACAAAGCTGGAGCTAGGACAATACTGGCCATCTCTAACATTTAACAACATTAGATGTTTAACAAGATACATAGGTGAGTCTAACAGACCTCAATTTCCAGAACCATTTCAAAACAAAAGGGTCTTGAGGACCAGTTTTGTTGAGAATGGTAGTAAAATAGTTGGTTATATAAATAAGTCTTAGGTAAGAAGTTCTTTTAGTTTTCCTCGAATCATAGACTGAGTTTGAAAGGCTGTCTTATTATTGGGCCCCAAAGTCCTACCCACCAAATCTAACTTTACCAATGAAAAAGTAAAACAAGTTTGACATGTCAAAATACTTCTGAATCCCCTGATAGTTCTTCCATCCATAGCTTTTGCAAGTATCAAAGCTGAATCTATTTCTCTGGGAAAAAAAAAAAAACAACACTTGTGCAAACAATCTTTAAATATAAAAAGCAGTTCATGATTAAGGAACCACATGTTATACATATGAAAAACACTGATCAATTTCTGACTTGTGATAACAACTTGATATTGTTGTTGTAACTTCTATGCTACTAGAATTTTTATGCAAAGCCTTCCAGTTACAGTATTGGAAAACTGAGTCAGAGTATACATATATGAATGAAATAGCTCAGCAACCTTATCTTAAAATTCTTAGGGACAGAACTTTATTCAGTGATTACAGATCAGCAAGTTATTGGTCTTTTCAAATTCAGGTTGAAAATAAAACCATAACAATCACTTATGTGGAGCATACAGACTGAAGTATATTTTAGTTTTCATTGCTTCTCTATCAGTACTACTGGGAGTTAATTTTCAAAATTAACTGCTAACTCTGAGAAAACCTATAGGGAATCATTCCAATTTGGTGGCATAAAGAAGTAGATATGTTTTTTCCAGCAATCTTTGAGAATTTGCTAATCTTTTCCATTAAATTTGTATTCTGTATAAATATTCTATTTTAAATAATTTACATTAATTTAGCCACCCTTAACATAAGGATATTTTTATTCATAGTGTAGTTTAATTTATTTTTGTCATTGTTGTTTTCGCTGAAGTTAAGACCCATTAGCCACAAGACTTTTCTTATACCAGAGATTATAGTCTCAATATAATCTATATAGATTATGTTAAAATTTAAATAAATTTAAATTTTATATTAATACATAAATATATTTATATTTGATGTTAATATACTGTAATTGAATATTAATAATTTAAAATAACTCAGAAATATTTATGCTTCCAGATGTTAAAGTATGTCTACATGTTAATTGCATTTCAGTGGGCTCTGAAAGAATTTTGTTTCTCTAAAAAATCACAGAGTCCAGACTAAGGCAAAATATAAATAGCACTGACTTTATTATTCTAAGTACAAAGAACTAAAAATAATAACTATGACCAAAAGTCTAAAATATTAGAAAAATGACAACTGTATAGTGACAAATTAAATAAAACTAGCTGAGAATAGTGTGGGACTTCATTTGTAGTTCCTGAATATTTTGGCTTCTTTTTAAGTTTGTGTTCAGCAATATTATTGTCTCATCTTTATCTTGATTTGTTAACAAGCATCTATTTAGCCACAGCTCTGTGTCTGCAGCATTATGCTGAGCCCTGAGAAGTGTCCCTGGATACCCAGAAAATCCCAAGCCCCATGGAGTCAAGATCCTCATCTTGTATTTATGCAGTCACTTTCATCTTTAATATTATCAAGTTCTTATTTCATATGCTAATCTACACATCTCAGATTCCGCTATCTGCATATCTTGCAGGCTTGCTCATTGCTCTAATGAAAATAGTACATGAACATTCTATATAATGGGTCATTTCATATTTTTTGAAACCCCTTTAGAACAGAATATGATTTTTATGTGGAAAAACTGCTTTAAATTTCCCTAAAGTATGGTGTGGGCTTCCCTAAAGTAGGTGGTGCCTCAGACCATAGAGAGAAGCCGCCTGCAATTCAGAAGACTGGGTTGCATCCCTGGGTCAGGAAGATCCCCTGGAGAAGGGAATGGCTACCCACTCCAGTATTCCTGTCTGGAGAATGCCATGGATAGAGGAGCCTGGCGGGCTACAGTCCATGAGGTTGCAAAGAGTCAGACCCAACTGAGCGACTGAGCACAGCACCAAGTATGGTGTACGGTGAGGTGTCTTATGTACTTGTTAAGCGTAAAGAAAAAATTTCCCTCAACGTTTCTAGCTAAATAATGGCCAGCCTGCTTACCTTTATGAATTTGAGTGATGGTAATAAATTCTTAGTAAAAATTTGCAAGACCTCCAAATATTTTGTCTACTAAGCCTTATTGGTTGCTTAGTAAACACATGTAAATATTTAAATCTTTGAATCAAGAGTTGCCTGCTGCTTGCACCCAAGTAAAGTAACCCAATATGGAGAGAAAGCATTTTTTTATTTTGGTGTTTAGATTGTTGCTAAGGGTGCAATTATGAAGGTGGTTTTATTGGATTTGTACATAAGTTCCATCAGGGCAGGCCAGAGGCCATCATAACTATCCAACTAGGGGGTGACCACCTGACATAATGTCCTTCCACTGTTGTTTTTAATTTAAATTAATTAAACCTCTGAGAAGTCAGCTAGGTTATCATCGTGTTCAAAATAATGTAAAACACAATGTTAAACTATTTATTAAAATAAGACAAACATCAAAAGGTAAGCTTGTTCCCTAATTCTGATTTCTGCCTAAAGACACATTTGATTTCTGTAACTGGTGAAATTACAAGTGCCATACCATGACCTGGCTATGACATTTCCCAACTATTTATCAAAAGCATAGAGCACCACTAACCACTTAAAAAACTCAGTTATTTTTTGCCTTTTTGAGCTATGCTCTCCCAGAACCAGAATTAGTCTGCCCTTGAAACATTTAGGGGTTCCGAGGTGGCACTAGTGGTAAAGAGCTTGCCTGCTAGTGCAGGAGACATAAGAGACATGGGTTCAATCCCTGGGTTGGGAAGATCCCCTGGAGGAGAGCATGGCAACCCACTCCAGTATTCTTGCCTGGAGAATCCCATGGACAGAGGAGCCTGGTGGGCTACAGTCCATGGGGTCACAGTCAGACATGACTGAAGTGTCTTAGCACTGGCACTGAAACATTTAAGCTGCTTCTTTCTTTTTAATATTTATTTATTTATTTAGTATATTTTGGCTGTGCCAGGTCGTAATTGAGGCATGTGGGAACTTTAGTTGCCACATGCCCAGGGATTGGACCAGGGATTAAACCCGAGCCCTCTGCTTTGGGAGCACGAAGTCTTAGCCACTGAGCCACCAGTGGCTAAGTCCTAAGGGAAGTCATAAGCTGTTTTCTTGATGGGGCATTGATTACCAAGAAAATGTACTTGTCTGTATAAAGATTTAAGAATAGAGGATTTCTAAAATGTCCAATAAGATGTTGAGAGTCATTAAATATAAGCAATCATTTTTATTTTGCCTTTATCCTTTTTATGTCTCTAACAGAAGGGGAAGAAGATGCACAGCGAAATTCAACAGAACAAAGTGGGGAAGCCCAGGGAGAAGCCGCAAAATCTGAAAGTTAACACTCCACTTTGACCTTCATCAACACCTGACGATGTCTCCAATCTCCAGGCCTGGCTGGAATGCATTTATTTCCAAGAGTGAAAAGGGGAAGAAGAAAATGGCTGTACTGCTTTGCAGGAACCTGCTTGTTATGTTAAAAGTGGGGGCAGAGGCTGTGGCTGCAGACAGACTTTTCTCTACCTCTGGCATTAGCAATGGTTGAAATCATGTGGCTTGTGTTTGGATGTCATTTTTGTATGGATCCTTTCACTTGACCATATGATGAAATGCTTGTAGAGAGTAGCAGTGATCTAGATGATGATGATTCTGTAGCATCTGGCCCCTCACAATGTCAGAGGATTTAATTGTGTCTAATAGCAAAGGGTTGGTTGAACCCCAGAGTTTAAATATCTCTGGCCTGAGTATTCACCCAGTAAAAGAACCATCCAGAAAGTACTGTTTTTAGCATTATGTATCTGTGTGTTCCTGCTTTGTTATTTACACTGTTTTGTATTGTACAATATAGATGCTCAGCACTGCCCCCTTCTTCGATTGCTTATGAAAAACAAAAATGATGCACATTACTGTGAATTTTTATACCACTCATTTTTTAAAGGGCTGCCTAAAAATTATGCTCCATAGCGAGGTGGTGTACACAAGATAGGACACACTTTTTTTTTAAAACAATCTGTCCCCTTAATTCACTGCTGATGAATTAAGTCTAACAGATTCATCGGGACTCCTTTGCTTATTATACAGACATTTGAAAATATCCATTAATGTGAATATTACCTGAATTCAGTCTGTTTGGTGTCTGCACAGACCAGAGTTCAGTCTGCAAATTTTGTCTTATTCCCAAATGTAGAACTTTTTCCGACTAATATTTTTATTTCCAACTGTGAGATTTTTTGAGAACTGGGGATGTGGGAAGGTGAAGAGAAAATAATACTAAGCACTGGAAATATTTTCTTCTCTGGAATCAAATTTCTCACAGTGCTGTATGATACTACTAACATTTGGAGGACAGCTTATCTCCATGGAGCTGAAAAAGATGGAGAAAATCACCTTGCAATCATGTGGACACCAATCACAAAAGTAAAGCCCTTGTGTTGTATTTTTCATGTCTTTTTTCAGCCCTATCAGATCCAAATGTTATTATGCACTTTTTAATGTTTGTAAACTTTTACTAATAATTAGTGTGAATTGCATTCTGATACAATAATAATCATCATTAGAAGCTGACAAAATCCTTATTAATACTGTTGATGGCCTCTGCTGTGTTTTGACATCGTGGTTCTCATATGGAAAGTTTCTATGAGCTGTGTAATCCCTCTGGTCAGTATTATGAAATCATTTCTCAGTGGTAATAAATAAGGCACCAGTGATATGCCAGTGGCTCATGAATTACTGGACACATAGCAGGCAAAAGGAAGACCCTTTACAATAAAGACCCCACTTAACTCTCCTCAAGGTCTTAGATACCATTCCATATGAAGTAGTTTAAGCAGTATTTCAACAGGTAATCTACCTGGATACACCAGGAACTCAGCCCTCCTTTGTAGTTACATGAAGGATGAAAGGTAAGTTTGCCCTCATCTCTCTCTACAGTACTTTATGAATGAGTGGGATAGGGGCATGGATATCACTTGGTCATCAAGCATATAGTAAAAAAAAAAAAAAAAAAAATTAGCAGTGTAAGTCTTTGAGAAAATAGGAAAGATTAAATTTTAGAGTACTTCCTTCTGCTTAACCCAGTAGGATCCAAAATATCCAGTTAATAGTCAAACAAATCCACCTATTATTATACTCACAAGTGGGAAAAGAAGCTCCTGAAGCTATTGTAGACAATTTCTGGTAGTCCATTTAACACATTCAACCCATACAATCACTTTTACAGTATCCTTATTTATTATACTCATAGCTTTTTTGTGAATGTAGGTAAAGCTCTCTTCATCCTTAAAATTGTGGAATTCCAAATTGATTTCATGTGATTTTGTAAAGTTTAGGACTAGTGCTGAGTATATGTGGAGGATTTCTATTCCTGTGTGATATATGATTATTAATGCATGTGGTATCATGCTCGTCTTTGAATATCTATAGTTGCTAAATTGTGAAGTCATATGGAGCTTTTGAATTATTTTTGACCTCTTACTGCTACTTTGTCTGCTATATTCAAACCCAGAGATATTCCCAAGCCAGAAAATTACACATCCTGAAATGTTGCTCAGCAAAAGTTCATAGTATCTTCCAAGTTTTACCATAATATCTTTTACTTGAAAGTCAGTAATATACATGGAGTTGATTTTTTAAGGGGAGAAGGAAAGAGTAGAAAACTGACATTGATTTGAATATACACATTGAATGCCTGTTAACCAACTGACTTTATGCTATTCACTTCACAGCACATATTCTCCCATTTAATCCTCAAACAATTCAGTTAAAGAGGTACTATTATTCCATTTCACAAATCAGGAAATTAAGATTGAATAAGGTATAAGTTTTACAAGCTTAAAAAGCTAATAAATGATGAAATAAAAATTGAACCTGTGTTTATCTGACTCCTGGGAGTTTTCTACCACACATGCCGTAAATCTGAAGCCAGTTACAGAGCATGTTTATCTAGAAGGGAACTTTTAAGGATGGACTAGATCAGTCTCCATATTTTAGAAGAGGAAATAGTCCTGAAAGGGGCATTCGTTTTTCTCAAGGTTACCTAGATGAGCAATAACATAGATGTGAGTAGCAATTGTATTTTTTTTAAATAACAATAATAAATTTAATTAAAACATGTTTGGGATTATACTTCCCAAAAGACATTTTTCTGAAATGAAGTCTGATAACTTAGCATGGTTTAGATTTTTTATGTTCCATGCTACTCATTTTGTTTAACTAGAAATGTGAAAATTTCAGGTTTTCAACTGATGTGCAACAGGTGTAAACTTTTCAAATTTACCCTTTGTCAGTTTTAAGCATCCTGTGCTGACATATTGATATCATAAATTCATAGAAATGTTTTTCAGCAGATAAGAGGCAGAAAGCCTCCAATTTTTAGGTAGCACCCCCAGAGCTGTGCACAGTAAATGCTCAACACCTGGAAATGCACTGGTTTAGAACATAAATGATATTGTTCTCTTCTAAGAAGCAATAAGAGGTAAAGAAATGTAACTGCAGGCAGTGGTTTCTGACTGAAGTCACTTATTAATAACAGGGTGGAAATGTCTAATCATCAAGTGAAAATAGGAAAGGATCTATGTTTATGATGTCCTAATAGGCCCTAAATTGTTCTTTAATTATGAGTGGCAGTCTCTGAAGTCATTTGTGAGCTTGTATGACTTTTGTATTTAGCGATGTTGCATGCTCACATACTTGATATTAAAAATAATACATTTTTCTGAAATGTGTGCAGTCTATTAAGAGTATTTATTGAACACACATTATGTACATGATGCTCTGGAAAGTACTGCGGGTGACAGAGGAGAAGGCCAAAGCTTAGTCATCCTAGGGTGGACGTAACCAGCATTCCAGCCTTTTTCCTGGCCTCTACGCCAATAATTTTCACCTCCATCCCATGCTGGTAGCCCACTTCCTGGACTTTATCACCTACCAGAGACATCCCACCTCTCCAAATATTAAACTCCAATATCACTGCGGTCTCCTTACTTGCTCACCTGCAGGACAGTGATTTTCAATCAGAAGAAACACAGGTGTTTATCAGAATCTCCTGAAAGTTTTTACAGGGCTCCCTCCTCTGTCTCGGAGAAGGCAATGGCAGCCCACTCCGGTACTTTTGCCTGGAAAATCCCATGGATGGAGGAGCCTGGTGGGCTGCAGTCCATGGGGTCACGAAGAGTCGGACTCGACTGAGCGACTTCACTTTCACTTTTCACTTGCATGCATTGGAGAAGGAAATGGCAACCCACACCAGTGTTCTTGCCTGGAGAATCCCAGGGACGGGGGAGCCTGGTGGGCTGCCGTCTATGGGGTCGCACAGAGTCAGACATGACTGAAGCGACTTAGCAGCAGCAGCAGCTCCTCTATCTGCGCACATGCAGATACACTCATGCACAAACACCCTCTTGGAAACATTCCCTGTGAGAGTTTCATATCTTTTTGCTTCCCTCCCACCTCCACACCTTAAGAGCCACTTATCTAGAAGAAGTGCAAGGTTTTCTGATGAACCCACCCTGTTCACTGAAAAACTAAAATGAATCAACAGAAGGAAGAAGGAATGCTCACAGACACACAGGATTTTACTATATTATGGATAACAGGATAGAAGAGCAAAGAGTATAACTCTTATCTTAGTGTTGCTTTCTTTTCAAAACAAGCACCAACTAGCACTCAGCCTGAATTCAGGTGAAGATATAAGCCAAAGAGACAATAAAGGATGTATATTTTTAAGTTCTTCTTACTCAGGTCACTAGGATAAAATACTACATAGTAATTTGGGACAAAATACTAGCAAACGTGCAACCAGTTTGCGTTAGTCTCTCGTGTCTCTTGTAAATGTTTTGCATCTCTCTAGTCCAGGATATGGGGATTTGGGGTCCTAGCCATCTCTCATTGTAAAGTTGTAATTAACAACCTTCTGACTGTCACTCATTATGTTTCTAATTTGTACCACACCTACTTTCTGATTATGTCAAGATGGGTATTTTCTCAGCAACTCTTATCTTAGCCTGGAATCCCTGTCAATCTTTCTCTTTGATGTTTTCAATTTTCCTTGCTTTCTTGTCTTTCTCTCTCCTGTCCAATCCAACACTACCAAACCATCTCCCTTCTCTCTGCTTGTTTTCTGGATGACTGTGAAAAGTTTATAACAATGTTTATTCATTGTTTGCAACCTCAGTTTAGACAGAGTGCTACACAGCTCTTTTTTCCTGTCCCTGGGAACAGAGGAAGTTTCCCATTTCCTAAGATTATTCCTTCATCTGAGGTTTTTAAACCATTTTCTTTCTGACCTTAACAGGAGGTCTGTCAGTTATCCTTTTTGCCGACTTTACCCTTTTCCACAAAGGTGCTCAGGTTCTCCAGTTCTCTTTCCTTAACTGCTTGTCTCCTAAAATAGCAATTTTCATGCTTCTCATTTCTTATTCTCTTGCTGTTTGGCTTC
The DNA here is from genome assembly GCF_023699985.2 of Odocoileus virginianus. Lineage (NCBI taxonomy): Eukaryota > Metazoa > Chordata > Mammalia > Artiodactyla > Cervidae > Odocoileus > Odocoileus virginianus. The sequence goes on from NC_069688.1 coordinate 28,796,381, forward strand.
CAGCTCTTTTTTTTTTTTTTTTTTTCATTACTAATGACATCTGACCTCTCAGTACCTGTCAAAGAAGCCCTGGACAATGTGAAAATTAAAAAGTGATGATGTTACAGAGGTCTCAAGCTTCACCTAAAACCAAAATTCATGATTTTATAATTTTGATTGACATTAGCATGGCACAGTAAAGCTATATAATACAAGTCTTCTTGAGGATGGAATCTACATATCCCAAGAAAAAGTCTCTTTTCTCCACCAGGTTCTTATCTTCATATGTATGTGTCTTTTCTCTCTGACCATATTCTCTCCATGTTTCTCAGCTACATCCTCTGATCCTGCAGTGTCCATTTCTTCATAGGAGTGGTTGTTACTTGTCGGCACTAACCTGGGGCCCATGCATCCAGAGGTGGGCAATGTTATCCTGTGATGTTTTGGAATTCTCTGTTTCATTATACCCTGGGATGACTCAGTGATATTACCAGTTCCTCCAACAGCAGTCACATACATGCAAAAACACTTAACACCTTTGTACCCAGTCCCATCCTAGTCCTCTGAATTAGACCTCCTAAACAAATATATCAATCCAAATGGTTAAATATAATGGATAGTTTATGTATGTTTTATCAGCCAACGCTATGGAATTTAATCTTATTCACCATGGTTTTTTTTGTTTGTTTTTTTGAGACGTCTCATTTGCCCTCCTTTTTTTCCCCAGGAGTATTTAATTTGTTATCTTTTGTCCTTTTCTCTCTGGCAACTCCTCACTCTCCTTGATGAGTTCTTTTCTTTTCTACATCCTCACTACCTCCCTAGAATTCCATCTTTATTCCTTTTACCTAACCCCACTCTACACTCCTCTTCCACTCCAACATCATTAGTCACCATAATAGCCATGATGATCCCCACGTCCTCATCCCTGGCCCAGAGGTCACTCCTAATCACCTGACTTATTGGATAGCTTAACATGGGTTTCCCAAAAGCATCTTAAAATTCAACATTACAACACTAACTCCAGGATATGACACCATCCCCTTACCTGCCTTCTTTCCTGTGTTACAGATCCCATATAATAGTGGTACTGGTTTCCCAGCAACCTTAAATTAAAATTCTCAGACGTTTCTTAACTCTTCTTCCTCTAATTTTTTTTCAGTTCCTCTAATTTTAACTACCTCTTGAAACCGCCCACTTCCTTTTGTCTACACTTTAGTGCTTTAAATCATTTCCTATCAAATATATCTGAGCAATGGCGTGCCTTGTCTGACTCTCTCTAACCATCGTACAACCAGAAGTATCTTTCTAATACAAAAGTCACATGATTTCACTCCTCTAATTTGACAAATCTTTCAATTTAGCCAACCCAACACTTTTTTTGGTATAAGTACCATATTTTATCTTTATATAACTCCTTGGTCAGATGTTCTTCAGGTTGTTGGCAAATTCTCCTTGATCTTTCAGACTAGCCTAACTTCACCCTTTTTTAAGAGACTTTTGGACTTGTGTCTCCATACCCAAACCCCATCCTAGGAAATTTACTATTCTATGTATTTTGCTCCCCTAACACTTGGTCTGCAAACATATCTCACTAAACCACAGCTATTTGTTTTCATGTCTATCTCTCAAACTAGAATATGAACTCCTCAAGGGCAGCAGCCCTCTTTTATTAATGTTTGTATCTTTATTGTCTATTAGATACTCAACAAATATTTAGAATAAATGTCTGCCTTCCTGAAGCTCACAATATAGTTGAGACACATTTACACAGATCTATCAGAGAAAAATGCAATTCAGAGATACTGTTTGAAAATAGTAAAAGTTGCATAAAATTGCACTGCAGAAGATAAACACTTGATTTCTATCACCTAATCAGTGCAATAAACTTAAAATTTAATTCCCAAATTACACTGCACACACACACATATACACAAAGATTTGATATAACTTACAGAGATGAGCTGTTTAATATAGTACAATGTACAAATAAATGAGCAAGTCAGACTGTGTCATTTAGTTAAGCAGTTATCTTGGTAAAGGTATTTATTGACATTCTGTAGTATGAATTTCCTTCAGTTTGTGGAATTGAGATTATCCAAAAAGGGAGGTTGTATCTTAGTCTCCGGACCTAGGCAACACATTAGCCAGAGAGGAAGATCTCTGGAGAGATGTTGTTGGCTTTGAACAAGGGTGCATTGGAATTTCTAAGAATATGCTTTACAGAAGTGTACTCTAATATACACTAATAGCCTAACAAAATAGGAGTCTTGATAAGAATATGGTGAATTTCAGTGGCAGAACTCCATAGAAAAAAGTGGGAAATAATGTAAGAAACATGTTTTTGTATACTCAAGAAAAAAGCGCATTGATAAATACATATATATATATATATATATATATACACACATATGGGTACATGCTCAGTCACTCAGTTGTGTATGACTCTTCGCAATTCCATGGGCTGTGGCCTACCAGTCTCCTCTGTCCTTGGGATTTTGCAGCAAGAATACGCGAGTGTGTTGCCATTTCCTACTTCAAGAGAGCTTCCCCACCCAGGGAGTGATTCCACATATCTTGCATTAGCAGGCAGCTTAATTACAACTGAGCCACCTGGGAAGCCCATATATACACATATATATATATATATACATAAAACCTTAAATTATTTTCCCTGAATATTGTATCATTTGGGAAAAAAATAGAAAAATAGTAGTAATCAAATTAACACTGGAAACCTAACAGGACTAAAGAAGTATCCTGTACTTTTTTGAGTGTGAAACAAAGAAATAAAAATGGCCAAGGTAATGGTGTAGGTAATTTTTAACAGAACACATGTTTGCACTTTGGCTGCCATGATTCATTTTACACATTTCACTTGAGTAGGATGGTGTGACTATTATGACTGTCCCATTAAATTTCTAAGTTTTCTTTTACTCCGCATGCTCTTTGAAATCCATAAAACAATATATAACTGTGAATTTTAAGAGCATAAAAGCTATGTAAAAATAGCTATAGCTAGGGAGTGACAACTTAAACAGAACCTGCCTTCCCAGATGGTCCTAAATAAAATTCAGTAAGTCGTCAAATTTATTTAGGAAATATTTATTGAGCTTTTAGTAAGTTTAAGTCTCTGCATTCGATGCTATAAGGAGTGAAATTTTTTAAAGACTTTTAAGAAATTTTTAAAATCTTTGACCAATGAAACTGAAATATATGATGGTGACCATGTTTTTTTTCTATCAGCATTCCCAGACTTCCCCATCATGACTCCATTCCTCATTGTAAGAACTCTCCTTCTGTTTCTACTGTCTAATGAGAAGCTGCTTTTTGCTCAGTTGACTCCCAGGCCTTTGTAACAAAAGTGGGAGAACAGATCTAGACACAGATTAGAGTGATGATAAGAGGGAAAAGAAAATTTATGAAGAATCCATACCACAATTGTTCTTTATTGAGTTATTGATTGAAGCAGACCAAAGAAAAGAACAATTAAGTTATCCAGCTAACACGTTTAAGTCAATTTGTATAATAAAAAGCTAAGAAGTAGATGATTAGGAAAAGCTGTGAAACTGGGTTTCTAAAAGGATTTGACAAGTAAGAGGCTTCAATGAAGAGAAAAAGAGAATTGTATCAGTGTAATGTGGACAAAGGACAGAAAAAGAGAGCGTTTTTATAGGCTATTAGCTATAATGGCAATTAATTAGCTATCCTTTACTATTTTCAAAGAGATAAATGTAAATATTGGGAATACTGTTCAATCATTTCTGTGTTTTGGATGAGACTTCTTTTGAATATGGCTCCACACAAAGAGAGGGCCACATGATACCCTAAGTTTTATTGACATGTACTCATTTAATTGTAATGGTAAGACAAGCACATATATATTTGTAATAAATATCTAAGTATAATGAGCAATAGTAGATGAATATGGAACATACCATATAAATTCTTAGGGAGAAATGTCACTCAACAGAAAAGATCAAGTGAAGCAGTGGAATGATTTTTTAAAATATGTATTGAAGAAAGAGAGATTATTAGACATTTTACATAGGAAACAAAATGAGAGAAACCGAGGCCCACAGGTAAAAAAACATGCCATCATATATTTTTAAAAAACTATCCAAATTAGCTAGTGCATACTCTGAGGCGACATATTGAGACAGATGCAGGAGTAGAAATCTGAGACCCCCAGAAAAGGAAACCTGGGAGACCCAGGAGTTGAGAAAGTCGCTGAGAACTCAGACCAGCTCCAAGAAATCACTCATAGGGAAGAGTGTGGGCATCAGCACATGTCCCAAGCACAAAGACCCCAAGATACAGCTGGGATCCATACCAAAGTGCCTACCATAGAAACAGAAGAATTCTGAAAGTTAGAAATTAAGTTTTTACAGGCAGGCTTAGAGCTTCAAGATAAAAACAGACACAAGGACTTACATCAAGGTTAAGAATCCAACAGCTGAAAGAAACAGACGTCAGAGGAAAAGTGAGAAGCAGGAGAGATGCGTGCAACCAGGCATAGACAGGATCCCGCCCAGGAAAGCAGCTGCCACTGTCCTTTATCCATGCTTCTGCTCATGCCCTGAAGTACTCCTCAGTTTTATAGACTCCATACCTCTTAGCTGACAACATGTGGTGCAAGTACAAGGGAGAAATGTCCTTTAGCACCATATAAGGGGGAAGGAGACTCATTGATCTTCTCTCAGGGCGGTAATAACTATCATGTTCTGAATATGCACTGCATGTTTGATTACATGAACCCCATTTTTCAAGACCTCTTTGAAATGAGTATTCTCTCTCCTTATGAATGACCAGAGTAAGGCTCAGAGAAGTCAGGTGGCTTGTCTAAGATCACGTAGCTTTTGTGTTGTAAAGCCAAGACTGAAATCTAAGTCCATCTTCCCTGACATTTCCCATGCTCTTCCAACTCTACAAGTGCTGTCTAGTAGAAAAAGAATACAAGCCAAAATGCAACTTTTTTTTTTACATTTTTTAGTAGCCAAATTAAAATGTGTATTTTAATAGAAGTACCAGACTTACAGGGCTTCCCTCGTAGCTCAGTTGGTAAAGAATCTGCCTGCAATGCAGGAGACCTGGGTTCAATCCCTAAATTGGGAGGATCCTCTGGAGAAGGAAATGACAACCCACTCCAGTACTCCTGCCTGGAGAATCCCATGGACAGAGGAGTCTGGCAGGCTCCAGTCTATGGGGTCGCAAGAGTCGGACACGATTTAATGACCAAACCGCCACCACCCAGGCTTACATGCTTTTCCTTGGTACTTAACTCCCCAAACTTTTGCTCCAGCCCTTCTCATTACCAAACATAATCTCTGGTCCAATAAATTCAATTCCTTGGAAACTGCATTTGCTTTTCCTAGTCATTGCCCTTCTTGCAGATTCAAGAGATTTAAAATACGTTTCTAAGAAAATGCAAAATTTGTGTCCTCCACAGGTGTTCATTCATTGGCTTAATCAAGGAAAATACATCAATTAGGATATTTCCTAACTCCAGCCAACCTGAACAAAGAAAGCAAACTGCATCCTTGAGACCCATGCTACAGTGAATTCTGAGTAAACAATTCCTCAGTGTGTTAAACACCCAACAGTATTCTGCCACTTGTTGGAATCACAATTGCTTCACAGTGTTGGGTTTTTTTTCTCCCTGTTCCCAGAACAAGTGCCTTGTTGTACTTCCAGCCCATACAAGAATATTTTGAATGAGTCTGACTTTGCAAAGACAGCACTTGCAGCTGAAAATAGGAAAACACGACCATCTGTTCCTCCCTTCACGTTCAATCTGACAATATCCTAATACAGCTGTCTTCCTCTTTGACTCCGTCCTACTCAGCCAACCTGCCTCATTCCACCCGTTTCTCACTCAAGCTTCCTCACTTACACTGTGTCTCTCCACATTCCTCTCCTCCCACTCACCTATCACTACTTCCCTCTGTTTTAGCACTTCATGATTCTTAAAATCCTCAAGAATACCAAGTTAATTGCTTGCCATTTTCCATTCTTCCAACTCCAGATTTTTCTTTCCCTCAATCCCTCTGCCTAGCACTTTCTGCACTCCGCAGCTACTACCTAACTTTTTGTGGGAGAAAGAAAAGAAAAGGAAAAGAACTCCAAACCTAAGCTTCTAGGATCAACCTGAAGTTTGCTGGAAGGATGGAAATAAGCCCTACGTTTTGGGGAGGGGCAGGGGCTTTCCAGGTGGCACTATGATAAAAGAACCTGTCTGCTGATGCAGGAGGCATAAGATACGCGGGTTCGATCCCTGGGTGGGGAAGATCCCCTGGAGGAGGGCACGGCAACCCACTCCAGTATTCTTGCCTGGAGAATCTCATGGACAGAGGAGCCTGGCAGTCCATAGGGTCTCAAAGAGTCAGACAGGACTGAAGAGACTTAGCACACACACACCAATGCAAGCACTGGGGAGGAACAGGGGCATAATGGAAAGTGGCAGGGAGGAATGCATAAGTGACACTGGTGACAAGAGTAATTTTCACCTCTGTGCTTAGTCGCTTGGTTGTGTCTGACTCTTTGTGACCCCATGGACTTCTTCGTACATGGGAATCCTCCAGGCAAGAATACTGGAGTGGGTTGCCACGCCCTCCTCCGTTGGATCTTCCCAATCCAGGGATGGAACCTGGTCTCCTGCATTACAGGCAGATTCTTCACTGTCTGAGCCACCCAGGAAGCCCCAATTTTCACCTCTATCACTACAGATTTCCAATGAGTCATTTATCAACAATGGGAGAGATGATGGTAGAGGATACCAACCACCATCACCACCAGAAATTTCACAAGTTGCCCAACTATCAGAGATACCTTGATTTTTTTTCATCTATCAATTCAGTCGAACTCCAAATGACTAATAACTCTAGGAAACAGTTGGCAAATATACTTAGGAGAGATTGATCTTCATATCATGGGCCCAGAACTTAAGAGTTCTTCTTACTGACAAAATGTATAATTTTGTCCAACTTAATTATCTACTCCAAGTACCAGTTTTTTGTCAGCAAAAGGAAGTGATATAGCATCTCTTAAGGATGTCGAATAATAATAGATAAGGGGAAAATTGAAAGATTAGTTAATACACATAAAGCTCTGAAAACCATGCCTGCAATTCCATATAAATATTAGCTATTAACATTGATGTGTTGTTTTATGAAATATGTATTTATAGTCTAAGATAACTCAGAATAGTCAAACAGCTTACACTTCTTTACGGGCAGCGCTACTCAGTGGAGTAGCACAGAGGTTTTACTTATTTACTATTTGAACAAGTATGAATAAGTTCCTTCCACACGTCAGGTTCTTTCAGGATGCTAACTCTACAGTGGTTCAACCATATGGATAGTCTCCAACCATGTGAAGCTTACACATAAATAAAAGCTGGTTTAACTGGATCCTAGCAAATGACATACTTAGAATATGTACTCTAATCTAATGTAGGAAAGTCAAATTTTGAGAAGCAAAATTTGAATTGGGAGGAAAGAGAAAAAGAGGGAGGAAAATCACTTCAGGACTGCCTTAGGGTCAGTTTAAGTTCAGCTTTAACTTTTTCTTGTAATTGATACTTCTGAAGTTTCACAGTGTCATAGATAGCAGAAGGGGACATACATACTCACAGTGCAATAAAGCACAAAGCCCTCAAGGACTGGCCTTGTTAGGACAGGGGGAATCATTGGACAGGCTCAGTCATTTGACGATGTTGATTTCTTATTGGCACCTCGGAGAGATGTTTTCTTTTTTGCCTTCTAATTTAAGTGCAGACAAAATTCCTTTCTCTTTGTTTCCCCTTAGTAAAGCTGAGGCCAGACAAAGAGTCTGATAAACACCAAGGAAATAAAAAAGAGGAAAAACAGAGAGCGTATAGATTAATTGGCTTATTAAAGGAAGGTTTCTTCTTTTTAATCTGGTTAACTGCAGTCCTAGATCTCCAGGCCTACCCATTACTCATGAGGCCCTCTGAAGCAGAGGTGACCAAGCTCTGGCACTGTTCTGTGACCTGTTATGAACCTGACTACACAGCGAAGGTGAGTGACAGGCGAGTGTGGGAAGCTTCATTGCTATCTACAGTTGCTCCCCATCACTCTCCCATCACCCCCAGATGGGACCATCTAGCTACAGGAAAGCAAGCTTAGGGCTCCTACTGATTCTGCATTATGTGAGTTGTATCATTATTTCATTATATTTTACAACATAGTAATGATAGGAATAAAATGATCAATAAACATAATGCACTGGAGTCATCCCAAAACCATTCCCCTCACCCTGGTCTGTGAAAAAATCGTTTTCCATGAGTCCAATCCTGGTGCCAAAAAGGTTGGGGACCACCGTCCTAAAGATAGATGAGACACTACCCAAAAAATTCTCCCTTTTCATCTAGAGACCTTTCCTCCTATCCCAATTTCTACTAAGCGACTCTTTTTCCTCTAGACAGATATGTCAGGAAAGCTGTCTTTAATACATACCTATTTCCAGCATACGGTATTTTCTACATGATTAATACTCATGTTTTATTCATACATACCAAAGAAGTATTTTTCATTGATTTAAAAACAAAACAGGCTTGAAGCCCTCAAAATCACAGCTAGGGATTATATAGGGATTATGAAGCTATTTACTAAACAAGAAGAGCTGACTTTTAAAATGTTATCACTGTTAACAGTTTTTATATAAAAAGAATTCCTTTTATCCTAAGTAAATTCTATATAATAGACATTTTGATTAGTCAAATATTTTCCATAATTGTCCTTGAATAAATATTTGTGTTAAATAAGGCATGTTGTCAGATAGGAAAATCGTTATTTAACAATAATTAAATCATCACTCATAAATCTCAAGTATAAAACAAAACATAACTATATATTTTTATTTCTGTTGAATCATATTTCTGTAAATATCGATAAATGATAAGTAATAGATTTCTGCCTCCTGGTGGCCATTTGTGGTTCTAAAAGAAAAAATAGCCTGTGTCTCTTAAAATACAACAGAGATTTTGTTTTAGAATTTTGTTTAAAAGGCTACTCATTCTGGAAAGCAATGGTAGGTCAGCTTGGTACCAAGAAGGGAAAAATTTAGCAGTGGCGGCCAAAGACATGAGTGACTTCCAAGGGCACCGTGAAACACAGTTCCCCCTTTTCACTCCACAAGCTTGTAGGTTCTAAACATATGCACATAAACTCAAGTCCTCAGGAAACCAGTTTTGATCAAACTAAAGTGTTTACCTGGTAATTCTAATACATTTATCACAAATATCTTCCTTTAAGCCTCACAGTCCTGTTACAGTATGGTTTGCCTTTAGCTAAATGGAATAATCTTTATGGAGTATTCTTTACATGCATTTTCCTGCAGTAAGGTCTCTTGTGTCAATCAGATATGGCCACAGAAAGGTATGCTTCTTTGTTTGGTTAAGTTACTTCACTTGGCAATAAATAAAACCTTTGGGAAATATCAAACATGCCTTGACAGGAACATAGCATTGCTTACTGAAACTATATATTAGAAATGCAGGAGGTTGGTCAAAACCAAAATTTACTGAGGTGATTTTTAAAACCAGGATTTATCAAAAGCTGAGTCAAATTTTGAAGTGTTGCCTCAGTAGAAATAATAGTGAAATATGTTGCATGTCATGTCAATAACATTTAACTAGTAAATATTTAACTTAAATATTTATAAGCTTATGGTACAAAATGCTTTTTTGAATAGAAGGAACATGTTTCAATTGACAATCTTAGCAGCTAAGCTGTAAAATTCTGTAACTTTTAAATTGTTATATAAATTAACTCAAGATGAATTAGACACCTAAATCATGTGTTTTTTTTTGCAATATAAGGGTTTAGTTGGGAAAGAAAATATTTAAAATTTATTCTATATATGTCACAATATTCTTTTGATTAGTGCTGGTCTGCAAAAGGGAAAGAATAGAATGGATATCACTTTAAGCATAAGTAATAAACATAATAAGTTAACAGAATCCAAATTACTAAACTTACTTGTATGTAAAATATTTTGTTAAACACTAGTGAAATTTGTTTGTCTTTTAAACTATTGTTTTGAAATAGAAAAGGATTGCATTTCCATTGAAGAATGTTCTCATACAGTTAAAGAAACAATGAATTCTTGAGAAGAAATAATAAACTTGACATATAAGGACAACTTTCATTTATCAAGACAGCTCTTTAATATACCTCAATATACATATTAATTTTAGGGTCTGGGAGTGTAGATGAGGGAGTTGATGATGGACAGGGAGGCTTGGCGTGCTGCAGTCCATGGGGTTGCAAAGAGTTGGACATGACTGAGCGACTGAACTGAACTGACATTTTAATTTTAAAAATGTTAATAGAAATATTTAAACATATATCAAGTAAGAAGTAGTATGATGAACTCCTATCTAGTCATTATCCAGCTTCGACATTATCAGTTCTTGGGGAATCTGGTCTCCTCTACACTCCCAGACTCTAAAACCCAGTGGGATCACTTTGAGGAAGATTCAGACATCATATTGTCTTCATTTTAAATACTTCAGTTTGCATTTCTAACAAAACAAATTGTTTTATGTATTATTACTGTAGCATTATCACAACTAAAGAAAAAGAATAATGTCTTATTATCAAATTGCCACTATTCCACTATACAATGATCTCATTAAAATGACTCTATTGTTAGTTTGAATCTGAATTCATAAAAGGTCCATATATTATAATTTTGAGAAGTCTCTTGAAGTTCCTTTTTAATTAATAGGCTTTATTATTTAGAATAGCTTTAAATTTGCTGATTGAGCTGACAGAGAGTCCCTGTCCAAAACTGGCACAGTTTCAAACCCTGTTACTAACATCTTACATGATTCCAGTTGTTGTTGTTGTCCAGTCGTTCAGTCGTGTCTGACTCTTTGAGACCCCATGACCTGCAGCAAGCCAGGCATCCCTGTCCTTCACCATCTCCCAGAATTGCTCAAACTCATGTCCACTGAGTCAGTGATGCTATCCAACAATCTTGTCCTCTGTTGGATCTTACACTATTATGGTACATTTGTTCAAATTAATAGATACTGACATATTATTAAGGACTAAAGTTTATATATTATTCAGATTTCCTAGTTTTTAACCTAATGTCATTTCTCTATTCTGGGATTCTATTCAGGATATCATATTATGTATAAATATTGTCAGATCTCCTGAGGCACGTCTAGCTTTTGGCAGTTTTTTAGACTTACCCTTCTTTTAAATGACTTAATTTTAATGAGTACTGGTCAGGTATTTTGTAAAATATCCGTTAGTTGAAATTTGTCTCTGATGTTTTTCTCGGGGTTAGACTCAGATTCTGGGTTTTGAGAGAGAAGATCACAAAGGTGAAGTGCCATTTTCATCACATCATATCAACATATGCCACATATTTGATGTCATGTTGATATTGACTTTGATTTCCAGGCAGAAATTCTTTCTGTCAGGTTTCTCCTTTGAAAAGTTATTCTTATTCTTTCCCATCTCTATGCTGTACCCTTTAGAAAGAAGATGTGTGATATTTAGAAAGAAGATGTGTGATCATCATGTATAAGCCCACGCGAAGGAGTGGAGAGTGATTTATCCACTCGTTTAGGGCTGGAGTGTCTATAATTCACTTGGGATTCTGCATGGAGATTTGTCTCTTTTCCCCCATGCATTTATTTATCCCATATTCATGAGTCATATATATTTATCTTATATTTTAGGTTATATTCTAAATAATTTAATATGTAATGCATGCATGCGTGGGTGCTCAGATGTATCCAATGCTTTGCGACTATGGACTGTATAACATATGGATTATAGTCTGCCAGGTTCCTCTGTCCATGGGTTTCTCCAGGCAAGAATACTGAAGTGAGTTGCTATTTCCTCCTCCTGGGGGGTCTTCCTGACCCAGGGATCAAACCAGGGTCTCCTGCATTGGCATGCAGGTTCTTTACCTTTTAGCCACCTGAGAAGCCCTATATATAATAAATAATGCAAAACAAAACTGTTTTGTTTATTATTCAGATAGATTCCAGTGTTGGTCATGGGGGATTCTCTCTATTGCCTCCTGTGCCTCTCTGACCTATTTCCCCAATGTGGAGTTTTTTTGAGGGCTTTCTTCCTTTCTGGAATTTCAAGATGATTTAGGGATATTTTGTGTATTTCCTGCCCTGTCTCAAAATCTGTCATTTCTCTGATAATCCCTGGCTGTTTTATGGGAGAAGGGGATTAGAAACTAAGATCTAGGTGCTAAATGTGTACACTGCCACTGTAGTCTCCTAAATTTGTAATGATTTTTTAAATTTGCACACATTAAACCTCAATCTTTGGGCTGTAAAGTTCTACCTGTTTTTACAAATGCATAATGTTATATATTCAGTATTCCAATATTGCATATAGTAGTTTTGCCACTCTAAAAATCACCTGTGCTTCATGTAATCAAGTCCCCAGCCCCTGAACTCCAAACAGCCATTGAAGTTTTTACTGTATCTATAATTTTTCCTTTTCCAGAATGACATATAACTGAAATTGTATATTATAGTACAAAGCATTTTCAGACTGGCTTTACTCATTTAGCAATATGCATTTAAGCACTCTGCAGTTATCCATGTCTTTTCATGACTTGATAGTTCATTTCTTTTTATAGCTGAGTAATATGGCATTGTAGCCAGAGTTTGTTCATCCACTCACTTATTAGAGGTCATCTTGGTGGCTTCCAGCTTAGGCAATCATGAGTGAAACTCCTGTAAATATTTTTATGAAGATTTTTGTGTGGACAAAAATTTTCACCTTAAGTTGATAGACACCTAGAAGCATAATCACTAAATTATATAAACACTATATTTAGCTTTGTAAGAAATTGCCAAACTATCTTTCAAAGTGGTTGTAACATTTTGTCTTCCCACCAGAAATGAATGAGAGTTCCTGGTGTTCTGGGTTCTCATCAGCATTTGGTATTATAAGTTTTTTGAAATGCTGTCATTCTAATAGGTGTGTAGTACTTTCTCAGCTTCCTTATAAATTGCAATCCCCTAATGACAAACAATTTTGAGTACCTTTTATATGCTAATTTACCATTTGTATGTCTTCCTTGGTGAAGTATCTATTCAGATTTGTTGCCCACTTTCTAGTTGGGTTGTTTGTTTTCTACTTTTTGTTTTCAAGAGTCTTTTCTATATTTGGGACAGAAGTCCTTTATAAGATAGGTGTTTTGCAAATATTTTCCCCAATATGTGGTTTCTTTTCCTTTTTTAAACAGTGTCTTTCATAGAACAGAAATTTTTATTTTTAATAAAGTCTAAATTATGTATAACTGAATATTTATAATTCTTCTCTCCTTTATAATACTGTTGTCATTCATTTCTTTTATTCATATGCTAAATTTATTCATATCCAATATTGTTGCTATTATCACTTGAAGCAGTTATCATTAAAAATAAGAAAAATAAAATAATTCTTAATAATAAGAATATGTTAAAAGATAATATAAATACATTTACTTATTAAATAAATAAAAATAAGTAAAAGGAAATAAATCTTATTAAGAATAAGAAAAGTAAAAGCTTTTGTTTTACCATCATTTATTCCTTCTCTTCCTCACATTCTTCCTTTATTTAGGTAGATCCAAGTTTTTGTCCTTTATCATTTTCCTTCCCTCTGAATTCCTTCAGCTACTGTTTTTCTGAGAAAATCTTTATTTGTCATTGGTTTTTTGAAGGATAATTTCATTAGATATATAATTCTATGTTAGTATTTATTTTTCTAATGCTTTAAATATCTTTCAGGGGTGTTTGTTCTGAAAAACTAAAAATCTCATTTCAAGCTCTCAAGAATATTGGTGTTTCAATTTCACAAGATATAAAATAATAATGAATTACAATTAACATTTGACAAAGGCCTCCTTGAAAATAAGCCATAGAGAAGAGGTTGTTTCATGACTTTCCTGAAATAGTCCCTCATTGTGACCTAAAAATCTTAGACTGGGTATGAAATGAAATACTCTATATGCAACAGACTCAAACCAAGTTATTCAACTTCTCATTAAAAAAAAAATACCTTCTCAGAGTTATGATTTGTCTTTAAATTCTCAGCACTGACAGAACAATATAAGAAATCACCTACAAGGAAAAATATTTCTCAGCTTTTACCCAAAATCACAGATGAATACATTGGGCAACGTTCCTTGTACACAGGCCCTCTGAATAAGTTCCTCTGAAAGTTAACATGAGGTCAGAAAGAATGCATTTTCTCAAGATATTAAATACAGTATTTCCTTCCTGGAAAGCTAGCCTGAGACATAAGTGAAACATACAGAATTTGAATAAAACGAAACAAAAACAACAAACTAGAGATTCAGGTAAAACCAAATAAAATGGTGAAATTGAAAGGACTGCTCTGACTACCAATACCCGTGACTCCAACATTCAAACAACTTCTTTCCCTAATAGGATTCTCATGTACACAATCCCACTTAGTATCATTGATTTTAACCCTGACCTACTGAATATAAACTGTTTGACGCCTCCTGTGTGCTGTGAACAAAAATGTCACCTGCCATTTCAGTAAACTGAGGATGATCAAGCCATCAACCCAGCTGCCCCTTGTGGCACACCCTGGGGGGAATTCAGAATGGGGAAAAACAGGCTGCCTGCCACCAAACCATCAGACTCTGAAGCCACCCCAAGAGGTGTACCCCAGGGGGATTCAGGATAGAGAAAAATAGGGACCTGGCCCTAGAAAGTTAAGGTGCATATCAGAAGATTAATTTCAATAAACTCAGACTCTTGCATCTCGCCATACACAGAAAAGCACTAAATTCAGTAACTTGATATATGTGATTTTCTTTAATTAGTGGTAATCTTTTCTTGAGTGTTTTAATTGGTGGAAAATTGCTTTGCAATGTTGAGTTGGTTTTCTGCCGTACAACAATGCAAATCAGTCACAGTTATATATGTAGCGCCTCCTTCTGCAGCCTCCCTCCTCCCCCCATCCCACTCCTCTAGGTCCTCACAGAGCACCAGCTTGGGCTCCTTGTGTTATATAGCAACTTCCCGCCATCTATTTTACACGTGATAGTGTACATTTGTCAACGCTACTTTCTCAATTCATTCCACCCTCTCCTTCACTTGCTGTGTCCACAAGTCTGTTCTCTACCAGGTTCACCAGTGCCATTTTTCTAGATTCCATATGTATATGCATTAATATAGGATACTTGCTTTTCTCTTTCTGACATACTTCACTCTGTATAAGAGGCTCCAGGTTCATCCAACTCACTACAACTGACTCAAATCCCTTCCTTTTTATGGCTGAGTAATATTCTACTGTATATTTGTGCCATGTCTTCTTTATCCATTCATGTGTTAATAGACATCTAGGTTGCTTCTATGTCCTATCTATTGTAAATATTGCAGCAATGAACACTGGGGTACCGGTATCTTTTAGAATTTTGGTTTTCCCATAGTGGGATTGCTGGGTCACATGATGTGTGTGTGTGTGTGTGTGCTAAACTGCTTCAGTCATGTCCAACTCCTTGGGACCCCATGGACTGTAACCTGCCAGGTTCCTCTGTTCGTGAGATTCTCCATGCAAGAACACTGGAGTGGGTTGCAATTTTCTTCTCCAGGGGATCTTCCCAACCCAGAGATCAAACTGGCCTCTCTTCTGTCTTCTGCTTTGGCTGGTAGGTTCTTTACCACCAGCACCACTGGGTCATATGGTAGATTTATTCCTATTTTCTTATGGAGTCTTCATACTGTTTTCTTTTTTTTAATTTATTTATTTTAGTTGGAGGCTAATTACTTTACAGTGTTGAAGTGGTTTTTGCCATACATTGATATGAATCAGCCATGGGTTTACATGTGTTCCCCATCCTGAAACCCCCTCCCACCCATACTGTTTTCTATAATGGCTTTATCAGTTTTCATTCCCACCAATAGTGCAGGAGGGTTCCCTCATCTCCACACACTCTCCAGCATTTATTGTTTGCAGATTTTTTTTGCTGACGGCCATTCTGACTGGTGTGAGGTGATACCTCACTGTAGTTTTGATTTGAACATGTTTATTTGGCCATCTGTCTGTCTTCTTTGGAGAAATGTTTTTCAGGTTTCCTCTCATTTTTTTGATTGGATTGTTTGTTTTTCTGATATTGAGCTGTATGAGCTGCTTATATATTTTGGAGATTAATCCTTTGTTAGTTGCTTCCTTTGCAATTATTTTCTCCCATTCAGAAGATTGTCTTTTCATCTTGTTTATAGTTTCCTTTGCTGTGCAAAAGCTTTTTAAGTTTTATTATGTTCTATTTATTTACTTTGCTTTTATTTCCATTAACCTAGGAGGGTGGGTCAGAGAGAATCTTACTGTGATTTATGTCAAAGAGTGTACTATTTAGCAGTAATCTGTTTTCTTTTTTTCAAAAACTCTTATATATCCTGGCTCCTCACTTACCCCTTCAGAACAGTCCTTCAAAGCTATCTGAGAGGCTTAAGTGCTCAGTAAGTCCACTGAACAAAACATTAATTCTCAACTTTTAGGTTGTGCCTTTTATTCAGTAAACAGTGCTCAATAAATTTTTATTCTTATCTTAACTGCCAATTATACCCTCATTTTTCACTTCATTTTTCACTGTGCCCATGACAGCCAATATAAATAGAATTAAAAGTACTTGAAAGACCCAAATCCATAGTCATAGACTTTGAAAGGTTCAAATTTGTGGAGTACTAGTGAAATACATGCAGAATTTTAATCTAAGATTCATAAATCCTCTACATTCTAGAATTTTAATATAGGATAACATTTCCTAATTATTCTGTCTACCACTTCTGTCAGCTTTGAGAAATATAATAGCTAACCATGCTTTTTTTCTCTTTATCTACCACACTGTACTTATGTCACCATAAAAGCAACATAACCAGAAAATCTCACATTTCTGAATGCTATTATATGCCTTCTGTTAAAATGAAAATGGACACTCCTCTACTACTGAATAGCTTCTTTTCAAGTGCCAGGGTAAACTCTGACTGATTCCAATGAAATGATCTGAATTTTCAAGCACTGCACATGTCAGCATTCCAGTGAAGAACTAGGACAGACAGGAGTCGTTTCCATTCACACAAAAAATCCACACACTTGATCTGACTTGTCTTGGTGTATTTAACAAAACCACAAGTGGTGATATCCTGCTTAGAACCAAAATACTTCCTGCTATTCTTAACAGAATTTAAATTTGTCTCCTGGCTGTCTTGCAACTGTCTTTCTCTCTGAAGCAAGACACCAAATGGCCCCTTTAGTCCCAATTTGCTTATTAGAATAGGCTATTTGCTTTGGGGATAGAAAGCAACTTAAAGAATAACAGAATTATTATTCTTTCCTAATTTTGGTTGAGAATGACCACATTTATTTCATAAAAAATAACAAAAAGCTTATGATAGAGAATAATATAGGGTTTACTTATAAAGTTTCAGTTACATGTCCATGGAGAACAATCTCCCTAGGAAATAAATGCTTATCTACAGTTGCCTCAAAAGATTTACTATTCTGAGGATATGGGATAAAATAATATTGAAGGTCTGAGGCAGTTATTTTGATTTCAATTGTGGTTGAAGTTACCCTGCCACACTGCTCTGAAATTATCATGGATTAAATATTTCACAAGTTATGTAGACTATAAATTTTAGTAGACTATAAAAAGATCCATACACCAAGTATTGCTAGACAATTATGGGAAGAGTTCTCCTTCTTAGTCTCCACAAGTATGCAGATAAAATTAGGCTAAAGTGAAATATCAAGGACAACTTTAAGAAAATAAGTGTGTTGCAAGTGGATAATTTTAAAAGTAAGGAAGCAGGAGAGGCTAATATGCATTAAATGTCTCTGTGCTTGGTCCTCATAGCAGCCTTGAATATTGAATCTAAAAGGAGAATAAGTGTACAGAGATTAGTTCTTTGTTCCAAAGTTATCAACTGTGAATGGCCCCCTGCACATTCAAACTCAGTTCATTTTGTTAGAAATATTCTTATACATGCTCCACAGAAAGGAATTAAACAGCTACTTCTACCCTTGGTATAATGGTTGCACAAGCATCAGGTTTATATTTAGCAGCATCTGTTGCTATCGTTTCTTCAACTCAGTGCCCTACTGTGTCTCCACAACAGACTCAGGCCCTATTAGAAGGAATCCAGGATGGACACTTAAGCATGCCATATTAGTGCAATAGTTTTGGCAACAGGAAGCCAATATGATATCCATTGATGATCTATTCCTTATTTGTGAGCAATTCATATTTTGTAGTAGATATATCTCTCTGATGGCCTAAAGCAAATTAGGAAAAAACATCCCTACTGAAACTCTTCTGTTCCCTCATCTTCCCACTGTTAGCGTATGTTTGTTTATTACTTTGTGTATTTATGTATATATACATCTTCCAAATTGTAAGTTCCTTTGAAGGTAGCAAACATAAAATCTGATTTTGTATTCTTTCTGCTGGAAAGAAAAATCTCTTAACATACTGCGCTCTCTCTCTCTATACACACACACACACACACACACACACACACACACACACACACACATCTGCCCTGTGCATGCATGCTCAGCCACTCAGTTGTGTCTGGCTCTTTGCAACCTATGGACTGTAGCCCACCAGGCTCCTCTGTCTATGGAATTTTTCAGGCAAGAACACTGGAGTCGGTTGCCATTGCATTCTCCAGGGGATCTTCCCAGCCCAGGGATCCAACCTGCGTCTCTTAAGTCTCCTGCACTGGTAGGCAGGCTCTTTATCACAGCACCTCCTGGGAAGCTCTATGTGTATGGTGATGATTGTTGTCGTTCAGTTGCTCAATCGTGTCTGACTCTTTGTGACCTTATGGACCGCAGCATGCCAGGCTTCCCTGGCCATCACCAACTCCCAGAGCTTGTTCAAACTCATGTCCATCGAGTTGGTGATGCCATTCAACCATCTCATCCTCTGTCATCCCCTTCTCCTCCTGCCTTCAATCTTTCTCAGTTTTAAGAACTTTTCCAAAGAGTCAGTTCTTCGCATCAGGGACCAAAGTATTGGAGCTTCAGCATCAGTCTTTCCAATGAATATTCAGGACTGATTTGCTTTAGGATGGACTGGTTGGATCTCCTTGCAGTCCACGGGGCTCTCAAGAGTCTTCTCCAACACCACAGTTTGAAACCATCAATGCAGTATCCAACCTGCATCTTCTGTGTTGCCAAACTGATTCTATACCACTGAGCCACCAGGGAAGCCCATATATATATATATATATATATATATATAATTTCTTTTTGTGTAGTTCCCATATTAGTGGAAGCAGTGACAGATTTTATTTTCTTGGGCTTCAAAACCGTCGTGAATGGTGACCACAGCCACAAAATTAAAAAATAAAAAGCTATGAAACACCTAAACAGCATATTAAAAAGAAGAGATATCATTTTGCTGACAAAAATCCATTTGGTCAAAGCTATGGTTTTTCCAGTAGCCATGTATGGATGAGACAGCTGTACTATAAAGAAGGCTGAGTGCCAAAGAACTGATGCTTTTGAACTGTGGTGCTGGAGAAGACTCTTGAGAGTCCCTTGGACTGCAAGGAGATCAAACCAGTCAATGTTAAAGGAAATCGACCCTGAATATTCACTGGAAAGACTGATGCTGAAGCTGAAACTCCAGTCCTTTAACCACCTGATGCAAAGAGCCAATTCACTGGAAACACCCTGATGCTGGGAAAGACTGAAAGCAAAAGGAGAAGGGAACAGCAGAGGATGACATGACTAGATAGCATCACTGACTTAATGGACATGAATTTGAGCGAACTCTGGGAGATAGCAAAGGACAGCAGGGCCTGACATGCTGCAGTCCTGAGGTCTCAAAGAGTCAGATAGGACTTAGCCACTAACAACAATATGCTAGTGCATTTTCTGCTAGCTAAACTCTGATGCAAAACCACTAGAGGGAGATCAAGCATCATTTCCTTTTCTTTGCTTGTTCTAGTTGTTAACATTATTTATATAACTTTAACATTGTATAAATGTTCCACTATGAATTAATTTATTGGTGTTCCTGAAGATTTTCCTTCCAAGCTACTAGAAATGTTTGAACAAAGCTGAATCCAATAAAATTAGTCACAAGAAGTTTAAATACTTCCACAATCCCCATTTTGTTTAGTCTTACAGCATTTGATTAAACAGTTGCAATCATCTTAAAATCTGCATCAGGTCAAATGTGAACCATGAATAGTTTATTCCCACAGTAGTGGATATTTCATTCACTCTAGGTTTATGCATTACTTAAATTAACCACAAGTTTGAAAATAAAATATGTTAACATGAAAACAATGAGGCTTAGGAACATTTCCTGGCATTTCAAAAATTATGTGCTAACATGAAGATTTTTGTTGTTATTATTTAGTCACTAAGTCATGTTCAAGTCTTTTGCGACCCCATGGACTGTGGCCTACCAGGCTCCTCTGTTCCCGGGCAAGAATACTGGAGTGGGTTGGCATTTCCTTCTCCAGGGGAATCTTCCTGGGCCAGGGTTCAAACCCACGTCTCCAGCTTGGTGGGTGTACTCATTACAACTGAGCCACCTAGAAAGCCCAATGTAAGTATAATAAACTATAATAAACAGTCTGTTTTAAGAAAATCAACTGGTCAGTATACAGATGAATTTTTGTTTTATTCTAACTTTGACTGAATTTCATCTTGAGAAACTTTAATTATATATTAACATTCACATATTGAGGGCTTCTCACATGACTCAGTGGTAAAGAATCAGTCTGCCAATGCAGGAGACCCAGGAGACATGGACTCGATCTCTGTGTTGGGAAGATCCCCTGGAGAAGGAAATGCAAACCATTCCAATATTCTTGCCTGGAAAACCCCATAGACAGGGGAGGCTGGCAGGCTACAGTCCACGGGGTTGCAAAGCATCAGACATGATTCAGTGACTGAGCACACACACAATCACATATAGATAAATTATGCCTTTATTTACAAAGAAGCAGTTTTAGTAGTTTTGAGTCTCAAAGGTCTAAAGTTATTAAGAAGAAATTTGGGAAAATATAGATTAAATTATCTATTGACACTTCTGAAACAATGAGCAACTAACTATGCAATAAAGAAGTCTTTTATTTACAGAAATAGAATGAATATTTAATTCAAGGACAACAGAAAGAGAAGTGTTAAGGAAGAAAAAAGTACTTATCAGTCAGTTCTCCCAGTCTTTGACTCATGGAAACAGGCTGTTAAAAATAAGCAAACCAATGTTATCCTCTGATTTTCCAGACAGAATATGCTTCTGGAGTCAAAAGACTGGGCTTTGAAATAAGCTCTGCCATTTGCTAATTATGTGTCCTAGGAAAACTAGATAACTTCTTTAAACCACAGTTAGATCCTGTGAGAATAGTTTCTCTCTCATGGGATTGCTCAGTGGATTAGCTGAGACACTGTGTATAACACATTAAACACCATGCCTGGCACAGAGCTCTGACTCAATAAATGTAGAATTACTATCATGTGAGGAGCTCTGCATCTTGACAAACAAGTTGGACAAAATGCATCATTTTCTCAGTGCTCCTACCATGGTCTCACAGACTGATTAATTACTGTTATAGATCATCCCCCCTCTCCTATATATCATATAAATCAGGGGTCCCCACCTCCAGGATCTAATGCCTGATGATCTGAGATGGAGCTGATGTAATAGGAATAGAAATAAAGTGCACAATAAAGGTAACACGTTTGAAAAATCGAAAAACCATTCTCTACTCCCTGGTCCATGGAAAATCTGTTTCCCACAAAACAGGTCCTTCGTGCCAAAAAGGTTGGGGATCATTGATAGAGATCATTCTTCCATTAGATTTCAAATTCTCCCTTTCAGGTTCTTCAAAATACACCATTTCAAGGACTTTGGACAACTGAATTCAACAAAATTTTTAGAATCATAAAATAGAATTGTAATGATTATAAACCTACACTTAAGTTCTAGCTCTATGGTGGAGTCAATGATGGATTAAAATAAAATATAAAACCATGGTCTCTATCCTGGAAGATGAGAATGAACTAGAGTAGTTGATGGGGGGAGACAGGAGAAGAGCAGAGGGGACGAGAGGGGAGGAAATTAAATTTCTGTTATTTTAAGCCACCTAGTTTGTAGTATACTTACGGGAGCCATAAGAAATTGATACAGAAGGACTTCCTTTCAAACCATCATAGTTACCAAGAAAGAATATATAGATGATTACAGCTGGAAAACTGAAAGATTTAGGTAAGAAATGTGTATACCCTTTGTAACAGAGAAGAATCAAATCTGACTCCGTATTGGATGGAATCCTTTAGCTCTAATCTCTGTGCTCTATTGCCTGTCCTTTTTATGCTGGTTCTACACACCTTTGTAAAAGAATGTTGCCTATAGCCTGAAATATACAGCCCTATCTCAAGGCTCTGCCTCCCAGTTTGACCTTTGAAGTATAACACTTCATTCTTACAGAGATAAAAAGCTGCAGAAGAGAGAATAACATTTTTCTCTGTTAACAGGAATGTTGTCATGACCAGGCCTATGCAGACAGCTGCTGTTTCAAAGTATTGCCACATCTCCTCCAGGGTCTGACCAGCACCAAAAAGTTGCAACAACTGGTCACAGCCTCTACCCTTTCAGTATAAAAGAAGCCTGATTTCTAACTCTGATAAAGTGATTCTTCCAGATCCTAATCCACCATCTTCTCTGCTGGATTTTGGAATAAAGTCACTCATCCTTTTTCCAGCAACTTGGCTCAATTTACTGGCCTGTTTTGTGGTGAGCAGTACAAGCTTGGACTCAGTGACATGAGGGATGATAATCTTTGCAACTGAAAGATGATCTAATTGAAGCGTCAATGACAGTTGAGTTTTCCAAGGTGCTCCTAGATTTTCTTTGGTTATATTTTTGTGTTTGCTGTTGGTGACACACAACAGGTGAAATTGTGATTTAACTTTCACTGTTTAAGGTATTGATTTCTTCACCTGTTGTTGTTATTGTTGTTTTTCTTTTCTCAGTTCTATCACATTTCTAACAGATATATTTGTCTTGTCCCCTCCTCTCACAAATGTAGAAATGGTGGTAAATGTGTTTCCTAGTGAGCCTATGATGCTATGCTTTTCAGTCCTGTGTGCTGAAAATACTGACAACTGCTCTGAATTCTCCTTTATTTAACTTCAAGAAAAAAAAAATAGAAATTGATGTTTAAGTGAATCTGGTAATTATAAATTATTATGGGCAAGGCATTCCATTAGATATGTTCATGTATTATGTGACTTACTCTTCACCACACTTGGGAGAGACGGGAATGGCTGCCCACTCCAGTATTCTTTCCTGGAGGATTCCACAGACAGAGGAGCCTGGCGGGTTACAGTCCATGGGATCACAAAGAATCAGACATGTCTGAGTAACTTTCACTTTTCACTGCCTTGAACCCAACCTTAGGAATTTGGCTCAACCTTAAAGTATTACTAATAACACTTGAGTTTAGCATTATACTGCCCAGTGTAGCAATAAATCAAACTATGGCAAGGTAAGCCTTCGACAAGATGTTTTTGGATAGACCAAAAGGCTACCCAGAGTTATTCCTTTCATAAATGCCTACAGGATACTACTAAGATCACAAAATGTGGTGTCTTCCGATGGTGTGGGTCCTATACTTAACATAAAATTCTTGTTTTATGAAAGAAGAAACTGAGGGCAGAGTTTGTTCAATGATTTACTCAAGAATTACATAGCTAGTTAGTAATTCAACTTGGATTAGATTTACTGGAATCAAAAGGAACAAGATCACTGATGTTGAACACCTTGGCAAATACTTCTTAAAAGTCAAGTATGAACTACTCCAGAAGAATCTTGCTTTTATAAAGAAATTTTTACTAAAAATTTTTATAAACTATTGAGTTATAATAGAAAAGCCTCCGTAACAAGAGACCCCAAAAGTAACCACTAGAAAGAAAAATGTTATCAAGTTATTATCAAGAAGTTATTCACACAGTTTTGCTCCTTCAAACATTTAAAAATGAATTCTACCAAAAAAAAAATGAATTCTTAATTCCAACATTTTGTCTAGTGGTCAACAAACTAGGTCTGTTACACTGCTAGAAGAAGCAACAAGTTCATCTTTGACCTAACCTCTGCCTGCTTCCTTGTTACTAACTGCTATTCTCTAGTTGATGAAGTAAATAAAGAAATTGCAACTGTCACAATTTTTTAAAATATACATGCAGTCAAACATTTTTGTTTGTTTGTTTGGTGTACAGTTCTTTGGGTTTTAACACATGTACAGATTTGTGTAACCACCATACAGAACATCTCCATCGCCACAAAATACTCCCTTTTGTCACTCCTTTATAGTTATACACTCTTCCCTCACTCACTCTTACTGCAGAGCAACCACTAATATATTTTCTGTTTCTGTAGAATTAACTTCTCTAGGTAATATAAATGAAATAAATAGAATAAAACATTTTGAAACTGGCTTCTTTCACTCAGCGTAATGACTTTGAGACATGTTCATGTTATTGAGTTGTTAATGTTGAGCTATTCATGTTGTAACAATAGTTGTTCTTTTATATTGCTGAGTAATATTCCATTTTATTATTGTATGAGCAGTTTGTTTATCTATTCTGTCAAAAACTTCTTTCTAGCTTTTGGAAATTATGAATAAAACTGCTAGAAAATTCATGTGTAGGATTTTATATGACCAAAGTTTTTTTATTTATTTAGAACAAATACTTAGGAGTGGGATTGCTAGGGTCAATTGGTTAAATTCATATTTAATATTATAAGTGACTGCCTAACTTTTTTCAGAGTGGCCAGAGCACTTACATTCATATCAACAAAATAGGAGACTCCAGTTGCTCTGTCTCCATTCCCATCCTTAGTATTGTCTGTCTGTTAGTTTTCATTTTAGCCATTCCAAGAAATGTGTAATATCATGCAGTGGTATCTCATCATGGTTTGATTTTGCATTTTCCCCATTGGCTATTCAGAAATGTATTATGTAATTTCCAACTATTGGGGGATTTTCCATATAACTTTAAAAAAATTAATTTCTACTTTAATCTCATTAAGGCAAAGATATGCTTTGATTTCTTTAATTCTTTCAAGTTTTTTAATGTTATCATCTATTATAGTAAATACTCCATTTACCCTGAAAAGAATTATTATATCTGCTATTCTTGAATGGAGTATCTACAAATGTCAATTAGTTCCAGCTGATTGCTCTCTAATATTCTTGATGACTGTTTTGTCTACCTGTTCTATGAAGTTAACGTAAGTTGAATCTCCAACTCTAATTCTTAATATATCTATTCCTCCTTTCAGTTTATTAGTATTTGCTTCATGCATTTTGAATCACTTCTGTTAGTTACATAATCTATCTATAATGTGCTCTTGATGAACTGACCCTTTAAATAATTATGTAATGACATTCAATTTCTTGTACTTTTGCTTGCTGTGAAGTCTACTTTGCTTGTTGTCAATATAATACTCAAGTTTTCTTGTGATTAGTGTTTGCTGGTTTACCTATTCCCATCCTTTTACTTTTAAACCACCAATCATTCTATTTAAAGTGGATTTCCTGTAAGATTTTCAGTGGATTTTCATTGGTTTCATTATGATTTATTTTGTGTCTCTCTTCTAAAGCATCCCTTTGACTCTTCTTTATAGCTTCTATTTCTTTCCTGTGATTTTCTATTGCTTCTTTTTCAACAGTACTTTTCCTTATTTCTTGGGACATGGTTAACTGCTTTAAAGTCTTCAATTATTTTCAGCATTTAGTTCCTCTCAGAGTTGGTATCTGTTGAGTGACATTTTCCTTATAATTTCTCAAATGTCCTGTGTTTTTTATATTGAGTAATTTTGACTTTAGTCTCCCCATTCTACCATCTACTTTTGGTGGCTAATCTGGTGGCAGGTGAATAGAGAGAAAAAAAAAACAAAAGCATATAAAGATTCTCTTCACACTCTTTCAACCACCATCTCTCTAGTCAGAGAGAAGGATTCTCCTCCTTGAGAGGTATAAGTGCTTTCCAGGCCCCTACTACCACCCTGGCCCCACAGGCTGAGTTAGGACTGGGGCTCACCTGAAGGAAAGATTAAGACAGAAAAAGTGTCCCTACCTTCTCTATTCTATTTCATGATAGTTTCCCCTTCTCACCTCTCAAACCAGAAAGATAGTATTTCTCTTTGCTCTTTCTTTGGTCCATGCTGGTATGCTCTGTGGATATTTGGGCTTTTCAGCTTCAGGTCGGAGGTGAAAAAACAAAAACGAAACCTGGAAACCTACCACTAAGTTGTTCATACTCCAAGTAGTACCTTTCTTTTCTACTCTCCCTGGCTGCCATACATTTTTATTAGTTATCAATAGATGTTCCATGCCTTCAGTCCAGGGCTTTTAGTTCCATTCAGTGGCAGAGATAGGGTGGAATATCCTTACTCTATTTTAAGAGTATTAGAGGCTCTTCAAAATGTTTTAACTCAGAATAAAGCTACATGGTAAGAGAGATGATCATGTATGATATATTTTATGAATGAATATGAATTTTTTTGTTTTAAAACATTCCACACAGGTTTAACTTATTACTTAAAACGTTAGTGAAGATTATGAACTGTGTGGGCTAACAACTGAAGTATCTATAAACGAATTATGAGATAATACAGAACAAAGTGTGCCTTGATTCAAGTTCATGATTTCAGCTAACATTTATTAACACTAGGGACTTCCCTGGTGGCTCAGAAGGTAAAGCGTCTGCCTACAATGCGGGAGACCAGGGTTTGATCCCTGGGTTGGGAAGATCCCTGGGAGAAGGAAATGGCAACCCACTCCAGTACCCTTCCCTGGAAAATTCCATGAACAGAGGACCCTGGTGGACTATAGTCCATGGGATCGCAAAGAGTCGGACACGACTGAGCGACTTTGCGACTTTGCGACTTCACTTTCACTTTACTATCTACTAAGTGCTTCACCTAAACTTCCACATTTAATCTGAATGATAATTCATGAGTTAGCTACTATTATCCATATCTTCTAAGTGTGAAATGAGTGGCTGAGAGTAACTTAATCTATTTTTCAAGGAAACAAATGTACAAATCTAGGTTTGTGGTGCAGGAGTAGATAGGCAAACTTTTCCTTTAAGAGCGAGGTAGTAAATATTTTAGGCTGGTCAGGCGATGTAATCTCTATTGTAAATACTCAACTCTGACACTGTTGAGTGTCAGCCAGAAAATATTATCCAGGAATGGTCACTGACTTTATTACCTTCTGAACTTTCAAATAATGCTCTGTAATATCAGTACAAAGTTCCATTGAAAGTTGATGTCTAGTGAGCAGCCAAATAAAATTTCTCCCTTAAGAAACTGAGAAATAGTAAAGACAATGTAAAGAAGAGAAAAAAGTGAATTCAACCTGTCTTTCCCTAGAGAAAACATTTAACCTAATTCTCTATAAATTTTCCTAAATCCTATCATTTTCAGTAGTATTCATGTCTAATCCTATCAATTTATAGATTTTAAGTGTCCTGCAACTCATAATATATATTAAACTTTGCCATATTATGGTGTCTTCTCCTGTGTTTACCCTTTTACTTGGAAAACACTATATTATATTTCATGCAATTTTATATCACATATTCCTATAAGCTAATGTAAAATGTTCTAGATAGGTGATGACACTGCTATTTAAGAGTGAACAATTACACTGAGATGTAAAATGTCTTATAAATCAGTTGGATATTTTGAAGGTTCTAACCAGATGTATATCTAAAGCAATAAAGAGTAGATACTTTTTTTTTCATTTTTAAAATTTGAAGAAATTAATTCTTTGATTTAAAATAGAAATTTCCAATGATAAAAATGCTATTAATTTACAATGTGGCTCAGATATCTGTTTTAGTTTCATTTGTTTAGTCACTCAGTTTAGTAGCTCAGTCGTGTCCGACTCTTGAAACCCCACAGATTGCAGCACACCAGGCTTTCCTGTTCATCACCAACTCCCGGAGCTTGCTCAACTCATGTCCATCGACTTGGTGATGCCATCCAACCATCTCATCTTCTATCATCCCCTTCTCGCCCCGCCTTCAATTTTTCCCAGCATCACGGTCTTTTTCCAGTGAGTCAGTTCTTCGCATCAGGTGGCCAAAGTACTAGAGTTTCAGCATCAGTCCTTCCAATGAATATTCAGGACTAATTTCCTTTAGGATGGACTGGTTTGATCTCCTCGCAGTCCAGAGGACTTTTAAGAGTCTTCTCTAACACCACAGTTCAAAAGCATCAATTCTTTGGCACTTAGCTTTCATTATAGTCCAATTCTCACATCCATACATGACTACTGGAAAAACCAAAACTTTGACTAGACAGACCTTTGTTGACAAAGTAATGTCTCTGCTTTTTAATATGCTGTCTAGGTTGGTCATAGCTTTTCTTCCAAGGAGCAAGTGTCTTTTAATTTCATGGCTGCAGCCACCATCTTCAGTGATTTTGGAGCCCCCCAAAATAAAACCTGCCACTGTTTCCATTGTTTCCCCATCTATTTGCCATAAAGTGATGGGACTGGATGCCATGATCTTAGTTTTCTGAATGTTGAGTTTTAAGCCAGCTTTTTTATTCTCCTCTTTCACTTTCATCAAGAAACTCTTCAGTTCCTCTTCACTTTCTGCCATAAGGGTGGTGTCATCTGCATATCTGAGATTATTGATATTTCTCCCAGCAATCTTGATTCCAGCTTGTTTAGTAAGTTTGTTAAAAATTGTTATTTAAAAAACAAAATTTAATAGCTACTTCATATCTAAATTGGAGAGACTTGGAGAAGAGTCTTCAACTATACCTTTAATATTTTAGTTTCTTGTAACAAAACCTTGTGATTTCAGTATTATTTTCTTTTTTAGTGCTTATAGAAATTAAAGAGAATTTATTGTAGTATACTTGATTTACAATGTTGTAAAATAGTTCAGGTATACAATAAAGCAATGCAGTTATTCATATACATAAATATTTATTTTTTTAACATTCTCTTCTACTATAGGTTATTATTACAAGATGTTGAGCATATCTCCCTGTGCTATACAGTAGATCCTTGTTGGTTATCTAGTTTATATATAGTAATGTGTGTATTTTAATGCCAAACTCAGATTACCATACTAAGAAAGCCAGAGAAAGACAAATTTGTGGACTCTAGGAAAAAAAAAAAGAAGGATACAAATGAACTTATTTACAAAACAGAAATAGACTCATAGATGTAGAAAATGAACAAGATTACCAAGTGGGGGAAGAGGGATAAATTAGAGATAAAATCAGTGTATCATTCTTAAGACTATGTATATGTGCTCAGTCATGTCTGACACTTTGTGACTGCATGGGCTGTAGCCCGACAGACTCCTTTGTCCATGGAATTTTCCAAGCAAGAATACTAGAATGGGTGGCCATTTCCTACTCCAGGCAAACTTCCCGACCCAAGGATCAAACCCACATCTCCTCCATTGGCAGGCAGATTCTTTACCACTGTGCCAAATCTACCATATTGTATGTGCAGATATTTGGAATGGGAATGGAATACAGGGATTCAAAGGAAAGAGTCTGACTTCTACAAAGCACCATGGATAAAGTTAATAATTCAGCAGAACTAGGTCCATGAAGCCAATATAACCAAGAAAATATACAATCTATAAATTGGCAACAGTCTTGGCCTTCCCACAAAAAAAGGAAAAAAAATTTGAATTTAAATAAACTTCTAAAGTTCAGAGTGACCTCGAATAGGTCAATTCTTTTCTAAAGCTGTGTAAACACTGTGATGTTGCTGCAGTTTTTAGCCAGATTTCACAAAATTCCTGAGCAAAGTGCTCATTATTCAGTTGGGGCACAAGAAATAATTTTGAACTTTCTTCCTGTTTTGGTCTCTAAGGAAACACTATAAAGTATTTGCTGTGAAGATGCTAAATCCTATGTAAAGGAAACAAATTTTAAAAATTCTAAAAAAATAAAATGCCTCTTCTCATTTTTTGCATTTCTAAGGTCCATTTGTAAGTATTTAAACTTCATTTTAAATTTTAAAATACATTTTACTTTACTTTAAATGTCTTGGCTACATTGGTACTAGTAGGGTATTTTTGGAAATGTGTTTTAATGTGCGTTAAGGTTGAACTTTGTGTTGTAAAAAGGTGATGAAATTTACCCACCAATCTTGCGATAATTAACTCAGTAAGACCTCATTATCCTTATTCTATAATCTCCCAAGTACACATGGTTTGACTTGTTAGTTAATAAGCACCAACACTTTTACTATTTCATATCTTGCCACAGAAACATATGCAAAAAATACAATGACTTTAACAATTCATTTCTAAACAGCAATACCAAACTGAAGTGTTACTTTGATGAATACATCTTGTATATTATTGAAAATGTCATATTTAGTTTTATTTTTCATTTTGTAAAACTTCTCATTATAAATTACCAAATGTATATTTTTGTTTCCAATTAACACCTTTGCCAATTTCCCTTTCCTTTCATTAGAATTTGTATTCTTCTAATCCTCCAAACTAGTCATCTTTATTTTCTGATTTGACTTTTATTCTAATGTCCTAACATAAATTGCTTTATAATTCAATTATAGGAGAAAGTTTCCTGAAGGATCAAAATATATCTTAGTATCTGATAAAGAGATCATGTGATTCAGTTTATTTCTTCTCAGTTGGTGTTAACCTTTACTATTAGAAAATCATGGATTTTACAGTGTCATACATACTGTATGTCACATTTTAATTTTTAATATTAAATTGCATGTTGGAAAATATGCTGCTAATAGACTGAACTGTGTCTCTCTCTCATCCCCAAATTCATGTGTTGAATCCCGAACCCCACAGTGTGACTATATTTTGGATGTAGGAGGTAATTAAGGTTAAATGAAGTCCTAAGAGTGGGGCCCTACCCCAATATTATTGGTGGCTTTCTAAGAAGAGGAATAGAGAGATCTTTTTCTTTCTGCCATACAAGAACACAGCAAGAAGCTGGCATCTGTCAGCCATGAAAAGTGTCTTCACCTGAATTCTGCAGCTATCCTGATCTCAAACTCCAGCCTCCAGAACTGTGAGAAAATTATGGTATTTTGTTATAGCAGCCTGAGATGAGTAACATAATACTTATGCTATTGAGTCCCACCAAACTTTATTATAGCTATACAATGGAGTTATTGGACATTAGCCCAGCTAATAATAAAGTGACAATTTGTTTTATATTTTGCTACTATTTTTCATGTATAATCTACTTAAGGTAGCCCAGTGGTGGCTGGAGTAATGGAAAAGGGAAGATTCATAAACTTGTGCCCTGTAAAATGATAATATCAAATGTCATAAAACCACACCCTTGAATCTATCAACTCTGTTACCGGCAATATGCGGAACCATTATCATATTAGGCTTAGGTCATTTCAGTGTCCTTCCAAAAGATGACCTTGCTCACTGTCTTTACCAGATATAGTCATCTGAAATTACACATTAAAAAATGTTTAATCCTGTTCAAAAATCATCAATGCTGAAGATTCTTCAGTCTATGAAATAAATTTTAATCTGAGACCCTAGCACTCATGATCCTCTGTAATCTGGGCCCAATTTAAATTTCCTACATATAATATTAATAAATGCTCAGTAAATACTTGTCTAATTAATTTTCCATCCTCAACAAGTTCTCACTCTCCCTTGAACTTGCATTGTCATTCCTGCTTTTATGACCTTGGTTCATCCTGTAATCAACTGCCTACTCAAAATACCTGTCATAATCCTATCCATCTTAAAAGAACAAATACAAAACCCATTTACTATAATCCATTTTCCAATTCCAAACCATAGGAATATTCTCTTCCTATAACTCCTCTGCCTTTTTGACCTAAATTCTTAATTCTAGCATTTTACATATTCTGTATGTAAACATATATTCCTAGCCTTTAAAAAATATCTTATTACCCCATCTAGATTGTAAACTTCTGTAGGAATTTCATTCTTAGTACCTCAGTTCAGTTCAGTTCAGTCGCTCAGTCATGTCCAACTCTTTGCTACCCCATGAACCACAGCATGCCAGGCCTCCCAGTCCATCACCAACTCCCGGAGTTTACTCAAACTCATGTTCATTGAGTTGCTGATGCCATCCAACCATCTCATCCTATGTTGTCCCCTTCTCCTCCTGCCTTCAATCTTTCCCAGCATCAGGGTCTTTTCAAATGAGTCAGTTCTTCGCATCAGGTGGAGTTTCAGCTTTAGCATCAGTCCTTCCAATGAATATTCAGGACTGATTTCCTTTAGGTTGGACTGGTTGGATCTCCTTGCAGTCCAAGGGACTCTCAAGAGTCTTCTCCACACCACAGTTCAAAAGCATCAATTCTTCAGTGCTCAGCTTTCTTTATAGTCCAATTCTCACATCTATACATGACTACTGGAAAAACCACAGTCTTGATGAGACAGACGTTTGTTGGCAGAGTAATGTCTCTGCTTTCTAATATGCTGTCTAGGTTGGCCATAACTTTTCTTCCAAGGAGTAAGCGTCTTTTAATTTCATGGCTGTAGTCAACATCTGCAGTGATTTTGGAGCCCAAGAAAATGAAGTGTGTCACTGTTTCCACTGTTTCCCCATCTATTTGCCATGAAGTGACGGGACTAGATGCCATGATCTTAGTTTTCTGAATGTTGAGTTTTAAGTCAACTTTTTCACTTTCCTCTTTCACTTTCATCAAGAGGCTCTTTAGTTCTTCACTTTCTGCCATAAGGGTGGTATCATCTGCATATCTGAGGTTATTGATATTTCTCCTGGCAATCTTGATTCCAGCTTGTGCTTCATCTAGTCCAGCATATCTCATGATGTATTCTGCATATAAGTTAAACAAGCAGGGTGACAATATACAGCCTTGACATACTCCTTTTCCTATTTGGAACCAGTCTATTGTTCCATGTCCAGTTCTAACTGTTGCTTCCTGACATGCATATAGATTGGAAGAGGCAGGTCAGGTGGTCTGGTATTCCTGTCTCTTGAAGAATTTTCCAGAGTTTGTTGTTGTCCACAGAGTCAAAGGCTTTGGCATAGTCAATAAAGCAGAAATAGATGTTTTTCTGGAACTCTCTTGCTTTTCTGATGATTCAACAGATGTTGACTATTTGATCTCTGGTTTCTCTGCCTTTTCTAAATCCAGTTTGAGTATCTGGAAGTTCACGGTTCATGTACTGTTGAAGCCTGGGTTGGAGAATTTTGAGCATTATTGTACTAGCGTGTGAGATGAGAGCAACTGTCCAGTAGTTTGAGCATTCTTTGGCATTGCCTTTCTTTGGGATTGGAATGAAAATTGACCTTTTGAGTCATGTGGCCACTGCTGAGTTTTCCAAATCTGCTGGCATATTGAGTGCAGCACTTTCACAGCATCATCTTAGTACCTAGAATTCTTCATTAATCTTTCCCTGGAAATTCAGCCTGAAATAATCTCTCTACTTTGACTAGTTAGTACTTATTTTCTATAGACTTCATTAAACCTTGATTATATCCAATATATTGTTATTTGTCATATACTATTATTATTATAGTCTTCATAGGTTCTTGCTCAGTGAAATAGAATTTAAGTTCCTTGAAGTCACAGGCTTTTATTCTTACAATGTCTTGAACTGCAGTATGTAAAAATTTGTATATAAAGAGTCATGAAGAGCAAAGGACCAGAAGTAAGAAGACCTGGGTTCTAGTTCATGGTTTAGTTAACCAACCATCCATGTTGGGCAGTCTTTTAATAAACCTTTCTGGGTTTTTTTAGAGGAAAGTTGTGTTGGGAGATTGTTAAGATATTTTATAGATTTATTTTCTGATATTTGGGCCATAGTTTGCCTCTTTCTATGGTGTCCAAACTGAGACACAAAGAGAAGTATCTACCTCTGAAAAGAGGATAGGAACAAAGAAGAACTCTGACATTTGGAAGCTGCCAGTGGGATATCTGAATTGAGTCAGGGTTATATAAAGGTCTGAATTCTTCCAGAGAATATTTTTGGTTTTACTTTGCTGCTTTCCAGATGTTGGTTACTCAACTACTTGTGCAAGCATAGTATATTAATTAGGGTTCTCCAAAGAACAGAACCAATAGGATTATATCTATATCTATAGAAAGGTAATATCTTTCTATAGAGAGATTATATCTATATCTAAGAAAGAGATAGAGACTGATTGATTTACTGATTGATTTTTAAGTAACTGGCTCCTGTGATTGTACAAGCTTGGCAAGTTTAAAATTTGTAGGTCCTTTTAGGCTGGAGACCCAGAGTAGAATTGCAGTTTGAGTCCAAAGGCACTCTGCTGCCAGATTCCTTCTAAGGGGAGGTAAACTTTCAACTGATGGGATGAAGCCCAACCACATTATGGAGCTGTTGTTGCTAAGTCCTGTCCAACTCTTTGCAACCCTATGAACTGCACCCCAGGCTACCCTGTCCTTCACAATCTCCCAGCATCTGCTCAAATTCATGTTCTTTGAGTCAGAGGGCAACTATCGAAGGCAATTTGTTTTACTCAAAAATCACCAATTTAAATGTTAATTTCATCTAGAAAACACCTTTGCAGTATATCTAGAATAATATTTGACCTCAACAAATCGACATATTAAACTAACCATCACACATAGATTCTGTCATTGAAGAAAATAAAGAATAATTCAGATGGCTTCCACTGATTTCATTCCATCAATAGTTTATCAGTCCTCTCTTTGGTGATCTGAGAGAGAACATAAATCTAGTGCATTCCTTTTTGTCATTCTCATCAGACTTAGTGTCCTTACTTAGAAAAAGCAGTTATGCTACAGTCATGTATCTCAAATTAAAGAATCTATTTACATATTCTAATCCTGCCACTTCCCAGGTGGCTCAGTGGTAAAGAATCTGCCTGCAATGCAGGAGATGCAGGTTCAATCCATGGGTCAGGGAGATCCCCTGGAGAAGGAAATGGCAACCCACTCCAATATTCTTGCCTGGAAAATCCTATGGATAGAGGAATCTGGTAGGCTGCAGTCCGTGGGGTCTCAAACAGTCAGACATGACAGCGACCAAACAGCAACAACCACCAGGACCTGCCACTTACTCACTATAAATTTTAAAAAGTCACTTACTCTCATTGACTCTTCGTTTCTTTGAAATGAAAATGAAAAGGATAAGGCAGGTTATGAGGATCACATGAAATTATATGGGAAATGGTTTTCATATTATAAATGGTATTCATGTTATATGTTAAATGGTCTTCATATCAACTATAACTATTGTGTATTAAATAAATACTCTCTGCCTACCTAAAAAATCTATTTTGAAAACTATATCATTCATTCACATCTATTCACTCATTTAGCAAATATTTATTAAATATTTTAAAATAAATCCTTATTAAATATAAAAAACCATCTATTGAAATATTAAACCAAGTTTCTATAAAACAACAGTGTCCTACAAAAATGTGGAGAATTATCAAAAGCACTGAATAAATAGCTGGTATTCTGTATAGTTATTATCAACTCAGGTACTACTGGACATGGGCTGGAATAACTTTTAATAACAGCACTTGTTCATTAAATTGGCGCTGCTATCTATCTATAAAGCAGTCTTTGGTCAGGTTCCCTACAAGCAAGGACTAAAAGGGAGAGTCTTGCAGCAGTGATTTATTAGGAGACTCTTCTTGAGTGAAGGAAGCAGGTAGGGCAATAGGGAAGAAGAAGGTAAGCAAGGATATAGTCTTACCTGAAGACTACCTTGAGTCAAAGGTTAATTTGTGGTACCCCAGAGTCAGTCAGTTACTGGCTGTGGGCTGCCTCCCTGATGGTGAGACCATAACCTCTCAGGGGAAGAAAGTAGCCATGGGTTATCAGCCAACGTAATTAACAAGTGGGGCTGGGTGCACCTTCCAGTATAAACGGAATCTGAGAACAGGGCAACAATAACCTTTAGTATAAAGTGCCAGCAATGTTCATAAAAATAACAGAAGCACTGCAAAGGTGTTCACGACTTTCTGACTCCTCAAGTCAGACTTACTAACATCCACATAGTCTTTTACAGAATTCAAATGCTCTGAAAACTGCTTCTCCTTAATATATAAAAATTAAATTTCTATGAATACTAATATCTTGTTATATGGAATTTCTCTTTCTTATATAAGTTTTATTATGTTTTGAAAACAGAACCAGAAGAGATTCTTATTTCTGTTTTGTTGATTATCTGTCAGCTGCTAAGAAACATAAATGTGAATAGGCTTAAGCAATTCTGTTTCTTGGAAACAGCAAGCAAACAATTGTTGGATTTATATGATAAAATTAGGTCAATAATATACTCAACTTACACTTTTGAAATGCGTTCTAAGTAAAAAGTAAGTAAACAGAATAATGTACTTTCATTGTAAAACTGTAAAAAGCAGATTTTCTAGTAAGATAGGTTTGCACAAGTGGGAGTTTTTATAGATAGTTAAAGGCAGGTAATTCTAATAACATGTGTATCCACAATGAAAATTAGAGCTTTAGTTTTTTACTTTTACCTGTTAATTCTTAAGGCAAAACCAAGTGATCAATTATATTAATAGTTAGCATGTGTTTATAGGGTGAATTCGTAAATAGTTGTTTCCATTAAAAGGTAGCTGTGGAAACTAGAGGATCTAATTGTTTTAAGAAACAGAGCCATAAAGCTTTTAAAATCATGAAGAAGTGCCAAGGTATTCATTTAGGTGATTTAAAAATTTTTCTTCTTTGTTCTTAGTATAAATACCCTGACATCATCATCATCATTATATAATATTTATTTGTAATACTTTACAACACTTAAAGGAAACTGTTTTAAAGGTTATGAGAAGCTGTTATGATTAATAATAAAGCAAGGGGAAAAGGACTCAATATTTTTCTTTTTCTTCTGTTTTTCTTCCTCCAGGTGGGAAAAGGAGCATCTAAAAATACTTTGTTTTCCTGGCAACAAAGGGAAAAACTGGATAAAGCTGAAATTCATAAAGTCTCAAAATGTTCTGGGCATTGGTTCCTATTTGAATTTTTAGAGTTACCTCATAACTTAAAAGACACTAGAAAAAAATGTTGTTGTCCTCTCTACTTTGAATTTAAATTGTCTCCATTTTCTTAGAATTAGGTTTGGCTACACTCAGAAAAGCATGTAAACACATGCCCTCATAATCTAGAGGTGAAGAGAACTTTCATAAAAACTCAAGGGCACATTTCATAAAGAAAATATATTGATGGACTTGACAAAATTAAAGTTAAGGATTTCTGTTCAATGATAGGCATCATAGACAAAGATATCCAATATTTGACAACCTAGAAAAATATAAATCTAAAATATACAAAGAAACTTACAAATCCATACCAAAAAGATGAGAATCACAACATAAAACAGGGACACATGTGTGCATGCTCAGTGAATAAGTCATGTCCAACTCTTTGTGATCCCATGCACTGTTACCTGCCAGGCTCCTTTGTTCATGGGATTTCCCAGGCAAGAATACTGGAGTGGGTTCCCATTTCCAATTCCAGGGCATCTTCCTGACCAGGATTTGAACCCTTGTCTCCTGCATTGGCAGGTGGATTCTTTACCACTGAGCCACCAGGGAAACCCCATAAAACAGTGATTAGACAATTCCTTGAAAGTCAAATATGAATTAGCAAATACATGACAAGATTCCCAACTCTTGATTCTCAGTAGACTGGCAAAAATTAGTGCTAAGCCAGTATTAAATAGATATGGAAAGATGGGTACTCTTAAACAGTACTAGTGGCAGGATACACTGGTACAGACATTGCAGAGAACAATCTGGGCATGCTTACTGGAGATGAAGGTGAGCCAGTAATCCATTTCAGGGATGCATCCCAGAGAAACTTGAGCCCAGGTTCATAAGGGGACAGTCACAAAGAAGTTCATTGTAGCTGCAAGTTAGAGGAAGCTGGGTGCCTATCACTGCAGGAAGGAGTAAATAAAACGTGGTATATGTATTCGGTAAAATACATTTCAGCACTTGCAAGCAATAAACTAGTGTTTTATACAGTAGAATAGGTGAATCTCTAAATAAATGTTTATTTAGAACCAATTACTTTTACAAGCTGGACCTCAACATCTAAGACTTAATGGCCCATTGACTATATTGTCCTCTATTGCTCTGTATTATGTCTTGCTCAGGCTTCCTCTACTAGATGTTATCTTCCTGGAAACCAAAGAGACTTCTTCAGAGCTCCCTGTTGTGCCTAGAACAGTGTTACATATGTAGGAGTATCTCAATAAGTATTTGAATTAATACATTTTAATTTCGGATTTGAAATTGTGGTGGTCAGAGACGGAGAGAAGTGATCATAATTTAATGTTTAGAAAAATTCATCCTTTTGCAGCTAGGAATTAGTTTTGAAAGTGGAGGAGAGCAGAGAATCCTGAAAGAAATGGAGTTCTTTATGGAACTAGAGGAGAACGAAGTAGAATAATCACTTTCACACTGTGAATGGAGTAACCCTCCAATCAATGAAGGCAATTAAGCCTGCCTTAGGATCTTCTTTTCTCCTTCTATTAATGTTTTCTTCTTCAGTACTATAACTATGTCCCTGAACACATACAACTTTTTGTTTTACTTTAGTTTAAAAATAAAACTAATATGAGATAACTTAGAATATGGTTCTTCAGTCTATAATACTGTTTAGTCCTTTCTCCCCAGATTTAAGAAAAAATATGTCCCTTTTGTTTTTGATGAAAATTATCATTTTCGCTATGGTTGCCAAATGTATAAATGAATTTTTATATATTAAATTGTGGTGGGTCATTTCCTTGGAGACTGTGGAGGGTATACATAGTGGGTATATAATCTGAGATTTCCAATCTCTTTCTGAAAATGATTTGAATGAGAGACAAAGGATGTCTCTGAAAGGGAAATTGATCTTTGTGTAAGATCCAACAGGAAGTTGGAGCTTTGAAACAAGAAGATATATGTAGCTTGCTCAGCTCTTTGGAAGGTGCAAATGAGATGTGGATGGACTCCAGGGAATGGTGGTTGAAGGGAAAGTAATGCGAAGTGGAAAGAATCAGGGATATGATGTAATCAGACAAGGGTGCAGTATCTATTTCAGCTACTTAGTAGTTTTGTAATCTGGATAGAGTCAGTAAACATCTCTGAACCTTTGTTTTCTTTTTTTTTATGATAGGGATATGGGAAGACCTTTAATTCACACTCCTCTAAGAATGTTATCATTAGCTAAAAAGATCACTGGTGAGATAAAAAAAATTATAAATGATAAAAGCTTTGGAACATAGAGGAGAAACTGAGCTTTGTTTATTTTAATGACTGGCTTGAAATGAAATGGGCCTGAAACATAGTAGGTACTCAACAAATATTTGTTAAATGAATATGTCTCAGAAAAATGGAATAGATCAAGGAAAAGAAAAGCCAGGAGAGTGCATTAAGACCAAAGAGATTTTTGGGCCAGGCACGTAGGGGGCAGAGGAGGGAAGGCAGATAAGAAATTGTCTTCTTCATCCAGGGGTCAGGACCAGGGAAAGCTGAAGAAGCCAGGGTAGATAAGAGTGTTGAGAGAACACTACTCCTAAAGATAGGCAGGCACCATTTAGAGAGTTAAGATTCACAGTAGCTATGCCTACTCAAATATACCTTGAACAACCAATCTGAATTATTTGAATTTACATTTAAGGTAATTAGAAAGCAAGATGAGGAGGAAGTGAGGAGTCACATGAAATCATCCATTACAGGTAGAATCAGACAGACTAGAGTTTAAATCCAAGTTAATGTAGCTCAGCTGGTAAAGAATCTGCCTGCAACGAAGGAGAACCTGGTTTGATTTCTGGGTTGGAAGGATCTGGTGGGGAAGGCAATGGCTACCCATTCCAGTATTCTAGTCTGGAGAATTCCATGGGGTCACAAAGAGTTGGACATGACTGAGCAACTTTCACTTTCACCATTCACTAAGAGCATAAATATTAGCAAAAAATTAATCTCTGAGACTTCTAGAAATTCAAGACTAAAAGATGAAAATTATATCTACTTTGTAGAGTTGTTTTGAAGATTAGATAAGTGACTATATGAAAAGGACCTAAAACGTGCCTGATATAATTTTTTCAAAATCATTACTATTATCATTATTATTGTTTTTACTATAGCAGTTGTTGTTACTGTATTGTTACCGTAGCAGTTATACCCAATAGGTTGTGTATCAGCCAGTTCCATTTGTGACTTGACTTCAGCTCAAGAACTTGGGATTTATAAAGTGAGTTAGTAAGTTTTTTCTCTATTTTGGGGTTTTTTCCCAATGGTGGTTTTTCCTTTTTAGTGCTTGTTTAAAGCACTCCCATCCCCCTCCCCTCCCTGATTCTAACTTTAGTCTTAGCAGCACCAAAGGAACTTTCCCCACTCACTCCAGGGTGGCTAAGTGGCAGGCAAGGCTGTGGGCTGGCCATTTAGGCCTAGGATCTCAAGTCTCACAGGAATCAAAGAACCAGAGGGAGAGGGGAGGAAGGGGAGGGGAGGAGTTGAGACAGGCATGTCTCAAGAGTCCGTATCAGAGAGAGACTGCACCACATTCAAACATAGTAAAATCACCTTCCCAATAAGAGATGGTATAGTCCTCAGGTACTTGTTTGTGCCTGCATGCTAAGTTGCTTCATTTGTGTCCCAACTCTGCCACCTGTATTGCTGATCCTGTACCTGACACCGGTTATCTCTCTGTTCACACTGTACTGTTTGCAGAACCCATGGTAGGCAAGGCGCCAGCTGAGGCTGGAAGGAGACTGGAGGAGCCACGGGAACTGCAGACAGGTTTATTCTCTCCTGTCTGGCACAGTAGCCATATCACAGTCTCTCTCCTGGCTGACGCCGCAGCCATAGCAACAGCCACAACATAACCATAATGAAGCCATAACAGAGTCATAACATAACCTCATGTAACATAACCATGATGTTTCTCCAATGTGTCCCTAATGCAGCAGCAGCCAGGGCTTTCATGTTGAAGCCCGCATAGGCCCACCATACAAAGTAGCTCATGACCAGGTGAGTACCTCCTGATGCAAATGTGCAGTGCTATATGTGATTTCGGCTGTTACATAATCATGCAAAGTCATTGTTTATAGAACATGGGTGAGAAGGCTCTGAGAACATGGGGAGAGAGAGCCTAACTGACACCATCTTGTTAATTTCCTCACACCACCCTATGGACTGTAGCCTGCCAGGCTCCTCTGTCCATGGCATTCTCTAGGCATGAATACTGGAGTGGGTTGCTGGGCCCTTCTCCAAGAGATCTTCCAGACCCAGGGATCAAATCAGTGTCTTTTATGTCTCCTGCTTGGCAGCTGGGCTCTTTACCACTAGCACCACCTGGGAAGCCCCTAATGCTCAGATTACTCGTTTATAAGGCATTCTTGGATGGAGAATAGAACTCTTGCTTCATAAAGTCTTCTGGTTTGTAAGTTACATACTTATATAAGCAGACAAGCTTAGATATGATGTCAACATTTTGCAACTGAACAGAGTAATACGAGAATTCATATAAGATTAGTTACGGAAATTACACTAATACTGACAAATTGCGGAAACTCCAATATTTCGGCCACCTCATGTGAAGAGTTGACTCATTGGAAAAGACCCTGATGCTGGGAGGGATTTGGGGCAGGAGGAGAAGGGGACGACAGAGGATGAGATGGCTGGATGGCATCACCGACTTGATGGGCATGAGTTTGAGTAAACTCCGGGAGTTGGTGATGGACAGGGAGGCCTGGCGTGCTGTGATTCACGGGTCGCAAAGAATCGGACAAGACTGAGCGATTGAACTGAGCTGATACTAGAGTTAGCCAATGAGATGGCTTATTACTGCTAAATCAAATTTTCAGACATTTAGTTCTGGGGAAATGTGTTAGACTGTTAACCAGAGGTTTTAGCTAGTTTTGCAGTTACCTTTATCCTAAGAGGTTTTGACAGAAACAGGTTTCCATCTGTCATATATAGTTTCCCCCCTAAACTCCCTGATCAAAAACCTAGTTTTATGTCACCTCCTCAGTTGGGGCGCCGACTGACTAGTTCCAAGTCTGGGGCCTGGGAAGGCCAAAAGTAGCCTAAGAGGAACGTAGCTCTGGGTTTTCCCTTTAATTTTCGGCCCAAGCTTTTCTGCTGAGGAAATTGTTTCTGAGGGCCGAGAGAAATCTCAGTTCCACAATTCCAGATAGAAAGTACTATTTCTGTAGGAAAACAGTCCTAACACTCACATATCCATGTGTGAAGAGAAAGTCTAGGAAATAGACTCCGGTGAAGTGTGACTCCATAGCGGGGAATGGAGAGGGTGCTGCTCAAGAGTGTGTAGGACGTGGGGTCTGTTTGCGTGTTTGCTTCAAGTCCTCAGAGAGGGACAGATGGCAATTCAGAACTGCACTTCATTGAGGGACTGCTGACGGGAACCCTGAGGTGCTGAGATATTCTAAACAAAAGGCTAAGGCGTAAGAAAAACAAGGCGAGAGTCG
The DNA here is from genome assembly GCF_023699985.2 of Odocoileus virginianus. Taxonomy (NCBI): domain Eukaryota; kingdom Metazoa; phylum Chordata; class Mammalia; order Artiodactyla; family Cervidae; genus Odocoileus; species Odocoileus virginianus. The sequence goes on from NC_069688.1 coordinate 28,838,854, forward strand.
AACAAAGGCCGCCATTGGGCGGCAAGAGGCAATCCAACACGGTGCACTCACCCAGAGAGCCGCTGAACCGCGGAGCTGGGCGGCCCCCGCGCAGCGGCTGCAGGAGGCGGGCCACCTAGAGTCCCCGCCCCCTCGTAGCCCCCGCCCCTCCCGCGCCGGGCCAATGGGAGCTCGGAATATTAGCAGGTGGGAGGCGCGGCCGGGTTGCTACAGCCGGAGCTGGGCGGTGGCGGCTGTGGCGGGTGCAGCTCAAGGAGTTCGGCAGATCCAGAAGCGTTGGCGCAATGGAGGGACTGGAAGGTGAGGAGATGAAAGGATGTGGGCGGGGCGCCTGGGGGTGGGGTGGCGGGGGGAAGGGTCTGCCCTGGACCTCGGTACCCGGGAGGCGAGGGCAGGTTTCATAGTGGTGGACCCCGCCGCTCCTTCGGAGGCCGGGATGATCCGGCTCTCTGCAGCCCCCGACGCGGTCGAGCTGATGATCCTTAGGCTACCCCTCCTCAGACGGTTTATACCTGAGGCGCTCCTCCGCCCTACCCCCACAAGCCTGATCTGCCCTCTGGTAAACGCCTGCAAATTCCTTCTTACCATTTTCTGGTCTGCCTGACTCCCTGAGTGTCCTATTGGTAATAACAGCCTCTGGCCAAATTTTATTTTCCTTGCAAAGTGGACTCTCCATTCATGTCTGCCGCCTCCCCACCGCCAGCCTTTGCAGGAGCCCCGGGGTGTGTCTCCAGCCTTGAGCTGCTGATACTTTCCTTGGCCACTTTCCTTGGTTTCCCTAGGTAACCGTTTTTCCATTTCTGCAGCATCTTTTATGGGAGGGGTGCCGAGAGCATCTCTCGAGGAAATGTCACGGGCCAGTTTTAGAGCCGGGACAATAGGTTAACAGAAGGGTTTAAGGGTTTATTCACGAGGACTCTCTAAGGAAAAGCCGACATTGATTCTTTATCTTTGAGTTTATCTTTGTGTTGTACCAGGACTCCAGATTTTGCTTTGTTCCCTGTTCTTTCACTTCCCGGTTCTCCTTACCTATGTTATCCTGTGTGATACAGCATTTGCTTAAAGACAACAAAGGAAAAGAAGAAAATAGCATTAGCAATAGCGGTTTCAAGATTCCTTTTCAAATTGTGCTTAATCCTTCTGATGAAGAATAACCCTAACAGAACTGAGGGATCCTGTTGCAATGATTTAGCTTTTTTTCCTCCTCTTAATTTACATAGATTCAGATGGAATTAATAAACAGAGTCATTGAGCCCTGTGTATTGTTGCATGCTGGAGAGTAAATTATTTTAGGTTGTGTTATGAAAAGAAAAGTAATAACTGTTAACTTTCTGCAGTGACCTAGTCTCACCAAAAAGCAAATACAGTAATGAGTATGATATTATTTCATGCTTTTGCTCCTAGGTGACGCTCTCATACTAACCACCTTGAGGATGATAGATAATCGACACCTGTGATGATTTTCTGTTTGTGTGCAGCTGCAGTGTACTATAACAAATGAAGTTCTTGTTCTTTACTTATTTAATTTATTTTAGGCAGATCACTCGAAGTTTCCATGAAGTAGGGATTGTAATGGTATTCCTTACTCAAGGTGTTTTTGTTTAGAGAACTCCTAGAGACATCTTATTATTATTATTTTTAATGAATTTTCAAACATATGGTGGTATTTTAGCATAGGATCTTGGGTTCTGGATTTCTTATGAAGTTATTTTAATACACATACAGTGCTTTAGAACGGTTTTTCTGAAGCTTTATTTTTCTATTATTTTATTTAGCATTTGTAATTGAGGCAAAGATCTTCATCTGACTTTTCATTTATTTATGCTAAGCATCTAAAACAATGTCTGATACAAAGTAGGTATTCAATAAATATTTGTTAGATAAATGACTTTGTCCATGAGAGGTCCTGGGGATGCGAGAAAAAATCAAAAGTCAAAGCGCTCTTCTCATTGAGCCTACATTTTAGTGAATCTTATGTTTTAGCAGTGCTGACATTACTTTTGAAATCTTACCATTAATGCTCTTAAAATACAATGAAAACCTATTATAATACTCAATTACATGGGTGAAGAAAAACATGAATTCTGCTGTAATATGTTACATATTAATACATATTAGTATGTAATATGTTATGTTATCATGGGTATGTTTTAGGGGCCCAACTTGTGATGTTTCATGTTAAACAGTACTTCTTTATGCGTTTAATTTTTTTTTAAACAAAATTAAGTTGCTACCATTAACAATGTTATGGTGTGTTAATTGTAATGAATTAGGTTACAATATATGAAATTATTCTTTTTCTAGAGCAAAACAGTTGAATATTGGTAATTTCAAAAGGTAATGAATTTTTTTATTTTAATAAAATAAAAGCTCTCAGTTTTGTTGAAATTAGTGCCTTTCTTTTTCTCCTCCATCTTTTAAAAAATTAGCCCTTGTTAGGTCTCACTTTATAAAGATGAAATTTGAGTCTTAATGAGGAATTAATTCATTAATTCATTAATTAATAATTCATTAATTTATTCCTCTGTGACTTCATTTAATACACAGTGGTAAATTGGTACAGTGATGATAGAGTTTTCCCTTATTGAAAATTAAAATCCAGCATATCAAAGGTGTCTAATGAACCTCATATTGCAGTATTCAGTAGAAAATCTTTGAGAATTTGCTTAATACATACCATGTGTGCTTGTGTGGTTAGTTGCTCAGACATGTCTGTCTCTTTGCGACCCCAAGGACTGTAACCTGCCAGGCACCTCTGTCTAAGAATTTCTTCAGGCAAGAATAATGGAGTGGATTGCCATTCCCTTCTCCAGGGGATCTTCCCGACCCAGGGATCAAACCCCTCTCCTGCATTGCAGAAGGATTCTTTACCATAATAATTGAGTAAATATAGTACTGCTTGCCATTAAATTAAAAGGAATTAAACCCATGTTTTTAATTGAAGCCAGTTAGCACGATTGAAGTGACTTAGCAGCAGCAGCAAACTAAACTTGATTGTGAAATCAGAAAATATATGTACTCCTGAAAAATTTTATTGAAGATTATCATACTCTTGGGGCTTCCCTGGTAACTCAGCTGTTAAAGAATCCATCTGCAATGCAGAAGACCCCAGTCCAATCCCTGGGTTGTGAAGATCCCTGGAGAAGGTATAGGCTACACACTCTGGTTTTCTTGGGCTTCCAGGGTGGTTCAAATGGTAAAGAATTCAAGTGCAATGAGGGAGACCTGGATTCAGTCCCTGGGCTGGGAAGATCCCATGGGGAAGGAAATGGCTACTCACTGCAGTATTCATGCTTGGAGAATTACACGGACAGAGGAGCCTGGCAGGCTACAGTCCATGGGGTTGCAAGAGTTGGACACAACTTAGCGACTAAACCACCACCCTGCGCTATAGGTGTGTCTAAAGGCAATAAAAGTCATTCTAGACCTGGGAAGGTTCAGTCTCTTTCAAGCTTTTCATCTGTCAAATGGAGAGAGGACAAACCCTAAGCAGGTTTTATCCATATGTATTGTCATTCCTTTCATGTGTGGATAAGTCATTATTAAAAATTGTGACAGATCTTCCTGCCTAGTCCTTTTTTGGACTGCTAGAATTAGTAGGGCTTAGGGTACTGCCCGCTAAAACTTGATTAACCTTTGATTGCTCTTTTCTAATGTAGCTCTTAATGTAGTTGAAGAAAGCCATGCTGTCCCTTTAGGGGTTTTTGTTTGTTTTTCCCTAATCTAAGCTCTGGTTTAACTGATAATTCATCATCTTTACTAATTTATCTTGATTCTTTTTTTTTTTTTTTGGTACTGACTTTGATGCCATATTATTTTAATAGCCAATGTATTGGACAGATCTGTGCTTGGATCCTTGCTTTGTTTCTTTTTAGCTTTGGAGCTAATACACTCCAATCTACCTGAACTATATTAAATATTAAATGATGTAACATATATTAAGCATTTGGCAAACTGCCTAGTACATAGGAGGCCGCCTTTAGTGCTTGTTTATTGGATGGATAAAAATCCCAGGAAGTGTGTTAGAACCTTAAGAGTGGTTCAGTATAGGTACAACATAGCAGACTTGGAAGGGGTTGTGGGCAATCTCACTAGATAACTGTGGCAGCAGAAAAGGTTGGAGAAGGGAGAGGCTGGAAATGTGTATATGTGATAAAGATCTGAACTAAGGCAAAAGCAGCAGAAATTAAGGGGAGATAGGTATAGAAGACATTTCTGTGATGGAGAGATGAGATAGAACTGCTGGATGTGGGAGGGAGGAGGAATCGAGGATAAAGCAGTTGTGTATCTTGGACTAAGACGTAATACTATCTTTAACCAAGAGAAGGACAAGTTTGGAAGATGAGGTAATGATTTTGGCTTTAGAAATGTTGTATCTGTGTGGTACTCGGGGCATATCTGGTAGAAAAGTTTTATAGCTGCCTGTAAATATCTATCTGGAGTTTTTAGTTTAGTAGTTATCAGCTTATTAGTGACAGAAAATAGGTATGTTTGCTCAGCGAAGCTAGATTTAACAAGATGAAGAAAAAAAAACTTGGGGGGGACTGATGCTTTAAGGTTGAGCAGGAAAGGAAACTAGAGTAGGGGGCAGGCATTCTTTAAAAAGGCTTAAAAATTGTCAAGAAAGGGAAGTGGGGGAGAATGAAGATTTACCGAGTATGTTGGAAAAAGCCTGTCACACTTTGTATTCTTAGAGACCTAGGTACTAACCAGGTGCAACCCTGCTGGCTTGTGAAATCTGAAACACTTGGGCTTAGGAGAAAGAAAGATCACTGAAGCCAAGAGAGAAAGGGCTTTAAAGGTAGAAGGGATTGGTGAGCAATGCCTCGTGATACAGGAAGGTCCTGTAAGGTGAGGATTCAAGAGGCATTTCAATTTGACAATTAATAGATTAATGGTAATCAGTTGCTTCTGTTTCCTAAGGTCTTTGTCTCCTTATTGAAGAAACTTTACCTGATCGTACCTACTTCCCAGACACACGCAGAGTATTATGACTGTCTTCTCTCTGCTTACTCTGTTCTGTTTTTCTGTCGTTGCACTGTGCTTTTCACTACAATACATTTTATAAACAGTGATAGTAGCTCAGTCGTGTCTGACTCTTTGCAACCTCATGAACTATAGCCTGCCAGGCTCCTCAGTTCTTGGGATTCTCCAGGGAAGAATACTGGAGTGGGTAGCCATTCCTTTCTCCAGGGCATCTTCCTGACCCAGGAATGGAACCTGAGTCTCCCACATTGCAGGCAATATTTTACCATCTGAAAAACTAAAGAAGCCCATATAAACAGGTAAATATATAAAATGTCAGGTAGTGAAAAAAAGTGATTCCCCCCCCCCCCCCCCCAAAGAGTAGAAGCTTGGTAAGATCAGGGTCTTTGATTTCATCTTGTTTGCCTAATTTCATCCCTGTTTGCATCCTATTTTCATATTTCATCCTGTTTTCATCCATTTCATATCTCATTTCATTCCTGTTTGCCTAATTCCTAGAACAGTTCCTGTCTCATCGTAGGTGCTCAATAAGTACTTGTTGACTCAACATATGTGTCTATTTTAATACAGTGTTTAGTCCTGATAAAGCTTGCCTGTATTTCAGATTGGGAGTGAATGAAAGGTAGAGAGGAGTTAGTCAGTAAATGTAAGCCAGTGTTTCAAAAAACATGTTACACAGGATATTGGTCCTAAATAACTTTTAGGCACAGAAAGGATTTCTGTTGGGAAAATAACAGCATACTAAATCTCTCTCTCTCTCTCTCAAGACTGAGGAAGTTCTACTCTTAAGAAAACCTGTTTGTTTAATCTAGCATTTTCCAAACATTTAACCATAAGCAAAGGATTTGAGGGTGATTGGTAGAGGTAGTGGAAATGACTAGTCAAGTTCAAACAGGATAGGAATGGAAGTACAGCCAGGAATGGGTTATAAGAAAAATGCAAGTCTCTGTAGTTAGAGCACTTGTGTATTTTAAGAGTCCAGAGGTGGAGCTTTCTGAGTTCTTTTAGAAGTGGTTGTTTTTGCTGGAGTGCAGGTCACTAAAGTGGACAAAGGGTGAAGGCTGTGTGCTGAGTAGGTTAAGGGTGACTGTGAAATACTGAAATCTAGGATGAGCTGAAAGAGGAATAGCTTACAAGATATTAGAGATCATTGACCTGGAAGTAATTTGATTTTAAAAAAGGGTTGGAGGGGGAAAGTAGTAAAACAACTGCCATGTACTTCAAAGGAGAGGTTTATTGAGATCTTTTTTTAAAAACTTTTATATTGGAGTATCGCTGATTAACAATGTTATGATAGTTTTAGGATAGCAAACGGCCTCAACCATATGTATGCATGTATCTGCATAATGCCCTCCCATCCATGCTGCCAAATAACATTGACCTGAGTTTCCTGTGTACATGTCAGTCCCAAAGGTTGGTTTCAGATAAGCAAGTGACCAGTGGTGAAGGGACAGGCATGTTACACAGAGGCCAGAACTGTTCTTAAGTTATGAGTCTTCTTTTGGAAATGTTCCCTGCTGTTTCTTAAATGTATACATTTTAGAATGTCATAACTATTTTAGATAAAAGCATATTCTTTCATATCACCTATATAATAGTATTATATAAAGATGTCATTTCAAGCCTTATTATCATGCAGAGCAGATTTTGAAATTGTTCAGTACAGTAAGTCATTACAGAATCAACAGTGTGTTTAGGATAAATTTTGTAAGGAGAGGGTGGCTGCTTTAGAATATTAAGTACTTACTCACTTGGTTCTGTCCATCAGTTTGAGTGCTTCTTTCATCAGTGAGTTATCATCTCTCTCTACTGTATTTTTATAAGTCACCCAGTTCTCTAGCTTTTGCCACTCAGGAGAGAGTAGTAGAGTTTGCCTCATGCCCTGGAGAGTAGTAATTTTTATTTTATTGCTTGTGAAGCATTTTTATGTATAACATCTCAGTTGATCCTCTTGAATTTTAAGGTAGATTGAGCAGATGTTATCTTCATTTAACAGATGTTAAACTTGAGGCCACCTATGTGACTACTCATATATTTTCTTATAGTTCATTTAGTGAAAACTTTTCCAACAAGGAGAGAGACATCATGTTCTTTGCTCAAGGTCCTCACAGATTCTCAGTTCTGTGTAAAGACAAGTGAAAGTCACTTCCTCAACATCTTGCAGTTGGTCAGTCGGTTTCATCATTCTTATTTATGACAAACTTTCTTTTTTAAATATAACACCAGTAAGGGAGGTGTCTTATTATCCATATACTTTTAAGGGAGATTTTATTAAATAAATATGCTATATTTATTATGATGTATTAGAGATAGAAGGGGTGCTCCTAGGTCATTTAATCTTAACATCCTTATTTTATATAAGAGGAATGTGAGCCGTAGAGAGGTTTAATATCTTGCCCAGCAAGTCATAGTTCAAAATGACAGAGCTGAGACTTGACTTAGATAATATGAGACAAATTCCAGTGCCTTTTCTATTGTAGAGGATATTAGATCATTGCCATTAGGACTAACTGTGGCTTCGTGACTCTAAAGCCTAAGCTGCTTATCATGACCTCTTGGTAGACATTCTTTGCAGGAGATGTTGATACCAGCACACGTGACATATTTTGTGGATTATAGGGCTATGCTCTAAAAGAGAAAACTAAATTTATATATATATATATATATTTATTTTGAATAACGTAATGACTTTTCATTTTTTGAAATAATTTAAAATGTTTTCTCTTTAATGCTATTTCCTCTTTTTTATGCCTTTGGTGATAATAATTTTCTTTTTCTTTAAATACAATTTGAACTTGTTTGAAGACTTGTAGGAATTAATCCCAGGGGTTGATTTTATGGTAATATTCTTGTTGCCATTATATTAAGTTTTAAACTTTTGTATTAAAAAAAAAATGGAAGAGGATTTGGTTCTTAGATATAGAACCAAAGAAGTAAATCATGTAGACTGTGGACTTTATCAAGCAGTGATTGTATATCTCTACCCTGTGTCACTATTGCTTGGTACATGCTTGGCAGGTAGTAGGAACTCAAGTCGGCATTCACATTATTTCCATGTGTTAACTGATTTTTCTCAACAGTTAATTTTCAACAGATTTTTCTTTGTTATCTATTTAACAAGGAAATACTAAAATATACTTTGAAGCAAGTAGCATGTGGTACTATTCAGCATTTTATATTGATACATTTTTAAATCATTGTTTGGAATTTAAAGGAAGACATGAAAACTATAAATAGGAAAGCAGTATGTAGTATCACTTTGACAGTCCTTATGAAGACATTTTAATCCTCATGTATCTAATGGATTCAGCTGCCAGCAACTGCCTCAGCTTTCTGGACAATTAATGGAATTAAGTGATCCAGATAAATGAAGTTGCTTTGATCTCCCTAAATAACCTAGTCTTTGGTACTAGAAAGGACAAATCAGGCAAAGCTTAGCTATGCTTTTGTACTGTTCACAGCTTAACTGCCACCGTACAGGCATTGGCTTCTATCTGAAATGACAAATAGTCACTGTCTGCCACTGAAATAGGGCAGAGGAACACCTGAAGTATGGAAGAACAAAGCGTTCTTCTGTTACGTCTGCTTGTCTTCCCACCAATGTCTGTTTTGATCCTCCTGATAAGTTTTGTGTGGACTCAATAAATGCCCAACAACATATATATGAAGTCAATAACTGTACTTTTTTCATGAGTTTATTTGTCACTTCTAAAAGATAATGGTTCTCTGATAAAACAATTTTAACCATCAGTAAAATCAGTTCAGTTCAGTCTCTCAGTCATGTCTGACTCTTTGCGACCCCGTGGACTGCAGCACGCCAGGCTTCCCTGTCCATTACCAGCTCTTGGAGCTTGCTCATACTCACATCCTTCGACTCGGTGATGCCATCAACTGTCTTATCCTCTGTCATCCCCTTCTCTTCCCGTCTTCAGACTTTCCCAGCATCAGGGTTTTTTTCCAGTGAGTCAGTTCTTTGCATCAGGTGGCCAGAGTATTGGAGTTTCAGCTTCAGCATCAGTCCTTCCAAAGAATATTCAGGACTGATTTCCTTTATGATTGACTGGTTTGATTTCCTTGCTGTCCAAGGGAATCTCAAGAGTCGTCTCCAACACCAGAGTTCAAAAGCATCAGTTCTTCAGCACTCAGCTTTCTTTATGGTCCAACTCTCACATCCATACATGACTACTGGAAAAACCATAGCTTTGACTAGATGGACCTTTATTGGCAAAGTAATGTCTCTACTTTATAATATGCTGTCTAGGTTGGTCATAGATTTTCTTCCAAGGAGCAAGTGTCTTTTAATTTCATGGCTGTAATCACCACCTGCAGTGTTTTTGGATCCCCCGAAATAAAGTCTGTCACTGTTTCCATTGTTTGCCCATCTGTTTGCCATGAAGTGATGGGACCAGATGCCATGCTCTTAGTTTTTTGAATGTTGAGTTTTAACCCAGCTTTTTCAGTCTCCTCTTTCACTTTCATCAAGAGGCTCTTTAGTTTTCTTTGCTTTCTGCCATAAGGGTGGTGTCATATGCGTATTTGAGGTTATTGATATTTCTCCAAGCAATCTTAATTCCAGCTTATGCTTCATCCAGCCTGGTTTTTCGCATGATGTACTGTGCGTATAAGTTAAATAAGCATGGTGACAATATATAGCCTTGACGTTTTGCTTTCCCAATTTATTCAGTAGAAAATATGGTAAGGATACTATGTTTGTCATTTTAATGAAAATTACAGATATAGAAATAAATTTAGGTGTGGTATTTAGCTAGAAAATAAAATGACAAATTGGCTTAGTTATATAGATCCCAAGGAATGCAGTGAGTGTGTGTATGTATGATGAAATTTGTTATGTGAAAGTACATGAAAGATGCATTATGATAACTTGATTTTGTGAAAGTTAAAGAGACTTCTTTGTTTAATGAACTGTGTCAGATACATTAATGTCCAATTATCTCAATTTGCTGGTCCAGTGAATCTTAATATTATGTGTATGAACAAATGAACAGTTCACATAATGCATAGTAACTAGGTGATCTTTTCCTTAAAGCATAATACTTCTGAGTTTGGTGGGGACAACATTCTTTTTATTCTAGACTCCCTAATCATATTAGGAAGCCACCTCACTAATCTCCAGTATTATTTCTTCCTTTTTTTTTTTTTATTTAAAACTATTATATTGTGGAAAAATAGACATAACATAAAATTTACAGTTTTAACCATTTTTAAGTGTATGATTCAGTTGTATTAAGTACATTCGCATTGCTGTGCAGCCATCATTACTGTCCATCCCCAGAATGGCCTCATCATCCAAATTGTAGCATCTGTTTTCTTCTTATTTTCCTTCCAGTTTGGTATATGTAATTGACATAGAGCACTGTGTAAGCGATACAGGATAATGGTTTGACTTACATATATCATAAAATGATTACCACAGTAAATTTAGTGAACATTTCTCATCTTACATAGATACAAAATAACAGGAAAAGAACATTTTTTTTTTTCCTTCTGGTGAGAAACTCTCAGGATCCAATCTTTTAACTTTCATATACAATATAGAACTGTTAATTATCTTTATCATATTGTCCATTACATCCCTAGTACTTATTTATAACTGGAAATTTGTACTTTCTGATGACCTTCACCCATCTTCCTTCAACCCCAATTCTGGTAACCACGCATTTGATCTCTTTTTCTATGAGTTTCTTTGGGAAGTATAAAATTATTGGGAAGTATAAAGTATTGGGAAGTATAAAGACTATAAAACTATTAATGTTCCTGGGGCAGAGTATAGTGATTTGATGCTTCTCTACATTTCAAAAAGATTACCATAATAAGTTTAGTTACTGTCTGTCATCATGCAAGATATTATATTATTGCTGACCATATTTCCCATGCTGTACCTCTCATACCTGTGATTCATTTATTTTGTAACTGAAAGTTTGTATCCTTTAATTTCTCTTACCTATTTCCCACCCTTCCCTGCACCCCCCCCACCAGAAACCATCTGTTTGTTCTTTGTGTCTATGACTATGCTTGTTTTATAAGTTTGTTCATTTGTTTTGTTTTTTAGATTCTGTGTGTAAGTGAAAGTATACAGAATTTGTCTTATTTTACTTAGCATAGTACCCTCTAGACTCATCCATTTTGTCACAGGTGACAAGATTTCAGTATGAGCACTGATTCAGTCTTGGGATATTGTATTTGTCCATATATCCATTTTATTGGCATTTAATTGTTCAGGGTAATCTCTTATCCTTTGTATTTCCATGGTGTTAAGTATAACTTCTCCACTTCCATTTCTAATTTTTTAATTTGCTCCCTCTTTTTTTCTTGATGAGACTTGCTGAAGTTTTATCAATTTTTTTTTAATCTTTTCAAAGAACCAGCTTGTATTTTAATTGATTTTTAAAATCATTTTTAATCTCTATTTAATTAATTCTCCTATTTTCTTTATGATTTCTTTTCTGCTAATTTTTGAGTTTTGTTTTTCTTTCTCTAGTTCCTTTAGGTGTAAGATTAGGTTGTTTATTTGAGATTTTTCCTATTTCCTGAGATAGATTTGTATTGCTATAAACTTCCCTCATAGAACTGCATTTGCTGCAACTATAAATTTTGGATCATTGTGTTTTTTGTTTTCATTTGTCTCTAGATATTTTTTACTTTGGGATTTTTTCAGTGACCCATTAGTTGTTTAGTTCTATATATTTGTGTGTTTTTTTGGACAGTTTTTTCCCCTTGTAGTTGATTCCTGGTCTCAGCATGAAGTTTCTTGGTATGATTTCAGTCATAAATTCATGGAGACTTGTTTTGTGGCCTAGCACAGAACAACCACTCGTTATGTAGTTTGTCCTGGAGAATGTTCCATGTGCACTTGAAAAGAGGTGTATTCTGATGCTTTTGGATATAATATTCTATATATGTTAAGACCATTTGGTTTAAGGCCAGTGTTTCCTTACGAATTTTCTCTCTGAATGATATGTTCATTGATGTAGGTGGGGTGTTAAAGTCCCTGCTGTTATTGTGTTATTGTCCATTTCCTTTTTATTTGTTTGTTAATATTTACTTTATGCATTTAGGTGTATCTGTTGAGTGCGTATATATTTACAATTGTTACAGCTTCTTAGATTGATCTCTTTATTAGGTAGAGTCCTACTTTGTCTTTTGTTACAGGCAGTGGTTTAAAGTCTGCTTTGTCTGATATAAGTCTGCTACTTAGGTTTTTTTCTAAATTTCTGTTTGTGTGGAATCCCTTTGTCCATCCCTTCACTTTCAGTCTCTTTTCCTTTAGATCTTGATTGAGTCTCTTGAGCAGCATATATAAGGTCTTGTTTTTGTTTCCACTGAGCTACCCTGTGTCTTTTGATTATAGCACTCTATGTCTATATACATTTAATTGTTAATAGGTATGTATTCACTGACATTTTTGAAATTGTTTCCAGGTTTATTTTGTAGTTTTGTTTTTGTTGTTGTTCTTGTTTTCTTGTTTGGCTCTCTTTCCTTGTGATTTGATAACTTATCTCTAGTATTAAGTTTAGATACAGGGTCAAACAGGACTGAAGCGAGGCAGCAGCAGACGCAGCAGTAGCAGTAGATTCCTTTCAGTGTTTTGTGTTTGTGTCTCATAGATTTTTTAGTTTGTGGTTTCAATAGCAATCTGTCTGTGGTTATTTTAAGCTGATGTGATGTCCTCTTTAGTTTTGAGTGTATTTTAACAATCCTGCATTTTTATTCCTCTTCTATGTTAAATGTTTTTGACATCATATTCTAGATCATTTGATTTTTATATTTCTTAACTACTTTATCTATGGAAGATATTACTAATTCTATCTTTTAATCTTTCTACTGGCTTTATTAGTGGTTGGTCTGCCACCTTTACAGTGTATTTGCTTTTACCAGTGAGATTTTTCCTTCCCTAACTTTCATATTTCTAGGTGAGGCCTTTTGGTTAGAGAAGTCCATTTTCATTTCTTGTAGAGCTAGTTTCATGGTACTGAACCTTTTAACTCTGCTTGTCTGGAAAACTTTTTATCTTTCTTCAAGCCTGAATGATAGCTTTGCTGAGTAGAGTATTGGTTGTAGATTTTTTTTCCTTTCATCATTTTAAATGTATCATGACATTCCCTTCTGTTGTGTAGGATTTCTACTGAAAAGTCAATTTATGATCTTATGTAAGTTCCCATGTATGTAACTATTTACTTTTCCCTTGCTGCTGTTAACACTCTGTCTTTAATTTTAGCCATTATAATTACACTGTTTTTTGGTGTGGTCCATTTGGGTAGATTCTGTTTGGGGCTACTCTCTGTGCCTCCTGAACCTGGATGACTGTTTCCCTTCCCAGGTTAGGAAAGTTTTCAGTCATTTTGTCTTCTAATATGTTCTTTGCACCTCACTTCTTTTTGAACTCCCATAGTGCAAATGTTAGTATGCCTGATGTTGTCTCAAAGGTCTCTTGGACTGGCCTGATTTTTAAAATTCTTTCTGTTCAGCTTGAGTGATTTCTACTACTCTCTCATCTTGCTGTTCCAGTCCTCTATATCATCTTAATCTACTGTGGATTCCTTCCAGTATGTTTTTTATTTCACTTAATTGCAGTCTTCAGCTCTGTTTCATTCTTCTTTGTGTTTTCTCTTTCTGAAACTTCTCACTGTGTTTTGCTGTTCTTCTCCCAAGTTCTTTGAGCATTTTTGTGATTGTTACGTTAAACTCTTTACTGGGTAAGTTCCTTAGCTCCACTTCCCTCAGTGCTTCTCGTCTTTTATCTTCCTCCTTTGTTTGAAACATACTCCTCTGTCTCCTCATTTTGCCTAACTTGCTGTTTTTATTTCTATTTATTTGGTAGGTTGGTTACATTGCTTGGTCTTGTTGGAGTGGAATTTTGTAGGAAAAGTTCTGTGCCTCCCAGCAGCTCACTACTCTGGTCACCAGAGCCTTATGTTTCAGGAGAGCCCCCATGTGGCCTCATAGGCCCGTCTGATATGGTGGGCTGATTGCTGTGAGCGGTCTAGTTGGCACTGATGGTCCCTGGTCCAGTTGATGCTAGGCTCGGCCTTTGTGGATGCTGACTGCGCTGGCGGTAGGCCCAGGGCATGCGGGGGCTGTACCCTGGGCTTCCACGGCTCGTGCTGGTCCCCTGGTGGGCAGAGCTGGCTGGATCTGATGTGGCTGGCTGAAGCGGTTTCCCAGACGGTGTCAGCCCACAGGTCTGCAGCTTTGGGGCCAAGGGAGCCCAGCGGCTGCTGCCTGGCTGTCCACCTGGCTGGTGGGTCAGGCCAGGTCCTGGAGTTAGTGCCAGCCCTCTGGTGGGTGGAGCTGGGTCTTGGGTTCTGTGGTGATAGGGCTGGGTCCGTGGTAGGCAGGGGGAATCAAGGCACCCGGTGGTCTCTGTCAGCCTGCTGTTGGGTGAAGCTGTGTCCCTGCAGTTAGATGCTAGCCAGTGGGTCCCTGGGACTGTAACAGACTGTAACAGGTGGGCAGGGCTGAGTCCTGGCACTAATAAGCTGGAGGTAGGACTCCATAACGTTTTTTGCTGGCATTAGCATTCCTAGTGGTAGAGGGAGCTCTAAGATGTGGTTGCCACTGAGTCCCAGTTGCCTGCTTCTCCCTGGGAGGCTCTCCAAGATGAGCATGTGTGCCTGCCCAAGACAGTTTAAAATGACTGCTTCTGCCCTGTGTTTTGGAGAATGCAAATTTTGTGTGAGTTCTTTAACAATGGAGTCTCTGTTTCCTGCAGCCTTCTCTGTCCCTTGAAAGTTAGCCCCCAGCCTTCAAAGCTAAACATTCTTGGGTTTCATCTTCCCGTTGCAGGACTCCCTGGATTGAGGAGTCCAGTGTGGGGCTTGGACTCCTTGCTCCTTGGGGGGAACCTCTGCAGTTGTGATTATTCTTGTGTGGTGGGTAGCCTACCTGAGGCTATGGGTCTGGACTATACCATGTCCCCACCTCTCCTGCCTGTCTCATTATAGTTCCTTCTTTTATCTTTAGTTGTGGAAAATTGTTGCTACTAGTCTTCAGGTTTTCATGATACCTGCTCCATAAATAGTTGTAATTTTGTTGTGCTCATGGAAGGAGGTAAACTCAGGATTTTCCTACTCATCTCCTCTAGCCCACTTAGCCACCAATGTTATTTTTTTAATGCTTTGATGATAAGTAATATATATTAATCTTCAGATAAATTTTGTTTTTAAACTTTAGTAATTTACAATAGAGACAGCCTGTATTTAATTAAGAGTATGACAAATTGATTTGGTTAAAATAGAACAAAACCAGTTTCAGCAGTATTAGTTTGTTTCTTTTTAAATTATAAATTCTGTGTTTGGTATTTGCCTTTTGATCACTGATAACTTTAAGTCTTGTGCATTTTAATTGGTAAAGTTGCTTATCTCAAAGTAATACAAGAGATTTTCACAAGAACTGACCGCTTATATTGGAGAAGGAAATGGCAACCCACTCCAGTATTCTTGCCTAGAGAATCCTGTGGACAGAGGAGCCTGGAGGGCTGCTGTCCATAGGGTCGCACAGAGTCGGATACGACTGAAGCGACTTAGCATGCATGCATGCATTGGAGGAGAAGGAAATGGCAACCCACTCCAGTATTCTTGCCTGGAGAATCCCAGGGACAGAGGAGCCTGGTGGGCTGCCGTCCATGGGGTCGCACAGAGTTGGACACGAGTGCTAAGTCGGAAGTGACTTAGCAGCAGCAGCAACAGACCACTTATATATGAAATTAAGTAAAGACTAAAATGTAGACATTTCACAACAAGAGCCACTGAATATTTTGACTACATTCTTTT
Organism: Odocoileus virginianus; assembly: GCF_023699985.2. Classification (NCBI taxonomy): domain Eukaryota; kingdom Metazoa; phylum Chordata; class Mammalia; order Artiodactyla; family Cervidae; genus Odocoileus; species Odocoileus virginianus. The sequence goes on from NC_069688.1 coordinate 28,854,630, forward strand.
CTGTCCTAGAAAATGGAAGTGTCCAAGTTGGAGAATTGTTACCTTGCAAGATTTGTGGAAGAACATTCTTTCCAGCGGCATTGGTGAGTACCTTATTCCTTTGGTGTTTGATAGAGCTTTAGTGGTTTAATACTTCAGAACAGTGGCAAGATATATAAAGAGATACTGGCTAATGTTCTTTGCTCAAGAGTACCAGTTCTATCTATTCATTCTTGCAGAGTATTCTCTTTGCTTCAGAGATTGATTGGTCTTCAAAACTCCTCTGTTAGGGTATTAAAGTATTCCTTCCCTTGTGGGACTGTTAATGAAACCAAAACAAAAACTCTTAGTAATACTCTTAAAAATAACATATTTAAAGAAGCAGAAGGATATGATGTTTTGGATTTGCTTTAAACCTCAGGAAAAAAATTTGGGGCTTGAGATAGATGAAATAAGATTGTTAAAATGTTGGTAATTATTGAGGCAGGGGATCAGTAAATGGAGCTAATTATACCATTTTATCAGTTCTTATGTATGTTTGAAATATTCCAAAGAAAAAGTATTTTAATTAAAACTGTTCCTAAAATATATTATGCATTCTTTAGAATGCAAATACATTTATATGCAAATATAAATAGAAGCACACCTTACTTTAAAATAAAATATCTAGCTAAATAGAGAATAAGTAAAAAACAATATATCTTATATATTCTGTTTTAGGTTCAAATATAAATAGGTATTTATGAATATTTTCATTTAGAATAAAGATTTTTCTTTGCGTATGGATCTGCTGTTTAGAGTTCTGTCACATTTTATTTTACATCCTTACTGTTTCCAGGTTTTCTTTAAAGCAGTGAGAGGGAATTAATGATCCAAAATGGCCACCTGACTATAGCCTTCTCTTAAATATTAACAGCTTTTTAATCCTTTCTTGCTCATACTTACTTAAGTAACTTTTGTTGTAACTTAAGTAACATTTGTTGTCATTGAGTCACTATTTTTCAACCATTTTCAAAGCTTTTTAAGCTGAGTTTTCACAGGGGGGATATCTTTTTTGGTGCTCATTTGTTTAATATTTAATCAGTATCAGTTTGTACAGTATATCAGTTTTTGGAGTAGGTGCTACATTCTTTTGATATATACTACTCAGTATGAGGACAGCCATTTCTAGAAAGTTGCCTGTTAACCATGCTTTTTTTTTTTTAATATTTAAGAAATTTTATTTTAATAGTTATAATTGTTGCATTTGTCAGAATGAAATCTGAAAACAAATATGTTTTACAAGTATGTAAAACAATTGAATATTGATTTTATATTGAAAATATTAGTGGCTCTATAACATGGAATCAGATAGTTCTGTTTCTTGTTCTCCTAGATAAAGCTTAATATTTCCAACTTGTTCATTGTTTATCAAAATAGAAAAGAAAACAGTGCATTGAGTATACTGTGTTGTTAGTCAACATGTTTTATTAAGGGGAAGGATTATTACTTATCCAGTTAATTTGAGATCAGTTAAGAGAGCTTCCATTGTAATGGCTGTAAATGAGTTGGAAACCATATTTTTGAAAAATTGCACATACAAAAGAACTGTAGGAATGAAACACTAGATAGCACAGGAAAAATCCATGATAAAAATAAGGTAGAAAATTTCATTTCCAGAAACGGGGAGAAGATGGTTGTGGAGAAAAGGCAGAAACATGACCACCTGGTCTTGGGCTGTGTTAACAAACTGCTATTACATGAGCTGAGTAGAGGAATCCAAACTGTTGTTATTATGTTAGCTTTTGTAATCCTAAGGCTAAAACATTTTCCATTTACATTCCTTTTTGTAGTATCTATTTTCAGGTATTTAGTAATAAAGATATAACTTTTTTGCCCCCACTTAAATAGCTGTGTCTTACATGCATTAGCTTCCTTATTCTTAGCAGTATGAAAACCAGGAGAATGTTAAATAACTTGCAATAAAATTTGGGAGAATATTTATATTTTCTTGTTGTGAGAAAGATATCTTATAGCATGTTTATATATATATGTTTAGCTATTTAGTTAAAGCAAGCAATGTCTTATTTATGCCTTATTATTATTGAAGAGTTGACTCACTGGAAAAGACCCTGATGCTGGGAGGGATTGGGGGCAGGAGGAGAAGGGGACGACAGAGGATGAGGTGGCTGGATGGCATCCCTGACTCAATGGACATGAGTTTGGGTGGACTCTGGGAGTTGGTGATGGACAGGGAGGCCTGGCGTGCTGCGATTCATGGGGTCGCAAAGAGTTGGGCACAACTGAGCGACTGAACTGAACTGATTATTTATCTTCAGGTTTTAAACTGGTCTCTAGTGACAATTAAAATCTTATAGTCTTCTTGTAGAAAAGAAAATGATATGTTGTATTTCTTTATTTGAACAGAAAAAACATGGACCTATTTGCCAGAAAACTGCCACTAAAAAACGGAAGACTTTTGATTCAAGCAGACAAAGAGCTGAAGGAACTGATATTCCAACAGTAAAACCTCTTAAACCTAGGGTAATTCTATGACCTTTTGAATAGTATAAACCTTGCTGCTATGTGTAGTGAAAAAAAATAATTATCTGTTATGCTAATATTGAAGAGTAAGCAGAATTCTATGTCATGTTCTCAGTTTAAAAGTTATCATAGACTTATTTATTTTGAATTTCAACAAAAGGGGGACCAAAGTACTCTCCAACTACAGTGAGGTTTTTTTTTTGTTTGTTTTTCTTTTTATTGTCAAATCGAAGGTCAAGTTTAGATTTAATGACTTAGGTATTAACTATACACATGCTAGTAAGTGGTAAGACTTAAAATCTTCCGATTCAGTTGTGACTCCAGACAGGATCTAGAGAGGAGATCTAAAAATCTCTTCTCTGGGTTTTATGGAGACTTTCTTTACCCTCCTGGGTTAGCCTGTTAAGGCACTGCGTCAGCCTTAAGAGGGCAATGGAAAGGGCGATACAGTGAGGTTTTTGTAGCATTGGAGAGTCAGTTCCTGAGCTATTAGGCTGGAAATAACTGAAAAGTCTTCGCATGTTCTTTGTAACTCATTGTTCATTACTTGGCTATAGTTTATGTCTCTGTTACTAGTAGTGTAATCCATGTAGTATATAAAAGGAAAGCTATTAGTTACAAATGCTTTAGCCTAATAAGTATTATCTTGATTGATTTTTTAGCATTTGTGATCTTAGTATGCCTTCCGGGGAGAAGTTTTATCCATTGCTCAATTGTTCACAAATTGACCACTGTCAGCTTACTTTCTTCTTTGTAAAAAAGCAAGGAATCTCCTATGCTAGCTAATCTCTCCTTAATACCACCTGTCATGATATTTTATTTGCTAAGAATAAATCACATAAATACTTAGACATGTTTTAAAGAGTCATTTTAGTGCAGTAGTCAAAATTTGAGTGCCTGATTTATATGTTTTTGAAACAAACTGTTTTCAGTAGTAATAGCTTTTCCCAGTGGTACAGGAAAACATTTCTCTATGGGACAGTTAATCGTACTAGTAAAGTCCTTTGATAATAAAAAAGAAGTCAGTTCATCTTTGTTTTTCAGTCTATGAATATTTAAGGGGAGGATGGAGAAGCTTGGACAAGGTGCATACGTTATTTAGTTTTCCCCGGTAACCTGTCAGATATGTGATTATGTTAACTTTAATTAGCTTATGTAAACTAGTCAAGTCTTTGGAGGCAGTATAAAGTTTGAAAGCTGGCTCAGCAGTCAGACTGCCTGGATTTACCCCTGGCTCTGCTACTCTGTTGTAACAGGCGAGTTACTTAGTCTGTACGTCTGTTTTCTGTAAAATGGTGATAGGAGTTATCTATCTTGTGGAATTATTAGGGGAATTACAGTAAGTTTATCCATGGTGATCTCTCAGTAATTTTTTTTTTAATTGGAAGGCAATTGCTTTACAGTGTTGTGTTGGTTTCTGCCACACAACAACACAAATCAGCCGTAGCGTGTGTGTGTGTGTGTGTGTGTGTGTGTGTGTGTGTGTGTAAATCCCCTCACTCTGGAGCCTCCCCTCCCCACAGGGCTGGGCTCCCTGTGTTATGAAGCAGCTTCCCACTAGCTATCTGTTTTAACATGGTAGTGTATATACGTCAGTGCTGCTCTATCAGTTCGCCTATCCTCTCTTTCCCCTACTGTGTCCACAAGTCTGTTATCTGTTCCTGCCCTGCAAATTAGTTCATCAATACCATTTTTCTAGATTCCATGTGTGTGTTAATATGGGATATTTGTTCTTCTCTTTCTGACTTGACTCCATGTAAAACAGACTTTAGGTTCATCCACCTCAATTCAGCTGACTCACATTCATTCTTTTTTGGGGGGCTGAGTAGTATCTCATTGTATGTATATATCACAGCTTCTTTATCCTTTCATCTATGAAAGGACATCCAGGTTATTTCTTTAAAGAGGAGGTTTGTATACTTTAAAAAACTTAATCTTTAAGAAAAAGCCAAGTAAAAACTTATTTTATGATAAGTAGTTTTATTTTCTTGCTCCTTAAAGTGTGGTCAATAGAGCAGTAATAGCAGCACTGTTTTGGAAACTTGTTAAAAATGCAGAGTCTCCGGTTCCTCCCAGACATACTAAATTCGAATCTGCATGTTAACAAAATATTTGAATGAGTCATATGCATATTAACTGGAGAAACAGTATATTAGAAGATTTTAAACATTGTAGTATGGGCTTCCCAGGCACAGTGATAAAGAATTCTCCTGTCAGTGCAATAGATGCAGGAGATGTAGGTTTGATCCCAGTCGGGAAGATCTCCTGGAGGACTAAGTGGCAACCCACTCCGGTATTTTTGCCTGGAGAATCCCATGAACACAGCAGCTTGGCATGCAACAGTCCATGAGGTCAGGAGTCAGATGCAGCTGAGCACACACAAATGTCATGGTGAGGTTCTCAATACAGAAATCACAAGCAGAGTGGAGCAAAGCAAATACAAACTCCCATTTTTGGAGGAATTCAGGCGTACTCCAGGGACTACAAACAAAATATGTCTCTTTCTCCTCTCAAAGTCGCTCTGTCATGTCTGTAGCCATTCTTTCTCCAGGGGATCTTTGCAGCCCGGGGATCAAACCCGGGTCTCCCACACTGTAGGCAGTTTCTTGACTGTCTGAGCCGCAAGGATATGTCAGAGCTGCCCAAAGAAGCAGATCCAGGAGAGGCTACCAGGAGAAGAGCAGGAAGTTGCTGGGGCACCCCTGGCCTAGAAGCTGAGAACCTGCCACCTTGCATTGAGGGGTCTCCTCACCCTTAAAGGCGACTCCTTAAAGATGAGGGCTCTTATCTGAAGGTACATATCCCCCGTTTATCGCAGCAGAGGCAGGAACGGGGGTGAGCTGCAGGAACCTGGAATGAGCTGAAAGTGGAATGAGCCTGTCTGAAACTGGACAAAAGCCAGGAGGGAGGAAGTGGGAGGAGGCACCGAGATGTGAAGAGGTCCAGGGCAGAGGCTCTCAGAAAGCACTAATGGGAAAGATAATTCCCTTTCTGACGGTGAGGGGGCCACTTTACAGTGTCCTGTTTCTGAAGTGGTTAGTGTAAGAATTGAGGGAAGTATAGATGGCAGCAGCAGGCCTCCTGGACATGTGTTGTTTTAGAGAAGCAGAAGAGGAATGTCTGTGTAATCAATTTTGTTGCTTTCATAATGACTAGTTGGAAGGTTGTTTTCTTGTTTGCTATTTTTTGAAAGAATTTTTAAAAGATTGGTGCTTTTTCTTCCTTAAATGTCCTCATGTATAAAGGCAGCCATCTCAGCCAGGAGTTTCCTTTGTGGTTCTTTTAATAATAGATTCATTAAAAAGAAACAAAGGCTATCATTGTTGTAATGGGATGTAATGTTAATGTGCAGAAAGGTTTCATATTTCAACAAACAACTCATTGAAATATAAAAATGATTAAAAGATTCTTACGAAAGAACAGCACAAAATATATTTAGGAATTTAGTCACTCAGCTGTGTCTGGCTCTTTGTGACCCCAAGGACTGGGGCTCGCCAGGCTCCTCTGTCCACAGAATCCTCCAGGCAAGAATACTGGAGTGGATTGCCATTTCCTTCTCCAGTTTAGGAATAACCTTATAGTAACAAAGGTGGAAAACTTTCACAAAGAATATTTTTAAAAACTACTGAAAGATCCAAACAAACATGTTTTCTAATGGAAATATGTCACATTCTTAGATAAGTAAATCTCAGCTAAATAGAGATTTTAAGTTAAATTGTGTATGAATGGAATGTTTAATTTTTCCAGTTTAAATGTAGTTTTAAAAAACATGCTGACTCTAAATTTCAAATGGAAAAATATACATATAAGAATAACCAGAAAATATTGAAAGAGAAGCAGAATAAAGTAGAGTTAACCTTTGTTGTTTAGTTGCTCAGTTGTGTCCAACTCTTGCAACTCTTCCAAGTGTCATGGACTGTAGCCCGCCAGGCGTCACTGTCCATGGGATTTCCCAGGAAAGAATACTGGAGTGGGTTGCTGTTCCTTCTCCAGGGGATCTTCCCGATCCAGGGATTGAACTGCGTCTCCTGTGTCTCCTGCATTGGCAAGCGGGTTCTTTACCACTGAGCCACCAAGGAAGTCTCTTTACTGAATATTAAAATATTATAAAATCTCAATATTTAAAACATGAGTATTGACACATGTAGTCGAAACAGTGGAACACAGAGTTCAGAAATAGGCCCAAATGCCAAAGAGAATATGATAAAGGTGTTGTCTCGGTTCAGTAGGCAGAAAAGTCAATAAAGGGTGGTGAGGCAGCTGCATAGCTATGTTAGAAAACAAAAAATAAAGTTGAGTCCATATGTCACTCCATACATGAGGATAAATTCCAAATGAATAAAAGATTAAAAATCTTAAAAATGAATCCATGAAAGGACTAGGTAGAAACTTGGGAAATTTTTATTTTACCTTGGTGTGAGGCTGGACTTGCTAAGGGACTGCAAATATGGAGACAATGAAAGAAAAAGTAAGTTCACCTGCATTTAAAAAATAATTCTGCGTATCAGAGGACACTTAGACAAGGTTAAAAGAGATATATGGTGGGGGATGGGCGAGGCTAGTCTATAAAAAAAATTACTTGAAGTTTTTAAAAACAGAAAAAAGGCCAATAACCCAATAGATACGTTGACCAGGCTTTATAAACACACCACAGAAAAGGCAATACAAATGATTCTTAATGATACAAAAAGATGTTCGTTTTCACTCATTACAGGGAAAAAGCCAGTTAAAAACCACAGAAAGAACTGTTTTTCACCTTTCTTATCAGTTAAAAAAACAACAACAATATTTCAGTATCATACAATGTTGGAGAAACTATGGGAGAATAGGGAAATACACCCTTAGTGGTGGGTTAAATGTTTGTAACACTGACAGGCAGTTTAGCAGTGTCTGACACAATTTACAGTTGTATTTAAAAGTTGCATATAAATACAGTTGCCTAAAGTTTCTTTTTAAAATTATAACTTTGGCAAGAAGATCATTTAAGGATCCTGATAAGAGAACACTTAAAATATTTCCTTGAGTTTTGTTTTAATATATTAAAAACTGTTTTTGAAAACTAGTTTTTTTCTGTTTTGTTTTGCTTTTTTAATTTGTTTACAGCCTGAACCACCAAAGAAGCCATCTAATTGGAGAAGAAAGCATGAAGAGTTCATTGCCACAATAAGAGCGGCTAAAGGCCTTGGTCAAGTGCTGAAAGAGGGTGGCAAACTTCCCCCACCTCCTCCACCGTCTTATGATCCTGGTATATGGCATATTTTGACTGAAACTGTTCATATGGGGACAAAATACTGATTGTATTGATAGAGTTCTTATAAATTTTAAGATATTACTAAACTTAATTTATAATAATTGAACTTGATGAAGCATAATCTTGGTAAGTTTCCTGTAAAATAATGGTGACAGTCCGGGCATTTAGGCTTATAAAGACACGGCAGTGTTGAACATAGAAATGCATCATATTTTTATGTCAGTACTTTTATTTAAACTTTGTCTCTCAGTACTTTTGTAAGGCATTTAATATAATTTAAGAATTATTGTAGTAGTGTAGTGTTAGTTGCTTAGTCGTGTCCAACTCTTTCCAGCCACAAGAACTGGAGCCCACCAGGCTCCTCTGTCCATGGGATTCTTCAGGCAAGAATACTGGAGTGGGTGGCCATTTAGTATTTAATGTAATTTAAAAATTATTGTAGTAACTATTAAATGTTCCAGGAAAACATTTTAATCATGCATATTGTCAGTTGAAATGGAGTCATTCAGTAAGATTCAGATAGTTATGTTGCTTAGTTCTTTGGTATCATCTCATCTAGAAAGGGGAATTAAATAATAATTTTGCTTCTAAAAATGTATTACTCTAGTGGGATAACCACCATATAAACATATTACTAAATTTTCCCTAAATTCATGTATTTTTATATTTTCTTCATTTGGTGGGTAAAAGTTGCTTGTTTATCCTTACCAAAAGCAAGGCAAGATGCTGGCAAGATGCTATGAGATAATTGAGATACTGAAAGATTTAAAATAGCACCGTTGACATTTTGCCATTGGGTACAGAGTAGCCTCAAGAAGTAGTTATTTTAATATAGCAAGTTAGCTGCTTTAAAATTGTGTTAGTATTCTAGATTGGGATTAGTTTGTTAGCAAAGGGAAAGTTAGATATGATCCTTTATAACATTTTATTGTCGAAGAGGTTGATAAACCATTTGTATAAAGGGCCAATAGTTAATCTCTTAGGTTATCGCAAGCCATAAGGTCTCTGTTGCAGCTGTTCCTTTCTGCCACCGTTTCTAGAAGTCAGCCACAGAAAATGTGTAAATGGCTGTGTTCCAATAAAACTTTATGAAAACATGTTGCAGTCAAGCTGGATTTGGCCCATGGGTCCTTGTTTGCCAATTTTGTCTGAGCCTTAGTAATTAACTTTAATGCTTTGAGTATCTCTGGAATGTTCCATCTGGGTGTGAGTCTCTTCTATTTCTGCCTTAATTTTCTCCATGAAGTTGAATTCTCTCTTTGTTTTAGAGGTGTTTGTATATTGTATCTGATTCAACATAGGTATATTTCTCATGTTTGCATAAGTCAGAGAGAGAGAGAGTGACAGTTCTTCAGGGTATTTTGAACTTTAGAGAATTTTTTTATCTCTTGGCCCTAACAAAACAACTTCTTTGTTATAAGAGGTTTTAGATGTGTTTCACTAGTTAGCAGGACACATTTCTGATCTTGAGATGAGTGTAAATTCTAAAAAGCAAACTCCATCTCAAAAAGTAAACCTGTTGAAATAAATTGATTTTTTTGTGACCTTGCTAAGTTGTTATATTTATTTCTCCTTGCTATCTCATAGATTTGAAATCTTTTACACTGCTACAAAATTTGATTTTTTCTGGGATAACTTTAAGATTTAATTTTATAAAAAATTTTGTTTATAGTATGCATTACATTTGGGAATCCCTGGTGGCTCAGAGGGTAAAGCATTTGCCGGCAATGCGGGAGACCAGGGTTTGATCCCTGGGTTGGGAATATCCCCTGGAGAAGGAAATGGCAACCCACTCCAGTATTCTTGCCTGGAAAATTCCATGGATGGAGGAGCCTGGTGGGCTACAGTCCATGTGGTCCCAAAGAATCGGACATGACTGAGCGACTTCGCTTTCACTTTCACATTTGGGAAGCATATTTAATCTTTGAGGCATCTGCAGTTTCTTAAACTTGAATTAATTATGTTAATGAGATATATTTTTATCACTTCTTCCATCTGTTGGGACCTCTAAGGAAAATAAAACTCTATAAAGCCTTTTACACTATTTCTTGACAGCTTTTATCTAACCAAAATTAAAGATTTTAACAGATGAGCCCAGTTTTTAAAGTATATGTTTAATGTAATCTGTTATTAATAATTAACCTAGTCTACCATATAAAAAATATATGTTTGATGAAAAGATATGGTATTATAGAGGCAAAAATGAATTAACATTTTTCCTTATTTTTTTATAGTGAGGATTTATTGTTTTTCAGCCCTCAAATTTGATTCTAAGCTGGAAGAAAATTGTGATTTAGCATATGCTAGCAGGCTTTTTTTCTCAAATGTCTTTACTAAGTTCCTATAAGTCAGGTTGGGTGGTTATAAAGAAACGAGTTTTTGCTTCGCAAACATTGTTTTTATGTCTTAAGTTACTGTTTATAAAACTTATAATTCTTTATGACTCATTTCAAGTATTTTATTACTAATCTGTTTCTTCTGTTTTAGACTATATTCAGTGTCCATATTGCCAGAGAAGATTTAATGAAAATGCAGCTGATAGACATATAAATTTCTGTAAAGAACAGGCAGCACGTATTAGTAATAAAGGCAAATTTTCTACTGATACCAAAGGAAAATCAACTTCTCGGACACAGGTAATCATTGTAATCATTCCTGCAAATAAATAATGAGGTGATTTAAGTTCATGGTTTTGTGTTTGTTCTTTACAGAACATTTAACTACAGTTTTCTCACCCGCTAAAATTTACATATTAATGTTCAAGGATTTAGTAAGAAATTTGAATGGCTATGTGAGAACAAAATTTGAAGTAGACTTGGGTTAGTAAAGACTTAAAAAACATACAGATTAAAAGAGGTATTAGGGAAAAAGAAAGGGTTAAAAATTGGTATAGTAGATTGAGAGGAAACTAGAGGGGTTAGATGAGTGAGAAATTGGTATTAAAAATTCACGTTTGAAAATCATGTGAATAATGAATATTTTCATGTGATATGAGTAATATTTCATGTGAAATGAGTAACACATTTCAGGAAATGAAAGCATAGGTGCACATCCAGACCTCTACTTTTGAACTTTTAGGCAAAAGGGATGTTAATATGTGTAAACCTTTATTTCTTCACCTGTGAAGTAATCTGCATAACTATTGTGAGAAACAAATGAAATGATGTATGTGAAAGCAGTTAAGAGAACCATAAATCATAAGATAATTTTGTAATGTGTACTTTATTTTTGCACTACTGTTGTTTTTTTTTAAGTATATTGTTATGTAAAAACTTTGACAGTATTATACTTCTAAGCAAATTTTATTTTTCACAAAGCTTTCGTTTAACTTTTTTTTTTGGACTGTAAATTTAGCAAGTGGTAATAATCAAATTCACTTGTTACTTATGAATAAAATATTGGATAAAAAGATCCCATTGCAATTGAGACCTCTTTGAGAGAATCCTGCTATTGAATTTCTGTAAATACTATTGGAAATAGAGCATATGATTATGGAGAAAGCACAGCAAACAAAACTCATTTTGAAGAATTTCCAAAACAGATGGCAAACAAAGCTTATCTTTTAAATAGTTAAAGAACACCCTAAAAGATTTTTAAGAATAAAATAATAGAGCAAGGGAAATAAAATAGGATGTGTATATTTCAACAGCGTGGTGCCAAATGATTCATAAATGTAAAATCCAGCTAGTTTTTAGTTCCCACCTTAAATTTTCAATTCTGATTCCATGCCCAGTGATGTATATTTATTTCAGTCTAATTCCATATTTTCTCATTGTGTTCACTTGTTTTTGAGTAATACTGTACCAAGTACTGGATCTATATTAGTAAACTAAGTAGAATACTTTTCCTAAAAATGCTTAAATGCTTCCTTATCATATTTAGTGACTCTAATCTGGTCTTATTGCAGCCCACTACAAATACAGTAAAGATCAGGTTTTTGTAGTTAAAAAAAAATTCTACCATTCAGTTAAGCTTTCATAATTCTTCATTAGGAATTTTGTCAGGTTCAAGCCTGGTTGTATTAAAGTAGACCCAGGAAATGCCGTGGCATTACAGGCCAAAACATGGCATCTAATGTATGCTGAGTTACATATTGTTATTTTAAAAGAACAAATTAAATAACCCATGCATAATTTAGATCCTGCATCAGATTAGGTTAGGCTGAGCTACCTTATGAGTTTCAAGCAACACAGTAAGTATTTTGTGTTTAGGAATTTTCAGTATTCTGATTGATTCTTACTTACCCTACTTATTCTGAAGTAGTGAAGTTTTAAGTCTGAAAATGTGCCTTTCAATTGTTGATAATGTTTTCTGATTATTAAAGGGCTTTCTATTCTCTATGGAAAATTAAGTATACATGTATATATTCTAAAAATTATCACCATAGTTAATATTTTAAATATTTATCTCTAAGCTCTTATTTTTTACAACACTTGTACTCTGACTTTTTTCTTATAGTTTTCTCCAGTTATTTTTTTTTTTTTTTTGGTAAATTATATGCAGAAAAAAATGCACAGCACATAAATTTATGTGTAACCACAGGAGCATTGAGAAATAGACTATTCTTAGTGTTACAGAAGCCTCACTGCACTGTTTCAGTCCCAGTATGTAATGTTCTCCCACTCTCAGCCCCAAGCATCTTGAAGTAGTCACTATTTTGATTTTACATACAATCAATTTTTGCCTTTATTTATAGTCTCCAGACCATGATGATATTTTTATCTATGATAGCTTTATAAATACTTTTCTTAAAGTGTAGTTGGTTTTTACCTTGTAGCTCATCCAGCCCAGGATTTCTCATGATGTGCTCATTTCTCATGATGTAGGTTAAACAAACAGGGCAACAGCAGACAGCCCTGTTTTACTTTCTCGATCTTTAACCAATCCATACAGGATACTAACTGTTGCTTCTTGACCTGCAAACAGGTTTCTCAGGAGACAGATAAGATGGTTTGGTATTCCCATCTGTAAGAGCTTTCCACAATTTGTCATGATTCAAACAATCAAAGGCTTTAGCTTAGTCAATGGAACAGAGATAGATGTTTTTCTGAAATTCCCTTGCTTTCTTGATAATCCAATGAATCTTGGCAGTTTGGTCTCTAGTTGTCCTCTTTCTTTCTTGAACCCAGCCTGGACATCTGGAAGTTCTAAGTTCATATAATGCTGAAGCCTAGCATGCAAGATTTTAAGCGTGACCTTACTAGCATGGGAGATGAGTGCAAATGTCCAATGGTTAGCACATTCTTTGGTACTGCCGTTTTGGAACTGGGATGAGTATTAACCTTTTCCAGTTCTGTCACCACTGCTGGGTCTTCCAGATTTGCTGACATGATGAATGCAACACCTTGATGGCATCATCCTTTACGGTTTTGAATAGTTCTGCTGGAATTTCATCATATCCACTAGCTTTATCAACAGTAGTTCTTAAGGCCCACTTGACTTCACACTCCAGAATGTCTGACTCTGGGTGACTAACCATACCATCGTAGTAATCGGGTTCATTAAGATCTTTTTTATACAGTTCTTCCATGTATTCTTTCTATCTCTTCTTGATCTCTTCAGTGTCTACTAGGTCTTTACCATTTTTATCCTTTATTGTGCCCATCTTTGGGCTGAATGCTGCCTTGGTTCAAATAAATAAATACCTTCTCCCATTTTATCAGAAATAAAAAAGTCTTTGTGAACATGAATATTTTACCAAGGAAATGTATTAGGTTTGTGATCTGTATAAAAACACATGAAATAATCACCTCCCTAATACATGGTAAACAAAACATGTATTGAGTATAACTGTAAAAATAGACTTTGTTCTTCTGATCATTAAAATGAATTTATGCAAAATCGTTGCTAGCTAGAGTCATCCTGAATGCCTAGTAGTAGAATTTCAGCTTGATGTGTAGAACTGATAAAATACAGCTCAGTAAGGAAGGAGTCATATTATCTAGGTCAGGGGAACAGCCAGTTACTGAGAGATATATGAGTATGTTTTAAACTAGAGGCATTCAGAGTGGTATGAGAAGTCAGTAAAGAAACTAACCTGACTTGTTCTGACGGAAAGTAATAGGAAATACTGTAGTAGATAGATACAGCTGGGCTAGATTCTCATCAGCTCAGAAAACCTGACCAAAAGACTGAGTAAAATAATAGGAGGTCTAATACAGAGCAGAAAAACAAAGCACTTTTTGAAAGAAATATTCTGCCTTTTTCTGTTTATAAGCCATTAAATTAATATAGAAATTCCTAATATATACATAGAAATCCTTATTCCCAGTTTATAATGCTTCAAGGGCTCTTCCTGCCTAAAACTTGACCTCTCAGTGTATATTGTTCTGTTTTGATAATTAGCAAAATGTGAAAGAGTCACCAACCTGTTTCTTAATCCAATTTTATTGACTGTAGTTTTAGTAGGCATGCCTCTAATATTTTGACAAGTCTGTGTTAGGTCTTGTTTTCCATAGTGTTAGTTTTTAAATCTTTCCTAATATATTCAATAGTATTGATATTTTCATGGGAAAGACTGATACTACCAGAAATACCTCTTAGGTTTTCTAAGAAACAGTGTATTTATATGGCTCCATATACATTTCCAAAGTCTCCTAGTCATTTACATTTGACTGACAGTTATTGAAGGTTTTCTAGTTGCCAAGTGGTTAAGAAATGGAAGTTTCTGGCATTATAGTGTCAAATGTGCTTGTTTATGTGTGTGTGTATGTGTGTGTGTGAGACCCGTTTATAAGATTTATTTTTGTAAAAGGTCAAATACTGAATTTTGAAGAGTTACAATGTGTGATTTTAATGTTTGTGCTTAGCCAGCAGTTTTTAATAGCAGAGCATCTTAAATTTTATACTGATAATAGGTTATAAATATGATTTGATTTTTATTTATTTTTTATTTTTTTCCATTTATTTTTATTAGTTGGAGGCTAATTACTTTACATCATTGCACTGGTTTTTGTCATACATTGAAATGAATTAGCCATGGATTTACATGTATTCCCCATCCCGGTCCCCCCTCCCACCTCCCTCTCCACCCGATCCCTCTGGGTCTTCCCAGTGCACCAGGCCCGAGCACTTGTCTCATGCACCCAACCTGGGCTGGTGATCTGTTTCACCCTAGATAATATACATGTTTCGATGATTTGATTTTTAAAAGTTGGACTTAAAACCAGTTTCTCTCATAAAGTCCTAAGAATAGGGCTCAAGTACACAGGCAAGCACAATAATCACCTTATAGTTGGCAAACAGGGCGAGGACTGAGACAGTATGAGTCTTAATTCCTGCTCTGTTAAGTGGGTGTAACCCTGGGCAAGTTTACTTCTTTATATTGGGGTGGGTGATCAATAAGATGCTTTATATTCAGTAACAGAGAAGAATTTTGTTTAAATAAGAGACAGTAAAACAAACTTGATGGTGATATTTCTCTGTAGAGAAAAAAATGAGAATAAATGAGATAAGCTGAAATACCGTATCTTTTCTCAGCCCATATCCCATTCATGTAACATGCTCTGGTGAGGTTAATGAAGAATTAGCTCTTTGTTTTCACATTGGGGCAACAATCCGTTAGACAGCTATTTAAAACTTGTTCAGGCTTATATGTGCTCTTAGGAATTTTCATCAGTAAGATATGTGTCTGGATTATATATACGAAATATAAAACCATACCAAGGAACATACAAAAATCTTGACCTTTAAAACCACACCACTGAGTGAGCATCTTTGGGTGGTTTTAAGTTTTTCTAATAATATGGTTGGCATTTAAAATCTTAACATTGAGGAAATTTTTTCCATTTGATCCATTTTGTTTTCTTTGAACTGGGAAAAGTTACTCGCTATTTTAGCAGCAGAACATCTGAGCCAGAATTTTAGTATGCCAATTTGGAGAAGGAACATTTCTTGGGTAACTTCTCTCTAAGGTGATATGTTTTAACCTACTCTTTCTAAATTTGGATAATTTGAGTAGGTGGTAAAACATATGACACATTTAAGGGAATGTGTGCTTTTGAAATACTGGTTTGTAATCCATAATCAAAATGTGATGTTGATAAAACATTGTGTTTTCATTGTTTTAGTATAAGCCGCCTGCACTTAAAAAGTTAAATTCTCCTGGGACCACCTCATCAGGATCATCACGATTACCACAGCCAAGTGGCACTAGCAAAACTGTTGTGGGTAATGAGATCTGTAAAATAACTTGATTTTTTTTTTATTTTAACATCAGAATCGGTAGAGAAGGAAATGACAGTATTCTGTTTTGGATTATTTAACACTAGGTTTATTAGGAGTTGATGTGGAAGATAAGTAATTATTTTGGGTAAAAATAAAGTAACTTTCAGTAGCTTATACTTTAGATGTTTTGTAGTCCTTTTTTAGCGTAAATGTCTGTCCTTGATGTAGTTACCGATATATCATCTCTTCAGAGTAGTCAACCAAAGTCCTTTTCTTGATTCTTTGACCACAGTATTTTTTCCCCTTGTTTCTGTCTATACCTGTCTAAACTTGATAATTATCCTTAATAGGCAAATATTTAATGTTTTAAAGAAGATCTTGATTGCTGAAGTGTACCTTCATTTGTATGTAAATTGTAAGAAATAAGTACAGAAATTAGAAATGAAGGATGCTGTGTGTTGTTCCATAAAAATTTTACTTAATTTTGGATTTGATCATTCATTTTGATTTTTTGCCACGAAGATTTATTGCCACGAAAGCATTGTTTTGTCAGGTGCTCTGGTTAATGTGATTTTTCTTTTTCAGAGTGTTGTTAAAACTAATGCCTTTTTTATTAAAAGGTGCTCCCTCAGCTAAAGTGTCTTCAGTTGGCAGCTCTTCGGGAAACAAACTTCAGACCTTGTCTCCCTCCCATAAAGGGATAGCAGTCCCTCATGTAGGGTAAGTCTGTATGGAACTTCATCTCTTAGTGATGTGTATATTCACACATGCCTGGTACTAAGGTTTTGTTCTATTTAGGTAACATGGAGTCACACAGAGTCAGATACGACTGGAGTGACTTAGCACACACAAGCACATACACAGTTGGCTTTTTCATTAATCTCAATTTTCTAAGTTTGTCTTTTAATATATTGCTGATCAGGAGCTTTCACATTGCTTTTAAGAGTCTAAATTAGTATAACCAGTTTGGAAGAAGTTCTGGTGGCATTTATCAAGAGCCTTAAACATTCACATTTTCCATTTCATAGTTTTAATTCCGAGAATCTAGTCTAATGAAATTACTTAAAATACAGTAGACCTTTTATACTAACAATTTTTTTTAAGCATGTATCAGGCACTGTGCTAGACGTTTAACATTATTTTTATTAAAACCACCCCACTGCCATAGGAGGAGAGGATCAGAGAAGCAAAGTAATTTGCTCAAAGCCACACAGCTGTCAAAGAGTTGGTAGCATGATACAAATTGACCTGTCTTTGGTGATAAGCATCAGTCTCTTTACATATGGTTTTATTATAATGTAAAAAAAAAATGTGTAGCTATGTTTGAATATCAAATTGTGAAAATCTACAAAGTGATACTATACAATCATAAAATATATATAAATTTTAAAAAGATGAGTCTACTGTTATTGGAGAAGTAGGTTGGCTATAAACTCCGTGTATACTTTGATAGAAACTATAACAATTTAATACTATTTATGTTTCTATAGTTTTATGTATATGCTTTTTAATAAAGCAGCATAATTAAGCCTTCAGCAATTATTTTATTGTGGGAAAATTCATTGATAACACTAGAGTTTTTAATAGAAATCTTTCTATTCTAGTAGAAACTCACTTTTCATTTTGATAAACAAGAAAACTAAGGGATGGCCATATGATTATTAGAATGTAGCCTTATTCTTTTATTTTTTACAGATACTGTTTATAAAGTTGGTTTAGGAAGCCTGACACATTATTTTCAGAGCTAGAGTCTCAGTTTGGTTTTTATATAGGAAAAAATAGGATGGTATCTTTTTTTTTTCCATTTATTTTTATTAGTTGGAGGCTAATTACAATATTGTAAGGATGGTATCTATCAATAGAGAGTAACTGCCTTTTGTTTCCTAATTTGGATTACATATAAAGTGTTTAAGATCTAAAGATAGTTTATTGTAATTATCATTGTAGAAAAAGAACAAGATCAGCTAACAAGATCTGGTTAGTTAAATGATTTTCTTTTTGTCATGCTTCCAAAAAAGAGAGACAGGCTATCCTTAAGAAAGAGACAGGTTATCAGTAGAACAGCTGGTTGAAAGTAAAAGGTTCTCATCTTCCAGTGCTAAAAAAAAAAAAAACTTATCTGATTTTCTTTTTATAGCTTCTCTACTGAGTTGACTCATTAGGTACGTAAATATAGAAATATCAATATGTTTTAAGTTTATAAATGGGGGTTTCATTTATGGTTGACTGAATTATAGGCTGGTAATTTTTTTAGTACCTTTCCTATCATACTGGTAATCTTAACCAGTTGGCACTATTAAGTTATACTGACACTCTTTTTAAGGGGGCATCTGAAGCTGGCTGGTAAAATGGAAAGGGTTACTGAATTTTGGATTAAAATACTAGATTTCTAGATCCTACTTTACCCCTAACTAGTAGCTACCTGACTTAGTTCTTATCTGTTTTCTCCTTCTTGCTCTGACAACTTTAAGTCTGCTTACACCTTGACAGCTGATGAACATTTGTTAATCTTTAGGAGGAAATTTTTTTACTAATGAGAAAAAGCTTTGGGCACAAGAATTTTAAAAGTTGTGCACTGCTATAATGCTATAAAGATTTAAAAATTTTTGTTTGTCCCTTGTTAAACTGTCAGACATGACTGTTTAAATCTCATTTGTCCATACTATATATGATGCTTATGTGTTAAAGGACTGTTTCTAACTGCTGGAAAGAGAGTGGCAATGTATGCTTCTGACCAATATATTACTTTTTTTTTTTCTTTAAGGCCAATATATTACTATGAGTTAATATAATTACTGTATTAACTGATAGCAATATGATTATTATACTGAATAGAATCATTCATAGCTGTCAGAGCTCATTCCTTTTTTAGAATTACTGAGGTAATGGTTTGTTTCTTTTCCTTACTAGATTATAAAATCTGTGATGGCAAAGCTCTGTGTGTGCTTTGCTTACAGATGTAACTACAAAATGTAGTATAATGTTTGGCATACAGACACATGAATTTTTCATGAATATATGAAATAATAGTGAGTCAATAAATTCAGTTCCTGATTTGTTAACTTTTTGCAACATCACAGAATCATGGTTCTGGTACTTGTAAGGTAATTACTTGAGGTTTGTATGACTGTTCTTTTGTCTTCATACTGAAAAATTGAAGGCAAAAAGAGAAGGCGGTGGCAGAGGATGAGATGGCTAGACAGCATCACCGACTCCGTGGGTCTGAATTTGAGCAAACTCCAGAAGATAGTGAAAGACAGGGAAGCCTGATGTGCTGCAATCCATGGGGTCGCAAAGAGTCAGACATAACTTAGTGACTGAACAACAACAAAAATGATTATCATGATTTTTATTAACACAGATAAATCAGAATTGAGTAAAGACAGGAATAAGACATCTAGAATTAAGACATCTGGTTCAAGAAGTTGAGCATCTTTTAAGATTAGTAAAATGAGTCATTTTGGTGGTTTGAAATTATTTAAAGTCAGGTGTGTATAATCTTTATTGTGTCTGCCTGCAATCATACATATCAGTGATCTATAATATTTAGCATATATTGAAATCACACCACAGAAAAATTTACCTTTTTACTTGAAAAAATTCTCATATGTTTGATAATTCTAGACAACCTGTGGGTCAGCTGATTTTAATAGAATTTTTTAAAGCAAAATACACTCTAATAGAAATTTTTTTCTTGTACCAAAAATAGTTTTCTTTATTCCTAGAGATATTAGAAGTATGATGAAACCCAGAGTTTTAAATAAATATTGCTATACTTGAATTGTGTCAGATAGTTTACACAGTTGTACCTTTAGAATTATGTTGTCTTAATGGTTAATTACTAACTTAAATGGATATTTCAGCTGATAATTTTCAATAGTTGAAGTATCAAATTGCAGAGATTTACTTCTGTTCAATTGCTCTGAGAACTAGAAGTTTACTTTGGAGATAGGATATAGTAGGTGTGTTAAAAGTAGAGAAACAGTGCAGGTAAGGAGCATTTTTTTTTTTTTTTGGATGAAAAAAGAAATTGGTTTCTCATGCTTTATATTAACAGGAGTGAGGAATGAATGTCTAGGTTTTGAGTATATGTTTGTATGAGTGGAAACAGGCTTTTCTTATAAGCCAATCTTTTGATGTGTGTGGTTTGTGTGTACCATTATTTAGATCTTTATGAACTTCTCTGACTTTCATTATTGGTCTGGAAATGCCTCAACCTAAAATTGCACAGTTTGGCTTCCTATGTGGATAACAATTATTTCAACTGTTAGTCTAAGGAAGCTCACTTTGCCATGGAATTGAGTTACTATGTTATCTGTATAGAACTTAATCAATGAGTTTAGGACCAGAAGTATAAGTATGGAAGGCTTTGAAACTTTGAGAGCCTCGAAACATCATAGCTGTAGATGTCCACAAAGACACAAAATACCTCTTGGTAAGATTGATCCCCAAATTATTTTAGAAGTCGTCTTTTTGTTTTATCTCTTCTGCTCTGTTATAGTGTACAGGACTGAGTGGCTTATTTCCTAAGAATTCACCCATGGTGTCAACAATAAACAGGGACCTTTCCTAGGTTAAAGTTTATCTCAACTCAGAAATAGATGGATATGTTGCCAAATACTTGCTGCATTGCCAAAAACACTCATTTAGCAATGAATATTGGAAAGCCTGCTGAAGCATTGTTCCTTTCTAGATACACTATTCATATCATGGCAATTACATACAGCTAGAGATAGTCCTTTTAAAAACCCTGGGTCTATCATTTATATAAATGTATCAGCTTGACAAAATGTTATGTATTTTTGTCTTGGACTATAAGATAGTGATTTTGATCATAACTCTTTATGGTAAAATTTTAGATCATCATTGAAATCTGCCTTTCATTTAGATTTTCAAAAATTTAAAATACTGGCATCCTCTCAAGTATGGAATTTTGATGCTTTAGAGTAGGTGATCTTTTTGAACTATGGTCTGAGGGCCAAATCCTGCCCAACAGTTGTTTTTATTGGAACATGGCTGCACATGGCCAGTGGTAAATTGTCTATGGCTGCGTTCATGCTATAGTTGCAGAGTTGAGTGCGACAGAGACAGTATAGCCTATAAAGCCTGAAATATTTACTTTTTGGCTTTTTATAGGAAAAGTTTGCCACTCCCTGTTTTAGAACGGGTAAGTTGAAGGTAGGGATTTTTATTTATTTATCATTTATTCCCAAAGATGGAATTATATGGACTATCTAAGAAGTTAGACCACATATTAGTGTTCCAGTTAACCAAAGGGTATTTTTTTTTAACTTTCATTAATCCATTCAAACACATTTCTGTGACTGAATTAAAAGAATAGTAACATTAAAAGTATACTTCCATGTTGACTCTGACCAAATCTAAATACCAATGTAAGGATATATCCTTGAACTTCATATGGGAATTCTGTGTTTTGTATGTCAGATGGGAATTCTGTTTTGTATATCAGATTGCTTAGTCTACACCAAATTTGTCCTGTGTAGATGTGCTTGGTTGGCTTTAAAATAATGTTCCTTCTTTTCTTTAACAGCAGCAAGACTGTTAAATGAACTTCTTTATTCCTGCCTAAATCTTTTAGACCTTTCATGTAGCATTGTCATTACTGAATTGGACCCTTTGAAAGAAAAATAGCATAGAGGCACTCTGAAAACATTGATGTTGATAGTTCTGTAATGATTACTATCACACTGAAATTACAATTCTCAAACTTTGTAAATAAGGTAAAAATATAATATGGTAGATTTTTCATTGTTTTTCTCTAAAATTTATTATCAGAGTAACCCCAGTTGTAGATAGATGTATAAGCTAAGTATTAAAATCACCAGTGGTGATGTTTTTCATAACTTGCAACATCAAAGACCCCTGAGAGCAGGGCAAAACATATAATAGAGAATTCCTGCTTCCTTTACTTGTTTTATTCACTTTCTTAAGTCAGTTATCGTTGGTTTGCAAGAACAAGAAACACAGCAAGAAGAAACTTCGACCAAAGAGCAATCAGTTGGGTTTAAAACTTAAAATTCCTTTTGAAAATATGTCTCTACTTTTGCAAAGAATTCAGTTTCTTTCCAAATATCCCTTTATCTTGTTGCTACTTTGACTTATTTTTAATGCTACTGAAGGAAGAGGGACAGAAAAGAAATGGTTTAATAGAGAAGGAAATGTGGATAAAGAGCATTCTTGTTCACTAAAATAAATGTGAAAATGGTACATGAGAGCTGGTCTGGATCCAAGTCAGTTTAGGAAAATATTTAAGTATTTGAAAGATCTTTTGTTGTAAACTGATAATCTTAGCTTTTTAAATTTTTTATTGATATATAGTTGATGTACAGTATTCACAATTTTTAAAGGTTATAATATATTTAAAATTCTTAGAATATTTGGGTATATTCCTTGTGTTATACAATGTATCATTATAGCCTAATTATTTTATACATAGTAGTTTAAACATCTGTGTCCCCCACTCCAAATTGCCTCTCCTTCCTTCCCTCTTCACACTGGTAACCACTATCTTTGAGTCAGTTTCTTTTTTTGTTCCATTCACTAGTTTATTTGTTAGATTCCACATATGTTATGTAATAGTATTTGTAATGTATATACTTTATATATTTGTAATTTATATACAAATACTATTAGTAATAGTATTTGTCTTTCTCTAAGTGATGGACTTCACTTAGCATATTACCCTCCATGTCTATCCATGTTATTGCTAATGGCAAAATTTCGTCCCTTTTAATGGCTGTGTAGTATTCCATTTTCCATTTGTTTTTGTGTGTGTGTGCATGTATGTACATATATATATATATATAAACCTCATCTTCTTTATCCATTTATCTGTTGATGGACACTTAGGTTGCTTCCGTTATCATGGCACTTGTAAATAGTGCTGCCGTAAATGTTGGGGCATATCTTTTTGAGTTAGTGTTTTTTCAGATGTATACCCAGGAGTGGAATTACTGGGCCATGTGGTAATTTTATTTTTAGTTTTTTGAGAAATCTCCATATAGTTTTCCACAATGATTGCACCAGTTTTTATCTTTACCAATAGTGTAAGAGGGTTCCCTTTTCTGCACATCCTCACGAACATTTGTTATTTGTGTCTTTTCTATGATAGCCTTCTGACAGTTGTGAGTTGGTAGCTCATTGTGGTTTTAATTTGTATTTCTCTGATGATTAACTACAATGAGCATCTTTTCCTATGCCTTTTGGCTTTAGAAAATATCAAGTTTGGAAAAATGTCTAGTGAGGTCTTTTGCTTTTTTGATATTGAGTTGTATGATCTGTTTATATATTTTGGATATTAACCCCTTATTGGTCATACCATTTGCAAATATTTTCTCCCATTCATTTGGTTGTCTTGTCCATGGTTTACTTTGATGTCCAAATGGTTTACTTTCATTTTAATTAGGTCCTGGGATAATTACCTTAACATTGACTGTCATTTCAAGATTTTTAAAATATGTATGTTAGCAAAATTTTATATGTAAAAGCACCTAAATAGATACTAATTTATATAAAGATTATATTTATTAAAATTATGTAAAATGCATTTATGTGCAAACTTACATATTATATGACCTTGATTACATTGAGAATTTAAAATGTATTTTTATTTAGCTAGCCCTTGAAAATAACATAGCATAACAATAGAAATCTACAGTGGAATGAAGTGATTTGAGCTTAATAACAACATTTACTAACATTTAGCCTAAGTAGCATTTGAACTGTGATATACATACATATACACAGGTAGACCTAGACCTGGGTCTCTGGCATTGCAGGCAGATACTCTACCATCGGAGCCACCAGGGAAGACCAGCCTAAGTAACATTTGAATTGTGGGTGTGTATATATACACATTCATATACATGGTAGACAAACAAATTGAGTTGAATTTCATAGCACAGGTATGTGGTAGTAAAATCATCATTGAAATCTGCCTTTTAAAAAAATTACATTTTAAAAATCTGATAATACTAGCAATCCTTTCATATATAGAAAATCTGTAATATTCCCAATAGAGAATTGCCTTTACATTTTTATTAGATTCTACTCGTCTCCTTTGTTTTATCATTTGTTAGATTTTAGTAGTTCTTACCTTGTGAGAGGAATCCATGTTTTAAATGTTTCTAAATTTTAATTCTGAGTTTTAATTTCAGTAACTTTTTTTTTTCTGAGGAAGAAAGTAAAATCTTTTCTTTTTCCAAATCCACAGATACCGTTTGTAAAAAAAAAATACTGTTTGGAACAATAATGCTTTGATTGTTATTACATAATTTTTAAAAAAATCTGATTTATTAATTAAAATTCTAAATAGGTTAATTTTCTACTAATTGCTCACAAATAAAATGCATAAAATGTTAATCTCACAAATTTTAGAAGTTTTGTTATTTTATATGTAATAAATATGCAATATGTTTATTGGAGGCATTTTAAAAAATTCTTTAAAATGTTTTACTGAGTGTGATGTAAACACCTAATGTAAAGCAGCACCGCCTGCAAAGTATTGATATCAACTTTTACAGCAGAATGCCTGCTGCTTATAGGATATTGAAGGAACAGAGACTGGATAAAATGAGTCCCTCTGTAGAGATCCTTATTATCTAGAGGGATGACCAGATTCTTTGAGACACTAAACTCTGTAATAAGAACAAAGCTTCAGGTCTGTCTGATTTACCACAGTATCCCCAGAATTTAGCACAGTGCCTGATACATAGTAGGTGCTCAGGATTTAAATGAGTAAACAAAAATCCCTTAAAAAAACTCTTTGTTATCAAGCAGTGATGTGTCATTCAATAGTCATTGAAGGTAGAACTCCTAGTTTTCTAATTTAATTTTCCCTGCTTCCTACTATGAATGGATTGATTGATGATAGTATCATTTGTTTGATGTAAAATAATGAAATCTCTGCAAACCTACAGTTTTCTGTTATTCAGTAGCTGACAGTCCTTTCTAATTTTGGTTAAAAATATTAGCTTCAGACAGCATGGCCACTTATAATTTTTCCATGTAGTTTTTAAAATTGCCATCATCAGTGTTTTCATAGGGTCATGCTTAATGTTTCTTTGGATAAATTTCAGAAATAGGAAAGTTCTGTGAATTCAGGGAAGGGGACAGTTAGATGATTTGTGAGCTCCATAAGAACAAGCATCATATGTGTATTTATTTACCAGAATAATAACTTCCAGTTCACTGCTAGCTTCACAAATTTTAAACAGTTGTCCTTCTTAAGGTGGTTTTTTTTTTTTTTTAAATTGATTCCACTGCCCTGATATGTGTAAGCGTGGATTATGTTAGTATGTTTGTCAAAACTGGCAGGGTGGCCTGTGTAGTCAGATTTTCATATTTAATAATGGCAATTGTATGAACTATCTGAGGATTCTTTTTGACATTAGTCCTTACTCTGGCTGTCAGATAATTATGAAAGAGCTTGGGGGGTAGATTTCTGATGAATCAGAATAATGTCTTATTTTTTTTTTTAATATAAAGAAACAGTAGCATTCTCCTTATGGGTACACCTTTATATATTTTAATAGTAAGATGGACAAGTTAGGCCCTCCACTTCGAACTGGAAGACATGTGCAAAAGTTGTATGAGAGTGATACAAAATCAGACAGTGCCATCAAAAGACATGAGTTATTACCCATTTACAAGTAAGTATTTGTAACTCAGTTTGGTTAATGTTTTTCAGATATTTCCTTAAAGGCTTTATATAATGAAATACTATAAATCTGTACATTGCTATACTTAAAATTTTTTATTTACTCATTTTTAAGCCAAGAAGTGTTGAATAATCTTCTAGGATTTATAACACTTTGATTTTTGATGAGCATTTTTATTATCCTGTCTATTTTTAGAGCGTTCATTGAACAAAATTTACATTTTAATTTTAAATTAAATTTTAATTTTCAGAGGGTTGAAATGAGTTACCTTAATAATTTTATTTTTATGAAACTTTTTTAGGAGTAAAATAGGGAACATTACATCATTTATTATATAAATAAAATATTGCTAGAGTATCTCTTAGTTAAGTAGATGATAAATTTATTATAAAAAAGCAGGAAAAAGATCTTAGAACACATTCAATCCAGGGATCCTTAGTCTTTGTGTTAGATAGTTACAAACTCCACGTAACACAGGGCAGTAATCACATTCCCTTCTTTGTACTGGCCCGCAGACTAAGAGGAGAAGCAGGAGTGACAGTGGCAGTCTTGGGACTCTGCACGAGTCTTCCAAGCTTACAAGTTTGTGCCCCCAAAGCAAGTCTTGCCCTCTCATCTTAAAATGATGACTTGAGGGTCTCATAAGTTAAATTACTTAATAGAGCTCACCTGATTAACTTTTAAACCAAAGTCTACCACAGCATTCTTTTTTCCATAAATAATAATACATTTAGCTAGATATATAATAAAACAAAGACAGGAAAAGTCTGAGTCTTTAGCAGCCATCATGTGTTGTTTTTAAGTAGACAGTGATAAATCCTAGAAGGAAGAATTTGTGCGCTGAGCTTTTCTTTGTACTGTTCCTGCTGTCTGTACCTTCCGAAGCAGATCGCAAAGAAACGGTGTTTAGCAGTGGGGTAGAGGAAGTGCCGTTGCAAAGTTAGACCTTCTTTTATTATTGGCTTTAACTCTAGCAGGCAGATTGTATTAATGGACACATAATAAGGTAGCACTTTCAGACTCTGACCAGGAAGAAAAATGTGTTGATGGTGTGAGACCTGGAGTAGCATGTTTTAAGTACTGATCAAAATGGTTCTTGGCATTCCAGTTCTACCTTATAGATGTTACTAAAAATACACAATAGGCATTGAATAATGACACCTGTTGTTGATAACTTATATTTTATGTATTTTTAAAATTATTTTCTAATTTGAGTAACTATTGATATGAAGTTGTATGTGTATATGCATTGCTATGTTTGTACTGTCTATATATCATATGTACATTATATGGGGGCAATAGTATTTCTAACAAGTTTTCGTTCTTGAGCCAAAAAACCAAAACCCCTGTTCACCCTGTTCCTCTGTGACTCTCACTTGGAGGAATTGCCATTTGGCAGGGAGTTTTCAGAGACTGAGTTCCTAAAAAGGCATGTGATAGCTCTGCAACGTCCCGAGAGGGGCCATGTGAAAGGAGAGCAGCATACGCCTCATGGGTGGACTTGCAGTGAGTGTTTGAAGGCCATTTGAAGAGGTTCAGGCTGACCCATCCGTGCACCAGGGTGATTCTCGTCAAAGTTTAGAAATAGTTTAAGTATTCAAAGTTGCCTTCCTTTGAATGACATCACTACATGTTGAATATAAGATTTGGAATGAGACCCACATAAATTCAAATTCAAACACTCTGGCCATGTAATATGAGTGAAAGTTGCTCAGTCAAGTCTGACTCTTTGCGACCCCACGGACTGTAGTCCATGGGAATTCTCCAGGCTAGAATACTGAAGTGGGTTGCCTTTCCCTTCTCCAGAGGATCTTTCCAACAGCAGGGATCGAACCCAGGTCTCCTGCATTGCAGGAGGATTCTTTACCAGCTGAACCACATGGGAAGCCCCCAAGAATACTGGAGTGTTATCCCTTCTTAAGTGGATGTTTCCGACCCAGGAATCGAACTGGGATCTCCTGCTTTGCAGGCAGATTCTTTACCAACTGAGCTATCAGGGAAGCCCGGCCATGTAATAGCTTTGCACTTAATCTCTCTGACTATGAGTTTCTTCAACTTTAAAATGGGAATGATATCTTCAGATATTTTTGTGGAGATTAAAGAAAGCGAAGTATGTTTAGTACCTGGTATCATATCTGGCATGTAATGGGCATTTGGAAAATTTGTATGTATTTTGGAGACAACTGTTTAAAATTTGTGGAGACTCTCTCCAGCTTTGCTATATAAGTAGAGAAGGAAGAATTTCACCCAGAGTTTGAGAACTTATAAAGGTGTATTTTTAAAGAGAATTCTGCTTGATCAGGTAACACAATATTGCTTATCTCTGAAATGAAAAGATTTAACTAAATTTCTAAAGAGAGGGAGGAAACTAACACTATAGAACATCTTGCACCTAGTTCTGCAATGACTTACCTGTCACCTTGGGGAAATTACTTAACTATTCTTTGCCTCAGTTGCCTCCTTTGCAAGATAGAATTAGTAATCCTTACTGCTTCATAGGATTATTATGAGGATTAAATAAATTTTATATGAAGACGATTTGAAATGTAGCCATAGGAATTCCCTCGCGGTCCAGTGGTTAGGACTCTGCACTTCCACTGCAGGGGGCATGGATTCGATCCCTGGTTGGAGAACTAAGATCCCTCATGCTGTGAGGTGTGGCCAGGAAAAAAAAATGCATCTACATCAAATGTAGTAAACAGTGTTAATGTAAGTGTTAACTTGTAGTAGCAATACTAATAGTAGTAATACCATCATCACCCTTAGCTATGCCAAATGTAGTATCAATTACATTTTATATATCTGACTTCTATAAGTGATGATGGTCACATGTTATACGCAAGGGAACTTGGACTCAGATTGCCACACCCAGAGTTGTTCAGTGGCAGTTGGGATTTGAATCCAGATTCATCTGAATTCCAAAGCCTATACATTTTACCATTTTTACCTCATACGTAAGTGTTCTTTGATTCCGGAATTTTCAGAAGGTGAGTTCAGAAAGGTATGATCAGCCACTTTACTGATAACAGATAGCCCAGGTTGTGTAGTTGGTGAAATTAAAATCTTTAGAGGCAAGAGTATATTATTAACCGATTCATTCTAGTTGCTTTTTCTAAGATCAAGCTTTCATAAATGGAATATTATTCTTTAAAAATGGTTAGCAAAATTTTTAACCACATCTCATACATCTAACATTATTATTTAACTCTAGGCACTCAACAAGACTTATCTCTAGTTTGAGGGGACTGTAGATTTAAACTTTAAAAAATTTTGAAGTGTTTTAGAATGACTAACATAAATTTCATGTCAAGAATATATAGACATTTTTAAATGATTTTATGTACCCTCAAGATAATGTTAGTCAATGCAAAATGCTTCAGCTTTTACTTCGTATTAAGGATTTCAGATGTGAAATAATTATGGATTTTAATCTTTTGAGTTTACCTCTCTATAGCTTCTAATTATTTTTCTAATCATTCTAATAAGCAATTTGTGAAAGAAATGCTTACTATTCAGTAGTTTTTTTTTATTATGCCATCTATTTCTGTCTTCTAGGACTAACATCAAACCTCGAAATTCCACACCACCTAGTTTGGCCCGAAATCCTGCCTCAGGTGTGCTTACAAGCAAAAGAAAAACATATAGTGATAGCTACATGGCCAGGTATGTTTGTAATAACTAAAATAAAAATAAGTGTTCCTTGTTTTCCAAAGACCATGTACAAAATTTCTGTCAGGTTATTAATAGAAAATCTAATTTTTCCTGTGTGATTTAATTTGACTTTAATGTTATACAATAAAGACCTAATTTTGGGTGTAAATAATATTTTCTTATACCTTGTAGATGTAATTTTCATGGTAAATATTCAGATAGTTTGTTCAGTACCACTGGATGCATTTGTGTTTTTTATGTCTTAATTTTAACTGCAGCATGGTTATTTTTACCTCTTCAAATTGAATAATAGACTTTTTGCACTACTGCTGTTATAATTTTCAGCAGCATTTTAGTGCATTTAAATTCCTCTGATGAGACTGTGATTATCCATGTACGTCCATTTCTAACATGTCACAGTATTTGCGCGGCTTTGACATTGGCTCTGTTTTTCAATCTATAATGAAATCATTCCAGTTATAAATATTTTATTTTTCATATGTATCCCAACTTATTCCATAAAGTTTTAAGGAAAGGTACAGAAATGTATAGTGAAATACAACATCGTTTTTTAAATGAAAGAAAAATAGGAAAAGGAAAGGTGACAATTAAAAGATAAAGTGGAAAAAAGAGTGTGGTTAGTTCACAAAGTTTGTGTCATGAGACCTGTAGATAGGCCAGCCCTGGGCCACAAAGTGGCGCATAAACTTCGTTGTAGTAGCCACAGTACAGGAGAATAGAAGAATAGTTACATGATTCTTGTTGTTTGAAGCAGAAAAATAAATCATTTTTTCTGAGAAAGTACAACTAGTCCTGAGACCTTAAAAGTTCTGCTGTGATTTCTCATACAGAAGCACTGCGTAATTTAGTGGTTAACTTATTAATTAACATCCTACTGAATCCATACTAAATAGGGCAATGGATTTCATAGGGTTTGTTTTTTTTTAAGATGCCTATAGTGCACGCCTATAACATGACCATCTTGTGATACACCGAAACCAGTTGTGATGTGGTTGTATTATATGAAAGTATATATATTGTCTACTTTTGTTATAAGTATGTAATGTGTACAGACATTCATTATTAATATTTAATCTGGGAATAGATTTTTAAGTAAGATGCTAGCTCTCCCTCTTGGTTTTGCCCACTAGAGGAAGAATCTATGGAGATTTCCAAAACCAAACATGTGGAGGTCTCTCCCAGATGGAGAGTGGGGTCTGGCCGTCTGACATTTAGAAAGTTTCAAGGGTGATGCTTATGCTTAAGATGAGAACCACAGAGGAATTGATAAGTTGCTGTCTTTTCAGCTAGATTGTTTAATAAGTATTGTTTGTCTCACCTGAGGCTTTGATACATATTTTTGATTCATATAAGGAAGTGAGCTTCTGTTTCTTAGAGTCCTGAATTATGGCTGTACTGTGTTCTATATGTGTGGAACCATGTGCTTTGAATCAGTGCTGAGTTTAAGATTAACATTCTGTTATAAAATGGAAAATTTAATAAATACATATGCTTGAATAAATAAATAATTTTATCTTTCCAAAGAGGCAGACAAAGTGTTAACAGGCAGGAGCAAAAGTCACATTAAAAAATGTTTGGGATATTCTTTTTTTTTTTCTTTTCTTTTCAGACCTTTTTATCTGATAGGAAGCCCTGAGCCTTACTCACCTGAGTTAAACTCATCCTCCCTCCTAGACAAAATTATTTATAACCGAAACAGAAGGAGAATTCTCAGAGATTTATTTTTCTGGAAGTCTGATAGATTACGTATCCTGGACAACCCCTTCCAAATAGAACACCTAGAAATACTGGATAAAAGGGAAAAATATATATTTCTGAATGTATAGCTTAGCTTTCAGTAAAGAAAGGAAATTTCCAAAGAAAAAAAATAGGAAGAAAGTTAGAGATCAATTTGGTAAATTAACTGTGACACTGCAGCTACTTTTGAGGTTTTCAGTGTCTTCACTACATAGACTTGGGTTTTAAGGTCATTTGGGGAGAGAGGAATTGACTTCTGGGACTTGTACAAGATAGTGTTAAAAACTTTTCCTCACCCTTCCCACCATGCCTCTTGCTCTAAGCCAGGATTCTTGAGAAGTTCAGCAAAGATTCTTCTTAGACTCAGCCAGAGACGTTTATATGACTGTGTATTACGTTCGTCACTGGGACTGTTTTCAGAAACAGGAGGTGATAGCAGGGCCGCATCAGGTGTTTTCTCTTCATGGGAGGCTTTGCAGCATTCCTGAAGCTTGTCTTCCTCAGCTATCCAACTGTCAGCTTAGGTATAAGAGAATAAGATCTCATAGGCGGGTATAGGGTCAGTTTAAGAAGTCCTTTCTCCCAAAGGGAATCGGCATCTCATAAGAACAGTTTCATAGACATAGCTTCCTGGTTATCCTGAGGGATATGTCCGGTTTCAGTGAACTGCTTGCAAACCCTGTTGCCTAGAAACATAGCTGACATTTCACCTCTGCTGGGTTTTCATTAAACAGAGCTGAGAAGTTATCCCAAGGTCAAATGTGTCCACAGAAGAGGAGAAAGGTTGTATTAACCCTTCTCTCACAGTATTCAGAGAGTTATCTCTTGAGTGAAAGCTGGACTGGGGAAAAAAAAAAACAACTATCAGGAATAAGAGATTCCAAGGATACTTGTCTGTCCTAGCCATGGCTCAGAGGGATGTGAATTCCCACTGATAATTCATAACTATAGGTGGGCCTTCATATGAGTTTAAGGTTTGAAAGTAAAACATCTGCATATTCTAATAAATTCTTAACTGAAAAAATAACTTGGATACTCTTGGTTGAAGAGCTTCCTCGAAGCTTAGAAAAGCAAAAGCAGAAAGAGCCATCTTGTGAAATGCTGTTAACCCAGGCCTCCTGATTCTCACAGGTGAACACATGAGCTTGCAATTCTGAACTACAAAACAAACATATTTCAAGCCATACAGGGAAACAGGGAATCAGTCATGAGTGACAACAGAAAACAAACACATATGCCCAAGACTTAAGATACTGAAATTCTTCAGACATTACTTATAAAATAAGTCAGTTTGAAGTATATAAAGGAATAAGACAGGGAATTGAAGTCACTAACAGTGACAGTATAATATCACAGAAAGATTAGAGATCTTTGCAGAAGAACCAAACAACTCAATACAAGAGGGATAAAGTTCAGTTCAATTCAGTCGCTCAGTCATGTCCTACTCTTTGCGACCCCATTCACTGCAACTCACCAGACTTCCCTGTCCTTCAGTTTCTCCTGGAGTTTGCTCAAACTCATGTCCATTGAGGTGGTGATGCCATTCAAACATCTCATCCTTTTTTGCCCCTTTCTCCTTCTGCCCTCAGTCTTTCCCAGCATCAGGGTCTTTTCCAGTGAGTCAGCTCTTCTCATCAGGTGGCCAAAGTATTGGAGCTTTAGCGTCAGTCCTTCAAATGAATATTTAGGGTTGATTTCCTTCAGGATTGACTGGTTTGATCTCCTTGCTGCCCAATAGGCTTCTCTAGCACCACAGTTCGAAAGCATCAGTTCTTTGGCATCAGTTCTTCAAGAGCATTAATGATGAGATTAAGAACCTTTTAGTTATACTTAATAATACTGTTTTCTGTTTCCCAAGGCCTACAGATTGAAAATTACTGTCATGAACTTTGTGTTTCATCTTTCTCTCTGTACCTCTCCAGGCCAGATGGAGACTACATCTCTTCATTTAATGGTGGAAACACGAAAGGCATTGAAGGAAATTCAGCGGGACACTTACCAAAATTCTGCCATGAATGTGGGACTAAATACCCTGTAGAATGGGCAAAGTTCTGCTGTGAATGTGGCGTTCGAAGAATGGTTCTGTGAACAGAATCCAAAAAAAGAAAAAGCTTAGTCCTGAATATTATGATTATTGCTGCTTGGACATCTAGAGCACTTCCTCTAGTGATTTCGTGCTAAAATTACTCAAAATACTTTTTTTCAACAGTTTTTGGAGCATAATTCTTTGGCCGTGTAATGTGCGTGTATATATGTGTGTGTACATATACTGTATATAATAAATACCTGGTAACCTAAGCTGTGCCATTCAAGGACATACCTACTTATCAGTCAGAAAATAACTTTTAAGTGGAATCATTTAACTTAGGTGTTCCTTTTCTGTTGTTAAAGTACATTATGTATACTTCCACAAACAATCCAGCATTAGTGCTTAACGCTGTAAGCTTTCAGATGATCATTACTTTGAGCAGAACATAAGAATAAACATTTTTTATTATTGACCTATTTTCAGATACTATCATTGTAGGATGGAATGCTTGAACTTTTGAAACTGAGAGAATATTTTAGTTACAATTAGTTGTGTCGTTTTCCTGTAGAGCTCTTTAATAATTTATAAATATTTTTTAAAAAGAGAGGGAAAAACCGCTATTGCCTATGTTGCTCTTTACTCAGTGTATTATTAATTCTATAGAAATTTTTACTCAATTCTTTAAAACTTAATTATGCAGTTCCCTTTTCAGAGACACAAAGCTGAAAATACATATGTTTCTTTTTCTAGTTATAACTGAATGATTATTTTTTTTTTGCTCAGTGTGTATTAGTTGAACATACATTCTTTCTACTTCTAATTGTCTTCAGATTTCACTTTTGTCCTTTTTTCCCCATTATCTCATGTCTGAAGAGTAGTTTGCTACTTCATTTTTGCAGAGTTTGCAAATTAATTATTTAATAGAAGATGCACAAAGTTCCTTGCAAAATCTTGCAATTATATCTATGTATTTGAATTTAGAAGAAATTAATGGATTTTAAAACAGATCATCTCACCTAATAAACAGTTAACTTCAATAATTAATCGTTAGTGCAGGGCATGAAGGTAAAAAGGATTGAATTTTAATCACTCGAAGTATAGTTATATGTATTTATGGGTAGGTTAAGAGAATGTTAATATTTAATTTTCCCTACTCATGTTTTTCTTCCAGTGTTTAGTGCTGAAGCACCGTTTACTTCACAATAAAAAGCCTCTGAAAATGCATTGCTTAATGGATAGCTGCTTTATTATGTAATTAAACATTCACAAAAATGTAATTATGCTTTCACCTTTATTTTGACTAAAATACAGCTTTTAATCATTGTCACTTTCAGTGTAACATTGTATTTAGTAGTAAATGCCTTTGGTTGCTTGTGCAGCCAAATTCAGTAATTCAGTAGTTATTTCTGTTGAATCAAACCTAACAAACCTTAATCTTATTATAAAGGTACAAGCAAATCATTTATAGGCAATTTCTAACTTCTTGTTTATGATTCTGATCAACTGTGAGGATCAGGGTAGAAATTTGTGGCTTACAGCTTTCTCTGAAATTCATTTATACTTAACTTTATAATTTTATTCAGTTTTGTTTTGTTTGTGTTTTTCATTTGGGCAGAGGGTAACTTAGTGGTAATGGAAATTTATGACTTACCTTATAGTACCTTTCCTGACTGTCAATTTTTTTTTTTTTTCTGGTTGCCTTTATTTAGTCATATTGGCCAAAAGGAACTGTCAGAGGCCAAAAAAACTATACTACAGCTTATTCCATCAACTAAAATATGCTCTAATTTAGGAGAATAATGTACATATTAGAGTTCCATTTCAATTGTTTATGTTCTTCTGTTCTAATTATTAGAAACCATATAAAGAAAGAACTTTAAACTCTTACTTTATCTAGAATTGAACACTGTTCTTCCAAGTATGTTTTTAAAGATCACATAATTTTTGTCTGCCCAAGGAAGGGATAGGTAAATGATCTTAAACAAAGTGGCATATGTTTGTTTCTCACTGAATTTTACTGTAGCAAGTAAATGTTATAATGTACTATATGGAAATGAGTTGGTAAGAAATCATCTAATTCCAAAACTCAGAGATGGTTATAAACAGTAAGTAGGTGAACTATATTAATGAATTATGAGACATATCGATTCAGTGTATTTAAATGCATTTTTATATTACTTGCATATATTATTTTCATGTTGATTTGTTGTGCAATAGTTCAGTTTTTAAGAAATTTTCCTAGATCTATGCATCATTTATTTTATTTTTATTTATTTCCACAGGTATCTTCCAGTGTGGTAGAATGAAAAGATGATTTAAACTTAAAACTGTAAAAATTGCTTATATAATATTCTGAAAGTTATTAGCTTGGAAAAGTAAGAGTAGTATGGCTGCTGTTGTCTCTTGTTCACTCTGTTTTTTTAAATTACAATGTCTTCATTTTTGAACCTATTCAATAAAGACATGAAGCAAAAAAATGCCAGTTGGTTTTCATTGATGTAGTATCTTTTTTCCAGACACAGAAAGACAGGAATCTACTGAAATAATAAGAATATATTCAAAGTCAAAATACAGACTTTAAATGAGAAAAGAGTTTTCACTGGCAGTATTTTTATGTGCTGTCAGCTTTTTCTTTTTTTTTTTTTTTTTTTGCTGTCAGCTTTTAAGAGGAGTTGCTAGTTTTATTTTGAAGTGTTTTATAACTTCAAAGCATTATAAATCTATTTCTTCACAAGATTTTTAAGGCATAGAAATTCTCTTTTTAGGCGATAAAATTTAGCAGTTGAAAACATTAGAGAAATGAGGTTAATAAGGAAACACTATGAGCATTTCTAATTAGGTAATATACAGTTCAGTGGCAAAAAGTATTTGTGATGAATACTTAATTAGATATCATATTTAAAGCTTTAAACTATAGCTGTCTGTAGTGAAAATATTAGACATGTTTAATTTGTACTCAATTTTCCTTAGGCTCGAGGTGGATACTTTCTACCATGAGTAGAAGCTCAGGGAATGAAAAATAATGGAATACGTACATAGCTACAGAAAGTCAGCAGGGCTCTTATGTCTTTATTAGCGTTGCACATATATGTATTTTATACTTTAAGTGTATTTTTAGTTTTAAAATGGTTAAGTGTATTTTTAGTACTAAAAATAGATTGATTTGTCCAACTGATTGTGCTGTTGAATATAGTAGTGGAGAATCATTGAAACAAAGTTTACAATAGCCATATTCATTTTTATTTTCATTTAGAAAAATTTTAGTTAAATATTGTCACAATATTTCTATACAACTTTTATGTGTGAATTCTGTTTTTGCCACTAGAGGGTGCTTTTGGATAATTTAAGATTGCTATCCTCTAGTAATGGCCTCTCAGGAATAAGGTGCCGAGAAAGATTGAAGGCAGGAGGAGAAGGGGATGACAGAGAATGAGATAGTTGGATGGCATCAGCGACTCAGTGGACATGAATTTGAGCAAACTCCGGGATTTGGTGAAGGACAGGGAAGTCAGGTGTGATGCTGTCCATGGGATCACAGAGAGTCAGACAGACTTAGCGACTGAACGACAAGAATAACAGTAATAAGTATTTTTTTTTTATTACATGAAATGACAGATTTATAAGATGTAGTTTTTTGTTATATATTTTGCTCTGATTTTAATAGCCCATGTGTTTTTAGTTTGTTTTTAAGAAACGTAGTTTAGCTCGTTTGGGGCACCAGCCAGGCGATATTTGATTAAAAAATCTTTCATATTAACACCTCACATAATTTTCTTAGCAAAAATTATGCTTCCCAAGCGTATTACTCATGCACATTACCATGTAATTCTTATGCTATTACTTTAGCATTTCATCTTAGGACAGGAAAGCTTAAAGTTATCATCTTTAAGGTGGTTTTTTTCCTTTGATCAGCTAACCTTATCTAATGAATGCAAGTGAGATCAATTTATACAGGAGCTAAGCAAGTGCTTAGACCAAATAATATTAGATGCACAAAGCTAAAACTTTATAAACATTTTAAAGAATTTTTCTTTTGTTCTTCATTCTATGAAATGCTGGGAATCAAGAGTTATACATAAGGTGTGATTTAGTCCCTGTCCTATAGTTGATAATTTATTTGGAGAAGTCATTATATAAGCATACTTACAGTTTAGGACAAAACAAAGGACTTTTAATTGAAGTATAGTTGACTTACAACATTGTGAAAGAGTTTAACAAAACTTAATTATAAAAATACCAACAAAATGCTTTGTAAGTGTTGAAACTTCTTATCACAAGTCATACAGTTCACCATTTCCCTTTTTTTTTTTTTTCTCTTTACCTTGTCCCAGTGCTTAGGAGAAAACTTGCTGGAATATAAAGAGCTGCAGTACCTTTTAGTGGGTAGAAGTGATAAAGAGGATATGTGTATGATGAGTGTGCGCACTAAGTCATTTCAGTTGTGTCTGACTGTGACCCCGTTGTAGCCTGCCAGGCTTCTCTGTCCATGGGATTATCCCGACAAAAATACTGGAGTGGGTTGCCATTTCCTCCTCCAGGGGATCTTGATCCAGGGATCGAAGCTGAGTCTCTTATGTCTCCTGCCTTGGCAGGCAGCTTCTTTACCACTAGTGCCGCCTGGGAAGCCCTATGTGTATGGTTCTTGTTCAGTTGCTCAGTGGTGTCTGACTTTGCGACCCCATGGACTGTAGCATGCCAGGCTTCCCTGTCCTTCACCATCTCCTGGAGCTTGCTCAAACTTATGTCCATTGAGTCGGTGATGCCATCCAGCCATCTTGTCCTCTGTCGTCCCCTTCTCCTACCTTTAGTCTTTCCCAGCATCAGGATCTTTTCTAATGAGTCAGCTCTTCGCATCAGGTGGCCAAAGTATTGGAGCTTCAGCATCAGTCCTAATGAATATGTGTGTGGTGGGGTCTATAAAATGGGAGCTGTCAGAGCTGTGAAAAGTGAACTGCTTGGATTGTCCTGAGGACTGAGGACAAATCTTTGAGTAAAAGTTACTGACAGTTGAAACTACTGTTCAATCTTATCTCACGGAACTCTTCACTTTCACTGTCCTTTTTTATTTTTTCACCTCTTTACTCAAAGCCTCAGTTTCTATGCCTGTTTTGAATTCGCAACTGTGGATAGGAGGCTGCCAGTAGTGGTAAGTATACTTGACAATGAAATACTGATTTTCATTCCTTGAATCACCAGTCTTAAAATCTTAAATTATAATACATGTGAAGACTGCCTGGGGCATTAAGATGAATGCCCTTACCCACTGATGGTGGAGATATAAATTTATGATATTTTTTGAAGAAGTTGACTAAATTTTATTTTAAAAGCATTTAAAATACACATGCCTCATAATCCAGTAATTTTATTCCTAAAATGTGTTTCTTCTTGAAGAAGTAATCTGAAGAAAAATATTTATGCAGAACCTATTTAATAGTACTATTATTTGTAGTGACAAAAATTAATTTAGTAAGTTAATAAAGCATTTTTCAAATAATTTTTAATGGCATGGTGAGGTTATGTTTTGTTATTAGAACAAAAAGCTAGCCTAAAATAGTGAATGTGTGTAAAATACAATTCCAGTTGTATAGAAGATGAGACAGATAAAAAGGCTTTTAAAGTATTTATATTCCTCTTTATGTTTATTTCTACTCTTAAGTAGTTATGATGTTACATATTCTTTATATTTTTGTATTATCAGTTTTTAAATGAATATACTTTAATACTTTTTAATCTTTAAAAAATGAAGAGGTTTATGTTTTTCAGAACCACTCGCATTTGATAATAATTTATTGAAAATCACTACCTCCTCTTCGTTTTCTGATATTCACA
This sequence comes from Odocoileus virginianus, assembly GCF_023699985.2. Classification (NCBI taxonomy): domain Eukaryota; kingdom Metazoa; phylum Chordata; class Mammalia; order Artiodactyla; family Cervidae; genus Odocoileus; species Odocoileus virginianus. The sequence continues at coordinate 28,893,496 of NC_069688.1, forward strand.
AATGTAGCTGATAGTCTATATTAACAGTAAGTATTAATAATATATTTAAGCTAGTTTCTGTGATACTTTTGTTAAAAGTGGTTTCTGTCAACTCTGCGTAATTTTAATAAGATAATTTTTCTTGAATTTCTTGAATACTCATATTCTGATATAGGCCTCCCTCAACTGTTTTACCACCTATGATTTGAAGAATTTTGACAAGTCTGAGAAATGCAAGTGAATTTTTTATTTATAGAGCTAAAACAAGAATTAAACTTGTTCTAAATGTTTTAGAGTTTTTTTTTCTTTCTGCTTTTGATCTTTGAGGGGCAACTATATATATGTTTACTTATTATACTGTAAAACTTTAAAGATTTTTCAAAGTTATCTTATTTCTCCCTCTTGTTATTTTATTCAAGAGGAATACTTTAAGAACCAAGAAGTTTCAATAATATATTTCCATTTTTGCTAATCTTCCCAAACTTAGGAGTCCTAATAAGGAAAAAAAACTCATATGGACTACACAGGAAGCCTCAGAAATTCTTCATTTTAAACACTAATTCTTCAAGGGTGATTTCCCTTTAAAAACTTGCTATTCATTTAACTACTACAATTTGAAAATTTAAACCTAAAAGTTTGGTTTCCAATCTCTTACTATAGACAAAAGCAAAGCACCATTTGAATGAGCAACATGTGTTCTAGATCAGCTTTGTATTCTTGGTGAGGCTCTGTATTCTCACGGTCTTTGTTTTTGATGAACAGTGTTATGGTTCTCCCTCTGGTATTACTAGAAAGATTGTTTGTCACTGATGCAGTTACCAGAAAGCTGTTATGTGAGGAGGGGCTTATCACTTACTGCCTTAGATACTTTATTTAACTAAACTTTGAACAATATTAGAAGTTAAACTGCTTAAAACATATTTAGTAGTGAAAAATTGTCTTGATATATTTTAAACCTGAGTTTTCTTACAATCTCTAAGGGTCATTTGTCATGTTTGTGGCTACCATCTTTTGAAAACCCTGTTTGGTAAATTTTCTCTTTCAAATTCTTAGCCAGAATGTAGTTTTCCACCCTTTCTTGCAGCTATGAAGTAGATATGTAACCTTGGAACTATGGAACAGACTGCGATTCTGAAACAAATAATGTGAGGAAGCAGACACTGTAGTATGCATCTGTTTTCTCTTGAGGATGGTGGTGAGACACTGGGCTTTGAAGGGAAATGTGACAGCGTCAAGAAGTAACACCCATTTTGCAAGATGCGACCTGTTACTCGTTAACTCTGAACCAGTGACCACACCAAGGGAAAAAGCAGGAAGAACACACTGATTTATGTGAAGAAGTCAAATGACATCAAATGGTTTAAAGGTAATGGGTTTTTAAAATATCAGTGTTGAATGATGCTTTTGCAAAGGTAACTGGGATTCTTTCTTACTTTTTATGTTTATATACACAGTATCTGTGACAGCAGCCCTAGAGCCCAGAGCTTCCAATTTAAGTCCAAATGCTAAATGATTTAAAGTTGTTTTACTTTTAAAGTCACATGTCCCCATGGTGGCCCTTTAGCTGACTGTCCTCCACTGAAGTAGTCTTTCATTATGATTTGGGCATTGTTTCTGGCTGAACAACTGCCTAACTTGATTAGCTGGCTCTTCCAGAGATTTCTGTGAATTATCCAGTAACTTTTAATAAATTCCTTTTTGGTTAAACTAAGTAGGCTGGGATCTGTTATTTGAACTCAAAATGTTTTCAGTGGTAAAATTTAGTATGACTTTGTGCTTCCCCTTCACAACACCAATACTATTGAGAAAAGTGCTTAAAACCATGTTCTACAACAGGAAATCTTCAGTACATTGAGTTAAGATACCTTTCCTCACCCCACTCATTGGTGAGAGATAATTACAGACTGAATTTTAAGAAATATACTTTAAGTTAATATAATTATATTCATCTGCCAGGCCCAATTTGAGGCTTATCAGTAATGTATGTAAAATCTTTGCCACAGATGTCTGACACTGAAGTTTTTATATAATTTTAGATATATGTACATGTTATATATTCCTCAAATATTTAGCTGCTATTGATGTGCCAGGCACTGATCTAGAGTCAGTGAACAAACCAATCAAAAGCCCCTGCCCTTTTGAGGTTCACATTCTAGTGGATGAAGATTGACAATAAAGAAGATAAATCAATATATTTTACATTAGAGTGTGATGAGTGTTATGGAGAAGAAGTGGGGAAGAGGTGGTTAGAATGAGACTGGTTGGAGAGTGGAAGTGGGTCGCAGTTTTAAGTAGGGTTTGAGGGATGATGGCATGAGAAAGTGACGTTTGAGCATACAACATACAGAGGGCTGAGCCCTTATTGGTTATTCTTTTTGTTTACTTTGTTGAAATTGTTTACTGGGTTTAAGTGCTCTGTGTTATGAGCATTTAATATCTTGAAGCATGGAGGTGGACAGCAGAGGAAAGAGATTTCATGCAGAAGATAAAAAAGACAAAGCCTCTAAGGTAGGACCGCTGTAACTATGGATTGGTGTGAGCCAAGAACAAAAGATTAGAAACTTAAAGTTCCCAGATTGTTCATGCTATGGAGGCCACTAAAATGGTTTTGACTTACAGGAATAGGGAGTGATGTGATCTGGTTTAAACGTATAATCTGAATGTGTGTTCTTTGGCCCTGAATATGTATTCTGTGGGTTTTCCCTGTGGCTCAGTGGGTAAAGAATCTACCTGCAGTGCAGGAGGCACAGGCAGATGTGAGTTCGATCCCTGGGTCGGGAAGATCCCCTGGAGAAGTGCATGGCAATCCACTCCAGTACTCTTGCCTGGAGAATCCCAAGGACAGAGGAGCCTGGTGGACTATAGTCCATAGGGTTGCAAAGAGTCAGACACGACTGAAACAACAGTACCGCACACACAGCCCTTAAATTAATTAGAAATAAAAAGTAAAGTTGTTACACATTCTACCCTAAAATGTCACACAAACTTATTTTTTACCTTAGCTTAACATTCGACTTTCGGGAAAGAATTACCTGATACAGTTGAGACAAACAGAAACTTTCCAACCCCACCTGAGTATAACACAGAAGGAGCAGTTTCTTCATTTTGCAAGACCTCCGTACAGTTCTCTAATCTCTGTTCATTAAAGCTGAAGCCTGATTTCCTTATTGACTCAACTATTTTCTCCTACTTGGGGAGGCAAAGTTTAGTCATTAAGTTTCAGTGCAGTTCAGTCACTCAGTCATGTTAGACTCTTTGTGACCCCATGGACTGCAGCACTCCAGGCTTCCTTGTCCATCACCAACTCGCCGAGCTCACTCAAACTCATGTCCATTGAGTCGGTGATGCCATCCAACCATCTCATCCTCTGTCATCCCCTTCTCGCCCTGCCTTCAATTTTTCCCAGCATCAGGCTCTTTTCTAGTGAGTCAGTTCTTTGCATCAGGTGGCCAAAGTATTGGAGTTTCAGCTTCAGCATCAGTCCCTCCAGTGAATATTCAGGACTGATTTCCTTTAGGATAAACTAGTTGGATCTCCTTGCAGTCCAAGGGACTCTCAAGATTCTTCTCCAACACCACAGTTCAAAAGTATCAATTCTTTGGCACTCAGCTTTCTTTATAGTCCAACTCTCACATCCATAAATGACTACTGAAAAAACCATAGCTTGACTAGATGAATCTTTGTTATCAAAGTAATGTCTCTTCTTTTTCATATGCTGTCTAGATTGATCATAGCTTTTCTTCCAAGGAGCAAGTGTCTTTTAATTTCATGTCTGTAGTGACCATCTGCACTGATTTTGGAGCCCCCCAAAATAAAGTCTGTCACTGTTTCCATTTTTTCCTCATCTGTTTGCCATGAAGTGATGGGACTGGATACCATGATCTTAGTTTCTGAATGTTGAGTTTTAAGCCAACTTTTTCACTCTCTTCTTTCACTTTCACCAAGAGGCTCTTTAGTTCTTCTCTACTTTCTGCCATAAGGGTGGTGTCATCTGCATATTTCTCCCAGCAAACTTGATTCCAGCTTGTGCTTCATCTAGCCTGGCATTTCTCATGATGTACTCTGCATTGAAGTTAAATAAGCAGGGTGACAATATACAGTCTTGACATACTCCTTTTCCTATTTGGAACCAGTCTGTTGTTCCATGTCCAGTTCTAACTGTTGCTTCTTGACCTGCAAACAGATTTCTCAGGAGGCAGGTCAGGTGGTCTGGTATTCCCATCTCTTTAAGAATTTTCCACAGTTTGTTGTAATCCACACAGTCAAAGGTTTTTGTGTGATCAAAATAGAGCAGAAGTAGATGGTTTTCTGGAGCTCTTTGGCTTTTTTAATGATCCAACAGATGTTGGCAATTTGATCTCTGGTTCCTCTGCCTTTTCTAAATCCAGCTTGAAATCTGGAAGTTCATAGTTCACGTAGTGTTGAAGTCTGGCTTGGAGAATTTTGAGCATTACTTTGCTAGTATGTGAGATGAGTGCAATTGTGTGGTAGTTTGAGCATTCTTTGGTATTGCCTTTCTTTGGGATTAGAATGAAAACTGACCTTTTCTAGTCCAGTGGCCACTGCTAAGTTTTCCAGATTTGCTGACATATTGAGTGCAGCACTTTCACAGTATCATCTTTTAGGATTTAAAATAGCTCAACTGGAATTCCATCACCTCCACTAGCTTTGTTCGTAGTGATGCTTCCTAAGGCCCACTTGACTTCCCATTCCAGGATGTCTGGCTGTAAGTGAGTGATCACACCATCATGGTTATCTGACTCATGAAAATCTTTTTTGTATAGTGCTGTGTATTCTTGCCACCTCTTCTTAGTATATTCTGCTTCTGTCAGGTCCCTACCAGTTCTGTCCTTTATTGAGCCCATCTTTGCATGAAATGTTCCCTTGATATCTCTAATTTTCTTGAAGAGATCTCTAGTCTTTCCCATTCTGTTGTTTTCCTCTATTTCTTTGCACTGATCACTGAGGAAGGCTTTCTTATCTCTCCTTGCTATTCTTTGGAATTCTGCATTCAAATGGGTATATCTTTCCTTTTCTCTTTTTGCCTTTTGTTTCTGTTCTTTTCTCAGCTATTTGTAAGGTCTCCTCTGACAACCATTTTGCCTTTTTGCATTTCTTTTTCTTGGGGATGATCTTGATCACTGCCTCCTATGCAATGGCATGAACCTCTGTCCATAGTTCTCCAGGCACTCTATCAGACCTAATCCCTTGACTCTGTTTGTCCCTTCCACTGTATAATCATAAGGGATTTGATTTAGGTCATACCTGGATGGTCTTGTCATTAAGGTTCCCTTCCTAATGTAGTACCTGATATTCATAAACTTACCTTTCATTCTTATCTTCTCATTCATCAATGTAAAATCATCTCAATATAAACTTCAAGTATAACGGACAAGAGATCCTTCTAAGACACCATGAAAGGAAGGATGGAGGATTAATAAAAGATGCGTGTGGATTAGAACGGGAATGTCTTTAGGTCCTGAGGAAGCTGTCAGGGTTGGTCCCTCTGCCAGGCTGTATGCTTTTCTCACTCATCTGCCCATTCTCTAATTGTGTATCTTCTTCCCTCACTACCTGTTCCCCCATCCTTTAAATTTGCCAGTGCTAAACTTAATAAAACCTTAAAAACATTCTATTTCAGTCTTACTTTGCGTAAATTTATTTGAGATTGTGGCTCAGATTTCTGGAACAGGGCACCTGAACTAGTTCATTTTCTCAAGCTGTATGACATTTATCGCAGATTGTTAGTCTCTCAATTGTACTTCGGGGAGATGCCCTAGAGGGCCCCATTGGTTGGGTTGAGAGGCATGACTTCACACAGCTAAGAACACTTAACAGAAGTCATGGTTGGTACAGACTTCCTTAAAGCAGGTGTGGATGTGTCAGGGAATGGCTGACATTTAGAAAAAGTATTTGATTATATTTATAATAGCCTTCATTTAAAACATTTTTTTTAATTGGAGGATAATTGCTTTGTGTAGGTTTCTGTGGTATAACAATGTGAATCAGTCATAAGTATACATAATCCCCTCCCTCCTAAGCTCCTTCCCGACCCACCCCCAGCACACCCCCTCTAAACCGTTAGAGAGTACCAGGCTGAGCTCCCTGCGTTATACAGTAACTTCCCACTAGCTAGCTATTTTACATATGAAGGTGAAAGTGAAAGTTGCTCAGTCGAGTCCAATCTTTGCGACCCCATGAACTATATACAGTCCATGGAATTCTCCAGGCCAGAATACTTGAATAGGTATCCTTTCCCTTCTTCAGGGGATCTTCCCTACCTAGGGATCGAACCCAGGTCTCCCACATTGCAGGTGGATACTTTACCAGCTGAGCCACAAGGGAAGCCCAGCCACAAGGAAAGCCCACTTTACATATGGTAATGTATAAATTTCAATGCTGTTTTCTCAATCCGTCCCACCCTCTCCTTTCCCCTCTATGTCCTCAAGTCTAAGAAAAAAAGTCAAATAAATAACCTAACTCTACACCTAAAGCAACTAGAGAAGGAAGAAATGAAGAACCCCAGGGTTAGTAGAAGGAAAGAAATCTTAAAAATTAGGGCAGAAATAAATGCAAAAGTGACAGTCTTTAAAAAGTGCTGATTTAAGGCATCCACATACATATCTGAAAGACAGTGTCCATTGAAATAAAACAAATCTAATTAGGGGATAGAAATAATAAAAAATGTAGTATCCAAGATCATTACTAACCAACCTGCTGTGTCTTTACTTACCTTGCTAGTAGCTAGGAAACAAGAGAAATACAATCATAAAAGCCTGGTGGTTTTTTCCATGAATTTGACACACTATGCTGAATAAGAATTTTGGGGTGTGAGTTTTCTCTACAATTCAATTCTATCATAAACAAATGATAAAAATGAAAGTCAGTAGTTGAAAAGGAAAATTTTAATAATTTTTAATGAAGTATTTTAAAATAATCACTCTTTATTTTGTCACAATCTCAACCCTGTTAGGAACATTATAGACAGCCTTCATGGAAACAGTTTCAAGAACACGTTTAAAAGTTTCCCTTTCGAAGCTTAAAATGTCCTTTTCATAGCTGATGGTTTACCAACAGCACCGGTTCGTCAGGGTGGAGGTGTACCACATAGCTGACCTGTTTTGTGGTGGATGGAAACATAGCCTTCTTTGATAAGTCTGTCTGAAGGAAAAGCTTGGTGGAGAATCAGTTGCTCCCCAAAAAGTGTTAGTAAACTCCCTTTTCTGGAATTCATAATAAAGACCAAAGAGAAAACCTAGTTGGCTCACCGCCTCATTACCGGGATCATCAGTGAATCTGTGCAGCTGTGTGTACAGCTCGATACAGCCGTCTGCTCCAGTGAGGAGGAAACTGCGTGGGTTGGGGGCCATGAGACAGAGAAGCTGAGACAGACGCGAACTGAGGGGAAGGTCTTATTGAGGATGGCACCTGAGCATTGTCTGTAGATTAAATAAGTCAGTCAGCTCTGAACCAGGTGATGATGAGACCACAGTGGCTATTTTAGAACACTTGGCCCGCCTAGAATAGTGTTTTCAGTTTCCTTTGTAAGTGAAGACTATTGGCAAATCTAAGCTTAGAAGGATTTGCCAATAGTCTTCACTTATAAGAATGGAAGATGCCTGCCTTATAAGCTAGTTTTCAGGCCCTGACAAAAACAGGCAGTAAAGTAGTATTCCTATTCTTACGTAGTTTGGGGGCCCCAGTCTCATGTACATTCTTGATAGTTAAGAGATTAAAGACTGTATTTCAATGGAAGTGAAAAATCAAATAGTGGTGCAGTATTAAAAATGTTGGCTTAAAAAATTCTTTTGGAGGACTTCCGTGGTGACCCAGTTGTTCAGACTCTGCACTTCCACTGCAGGGGGCCCAGCTTCAGTTCCTCATGGGGGAACTAAGATCCCATAAGCCACATAGCATGACCAAAAAAAAAAAAAAAAATCCTGTTGGGATTAATTAAATGAATCTGACAGTGTTAATACATAGGTCATTTATTATCAAAGGAGAAATGTTATCCAAAGTAAGCAATTGTAATACTGTATGAAAATATTTTTATATACAGATATTGTGTCAAAATTAAATATACACATTCCATTAATTAAAAGGCCAACATATATTATTCTCTTAAAAATATACTTCCCAAATTGCAAACTCATGTAGACAAATTTTATTACACATAAATGACAAAAGTAACCCAGTGCTGTGGTTTAGCATCCTTAGGACAGGTGACTTTCTGTTTTGTGAAACTATTCACTATTTTAATTTTAAAACATCTGTAATATCATTTATCAAAGGCACTGTGTTATACATTCATGTTTAATTACATCTCTTAATATCTTTCAGTTACCTTGGACTCCTTGATGCTACTGCTTCTTTATATGACTCATTCTCATGGGCCTTATCCATATCTCACTGTGAACTCTGAAACATTTCCAGCACAGACAACAAAAATTCCTACTCTCATTGCAGTATACTGATGCATAATGGGCATAAAACTATATATTTTGGTAATAATGAAATGTTAATTTTTAATCCTCATAACCTTTATATACTTCACAGAATTTATATATCTTCTGAAAATTTTAAACACATTTAAAAAGTATTATTGCAACTAATACCTTATATGGATTGTCTTAAAAAAAAACTGTTCAGAATTAATACCAATTAATATATGTCCTCATACATGTGAAATAGTTTTGTTGATTGCAGCATTTGGTTTCCATTGTTTAGGTCCATCTTCTGGAACTACAGTAAGGATTTCTCAGTTGCTGTAATCTGTTTTAACCAGGATGCATTCAGTAACTTCCAGGAGGCATTCTGCCCTCGAAAATCGCATGAGCAGATAGATTCTTGGAGGATACAAATAAAGCTCAAGGTTTTATATTGCTACTCCATATTTTCAATGTTCTTTAATGCCCCTCAAAATTTTATTCCAACAAGTTTTTATCTTTTGTAGTAGTATCTTTAGGAAACACAGGTCATTCTGTTTTTTCTGTTCCTTTAAAGATTTATTCTCTTCCTAGAGAAATACATAAAAAAAGTTTTTAAGTGCACATTTTAATAAAAATACACATTGTAAAACATTCAGTCTTAGTTTCCACTATACTAGGTTATATTAAAAATTTGGTAATTAAGAAGAAGAATTTTGGGACTTCCCTGGTAGTCCCAGTGATTAAGACTTTGCCTTCTAATATAGGGTGTGCACGTTTGATCCCTGGTTAGGGAGCTAAAATCCTACAAGCCTTGTGGCCAAAAAACCAAAACATAAACAGAAGCATTATTGTAGCAAATTTAAAAAATGGTCCATGTCAAAAGAATCTTTAAAAGAGAACATTGAATGACATTTTTTTAAAATTATGGTTCCTAGCTACAAGCATTGATGTGTAGGATATACAAAGTTGTTATGATTTAAAATTTAGGATTAAAGAGCCATGTCAGGTGGCCACCGTTTTTACCAGTGCAACATAAGTGGACATAAGAGTGCTGTTTAAACTTTTGTGAGAAAGATCTGCACATTATTCAACTGAGTTTTTTTTTTTTACAATGGAGAAATATTTTTATTGAAGAAATAATTAATACTGAAAATATTTATTTTGGCAAAGATGATTAATAAGAATATACCCAATTAAGTTTGTTCCCTAGTCTTCACTAGAGAATGGAAGATGCCTGCCTCATAAGCTAGTTTTCCTACTCTGTCAAAAATCTTCAAAAGGGCTACCTGTACAAGTTACAGAAAGTGGAGAAAGAGACACCTCGAATATTATAGACATAGAAGAGAATAGCGGTGCATATCCTCAGTTATATTTTCATGAATCCCAGAGATGTGGACTCTGGATGCCTGAGAAGTGAATTACTACAGGGTAATTTCTTCATTTCAGTAACAACCGATTATTAGATATTTCCTAGGTCAGGTACTGTGCTCAGTGCTACATATACATTATTTCATTTTATCTACTTAGTAACTATAAAATTGGTGATTTCACCTTTCACATTTGAGGAAACTGAGATGCAAAGAGGATAAGTAATCTGCCATGGTCATATAATCAAGTAAATATAATAGATTGGGTCTTGAGCTTGTTTGTCCTATTTTTGTTTGGTCATATTCAGATTTCTTTCAATTATATATTTAATAACACTAACACATACTCTTAAAATAATTCATTTACAAGATTAGAGGACAGATTTCAAAGGTAAATATGAAGGAGGATTTCTAATATTCTTTGTATTGAGGATCCCAGAACATTTTTTTGTTTGTTTTTGAGGCAAGGAAAGTCAGAAGACCACAAAGATGGCTCTGTCATCTTCCAAAGGGCTACCTGTACAACCTACAGAAAGTGGAGAAAGGGACATCTCAGATGTAATAGGCATAAAAGAGAGTAGCTCTGCGTATCCTCAGTTATATTTTTGTGAGTCCCTGAGATGTGGAATCTGGATGCCTGAGAAGTGAATTAATGTCTCAATTAACTAATGTCTCAGGGTTTGGATGCCAGATTCCTTTACAGAACAAAGAGGGAGGGGTGTGAGGAAGTAAAGTAAAAAAGTCATATGCCAAAACATCTTTAAAAAGTATAAACTGAAGTTTATGTGACTAGCAGACTTGAAATACATAGACATGAACATTTCATGACTTTTCTACATAGACCAAGACTAAACATTCATTAAACAGACAAACATGATTTTATGTCTGTAATTTCAGGAACACAGGTGTTACCTCCTTTTTCTAAACTTTCTTTCCAAATTCCCTTAGCCAGAGGCACTCAGTATATTGATACTACTCAGGTATTCATTTCAACTATTCCACTTCAGGTTGAAATACCTACGGTTTCCTGAGTCCCAGGGTGTGCAGACTCACTCTGCTTCTCTAAGAGGAGTAAGGGATTTCCATACTCCTATCCTGGGCTGGGAAGATCTCCTGGAGAAGGGAGTGGCAACCCACTCCAGTATCCTTGCCTGGAAAATTCCATGGACAGAGGAGCCTGGTGGGGCTACAGTCCATGGAGTCGCAGAGTCAGACACAACTGAATGACTCACACACACAGAGTGGTCAAATAATGTAATAATGGAAATGTGATAAAAGAATCTATCACTGTCATGAACCAGGTGTGTGCATTTTTCCATGCCTCATTCTAGTTAATATATCATTGTCACATTTAGTGAAATATGCCTTTTCATTCATAAATATTTTGCATATTGCTATATAATTTTATGTAACAATCTAATAGAATGTGTGCACATATAGAGTATTCATGTACTATTTCACATATACAGTATATGTATGGGCTTCCCTGGTGGCTCAGTGGTAAAGAATCTGCCTGCCAATGCAGGAGACATGAATTCAGTTCCTGGGTCAGGCAGGAAGATCCCCTGCAGAAAGAAATGGCAACCCACTCCAGTATTCTTGCCTGGGAAATCCCATGGACAGAGGAGACTGGCAGACTATAGTCCATGCGGTTGCAAAAGAGTCAGACATGACTTAGCAACCAAACAACAACACTAATATACTGTATAATCTATGTGAGTAAAATAGATTTTAAAAGGGTCCTCATTTTTAATATGTATTCCTTTACTAAGGTCGCTTTTTTAATTTGTATCTTGTTTTCTAGTTTATTTTCTTCTATATAGTTTGGTCATGCCTATTACCTATTGAGGTTTTAGTTTTCTTTGTTAAAAAATCAATGCTCTGATATTTTCCCTAGCTTCTTTAATTTTAAAATAGTGTTTTTTAAAAATGCAGTTTAAAGAGATCCAATTTCTAAGTATCTCCCTTTTCCTTTTACCAATATTATAATGACTATTTTCAAAACCAACCATATAAAAGGAAACAGTTCAAAGAGAAACATACAGAAATTGTTGAGCAAAAAGCTGATAAAAAAGATGTTTGCCTTCACCCTCTGCCTTCACATTAGCCTCTGCTGATTTGCATGGTCTCCAGCCCATGTGTGCATATGTGCTCAATCACTCAAGTCGTGTCTGACTCTTGCGACCTCAGGGACTGTGGCCTGCTAGGCTCCTCTGTCCATGGGATTCTTCAGGCAAGAACACTAGAGTGGGCTGCCATGCCCTCTTCCGGGGATCTTCCTGACCCAGGGATCGAAGCTGCAGTCTCATGTCTCCTGCATTGGCATGCAGGTTCTTTACCACTAACATCACCTAAGAAGCCCCCTCATGCCTGTAGACAGCACCAAACTACTAAAATGACATCATAGAACACGGAGCTGGGAAGAGAGGTGCACACTGGCTCCAGCCCACCACCCAAAGGTTACAGAGCGCTGCTTTGGGGAAAGGCCTGGCTTTCCAGCCCTTCTGATCCGCTTATTTTGAAAGCTCATTGTGTATGAGGACTTCTACTTTGTTGTTTCCTTAACAGGGCTGGTCTTTATCAGGATGCCGGAGTTATTTCAAGCTGTTGAAGGCAAACATCTGGAGGGTGCAATAACTCTTACCAAATTCTTAGTGGGTTGGGCTTCACCCAGGGAAGGGGGTTTTCTTCCTTTACCCTTAAAAACAAAGTCATAATATTGATTATTAGTCCTTTATTACTCCTTCCATTATTATGACTGCTAAATTTCATATTACCTTCAGCTCATCTAATCTACTTGAGAATCTAAATTATATATTGTTAGTATGGCAGAATACTAATTTCATTTAGAAATATTATCAAATATCAGGGAAAAGGGAGAAACAAGAAAGGTTAGGTTAGTCCTCCAAATAACCTAGACTCATAATTTTGCAGATGTGTCCAGCACTGTGTTAATTGCTGTGAGGTCTGAAAAACAAACATGGAAGGGTATGCTAACAGAGACAAAACTAGAATTTCAGTCAACATGAAAATAATACTGCACTAAGTTGTTAAATCCTAACCATAAATTTTATTAAACTTTACCCATCAGAAGCAAGGTGAAATGCACAATAGTAAAAAGCTTGTAGCATGCCTGACTCATGAAGAAAATTCAATGTAGTTGACCATCTTTAACATCTTGTCTTCTCATTACAAGAAAAAGCTGGATTGTATCAGTTAACTTTGTAACCATTTTAATATCAAGATTTAAATTTTCATGTTATTTCTCTCTCTAAAATTAGTTGATTTTGGAATATGGTGATCCATGCAAAGTTCCTCACATGAGAGAAAGAATTGCAAACATACAGCATACCTATGAACTTCAACCCTTCTATTTGAAGAGGTGATATTGATAGCTTGCTCTGCAGTCTTTTCAGTTAAGCCCTGATTTGAAAGTTATCCTCAACCTAAGGTATTACTAAGCAATTGCATTTGTAAGCAACATGAAATGAACTTCCTATTCCTGCACAAGATAGTACAGTAATCCTTCTGTATTTGTAGGGGGATTGGTTCTGGGACCTGGGTGGATACCAAAATCCAAGGACAGATGCTCAAGTTCCTTATATAAAATAGCATTGAATTTGCATATAACCAGGCACATGCTCCTGTAGACTTGAAATCGTCTCTAGATTACTTATAATACCTAATACAATGTAAATGCTGTGTAAGTAGTTGTAAACACAATGTAGATATTGCATAAGTAGTTGTAAATGTGGCTTGACAAATTTTAAGTTTGGCTTTTTGGAAGTTTCTGGAATTTGTTTTGAATATTTTTGATCCACGGTTGAATAAAAGAATGCAGAACCAATGGATATGACAGGCTGACTGTACTTTTTTTTTAATGTCATCTTCCTTATTTTTTTGTTTTTTAAATGTAGAATAATTGCTTTACAATGTTGTATCAGTTTCTGCCAAACAACGTGAATCAGTCATAATTATATTTTTATATATATACACACATATATATCCCCTCCCTCAGAAGCCTCCCTACCCCTTCCCATCCCACCCTTCTAGGTCATCACAGAGTGCCAGACTTGGGCTCCCTGTGTTGTATCGAAGCTTTCCACTATTTACCAGTTTTACACATGACAGTGTATATATGTCAATGCTACTTTCTCAATAAGTCCTGCCCTCTCCTTCTCCTGCTGACTGTAATTTAAATCATTATAAATAAGGATTAAGAGCTGAAGTATAAGCTCTTCATGAATCTTAAACTTTGCCTTGAAGGCAAAGTTTGCCTATAGATAGAACAGGAGAGATCAGATGTATAGAAAACAGAAGAAATTCTATATAAGAAGTTAACAAGAGTAAGGGGACAAGACTGGAAATAAGCTTGGCAAAAACACACCACCAGGAGGAGGCTGGCTTGCATGAAGTAAATAACCATAACAATAAATGAAGTAGTCCAACTTATTACGGTCCAACATGTATTTTCATCACTGTCTATAGGGCTCAAGGACAATCTTGCCATTTTACCTTCCGTGGGCAACTACTAATATTAAAATTTTTTTTAAACAATCCTTTTTCTATCATAAAAATGTTAACTTTTAAAAATATATAATAAATATTTTGGCATATTGGCTTTATATGGCAGCTAGTAAAATTCCTAAGAGAGTAAAGTAATAATAGTAATAATAAAAATTTATTGAAACTTTTTAGTACTAAGCAGGTTTCCCAAGTGGCTCAGTGGTAAAGAATCCACCTGCAATGCAGGGGATATGGGTTTGATCCCTGGGTCAGGAAGACCCCCTTAGAGCAGGAAATGGCAACCCACTCCAGTGTTCTTGATGGGATAATCCCATAATCCCATCGATAGAGGAGCCCTGGCAGGCAACAATGCATAGGGTTGCAAAGAGTTGGACATGACTGAGCTCGAATGCATTCATGCTATATGAATTATATCATTTAACACTTAACCTTTTTGACATCCTATAGTGTAGATACTATATTTTTCTCCACTTTGCAGGTTAAAGAAATTATTGTCTAGTCCCAAGGTAATGTCTTCCATATTTTGTTTTGTTGCTTACATTTCATAACTGCTAGTAAAGAAGTAGAAAAAATTAGCCCTGTACTTATCAAAATTATTGAGGCAAAAAAACTTGAAAATTGTTGGACATAAATACACTCAAATTTTATATAAAAAGATATTTGTTAAATATTTGATTAATTTTTATAGGTTATGAGTTCTTACAAATGTGTACATAAATGGAATAAAATTAAGATATTTTAGAAATAAAAATTTACCATCCTCATCCAACTTATCACCTTAGCCTCCTTGAAAATTACTATGGCAATGTGACGTGAAAGCCGCTCAGTTGTGTCTGACTCTTTGCAACCCCATGAATTATGCAGACCATGGAATTCTCCAGGCCAGAATACTGTAGTGGGTAGCCTATCCCTTCTCCTGTGGGATTCCTTCTTCCTGGCCCAGGAATCGAACCGGAGTCTCCTGAATTGAAGGCAAATTCTTTACCAACTGAACTATGAGGGAAGCCCATGGCAATACTATTTATTATTTTCTTTCATTTATTTGTTTTCCTTTTTTAATTGAAGTATAGTTGATTTACAGTGTTGCCTTTTTTTATTTTTAGTTCCCTTTTATAAATGATTTCTTTGCCCTAGCCAAGAGAGGAATAGGTACTTTATAAGTTGAAATTTTCCTCTTCTAGAATTGAATAAATGCATTTTAGTTTTCTTATAAGCACTTAGATTTCTCTGCTAATGCTTATGATCATCAGAGAATACTAGGATCCTATCCCGGGAGGAGTTTATATTTTGGTTCAAAGTAAATAGTCCTCAGCTTACCTTGCTGGTGCAGTTTAGCAGTGTTAATGTGCCCTGTGAAACTGTTGATAGGTGAAGCTTGAAATCGTCACTGATATTCATTTTAAGGAATTGCTTCAACTTTCGAGCAGCACGATTCAAAAATGAAGCTTCCTATTATAGAAAAAACATCAGAAGGGCTGTGGTTCAAATAAAATATTAAGAAGTAATAAGCTTTTCTAAAGAGCCTAAAGCCAGAACTGTATTGCTAAATAATGCCCCACCTCCACCCCACTTTTCTTCTATTCCAGTTAATCACATGACTGATGAGCAACTAAACGGGAACTGTTTAGCTCCCAGGTGATAGCCTCAAGTGCCTAGAACTCAGTTTAATGATTATGTGACACTTTAAACTCTCTTTTTTTTTTGTTATGTATGATCTTATCGCTTATGAGTAAGCACATAAGTTTATTCAGTTTTAAACTAGATAACTAAAGGAGAGCGCTTCTGAAAGCAGCAGTAATAAAAGGTATGTGTGATTTTTATTACTATTATTTTTGCCCCTTTGGCGATATGAATAACTGGCAATTATTAAAGGGCCTATTTGCCTAAAACAAGTGTTTCAAAAATAGGAATTTTTTTTTAATTTATGGATACACTCAAATGCCATGAGGTTAATTAATTCAGTTATTGTGAGTTTCCAAAAGGCTTGAATAGCACACTAGTTTCTGAAGAAAGAGATGACACAAACTTTTATTCAAAATTCTGTAAATTGTAACATTACACCAAATAGAGGGGGTAATGATTTGAAGATAAGAAAATATTGAAAGAAAAAAGTTAAAAATGCCTACAACTAAATTATGCCCATTAATTATGTCTGTATATGCAAGCAATCATTCTGACAAGCATTTTTCCTGAATAAATGTTTCAGAACGGAGATGTGTATCTTTGAATTCAGCAGTTCTACTGTTTTCAAGGTGAAAAATGAAATGTTAAAATTGAAAGGAATATTTATCAAATAAGCATAGGAAAATTTGTAAAATAAAAGTATAAAAGACCACAATATAACAACATATCAATGGGAATTGTCAGGTTAGAACCAAAAGACATGTCATTAATTATCAATATAATAAAGAGATACATGAAATATAAACTTCTATGATATCAAGCTCAAATGACATATAAATTCCAAATAATTATCATTACCTTATTATCATCACATGAATGTTTTTTAAAAAAGTTAGGTTCGTTATTCAGGCAATTGCTATCAAAGTTTATCATGTTGTCCTGTAATAAATAATATAAAATAATATGGTTAAACTGGGGACCTTTCTAGTATGTTGTAATTATAAAAATAACAATGTAACAATATTTGGTATTTATATGTGCATTTTTAGGAAAACAGCCTGGCTCAGCTGATTAGGCAGGAAGAATAGTTTTCTATAATTAAAGAATAAACAAGTATATACACAAACCCTTAAAAAGAGCTTCCCTAGACTCCATAGTTTAATTCAAGAAATGAGAGAAACTGGTTCTTGGGAGGGGGTAATGAAAGTATCTATTTTAGTAGTTGCACTATATCAGAGTTGTACTATATGGGAGAAGGGAATGGCAACCCACTCCAGTATTCTTGCCTGGAGAATTCCATGGACAGGGGAGCCTGGCAGGCTGCAGTCCATGGGGTCGAAAGGAGTCTTTCACTATATAGGAAACACTATAAATTTAGAAATCATGAAGTTGAGATTCATGTAAGCAGTTATTTGGTCCAGTTTCCTGACACAATCAAACAGTGACAAAGAGAATTAAGAATTATTTACTTGACAGGGTAAAGTTGAAATTCATTCTACAGCATTTTAAACAAACCGGTTGGGGATGTTTGAGGTAAATTTTTGCTGTGAAAAAGTGAGACTGAATGTGTGTATTGTCATGTAGGAGTGGGAAGGCAGACTGGCACATTCTCATTTTTCTTATCTAAGAAATTATCTTATCTAAGGAATTTCTTATCTTTAGAAGGTGGGGATTTAGAATGCAGTTGACACATTAGAATTTCCTAAGGATTCAGATTCTTTATGCACAGGATTGGACTAGCTCTGTCCAGCAAACTAGCAATTCCATGATATCAAAGCTTCTATCAAGCAATCTTAGCCTATGTGTTGTCATCAAAAAACACAAAAAGTGGGGTAATGGCAGGATTTAACCATGGGCTTCTAATCTTCATCTGCCTCTCAGAAAAATATGCATTAGTCTTCTCACCTGTGAAAAGCATAAATAGTCTCTGGGTTTATCCTGACATTAAATGTATATATTATCTGTTTTACCTGTAAGAATTATACAGCCTGAATATGTAATCATTCATATAACCATTCAACACTTCCTACAAGTCAGTGTGCAAGGTTCTCTGCCAAGCTTAATGGGAAAACAAAGATAAAAAAAAAAAGTTGCATTTTCTTGTGCCATTTGATATAAAGGGCAGATACTGCATCCTTTGACACTTGTACATCATTTCTTATGTTTGTGAAAGTATGCTTATATAAACAAGATTTGTTAGCACCAACCATCCTAGTCATACTGCAAATATCTCAAGTGCAAATAGATATATTTTTCTATAGCTATCCTCATGTTGCCATTATATTAATATACATTCCTGAAAAGATAGTGGAGAATTAATGTTCTCTGCAAGGAGATCTAACCAGTCCATCCTAAAGCAGATCAGTCCTAGGTGTTCATTGGAAGGACTGATGCTGAAGCTGAAACTGCAGTACTTTGGCCACCTCATGCGAAGAGTTGACTCATTGGAAAAGACCCTGATGCTGGGAGGGATTGGGGGCAGGAGGAGAAGGGGACGACAGAGGATGAGATGGCTGGATGGCATCACCGACTCGATGGACATGTGTTTGAGTAAACTCCAGGAGTTTGTGATGGACAGGGAGGCCTGGCGTGCTGCGATTCATGGGGTCACAAAGAGTTGGACACGACTGAGTGACTGAACTGAACTGAAGTGAACTGAACATTCTTTCATTTTCCTATTGACTTATATTTAGCCTCAAGAAGGACAATAAATCATTCATACATTTCTCTCTGATAAGACATGCATTTTGTTTTTGCCATGTTATTATTGTTGTTTAGTTGCTAAGTCACATCCAACTCTTTTGCAACCCCATGGACTGCAGCCTGCCAGGGTCTCTATCCATAGGATTTCCCAGGCAAGAATACTGGAGTGGGTTGCCATCTCCTTCTCCAGGGGATCTTCTGACTTAGGGATTGAACCTACGTCTCTCGCATTGGCAGGCGATTTCTCTACCACTGAACCACCTGGGAAAGCCCTGTTTTTGCCACACAATGCCTCCAAAAAAAAAAAAAAAGATGAACAAATATGCAGCTAATCTGAATGACATTTTTCAATTTACCAAAAATTATAATATGGAATAGTACCTATTTCTTGAATCATTTTAATAAATTGCATGAGACATGAATATTTGAAAATCCATATTAATTAAGCCACTGCTCAGGTATTTAACAAGACTCATTTTTGGCAGATACAGAAAGGTAATGTTGTACCAGGTGATTTGTTTGTCAGATGTTTGCAGCAGTAGATAAAACTGTTACTTAAAAGGTTGACATAAAAGGCTGACTCCTATAGAAGTCACAATTATAACTGAATAGTTAACTTTAGTTTGCATTTTATGACTAAATTTAACATAAACATAAATGAGTAACAACTACAGTTGCTTTCTGCAATTGTTTTCATTTAAGCCCTATGAGAAAGATGGTTCAGACTAAGATTTATAGAATCATAGAGTTGGAAAGAAGCTTACACGTCCATCTTTTGATTTAGAAAATAGCACAATTACTTTATCAGTAGTTTATTAAAGGAATCTTGACATATTTGAATATTCATATGTATTATGAATATGAAAAATAAGAGACAATCCAAGATCACATTGACTATGAACTCAATATTCTCCAGTAAAAACATTATGTTATCTATGTTATTTCTTAAATACCTAATGTCCTTTCCATTTGTAGAATTACATATTCTTTCATTGCAGCATAGTTTTCTTCTATCTTTGAAATTTTTCTATTGCATTCATAGCAGTCCCTTCCTCAGAAACACTAACTACTTACAAAACTGATTGCTATTTAACTTTTTCTTTTATATATTTTCTTTGATTTTTTTTTCAAGATTCACTTTTGTGTGGTTTTTGCCAACATGCCTTTGATATGCCTGTTCTAATTGGACACTCATGGTCACATGTGGTCTAAGTAAACTACTGTCTATTTACAGCTTATAAATGATTCTCATCAGCAGTTACATAACTGATGGCTCCCTCCTTTCTATTCTTCTATTTTGTAGATCTGGGATTAAGGATTGGGGTTTGGACATAGAAAAGAAAGATTTAGTCTCATGGCTTACTATTCTTTGAAAATGAACTTGGTCCCTACAGAAATTTTCTTCCATTTCTGATTATCACTATTAAAACCCACTCATGGCCCAAAATCTTATAACATAAAAAGATTCATTTGGAGGACCCTTTGAAAAGTGAAACTTCTTTTTAATGAAATTTGTAATCTGTATGAAATTTGAAAAGGTCTATATTGTTCTTGGAATACTATTTCAAATGTTACAGATTTTACCGTTAGTCGGGTAGCTTATCAGATTATAGTAAGAATTGGTAGCTAATTCCTAGCTTAAATGAAAAATCATTCATTTATTCTTCAATCAACTACTTGTTGAACATCTACCATGTACCTTATAGTAACTGGGGATAGAACTATGATCAAGATTACAGATGGCTCCTTCCTTCAAGAAATTTACCTCTGGTGTTAAAGACAGACATCAATCCAATAACCGCAATCAAATCTCAAGTTGATAATTGTCATAAATTAAAAGTATATGCTACCATGAAAGCCTATAAAGAATTTTATTTAGGAACTTCAGTAAAGACTTCCCTGAGAAAGGAACACATCAACTGAGACCTGTAGTGTGAGTAAACTAGAGAAAAAGGAAACAGAGGAGGTGAAAAGATACAGAAAACAGCATTTATGGCTTCAGGTAAATAAGATGGAACAACGGCAAATATGCTGCTGGATGAAAGAGTAAGAAAACTAGTATACAGCTAAGAAAGCAAGAGAAATCACTGGTTCAATGTGAAGCAGACAGTCTAGAGGATACCAGATTATGCAGGGGCTTAAGAACATGTTAAGGAGCCTTGCCTTGATCCTCTAATTAATGACTAAATACTTTTTTGAAGGATCATGTTAATACCCACATAATAAATGGTTCGAAAGGGTTCAAGAATGTAATAGGCTATTATATACTCAGTGCTTGAAATAATAGTTTATTGGACTTGGTGGTAGGAAAGAATGTAGCAATAGTTAAATTGACTCAAGAAATATATAGAAAGCAAATAAAACATGATTTGAGAATTAAAGTTAATGAAGACTGGCACACCAGGGATGATTCCTTGGTCTCTGGTGTGTGTGACACAATATACTGTGTTGCCATTCACTGAGATAGGGCATAGTAGATGAGATGGCGTGAATAAAATGTTTGATTTTAAATAGATTAAGTTGACATTCAGGATCCAAGAGCATACACAGAGAAGCCAAAAAGTTGGAAAAATTGGCGAGTAGATAGTTTTAAGACGGTGGTGATCCATAATGTACAGTGCCAACCAAGAGGTCAAGTAAATTGTCTTGTACAAAATCTATGCCCATAAAAAAAGCAAAATGAAATTAGAAAAACAAAACCTAACCTGCTATGATTTTATCAGAGTCTAACCTATCTGGGGTAAGAAAAATACTCAATATCAGTCCTTGCTCCACATCCTTTCTCACATAAGTTGGTAGGCATTAGAAGCACTAGTAAAGTTTACAGTCCAGGAGCACAAACATATCAAAGGACTGAGACTTAATTGACGGACTATAAAATGCTTCCCACCTCCCCACTTTAAAACTGGCTTGAAACTAAACATTCAAAAAATGAAGATCCTGGCATCTGGTCCCATCCTTCATGGCAAATAGATGGGAGAAAATTGGAAACTGAGAGACTACTTTCTTGGGCTCCAAAATCATTAGAGATGGTGACTGCAGCTGTGAAATTTAAAGATACTTGCTTCTTGAAGAAAAGCTATGACAAACCTAGACAACATATTAAAAAGCAGATATCACCTTGCTGACAAAGGTCTATATATTGTTTTTCCAGTAGTCCTGTATGGATGTGAGAATTGGACATAAAGAAGGCTGAGCACTGAAGAATTGATGGTTTTTCTTTTTTTTTTTTTTTATTAAGAATTGATGTTTTTGAACTGTGGTTCTACAGAAGACTTGAGAGTCCCTTGAACCACAAGCAGATCAAATCCTAAAGGAAATCAACCCTGAATATTAACTGGAAAGACTGATGCTGAGGCTGAAGCTCCAATACTTTGTCCACCTGATGCAAAGAGCTGACTCATTGGAAAAGACCCTGATGTTGGGAAAGATTGAGGGCAATAGGAGAAGGGGCCAGCAGAGGATGAGATGGTTGGAATGGCATAGTTGACTGAATAGACATGAGTTTGAGCAAACTCTGGGAGAAAGTGAAGAACAGGGGAGCTTGGCGTTCTGCAGTCCATGCGGTCACAAAGAGTTAGACACAGCTGAGTGACAGAACAACAATAACAAAGCAATTCAACCATCAATTACCTTACAGAACTAAAGTACCAGGCCCAGATGGGGTTGCTGATTATTTCTATCAAACATTTAAGGAGGAAATCATAGCTATTCTCTAATATCTTCCAGAAGACAGAAGCAGAGTGAATACTTCTTATTTTGTTCTATGAGAACAGGCTTGCCGTAATACCAAAAGCAAATGAAGATAAGACAAGAATAGAAAATCACACATCAATATATCTTATGAAAAGAGATGCAAAAATCCTCAACAAAATATAGGAAATTGAGTTTAACAATGTATAAAATAATTATACACCATAGCCAAGTGATATTTACCCATACATGCAAGACTGGTTCAACAGTCAAGAAATCAATGAATGTAATCCATCCCTTTAACAGGGTAAAAAAGAAAAAGTGATCAAAAACAATTGAAAAACAACACCCATTCATTTATAAAAACCTCTCAGTAAGTGAGGACTAGGGGGAAACTTCCTTAACTTGATAAAAAAAGCATCTACAAAATCCTATTGCTAATATAATACTTAATGGTAAGAAACTCAAAACTTTCCTATAATTAGGAACAAGGAAAAGATGTCCCTCTCATCATTGCTTATCAACACTATATCAAAAATCTTAGGTGATTTGATAAGAAACAAAAAGGAAATAAAAGATTTACAAATTAGGAAGGATGAAATATAACTGTCCTTTTTAACTATTTGACATCATAATTTACATAGACAATCCTAAAGAATCAACAGAAAAAAAAAAACCCTCCTGGAACTAATAAATGATCATGTGAGGTCACAGTATACAAAGTTAGACAAAAGTTAATAGTTTTCCTCCATACCAGCAATGAGCAAATGTAATTTGAATTTAAAAACACAACAGTGTTTACAGTACTTAGGTATAAATCTAACAAATTATATACAAGATCTTTATGAAGAAAACTACACAACTCTGGTGAAAGATCAAAGGAGACTTAAATAAATGGAAAGATTGTCCACGTTGATGGATTGGAAGATTCAACCTTGTCAAGATGTTTGTTATCCCAACTTGACCTATGGATTTATCATAAACTCAATCTCAGCAAGTTATTATGTGAATATCAACAAACTGATTCTGAAACTTATATGGAGAGGCAAAAGATCTCAAATAGCCAATTCAATTTAGAAAGAGAAGATTAAGTCATAGAACTGACTCAAAAACTATAGCAAAAAACTGACTGATAAACTACAGCAATCATGATTGTGTGACAGTGGTCAAAGAATAGACAAATAGATCTGTTTGCAACACAACAGAGAGCCCACATAAACCCACAAACTCAGTCAACTGGGCTTTGATAAAGGAGTAAAGCGAATACGATGGAACAAAGTCCCTTCAGCAGTGCTGGAACTGGATATCCACATGCAAAACAATTCATCCAGACCTTATACTCTTCATAGAGTAACTCAAGATGGATCACCGTCCTAAATCTAAAATACATAACAGTAAAGCCCAGAGGATAACATAGGGGAAAATCTAGGTGATCTTGGGTAAAGCTTTGACTTTTTATATAAAATTCCAAAGGCATGATTCGTGAAGGATATAACTGATACTGTACTTCACTAAAATTAAAACTTCAAAACACATACATATACATACATATATGCATATATATACTTCCCCTGATTACAATAATTATAGTAGCACTATTTGTATCCATATGTATGGATAGGTGTGTGATAAAGTATATACTATACATATTTAGTATATAAAACATAACATATATAAAATATATAATATACATGATAGCAGCACTATGCATATCCATACAATAATATACTTTTTATATAGTACAAACACATGTACATACAAACACTTCTCTTTGAAAACAAAATTGGCCAAATAAACTTTTTATAGGGACTTGTTTACATAGACAATGGGGCACCAACAGAAAATTAACATGCTGTCATTTAATGGCCGCATCTGTGATTAGTCTTGCATGCACAGTATCTGATTTCTTAAGAATTTAAATGTTTTAAAATATCATTTAATATCAGCATTCCAGCCAGAGGTTATTTTAGCCAGACAAGGTGAATACCAAGACAGGAGTGTAACATTCTCTTGCCACCTAGGATCCCATAAAGTGGCCCAGTGTACACTGAAACCATAGATTCCTGCCTTAGCTCTATTAAACCACAGACATTTTAAAAACTGAGTCATAACTGACATATAACATTAGGTTTAAGCATTCAATAATTAGATATTTGTGTATACTGCAAAACGATCACCACTATAAGTCTAGTTCAGTAAGTTTAACATCCACCACTACATATAGTTAAAATGTTTTCTCCTATGATGAGAACTCTTGAGATTTACTCTGTTAGCAATTTTCAAAAAATATATATAGTATTAATAACTATAGGCACTGTGCTGTAGATTATATTCCCAAGATTGAATTCCCAGTTTTATGGGATCATTCTGCTTTATACCATAATGACAGCTTGTTTGGTTAGCTCCCCCTTGCATTCTTAAAAGTCTTCCAGTTTGGGAAATAAAGTATTTTCTCACCCTACTTGTATTATGGCATTTTGATTTTGGTTTGCATGATATAGTTTTCCCATCTGTTGACTTTTTAAATTATTTTGAACATAAAAATATTTTTATGTCATCTATATTGCTTACATGTCATTATTCAAACAATACTAAAATGTATAATGAAAAAGTTTCCAATTTTTCTCCACTGCCCCCACTAGAGTCACCTCCCCAAGGTGATTCATATTAGCAGTTTGACAAGAATATTTTTTTAATTGGTTTTAATTGGAAGATAATTGTTTTACAATATTATGCTGTTTTCTGCCATGTATCAACATGAATAGGCAATAGACATATGTATGCCCCCTCATTCCTGAACCTCTCTCCCACCTCCCACCCCATCCCACTCATCTAAGTTATCACAGGGCACTGGATTTGAGCCGCCTGTGTCATAGAGCCAGTTTCTGCTGGCTATCTAATTTCACATATGATAATATATATGTTTCAATGCTTCTTGCTCAAAAAAAAGCTATGCATATGTGTAATGTGCATTCAAAATTCACAGATATAAATGATATATAGGGTTTATGAAAGCATGTTCCTCTACCATTTAAAATATAGGATCATAAAATATATATACTCTTCAATCTGTTATGTATTATTTTCACTTTATATTATGATCTTTATGATCATCCTAAGTTAAATATATCTTTTTAAAATAACTTCATAATCTACATTAAGTGTATTCTGAGGTTTATTCAACACTTCTATCATTGATAAAAAAAGTCAATATTTGTTCAACAAACTGCTACAATAGACATCTTTGTATGTGTATTTGTATGTGTATATTGTTGTTATTTAGTTGCTAAGTTGTGTCCAACTCTTTTGTGACCCCATGCACGGCAGCCTGCCAGGCTCCTCTGTCCATGGGATTTGCCAGGCAAGAATACTGGAGTGGGTTGCCATTTCCTTCTCCAGGGGATCTTCCCAACCCAGGGATCGAACCTGCATCTCCTGCATTAGAAGGAAGATTCTTTACCACTAAGCCACTAGGGAAGCCCATATATATGTTATCTCCTTTTATATTAATTTTTGCATTTTTATAGAATTAGTTTACATAATTGAGACTTGCTGAAGGGAATGGTATATCCATTTAAAAATTATGTTCAGTACAAATGATTCACATTTCCACCAGCAAATGTGTCCATTTTGTCACATCTTTGCCAGCACCAGATGTCATAAGCCTTTAACAATTTTACCAGTCCTGATATGTGAAAATTTGTGCCTCATTATAGCTTAAATTTGCATCTTCATGACTACTAGAGGATGAACATAATTTTATGTTAATTGGCAATTTGCATCTCCTTTTCTATAAACAGCCTCTTCTTCGCCATTTTCTTAAGTTGTTTGTCTTTTAATGATCAGTTTCTACATTTTATATTAGGAATTTTAAAAAACTTTATGTTTTGTTTCGGGTGCGTCTCTCATATAACATACTTTTTATACAATTAGTTTAAAATTCAGAGATTAAAATAACACAGATATTTATTACTATTTTATGCTCCTTTTCATCTGTTTTGTAATTTTGGTATGCTGTTGGCTTTAGCATTTATTCTTTGTTATAACTAATTAAGCTCTGATATTCAAGAAAGGAAAGATACTTAATATAGTAATTTAATAGCTAAAGTGTTTTCTAATAACTTTTATGCTAAAATTCTAAGGTCAATATATAGTGCTACTAATTAACAACCAAAAGTTAATTAATCAGAGCTCCGAGGTTACCAAAATATAATTATGCTCATTCCAGTCCTTCCTAAAACCAAGAGTAGCCAAAGCAAAGCAATTCTAATGAAATTTATTGTCACTTTGCTTCTTATTTAACTTACATTCATGAAATAATGTTTCATATTGTTTGTCTCCAAGAGCTTCCCTGATGGCTGACACAGTAGAGAATCTGCCTGTAATGCAGGACACTTGGGTTCAGTCCCTGGGTCTGGAAGATCTCCTGAACAAGGAAATGGCAACCCATCCCAGTATTCTCTCCTGGGAAACCCCACGGACAGAGGAGCCTGGTGGGCTATAGTCCATGGGGTTGCAAATGTTTGGACATGACTGAGTGGCTAGCATAGTACATAAAAGCAGAAATACAGAGTTAAAAGCTTTAACAATATTGACAGTCATTCTGTAGAGAACAGTCCAGGAATAAAAGCAAAAAACACCCGTCCAAAAACAATATTGAAAATGACTTTATTATCAAATATGGAGTGTTAAAATAATATAAAACTACCCTCAATATACTTTTCATGCAGAAAAGTTAGAAAAGAGTCAAACATGACTGAGAACACACGCACGCATGCACGTACACATATATGTATAACAGAATCACTTTGCTATACACCAGAAACTAATACAACACTGTAAATCAACTATACTTCAATAGAAAAAATTTAAAAGTCAATCAGCCAGCAGAATTCATTAGAAGCA
This sequence comes from Odocoileus virginianus, assembly GCF_023699985.2. Lineage (NCBI taxonomy): Eukaryota > Metazoa > Chordata > Mammalia > Artiodactyla > Cervidae > Odocoileus > Odocoileus virginianus. The sequence goes on from NC_069688.1 coordinate 28,920,722, forward strand.
CTTAATAGTGTTATGTATACAGAACAAAGGAGGATACCACAAAAGGGTAATGAGCAAATCTTAGTTTCAAACCCATTCTTTATCTTGTGTAAAATTGTCTATGCATTGTATGCCTTTTCTGGAAGTGAATATATATATATTATTTGTGGGATGCCCTTCCAGTGTTAAAAGACACCTTAGATATATAACTTGATGTTTTATTCAGTTGTGTTAATCAAGTTGTGGCTTTGTAAGCTTGGGGATAAGAAACAGTGTTCCAAGAATGGTATGATTCAGCAGTTGGCAGATTTCAGTAAATATCAATGTTCATGTCAAATAGAAATACATAATAGTTACTGAAATCTGGCGGCATATCCATTTATAGTTGGTGCAGTGCCATGGATCAAGAAGTTGTGCATATCCACTCTGGATATGTAGGAAATGTTATTATGAGACATATATAAAAGTTTCATACAGGGCATCCATTCTGTGTGTCTTCTAAATAGACTGCAGTCCTACTTCAGTACCATGGAAAGAACACTGCAACTGAGATGTGGATAACTACATCTTAGTATTTCCACTGCTGGCTTTAAATAATTTTCCAGCAGTAATAAATTTACAAAGATTATGTAAGCCAAATTTCTAATCTTATGAATTATAATAGAAAAGTGAGGCAAAGCAGCAGTCAGCTGACTTGTCCAAGTCTCAAAGTCAAAGTGGCAAAGCTGGGACTCTGACCCTAACATTTTCATTGCAGACCAGTGGGCCTGTTAATACAGCACTGTGCTAACATAAGGTAGCTTCTCCTTGAATTTCCTCATCTGTAATATGAGTTTGTTGAACCTGAGCAGTGGTTTTCACACACCACATTCCATATAATCCTAGGGTTCCACAGGATGACTTGAGGACCACTTGGAAATAAGCATGAGATGATGCATAATAGTCAAGACTCAGGGCCTCATTAGACTTTTACGTAGGATTCATTTGGAAAAAAGTTTCATGGATAAATAGAAATTTGAAAAAACACAGTTACTGGTGATTCACTTTTAAGTTCTATAAATGCACAGTCATCATGTATATGTTTAAATATTAATAGAATTTCACCCTCATAAATCAAGTAATTTATAGTCTCTTTTTCTCTCCAGCTGCTGGGAGTCATTTCAGTCCCACTACTCCTTTTGGAAATTTTCATCTAAGAACTCCATTCACTTAGTATTTACTACTTTTTGTTTACTTGTTTCCAGTGCAAGAGCTATATTTAACTAGTCTTTAAGTTTTCCATTGTATCTTCATGTAATCAAAATTTACTGATTGAAGAATGACAATTACACTTATCACACATTACCAAAATTTCAGAGAACATCAGTCATATGTAAACTCTGAATTCAGAAATAACTCATCTTTCTGAATGCTTCTCAACTCCAATTTATTTTATGAGCCATATGAGTTACCTTTCTAAATCCCAGACCTAATTCTACTGTTGTGCATGTTAAGTTGCTTCAGTCATGTCCAACTATTTGCAACCCAAGGACTGTAGCCCACCAGGTTCCTCTGTCCATGGGGATTCTCCAGGCATGAATATTGGAGTGGATTGTCATGTCCTCAGGGGTTCTTCCAGACCCAGGTATTGAACCTGCATCTCTTATGTCTCCTACATTGGCAGGCAGGTTCTTTACCACTAGCGCCAACTGGGAAGCCCAATTCTACTGTTAAGGAGTTTAAAAAGTCATCAGTGGCTCCTTATTACCTAGTCCTAGAAAGTCAGGTTCACATTCCTCAGGTTGCCATGCAAGGCCTTCCAAGATCTGATCACAGCCTAACTTCCAAACCTTGTACACACATCTCAATCAATGCTCAAGCCATATAGGCTGTTGGCTGCTAAATGTGACCTCCTAGCCCTCATATTTAATAAGTTACTGTCTCTATGTATTTTATCTTAAATTATCAGCACTATCCTGTTGTGTTGTAATTCTTTATTTAAGAGTTTGTCTTTCAAAACTGTTAACTTATAGGACTGGAACTAAGTCTTGTAGACTTTTTTTTTTAATACTCATGTTCAATATCTAATAGATTAACAAGAGATTAATTTCCAAAATATATAAATAGCTCATATAGCTTAATATAAAGAAACAATAAAAAATGGGTAGAAGACCTAAATAAACATTTTCTCTAAAGAAGTCATACAGATGGCCAACAGGCATGTGAAATGATGGCCAATTTCACTAAGTAACAGGCAAATCAAAACCATAAGGAGGTATCACCTCATACCAATCAGAATGGCCATCTTTAAAAAGCCTAAAAATAATAAATGCTGAAGAGAGTGTGGAGAAAAAGGAATACTTTTATGCTGTGGTGGAAAAGTAAACTGGCATAGTCACTATGGAGAGCAGAATGAAGGCTTCTAGAGTTTCAGTAGGATCCAGCAATCCCACTCCTGGGCATGTATCTGGAAAAACTCTAATTCAAAAAGATATATGCAGGCTAGTGTTCATAGCAGCATTATTCTAGGACAGGAAAGCAACCCAAATGTCCATCAATAGATGAGTGGATTAAGAAGATATGGTACATATATACAATGGAATATCACTGAGTCAAAAAAAGAATGAAATAATGTCACTTGCAGGAACATGGATGGACCTAGAGATCATCTCATGAAGTGAAATAAGTCAAAGACAATTAATATTACTCATATGTAGAATCTAAAAATGATACAAATGAACTCATTTTAAAACATAAATATATTCACAGACATAGAAAACAAACTTACGGTACTGAAGAGTAAGGAGGGAGGTGAGGAGTGATAAATTAGGAGTTTGGGATTAACAGATACACACTACTATATACAAAATAGATAACCAACAAGGACTGACTGTATAGCACAGTGAACTATACTCAGTATCTAGTACTAACCTATAATGAAAAAGAATCTGAAAAGGAATGTACATACATGTATAACTGAAAAAAATAACAGGTTGCATATAATCACCAGCAGACATTCTATAGATTCATATCAAATTGTATTAAAACCCTGGACTCTATTCTTATTTCCTTAAGACCTATCCATTTTTCAAAGTTCTATTAAAACTGTAATTCTCCCTTTACTAGTCACTAGAATTCTCAGAGGGCACATCATACATCTTTGAATTGGTAGAATAAAATAAGCAGATGCTTAATAAATATTTAACTGAACTATTAAGGAACAGAAGTTAAGATTTTTCCAGAGATCTAGAAAACCTCATTTCTAATCTGCCAACGTATGCACAATGATCATCTTAGGAGATTTTAATTATCAGTCTTAAGGTTAATATGCAGTAATGGTTACATAGGATCTCCTAAGCATGGCAATCAGCAATTAACAAATGTGCCAAATATAAAATTCTAATTACCAGTGCTTATATACTCTGCTCTCTACTGCCTTACCATTTTCCTGAACTTTATGTATAGTTGTCCAACTATAGGGCCCATAGGATTTTATGAATAAGAGAATATGAGGAGCCAAGTACTAGACTAAATATATTTAAAGATTTTGGTGAGCTGAAGTGAGATGGTCACAAATAAAACAAGAAAAGAGATTTACTGAAGAAAAGTGTCCAGCAAAACAATATAACCAAGGATGATGGACCAAATTATTGTGCAAAATCACAAGGGGAGTACTTTATTCTGAGAGTACTGCTGTAAACACTGTCTAGTCAAACAACAATAAGCAAGACATTAGGTAAGCTATGTGTGCTTGTATTGGTAGCACATGAACCAAGAATGATAAGGAGTCATGAGTATAGCCAATATGGTAAAAAACTATAAGTCATATAATAAATTTTGCAATGTCACTCATGTGTATTTACATCTTTATCCTAAAATTTAAAAATGATATTTCAGGTTTTGTATATAAATATAGTAAATTAGGTAAACTCATTTATTTAGTCATTTTGAGGGGCCTACTCTATGCTAGGTAATATTCAATGGATGCTGGGAATACAGTCATTAATAAAAGTGGCATGAAGATAATGAAAGTATATAATGCATTGCAGGGAGAGGATAGGCTACTCTAATTCTAGCAAGGAGTGAATTTTATGCTCATCAATTCACCTTTCTGTTATTTTGGTTGGGTGGATTTTGTGGCTAGTAATTATTTTCTTCTTTTTTAAGAAAAGGCTCATGAGTGCTCTGCCCTGTTCATTTTGACAAGGATGCATAGTTTTCTACCTGTGCACTTTACACTTAAACAGTATCTTTGTTGTCATTGTTGTTCAATCGCTAAGTCATGTCTGACTCTTTGCAACCCCATGGACTGCAGCACTCCAGGCGTCCTTGTCCTTCACTATCTCCCAGAGTTTGTCCATTGAGTCAGTGATGCTATCTATAGCTCAGATGGTAAAGAATCCATTTGCAATGCAAAAGACATGGGTTTGATCCCTGGGTTGAGAAGATCCCCTGGAGAAGGAAATGGCGACCCACTCCAGTATTCTTGCCTGGAGAATCCCATGGACAGAGGAGCCTGGCTGGCTAAAGTCCATGGTTTACAAAGAGTTGGATGTGACTGAGTGACTAAGCACACATGTGAGTGTATCAAATTGAGTAAAAAAAATATCTTGGCTAGGTATAGGATTCTTCAAGTCACATTTTATTTCCTTCAGAATTTTGTAGCTATTATTCCATTAGCTTTTGCATTTAGATGTGTAAAATTTGAAGCCACTCTGATTCCCATCCCTCCCCTGAATGAGGTACCATTTATACTTAAACTTTTTATTTATTTTTTAATTTAAGGGTAATTGCTTTACAGAATTTTGTTGGTTTCTGCCAAATATAAACATGAATCAGCCATAGTGTACCTGAACTCTTGAATTCTTCTTTTATCTTAAAGTTTAATCCCACTGCCAAGATATAATGTACTGAAAATCATTTTATATCAGTTTTTATTAGTATATGAAACTCTATTTTTTTCAGTCACTTGGAGGAAAACTTTTCTCTATCATAGGTTACTTTACTTTTCCATTTGTAGTTTATCTTTTATAAGAACATTTATCCATGAATTGCTTTATTACTGTCTATGGTATTTCTATATGGTTGCCATGTTGTTTTTATCTGAAATTTACAGTAGCCAACTCTGTGCTGATATTTATTCAACTCCATATCTCATGATGCCCTCTCACCTACCAGAGAACACTGTCTTTTCTTAGCACTTCTAATTGGGAAAAGACATGATATCATCCGTTTTATCTGTTCTTATGAAGCCTGAGAACCCAGGGTAGATTTATAGGGGTGTGTGGAGATGGTAGTGTAACGGGAATGGAAGATGGCAGAATTATGGTCAGTTGTATTGGTGAGCAAGGACTGTGCTCCTTATTAACTATTTTTTGAGTCCACTGTGGGGTTTGATGATTTGCCTTTTTTAGTGAGAGAACGGTCACTTGGTCTTCAAGATTTCTTTCCAATTCAGAGTGACCTGTTTTGCTTTTGATGGAGACCATAATGTTCAGGGGTCATTTGCCCACTTTACTTTGCCTTTCCCCAGCAGACATGTCCATTGCGTCTCTGCTACGTGGAGTACTGAGATCTTTTTTAGAATTTTGTCCACTTTTGTGACCATCTGTAGAAGTTTTCTATGGCTTCCATAACAAATGACCATAAACTGGATGGCTTAAGACAAGAGAAACATATTCTTTCACAGTTCTGGAAGCCGAAGTTCGAAATCAAAGTGTTAAGAGTTCCATGCCTCTCTCCAAGCTTTTGGAGGCTGCTGGTGTTCCTTAGTTTGTAACTGCCTAACTTTGATTTCTACCTCTTTCTTACATGCCATTTTCCTCTTTGTCTCTTACTCCCTTTCTTCCCTTCCAAGGATGCTTTGGATTTAGGACCCACCCAGTCCATGGCTATCTCATCTAGAGAGTCTTAAATTAATTATATACATCTGCACAGGCCTTTTTTCTACATCAGTCACATTCACAGGTCCTGCTGTGCATAGCACTTGGGGTGCCACCACTAAATTCAGAATACCGCCAATATTATTGTTTGGGGGAGGGGCTGTTGTTTTAGAATATTTATTCATCATGTGGGTCCTTGAACATTTTTTTCTCATTTGCAGGCTGCCAGCTTTTAATGACTTTTGCATAAAGAAGTGCCTTTTACTTAGTTTGATTCTCTATTTTATACTTTTGTAAGGTTCTGGGCACCCAGTTTTAGCTCGTTTTAATGTGCTTCCATCTGTCATCTTACCCTACTAGTATGTTTTAGTTTACGGATAACAGCAATACAGATACCTTTAGACTGTATTGTGGGGCTTCCCATGTGGCGCTAGTGGTAAAGAACTCACCTGCCAGTGCAGGAAATGTAAGAGACGGGGGTTCAGTTCTTAAGTCGGGAAGATCCCCTGAAGTAAGGCACAGCAGTCCACTCCAGTATTCTTGCCTGGGAAATCGCATGGACAGAGGAGCCTGGCGGGCTGCAGTCCATAGAGTCACACACAACTGACGTGACTTAGCATGTGTAATTATTAAAATTATGGTAAAGTCCATTCTGAAGTTCTGAATCTATGTTATGTCATTTCTTTGCTGTCATGAGATCATTGTTCTGTTGCTTAGTTGAGATCACAGTAGTTTTAAAAAGAATATGATATGCCATCAAAATAGGTATGACATACTCCAGCAGATAGACAGCACTCATGATCTCCTATCTTTTCCATTTTTCCAGTTACTGTAGTTTTATCTCTACCTGCTAAGTTTCTAGAAATCTCTTTTCAGTCTACTGAATTGTCTGAGAAAACAGTTTATTCAGGCTTCCCTGGTGGCTCAGCCAGTAAAGAATCTGCCTGCAATGTAGGAGACAGGTTCGATCCCTGGATTGCAAAGATCCCCTCGAGAAGGGAATGGCTACCCACTCTAGTTTTCTTGCCTGGAGAATTCCATAGAGGACCTTGGTGGGCTACAGTCCTTGGGATTGCGAAGAGTCAGACACGACTGAGTAACACACACACACACAGAGTTTATTCAGTGTGAACAAACTAGGTTTCTTTTCAAATGCCATATGGAGGGAAAAAAACAGGGTTATCTGAACCGTCCACAGATTTTGGTCTGTGCATTTTTTTCTGTTTGTTTTTATTTCTGTTGCAGCTCAGAGGTATCAACAGAGAAAACCAGTGCAACATAGTCTGATGTTCTTGCTGGTCTGGATATTTGTATAAGCTCTAGTTGTCAAGCCTGGGTCCCAAGTTTGTAAATATCTAATGCATATTTATATGCCCAGCATTATCTCCAGAGAGATCTGTGATGTCAGGGTACTTGGATCTGCAAGTGATGCCAATCCATACATTCTTTTCCAAAGTAAACTTTCCCCAACAAACATCTTGAACCTGATGTTGAGCCCAGGTGACCAGTTAGTATTCCTTTTTCTTGTGATGAATTCACCCTGTCAGTGGATATCAGTCAAGAAAAACTTCACTCTTTGATAAAGAATATCATGAAACCTTAAAAAAATAAGAGCTTGGGTTCTTAATCTTATACTTTCCAGGAAACTATCTATGGAAATGTAATTGTTTCCTCTTTAGCAACCAGACATGCATAAAAATATACATTGGATTTCTAGAATTTATGTCACCATAAAATAAGTATTACTACTCCTATTTTTAGTTATTTTATTTTGCATCTTTTGTAAAAATAAACTTCACTGTTTTAAAAAATTGTTGTTGGCTTATAATGTTGTGTAAGTTTCTTGTGTACAGTGAAGTGATTAATATATATCTATATTTTTTCATATTCTTTTCCATTATGGTTTATTACAGGATATTCAATATAGTTCCATGTGCTACAGGACCTTGTTGTTTATCTAAAAATAAACTTTCCTTTTAAAAACAGTTTCAGGTTTTCAAGAAAACTAGAAACAAAGGACAAAGTTCACATATATCTCTTCCTCTTGATCCAATTTCCTTTATTATTGATGTCTTGCATTAGCGGCAGCTTTGTTACAGCTCAAAAATAAATATTTTTACATTATTATTGACTTAAGTTCATCATTTCCACTTGGGTTCACTCTTATATGGTAAAGTTCTATGGGCCAAAACCCCAAACACAAAAGTGTATGTGATATATCTACCATTGAAATATCATATTGAAGTTTCTCTGTTCTAAAACTATCCTGTGCACCATCTATTCCTTCTTCTCTCCCTCCCTCCCCGATCCCTGTCTTTTTATTATCTTCATAGTTTCATCATTTCTAGAATGTCATATAGTTGGAATCACTAGTATGTAGTTAACACTGGATTTTTTTTTTTTTGCACAATATTCATTTGAAATTCCTTCCTATCCTTTTGTGGCTTCATAGTTCATTTCTTTTTGTCACTGATTATATTCCACTGAATGAATATACCACATTTGTTTATCATTTACCTGTTAAAGGACACCTTGGTTGGCTCATTTTTGGCACTATGAATAAATAAAACCTCTTGAACTTTAGCATGACAATTGGGAAGGATTGATATCTTAACAATAGTAAATCTTCCTATTGATAAATATGGAATATCTATCTAATTCTTTTTTATTTCTTTCATCAGAGTTTTATTGTTTTTCATATATATATGAAAGGTGAGGGTGAAGTCGCTCAGTCGTGTCCGACTCTTTGCGACCCCATGGACTGTAGCCTACCAGGCTTCTCCATCCATGGGATTTTCCTGGCAAGGGTACTGGAGTGGGGTGCTATTTCCTTCTCCAGGGGATCTTCCCGACCCAGGAATCGAACCCGAGTTTCCCGCATTGCAGGCAGACACTTTATCCTCTGAGCCACCAGGGAAGCCCCTTCATATATATATATATATATATATATATATATATATATATATATATGTATATATATATATACAGTACCTATTTCATTATTGTACTTATTTTTACCTGATTACTGCATTTTCATGCTAATGTAGGTGGTGTTGTGTTTTTAATTTCAAATGCCAGTTGTTCACTACTGGTATATAAAAAGCAATAGACTTTTGTAATTACCCTTGTACCTTGTATTACCTTTCATATAATTGCTTAATAGTTTCATGAGTTTTTTTGTTGATTCCTGTGAATTTTTTATTAATACAGTCATGTCATCTAGAAACAAAACTCCTTTTTCCTTCTGTATTTATGTTACTTTTTTTCTTTTTTTATTGGATTAGGTAGATTTCTCAAATGATGTTGAATAGGAGAGGTGAACATTAACTGGTTCTTAGACTTAAAATAAAGCATCTAGTTTCTTACAGATAAGTGTGGTGTTAGCTGTAGGAATTTTGTAAATAAACTTTATTGGTTGTATAAATTCCTCTCTATTCCTAGTTTGCTGAAAGTGTTTATAATGAATCTCTGTTAGATCTTGTGAAATCCTTTTTCTGTATTTATTGATATGATTTTTTTAGCCTGTTGATGTTATTGATGAAAATTAATTGATTTTCAAATATTAAACCAATCTTACATATGTAGTTGAAATACATTCCAATTAATCATATTGCATAATTAATGCATGGTTGAAATTAATTTGCTAAAATTTTGTTGAGGTTTTTTCCTCACCTATGTTCACAGAAATATTCATCTGGAGCTTTGCTGTCATGTTATGCCATCATCAGGTTTTGGTTTTAGGGTGATGCTGGCCACATAGAATGAGTTAGTAAACAGTCTCTCTTTCTAATTTTGCAAGACTTTGTATAGAACTCACATACTTTCTTCCTTAAATATTTGGTAGAATTCACCAGTGAAACCATCTGGACCTGGAATTTTGTTTTGGAAAGTTGTTAATTGTTGATTCAATTACTTTCATAGGAAAAAATAGACCTATCCATATCATCTATTTCTTCATGTGTGAGTTTTAGTTACTTATGTCTTTTAAGGTTCATTCATTTAAATTATCAAATTTGTGAACATAAAATTGTTCATATTTGTATTAGGCAAGATTCTCCAGAAAAAGAGAACCAATAGGGGGTGTATATATATATAATATATATACACATGTTATTATATGTATTATACATATGTTACACATATATTTATACATATATGTATATATACTTATATATGATATTTAAATATGTTTGTATATGCATATATGTGTGTATATATATACATTTATACATATATGTGTGTGTGTGTGTGTGTGTGTATATATATATAAGTAATGGGCTCATGTGATTGTGGGAACTGGGAAATTCAAAATCTGCAGGACAGGTCAGTAGGCTGGTGGTCTAGGGAAGCTGATGTTTCAGTCCTGAATCTGAAGGCAGCCTGAAAGCAGAATTCCTTCTTACATGGAGAACACAGTTTTTTACCTTACAGCTTTCAAGAGACTGAATGATGTCTTATTCTGCTCAGGTTGCTATATTAAAATACCACAGAATAGGTGGCTTAAACAACAGATATTTATTTCTCACAGTTCTGGAGGCTGGAGCATCTTAAGATCAAGGTGCCAGTAAATTTGGTTCCTGGTGAGAACTTTCTGGCCTTCAGAGGACGATCTTCTCACTGTGTCCTTACATGTTGGAGAGAGAAAGCTCTGGTGTTTCTTTTCTTGTGTGGGTGCTAAACAGTTCAGTCGTGCCTGACTCTTCTGCAACCCCATGGACTGTAGCCCCCTAGGCTCCTTTGTCCATGGGAGTCTCCTAGGAAAGAATACTGCAGTGGGTTGCCATTTCCTTCTCCAGGGGGATCTATCTTCCTGACTCAGGGATTGAACCCGCATCTCTTGCGTCTCCTGCATTGGCAGGCGGATTCTTAGCACTGTGCCACCTGAGAAGACCACTTCTTCTTATAAGGGAACTAATCCCATCATGAGTAGCCTACTCTTATGACCTCATGTAAATTACCTCCTAAAGTCCCCACCTAGTACCATCACAGTTTAGTTTAGGGCTTCAATATATGAATTTTGGGAATAATATAGGCATTTGGTCCAAAACAAATGAGATCATCTGCACCATGAAGGTAACTTAACCTGTTTTCTTCACAGTCTATTGATTTAAATGTTAATACTATCTAAACTATACCTTCACAGCAACATCTGGACTGCTGTTTGACCAAGCAGCTGGGTACCAGAGCCTAGCCAATTTGACCCATAAAATTAATCAGCACAGTAATGTTCCTTTATTATTCTTTTAATATCTATGGAATTAGTTGTAATGATCCCTCTTATTTCTAACATTAGTAATTTACATCTTCTTTCTTATTTTTTTAGTTAGGCTGACTAAAGAGTGGTTTACTAATTTTATTCATCATTTCAAAGAGCCAGATATCAGTTTCATTGTTTTTTTTCTCTATTATTTTTTTTTCATTTTTTCTCTAAATTACTAATTCTTTTCTTCTGATTAATTTATTTTTTTAAATAAAAATAAATTTTTGGAGTGTAGTGGATTTACAATGTTGTGTTCGTTTCAGGTATACAGCAAAGTGAATCAATTATATGTATGTATATATACATTGCTCTTTGTTAACATTCTTTTCTCATATAGGCCATTACAAAGTATTGAGTAGAGTTCCCTGTGCTATACCGGAGAAGGCACTGGCACCCCACTTCAGTACCCTTGCCTGGAAAATCCCATGGATGGAGGAGCCTGGTGGACTGCAGTCCATGGGGTCGCTAAGAGTCAGACACCACTGAGCGACTTCACTTTCACTTTTCACCTTCATTCACTGGAGAAGGAAATGGCAACCCACTCCAGTGTTCTTGCCTGGAGACTCCCAGGGACGGGGGGGTCTGGTGGCTGCCGTCTATGGGGCCGCACAGAGTCGGACACGACTGAGGCAACTTAGCAGCAGCAGCCCTGTGCTATACAGCTGGTTCTGGGTGTTCATTGGAAGGACTGATGCTGAAGCTGAAACTCCAATACTTTGGCCACCTCTTGCGAAGAGTTGACTCATTGGAAAAGACCCTGATGCTGGGAGGGATTGGGGGCAGGAGGAGAAGGGGATGACAGAGGATGAGATGGCTGGATGGCATCACCGACTTGATGGACATGAGTTTGAGTAAACTCCAGGAGTTGGTGATGGACAGGGAGGCCTCGTGTGCTGCGATTCATGGGGTCGCAAAGAGTCAAACATGACTGAGCGACTGAACTGAATTGAACTGAGTGAGTATATTTCAGTCCCAATCTCTCAGTTTATCCCCCCACCCTATCTCCTGATAGCCATAGTTTGTTTTCTGCATCCATGATTCTATTTCTGTTTTGTAAATGAGTTCATTTGTACCCTTTTTTAAAATCCCACCTATGTGATATCACATGCTATTTGTGTGTGTTCTCTCTTTTCCGTTTCCCTAATATGAAAGCTTAGAGGATTATCTTGTATCTTTCTTCTTTCTATGTTAGCATTCAGTGCTCTAGGCATTGTTTTACTGTGTCCCACGCATTTCGTTAATCTGTATTTTCTTTTCATTAAGATCAAAATATTTTAAAATTTCTCTTGAGATCTTTTCTTTGATTCATGTGTTATCTAAAAGTATATTTCTTAATCTCTGAATACTTGGGGACTTTCCATCTCTGTTTCTGTTATTTATTTTCAGTTTAATTACATTTTGGTTTGAGAGCATAGTTTCCATCATTCTATTTTTTAAAAACTTGTTAAGGTATATTTTTTGACTCAGAATATCTTCAACCCTATTGAAAACCCCATCTTAGCTTCCATTTAATGGGTATTGTATTGTTGTTGAATGAATTATTAATATTTTACAAACATCAATTAGGTCTGGTTAATTTATTGTGCTTTTAGTTCAATTACATTCTTACTTTCTGCCTGCTGAATCTGTCAGCTAGTGCTAGAGAGGTGTTGAAATCTCTAGTTATAATGGTAGATTTTCTATTTCTTCTTGCATTTTATCAGTTTTTGCTCCCAAGATTTCAATGCAGCTGTTAGACACAATCACATTAAGAACCAATATGTTACCTTGGAGAACTGTCACCTTTATTATTATGTAATGCCCTGTTTATTCCTGAGAATCTTCCTTCCTCTGAAATCTGCTTTGTCTGAAATGAATATAGCTGCTTCAGCTTTCTTTTGATTAGTGTTGACATATCATTCGCCATCTTTTCACTTTTAATCTGTGTCTTTACCCATTTAAAGTGGGTTTCTTGTAGACAATATATAGTTGGGTCTCATTTTTTTTTTCTATCCACTCAGAGAGTCTTTTAATTGATGTATTTTATTTTACTTTTATTTTATATTGGAGTATAGTTGATTAACAATGTTGTGTTAGTTTCCCATGTACAGTAAAGTGATTCAGTTATACATATACATGTATCGACACTTCCTTATTACTCAGCTGGTAAAGAATCTTCCTGCAATGCAGGAAACCTGGGTTCAATTCCTGGGTCAGGAAGATCTCCTGGAGAAGGAAATGGCAGTATTCTTGCCTGGAGAATTCCATGGACAGAGGAGCCTGGTGGGCTACAGTCCATGGGGTCACAGAGTTAGACACAACTAAATGACTAACACACACACACATACACACGTATCTATAGTTTTTCAAATTCTCTTCCCATTTAAGTTGTTACATGGTATTGAGTAGAGTTCCCTGTGCTATGCTGTAGGTCCTTGCTGGTTATTCATTTTAAATATAGCAGTATATACATGTTGATCCCAAACTTCTAACTGTCCCTCCCTAATCAGTGTATTTTTATTTCATCTTTACAACTTTAAAAAGTCATTAATAAAACAAAAACAAAAAACTTACCTCTTAAAAGTTTACTTTTCGTGTTAAATTGTAACAGATTCAGTCCTGCTGCTAAATTATATACACAGGAATTTTTTTTATCTTCTAGAATAACTCAATTAATAAAGAACTACTTTCATTTTTATTTTATTCAATTTAAATAGCTTCTCTGTTAATTATAGTTATTTAAACATAATCTGGGCTTCCCAGGTGGTGCTAGTGGTAAAGAGCCCGACTGCCAATGTAAGAGACACCAGATATGCGAGTTTGACCCCTAGGTTGGAAGATACCCTGGAGAAGGGAATGGCAACCCACTCCAGTGTTCTTGCCTGGGAAATCCCATGGACAGAGGAGCCTGGTGGGCTACAGTCCATGGGGTTGCAGAGAGTCACACTCAACTGAAACAATTTAGCATGTAAGCAAACATAATCTATTTGGAAATATTTATAAAGTAATATTTGACTAGAATTTGATCATTTATTTTCTTAGCTACTTCTGTTAGCAAACCAATCAATTGTAGGATAGGTATTAGCAGAGCGAGACTTTAAAGAATTAAGGTTTTTGAAAAGGAGAGAGAGATTTGAATTTTGGAAAGATAACTCAAGTGGCAGTGAAGAAGATGGATGCACGCAAAAGGTGGTGAGATGAGCCAGGGGCCTACCCAAATGCTATAGAAGTAGTGTAAGGGAAGTTTGATGACTGCCTGAACTAAGACTGTGCTGTGCTTAGTCATTCAGTCCTGTCTGACTCTGTGACTCCTTGGACTGTAGTTCCTTTGTCCTTGGGGATTCTCCAGGCCAGAATATTAGAGTGGGTTGCCATGCCCTTCTCCTGAGGATCTTACCAACCCAGGGACTGAACCCAGGTCTCCAGTATTGCAGGTGGATTCTTTACCATCTGAGCCACCAGGGAAGCCCTGAACTAAGACTAAGATAGTGGAAATCATAGAGTGACTGCCTTGACTTTTACAGGTGTTAAGAAGATATACTATTCTCTAGGATTTAATGAGGGATGAGATGAAGGAGCTAAGGTCTTAAGAGTATTTCAGGCTTTGGTGACTAAATAATTGGGCACATGCTGTTCTCTAAGACAGAGAATGTAGAAGGAGGAGCAGGCTAAAAGAGATGATAATTAGCCTTCCATTGTATCACAATACATCTGGGTGGAGATTTCTATGGTGTTTGAATTGAAGGGTTCTAAAGTTTGTGAGGTAGGTGTAGACTTAAGGGTAGATTTGAGAGTAATCTATGAAATTTAAATCTGTGAGGGCCCCTGGAATAGAGGCAGAGACAGTGTTAAAGATATTAGAAATGATAAAAGCCAACTATTAGTCATTAGATTATATAATTAAATAATTTAAAGGACAAACCTATATATGGCTGCAATTAGACTGAATCATTCCTGGAAAGTATTTGGCCATATTTAGCAGCCTTTATATTTTTAACCAGACACTGTTCTGGTGACTGAGTCACATCATTCAATCATATGAGTCTTAGGCAAAACAATTTTTTAATGGATAAAATAATGCTGTATAACGTAAAAAAATTGCTTATGTTGGATATCAGAAAAGTACTTGACATTTTATTCATAAGAAATTTTCAAACAGACAGGTGGTCAAGAAAAAAGACTTCTGAGCATATTTGAAACAAGTTCTGAGTTTCCATTAACTTATGGTGTTGATTTACAGTTCACAAGTTATTTATTATATTAGGTTGGCCAAAAAGTTCATATGGGTTTTTCCATAACATCTTATGAAAAATCCAAACAACCTTTTTGGTCAACCCAATATATTATTGCAATTCACATTATTATTTATATGAAAAACTACAATGTGAAAGATACCTTTGCTGGGCATTCTGTGCAATGCAAAGATGAATCAAACTTAAACTGTCCTTAAGATATTGATACCTATAGTGCTGTATGGGGAACTAAGGCAAAAACTTAGTTATACTTACAAGAAGCACAGAATTAAGACTCATAGACAATTTTTGAATAAAATTAAGAGAACAATCTCATTTACAATAGTATCAAAGACACATAAAGTACTCAGGAATAATTTTTAACAAAATAGGTTTAAAACTTACAGCCTCAAAACTACAAAACATTGTTGAAAGAAATTAAAGATCTAAATAAATGAGAAAACATCCCATATTCAAGGGTCAGAGGCATCATTATATATTGTTAAAGAGACAGTACCTATCAAATTGATTTATATAGGTGCAGCAAAGTCCCTAGCAGAATCCCAACTGACTACTTCTCAGAAATTAATGAGCTCATCCTAAAATTCATATGGAATTGCAAGGGACTGAACAGCCAAAACAGTCTAGAAAAAGGACAAACCAGAAGGATTCACACTCTGCTTTCAAAACTTACTCCAAAGCAATGGTAATAAAAGTCTGATACTGGCCCAGCATAAATATGTATCTATGAATGAAATGTAAGCCACACATATGTGATCAACTGATTGTTTTTTTTAAAGAGTACTAGGACTAGTCAATGGGGAAAGGATCATCTTTTCTTCTCCAATATGGTTTATTTATTGCTTTATAAATTCTGAATACATTTCACTTCAGTCCTTGATTATATGTAGATTAGAGACAGATAGCTTATTAATTACTACTAATATTATTAATTTAGAGGTATAATGTTTGACACAGAGCATTCCACATAGTAGAGGATTGATACATGTTTATAAAAGGAGGAAAACAATTAATTGTTCAGGCCAGTAATAAAGAAAGGGAGGAAAAGAAAGAAGAAAATAAAATGTGGTTTTTGTTCCCTGTTTCAAAAAGTTGGGGCACTATGATGGACCCCTAAGATAATTCAATGTTCACAGTTTGTAGGGGATTGGAAAGTACCAAAGTGGTTAAATGAGGTATCCAAGATTGAACTGGGGTCTCCTGAATTGCAGGTGGATTTTGTACGTACTGAGCTATCAGGGAAGCCCTCCAAGATCACAGTGCTTGCTAATAATAAAGCCAGTAACACATTTAGGTCTTCTGATCCTTCACTCAGTGTCCCTTGAACTGCACTGCAATACTATTTCCCTGAAAAGCAATCTACTCAAGGCTATCAATGAAAGGATATTTTTTTTGCTGCAGAAGATTGCTTGATTTATCCATAAAATAGATGCTTAATCATGGATGCTAAAATAAAATGAGGAAGAAAGTGTTAGTTGCTCAGTCGTGTCTGACTCTCTGTGACCCCATGGACTGTCGGCCACCAGGCTCCTCTGTCCGTGGGATTCTCCAGGCAAGAATGCTGGAGTGGGTTGCCATTTCCTTCTCCAGGGGGTCTTCCTGACCCCAGGGATCCAATGTGTTTCTCCTGCATTGCAGGCAGATTCTTTACCATCTGAGCCCCCAGGGAACCTTAAAATAATGGCTAATTGAATTTATGATGTGTTGTTTATTTTTTTTGTTACTGTGGTTGAATTGAACACTGAAAAAGAAACAAACTTCATAGGAGCTGATACCCACAGAGCGACCTTTCGAGATCTGAGGCAATAGGATTTAGGTATCAGACTAACATCAGGGTACTATTCTAATTTTTCCTTTAAGTTTATAAATTCTTTCCATATGAGGCAAGGACATACATGAGGTTATCCAGTGTAATTCCCAGATCACTAAAATTCCTTAAAAAGTCTCGGGGAGTAGGCCCAGTAATCTGTGTTTCAACAAATCTTTCAGTTCACCTCAAGTACCTTAAAAGTTATGAATCACTGCATTGCTCCACAGCCATCAACAATTGTATCTAAAGCTCTCTGAAGTTGTTCCACACTCTCTCCTTTCTTTCCATGCTAACCTACAAATTATCTACATTGCCAGAAAAAAAATTATAAGATATAAATCTGATGATGTTATTTCATTCTCCATTCATTCATCAAATATTTATTGAAAGTTCTAGGCCTTCAGGGAATAGCCATGAATACAAAGGACAAAGATTTCTATTCTTGTGGTGCTTATATTCAATGTCTTTTATTCCCCGCCAAATTCCCCAATGACTTCAGGATGCGTAGAAAAGAGGTCCAAACTCCTTTGTATAATGAGCCCAGCACTCAGTGGTCCAGGCTGTCTCCAAGGATTTGGTTCTTGTCTTGCGACCCAACCACACCATGCAATTGGTTTCTTAATTATATTCATTTGCAAGGTGATCCATCCCTTCCCTAGGGGAGCCCCCAACCCTGTTCTGTTCCTTTTGGTAAAACCTACATGTTTTTTAACATTCAAGAATTATGTGTGACCCTGCTATTTTTAAAATGGATAACTAACAAGGACCTATTGTATAGCACACGAAACTCTGCTCAATGTTATGTGCCGGCTTGGATGGGAGAGGAGGGGTTTGGGGGAGAATGGATACATGTATACGTATGGTTGAGTCCCTTTGCTCTTCACCTGAAACTACTGCAACATGATTAATTGGCTCTACCCCAATTCAAAATAAGAAGTTCTAAATATAAAACAGAAAAAGAATTATGTATGACCAAAACCCACAAGAAGAAATAGATGATCTGAATAGGCCTATATCTATTGAAGAAACTGAATCAGTAATTAATAACATTCCAAGGCAGGAAGCACCAGGTCCAGATGGGTTTACTGATAAATTCTAGCAAACACTTAAGAAAGAAATTAGACCAGTTCTCTACAATCTCTTTCAGAGGGCAGAGTAGAGGGAACACGTCCTAGGTCAGTCTATGAGAATACCATTACTTTAACACCAAAACCAGAAAATGACAAGAAAAAGGGTGGGGGGAAAAAGAAAAGAAAACTACAGACCAGTTTCTCCCATCAACACAGATGCAAAAATCCTCACCAAAACATTAGCATATCAAATCCAGTGAAATACAAAAAGAATTATACACCACAACCAAGAGGGGTTTATTCAAGCAGACAAGCCTGATTCAACAGTGTAAAATCAATTTAATCTACCACATCAATACAGTTTTTTTAAATCATATGATTTTATCATTTGATGCAAAAAAAGCATGTGACAAAATCTAATACCCATTCATAAAAAAAAAAAACTCTCAATATACTAGGAAAAGCAGGAACTTCTGCACCTTGATAAAAACTGTACAAAAATAGAACAGCTAATGGCTTCCTTGCTTCCCCGGTGGCTCAGCATATTAAACAGTCCACCTGCAATGCAGGAGATGCAGGTTTGATCCCTGGACAGGGAAGATCCCCTGGAAAAGGAAATGGCAACTCCAATATCCTTGCCTGGAAAACCCCATGGACAGAGGAATCTGGTAGGCTACAGTCCATGGGGTTGCAGAAGTCAGACATGACTTAATGACTAAACAATACTAATGTCTTACTTAGCAGTCAGGAATTCGAAGTTTTCCCACAAAGGTCAGGTAAAAAACAAGGATGGCCTGTCATACCACTCCTTTTCAAAATTGTACTGAAAGTCCTTGCTTAGGCAATAAGTCCTTGTTAATGCAATAAGGCAAGGAAATACAAGGTATACATATTGGTAAAGAAGGCATAAAGCTCAAAATGGCAAAGCAATGGAAACAATATAAAGATGAGTGGTTGCCAGAGGTTGGTGGGGGAGGAAGGATAAATAGGCAGAGCATAAAGGACTTTTAGAAAAGTGAAAACAATCTGTACAATAATGGATATGTGCCATTATACTTCTTCCACGTCCATAGAATGTACAACACAAGTGTGAACCCTGAGGGAAATTGTGGACTTTGGGCAATTATGATGAGTCAATGTAGGTGCATCCTTCATAAAAGTTGTATTTCATAAAAAGTGAATGGTGTTGATAATAAGGGAGGCTAGGGTGGGAGGATTGGGTATGTAAGAAAAATGTACCTTCCTCTCAATTTTGTTGTAAACCTAAAGCTGCTCTAAAAAGTTGTCTTAAAAAAAAAAAATCAGGAGGAAAAAGGTCACGTGTTCCATGAAGACTTGATTGTCTTCTCTCCTTAAAATGTGAAATGGCAGCTTCCACTTTGGTGTCCATATTGTATACTAATTTATAGGTAATCCTATTTTTATAGATGTGGCTACATAAAATAAAATCTGTATATCAAGAAAACAAGATAAAAAGTAAATGTAAACTGGCAAATGTTTTCAACAAATATGATAGTATTTATATACTATACTTATATAATCTTATATACTTATATACTTATATAATCTCTTACTGAATAATAGCCAATAGGAGAATGGCAAAGGATCTTGAAGGCTATAAGGAAGAAGATATTCTTAAACCAGTCTCCATCCTGTCCACTGTCATCTCCTCTGTCCATACCACTGACATAGCGATGATTATAGGTGTGTGGAGTTATGCTGTATAATGATTGCACAGAGGGATGGCATCACCAGAGTTTTGTACTACATTTAAATTCTAAAGCTTTTAAACAACAGAATCCCTAAAAAAGTAGAATAAATATCAACAACAGACTTAAATAAGTGATGAGGATCCATAAAAGCCAAAACAATCTTAAAAAGGAACATGGAGACTCACACTTCCAATTTTAAAACTAACTGCTGTGCTACAGTCATCAAGACTGTGTGGTATTGACATAAAGATGGGCATATAAGCAATGGGATGGAATTAGAAATTTAAAATATACCTATACATTTTAGTACAACTGATTTTCAATAAAGGTGCTAAGACAATTCAATGGGGGAAAGTAGTCTTTTCAACAAAAGGTGCAGAACAACTGGAAAAAAATAAAATTGGACTCCCTAGCTCATATCATATACAAAAATTAACTTAAAATAGATCAAAGACCTAAACATGAACTAAAACTATAAAGTTCTTAGAAAAAATATAAATGCAAATCTTTGTGACCTTGGATTAAATAATAGTTTCTTAACTATGCTACCAAAGGCATTACCAAAAAAGAAAGAATAAATAAGTTGAACTTCATCAAGATAAACTTTTGTGCTATAAAAGACACCAGAAAGAAAGGAAAATAAATGCAAAGAATGGGAGAAAATCTTTGCAAATTGCACATCTGATAACATCTAGTGTCCAGAATATATTTCAAAAACTCTCACAACCAAACACAACCCAATTAAAAGTGAGCAAAACATTTGAAAAAAATTTCTTCAAAGAAGATACACAAATGGCCAAGAAGCATGGTCAATACTGAAAAGATGCTTGACATCATTAGTAATCAGTGAAATATATATCAAAGGAACAATGACATACCACTTCACAACCACTAGGATGACTATAGTAAAAAAGTCAGACAGCAAGGAGAATTGGAATCCTCAAATACTGCTGATGTGAGTGTAAAATGGTGCAGTCACTTGAGAAATAGTTTGGCATTTCTTCAAAAAGTTAAACACAGAGTTACCATATGACCCAGAAATTCCATTTCTAGGTGTATATCAAAGAGTATTCCACAAAAACTTGTATAACCAAGATTTGAAGAAGCATTACTCATAATAACAAAACAGTGGGAAAAAATTATGCATTCAACTGATGAATGGATAAACAGAAACACAGTATATCCATTCAACAAATTATTAATCTATAAGAAGAAATGAAGTACTGATTCATGCTATAATATGGGTTAAGCTTGAAAACATCACGCTAAGTGAAAAGTCCAATACAAAGGCTCCATATTGTATGATTCCATTTGTATGACTCGTGGAGAAAAGGCAGGTCCATAGAAACAGAAAGTAAATTAGTAGCTACCAGAATCTAGTGATGAGGAATGGAAAGCTATTGCTAATGGTTTTATCATTCTTTGAGGTGATGAAATGTTCTGGAAGTAGATAATGGTGAGGATTGCACAACTTGTGACTATACTTAAAGTCACTAAATTGTACACTTAATAGTACTTTGTATTTTATCTCAATGCAAAATAAAAACATAAATGATGAATACATGTAAAAAAAAATAACAAGCAATCAAAGAAATGTAAGTCAAAATAAGTTGTTTTTCTATTGCCCTGCTAGATATTATCAAAAATAAAAATAATGCTGACAAAAATGATGACTTCATATATTGCTGTAAGAACTGTAAATTTGTGGGCCCTTTCTGAAAAAGAATTAGGAAATATGTATTAAGAAGCCTAAAGTGCTGATTCTATTTAACTTAGACATCTGAGTTTTAGGAATCTAAATTCCTTAATTACTAGACCATATAGAAAAAGGACCTTTATTATCTATTATGAACTTTCCATTCCTTTTGAGCTAAGTAGAAAAATGAGTCTCGCCCTTACCCTGAACCTTATATGGACTCTATGTCATGGTTTCCATCATCTATTTTCTTACTTCCACAACTCAGTTCTACTTTATTGATGTGCTCTGGATGATTTTAACATCCAGATGTATTCAAAATGTTTGTTCAGCTCCCCTTCATCTTTCCATACAATACAACCAGATCAGTTACAATCTTAGTGTTCCTGAACCCTTCTTTCATTATGTTATTACCTTAACTCTCTATCATGTGTTCTCCTTCCCCCTCAAAAAAAACAGGCTATTGCCTGCTTTGCCTCATCATAATGAGGACTTTTTCTGGAACTAGACTGTTTGGATTTGAATTCCAGCTTTGCCACTTGCCAACCAAGTGGTTCAGGTCTCACTTTCCTCATTACATGGAATTATCATGAGAATTATATGATTATTACATGAAAAGTGGTCAGAGCAGTGTTGGCACATAGCAAACCCTGAATTTGTGTTGTTTTTATTATTATTATTATAACTAACAGAGGATAAGATGATTGGGTGGCATCACCAACTCAATGGACATAAGTTTGAGCAGGCTCTGGGAGTTGGTGATGGACAGGGAAGCCTGGCATGCTGCAGTCCATGGAGTCACAAAGAGTTGGACATGACTGAGCAACTGAACTGAACTGATTATTATTATTATCATCTCATAGAGATATTATGAAGCTCAAATAAGGTGTATGAAACCACTTTGTAATGCACTATCCTCATAAATTATAGAGGACCAAGGACTATCTTATTTTCTAATGACTTACATTGTACACAGTAAATTTTCAAAATTTTCATTGAAATTAAATGTTATTTTATGACCAAATCACTGTTGACTTTTGGTTATGTCTAAATAACATCACATCAAGATAACTCACAATCTTGTTATATATACACTTGTGTCTTCCACTATGTTAGTGGTCTTTTCAAAGTAGAGTCTACAATGGACAACCCACTGCAAGCAAGGAAGGAAAAGTTTTAGGAATTCCATCTACATTTTTTCTTCATCTTTTGTAAATATTTATTGTCTGGAATATATCATTACTAACATGTATAGAATTGCTATGCAAATGCTATAACATGTAAGTAGATGCATACTGGAAGTGCAGGCTTAAGACAGTTTTACTAAATGGTATACTGTTTAAAAGGCCTGGAAATCAGCACATGAACCCACAGTATGGTTTCTCTCCTGGTGTCAAACTGATCTATTGAAGTCCTCCTGGCACACAGTTTATATTTCTTTGTTTCCAAATCTGACTCACAACCAGTTTGCTTAAAATGAGAGTATGACAGCCACTCCTTTTCAAGCTGCAACATGCATTCTTCACACCAAGACTTAACCATCACCAAATGTAAGTTCCTTAAAAGACAGGTCTGTATCTGGCCTATTTTTGCATCTACCCCCACACCCCCACCTCCCCACCACACCACAGGGTTTTCTATAGTAACTGGCACATAACAGGCTCCACATAAATGTTGGTTGAATGCATATAATGACACAGTGATTGATTGCTACTGGAAGGCAGGAGAGTGTGCTGGTGAATAGCAGAAGCTCAGATCCTGGCTCTGCCATGTAACAGGGTGACCCCGAGTCTCAGAATTGTCCTTTGGGAAATGAAGGTGATTAAGTAAATGGACTCTCCTGGGGTGTCCAGTGGTTAAGAATCGCCTGCCAATGCAGGGGACACGGGTTCAATCTCTCTGATCCAGGAAGATTCTACTAAGTCCCTGCCCCGCAGTTATTGAAACCTCCATGCCCTAGAACCTGTGTGCAGCAGCGATAGAAGCCGTTGTAAGGAGAAGCCCTTGCACTGCAACTAGAGAAAGCCTACAGGCAGCAATAAGACCCAGCATGACCAAAAATTAAATAAACAAATAATGTTTTGAAAAGTTAGTAAAGAGTAAAATCCATTTCTTGACTCAAAATATTAATTTAGTAGCATAATTTAATGCAGAAAATGCCCTCAATTCATGAAATAAAAAACTGGGCAATTACCATGTAGTGTGCATTTTTCATCAGCAGTTCTATATATTGAAGTGGTACAGCATGCAGTTATATAGCATCTTGAGTTTCCTGTATCCCCCCAAGAGGTAAGACAATGATTTCCCAAGGAGTTGTGCCCCTTCAGTATGAGTATGCAAAGAAAGAGTGAGTGGAAGGAAGGGAAAGATTAGACATTTATTTCCATCTTATGAACATGTGAAAGAGATTGCTTTGTCATTTGGAGTTTCAAGTACTGATTACTGTTAAATCAACACATCCTATTACATTAATATAGCTCTTAAACTGTAACAAAATAATTTTGGTCAATGAATTATTTGTCTATGTTGACAGTCCCAAAGAATAGCAACAATATCAATACCACCTCCTGGAACTAAAAAGCATTTCTAGCAAGATTTGAGGATACAAGATTATATACAAAAGTGCTCTCCTATATACCTGCAATGAATAACTGGAACTTGAAATTCAAAACACACCATTTACAAAACTACCCAAAATACAAAATCCTGCGCTTAAGTATAGTTCTAACAAAATATAAACAAGATCAATATGAGGAAAAGCACAAAACTATGATGAAAGAAATAACAAATAGAAGGATATTCCATGATCATGGATAGTAAGATTCAATATAGTTAGGATGTCAGGTAGGATGTGAGTTCTGATACCTCACCAATGAAGATATGCGGATGGCAATAGCATGTGAAGGATGTTCAACATCATATGACACTAGGGAACTGCTAATTAAAAGCACAGTGAGATACAATGAAACATCTATTAGAATGGCTAGCATTTAAAACACTGACAACAGCAAATGCTGGCAAGGACGTAAGGCAACAGGCGCTCTCATTCATTGCTGTTGATAATGCAAAATGGTGCAGTCACTTTGGAAGGCAGCATGGCAGTTTAATACAAAGCTAAACATAGTCTTACCATATGATCCAGCAATCATTCTCCTAGGAATTTATCCAAATGAGTTGAAAATGAATGTCCACACAAAACCCTGCACACGAATGTTTGTAGAAGTTTTATTCGTAATTGTCAAAAGTTAGAAGCAACCAAGACATATCCTTCAATCAGTGAATGGAGACACAAACTGTAGTACATCCATTCGATGGAATTTTATTCAACAATAAAATGAAATGAGCTATCAAGCCACAAAGTCAGGGAAGAACCTTAAATACCCATTGCTAAATCAAAGAATCCAGTCTAAAAAAGCTACAAACTGCATGATTCTAACTATATTACATTTTGAGAGGCTAACCGCAGAGACCATAAACAGATCTGTGGTTGCCGTGGGTTCAGAGGAGGGAGGGAAGTATGAATCAGTGGAGCACAGGGAATTTTTAAGGATAGTGAAACTGTTTGCATGATACTGTCATAGTGGATACAGGACATTACTCATTTGTCAAAACCCATAAAACTGTGCAACACAAGAAACAAACCCTAATGTCAACTATGGGATTTAGTTAATAATGATGTATCAATATTGGTTCATCAACTCTAACTAATGTATCACACAAATGCAAGGTGTTAATTACAGGGGAAATTGTACACAGGGAGGGTGGGTATGTGGGAATTCTCTACATTCTCCTCAACTTTTCTGTAAACCTAAAACTACCCTAAAGAATAATAGCTGTTATCAAAAAATGTCCAAAGTAAGTAAAAAATACCACAGCAAATTATATGTATATATATATGTATAAAATACTTAAGTATATGCCTATACACACATTCAGATAAAATAACTATACATCTCTTTCTCTTCATGATAATTTTTCAATCTTAGTTCCCTGACCAGGGATCAAACACATTCCCTGTAGTGGAAGCATGAAGTCTTACCACTGGACTGCCAGGAAAATCCCTTCATGATAAATTTTAAACATTATATTCCACTATTTTCCTTCTTCTAATATAATGCTTTTATATGGACTGTCAATGGAAGGTGAGGAAATGCAGAGAGTTATGCTAAATTAAGTTCAGAAAAATTTTGGTAGTGAAGGGAACTAGGATTGATGAGTCTGAGGGCTAGGAAAGAATTTTTTTAAAGGATATAATGATGCCAACTCTAAAAAAAAAGATACTGTTAGCCCCCATTCACTTTTATTCTTGAGTTATTTCACTGTCTTTCAAGGAATATAAGTAAATACTAAAAATATAAAACTGCATACCAACAGTACATATAAAATTTTGCCAATGAGTTAAAATGTGAGGAAAAGAAACACATACCAAGTCATCGATGTTGACCATTAGAACATTCTGATATGCTCCACCGTCTTTACCGTTAATGTCACAATCAGATGATGCTACTGGCAACAGAACAAGGATCAGGGGAGGAATTCCAAAGATATACCTAAAAGAAACTGAATTCAACAGTAAGTAAGAATCAGCCAAATGTTTTAAGTCATATTATATCATCTGATGGCAGTGTTTCAATTGGCCTGACCACTAATTTCTAAGAATTTTTAAAATGTATCTTGCTTCTGCAGAGTGTAGGAAAAAACTCCAAAGTTCAGTATTATGTAACAGCCAAAGTAAGACAATATTTTAGAGTCTAGGTTTCTTTCATTTTAATTCAGATATAACTCTTTGGGATAGTGCAGAACAGGTGTGATGACAGCAAAGTCTCTTTGCTCCATCGACAGAAAAACAGGTAAACTATAGGTTAAAAATTAGAAATTCTTGAAAGTTTATGATCTACAGCACATGACTGTATATTTATGTAAAACTTGGTGGCTGATCAAGTGTCCAGCTGTTTTCTGGAGGCAACATTGCAGGAGGTTTATCTCCACAGTACGACACTATGATTATATTCTTTTTTTTAAATAATGGACCTTAGAAGACTTACCTTTCCCAGAACTGGCACAAAGTTGACAGTTATATTATAAGACTCCTTATCTTTTCAGTATCTTCTATTTCTAAATGCCCAGAGACTCATATTCTCTTCAAACACAGCCCTGTTTAGCTTCTTGACATGTTAGGAAAACAATAAATAAATTCATACCCTGTTGATGAATTATTTATATCTGTTTTTAAATAAGTGTTCTTAATTAGGGGCATTTTTTAATCAAAAGGGATGAAATTATAAATGACATCATTTTGGCAATAGTACTACACTGATAGAAAGCCAGTGATTCCCTGAGGCATTAAAATCTGGTTTTGTGGGGACTTATTGTATTTCTTCACAAGCTTTCCAGAGTGTCTTGTTTGCATCTTTCTGTAAACTATTGAGTATTGATGACAATGTATTTCCTGTGACTTTCACCAGTGAACTTTAACTATTCTCCTTGAGTGGAAGATATTTCACATGTATGCCTACTCCTGATTAAGATTACAAACAATGCTGCTTGGCACCCAAGGAACTAAAGACTGTCACATATATCATAAACTTCCTGATAATCTATTACATCATTATCTGCAATACAAAAGTGAGTAGCTCTCCCCATTAAATTATGCGCTGTTAGTGACCCATATATTTACAATAGAGAATGTAGACTGGGTAGCAGATAGAGGAACAAACATGAATCTCACATCGAATCTTCATATGTCACTGACATTTAAAAAGGTAAGAAAAACAAAATGAGAGGCAGAATCTACTCAAAGCTCTGACACTAAGTTTCTGTAGGCATGATGAGCAAGAATTCACTTAGGACATTAACAATGATGATGATGCTAGTTACCTTTAACTGAGTACCTGTCGTGTACCACCAGTGCCTTATACTTACTGTATCTAAAGATCAAAGGGTCCTACCAGGTAGTTAATCTTTTTGCTAAACATAAATAGGAGGTGCCAGGTCTGGATTCTATCCTGAGCCGATTGATTCACCAGGATTTGATCATAAATGCCCATAATCTTTCTAAAAAATAATTTTACCTATTTATTTACTTTTGGCTGTGCTGGGTTTTCTTTGTTGCATGGGCTTTTCTCTAGTTGCGGAGCACAGGTTTCTCATTGCCATGACTTCTCTTGTTGAAGAGCACCAGCTCTCGGGTGCACGGGCTTTAGCAGTTGTGGTCCCCAGGGTCTGGAGCACAGATTCAATAGTTGCGGTGCACGGGCTTAGTTGCTCTGAGACATGTGGTATCTTCCCAGATCAGGGATTGAACTCATGACTCCTGCATCAGTAGGTGGATTCTTTACCACTGAGCCACCAGAGAAGTCTACCCATAATCTTTTGATAACATGTCATCATTTTGGTCTAAATGAAAACTCCCTCCATGTTCTGTTTATCTCCACCTCTCTTTCTTCTACTATTGTCTCTCCCACCTTAAGATTCTCAAACAATGAGAATTGCTAATTATTTAGCGTCCTAACTTTGTAATGAGGTTTGTATAGATAGTACAGAGCCAAACTTCTTCTTTTCTCAGTCATGTTAAAGGTGTCTGGCAAGGATACTTCAGGAGGAATAGAGGATAAGGAAAGTTTATACAGCATATAACTTGAAATGAGCTTTAAAGGAATATTAACAACATAATTAAATATTAGAATGAAAAAGAGACATTTTTACTATTGTACATAAATGTTATTTCAAAGGTCCACATTTTACACTTTGATTTAGGAGGCAGTTTTATTTTTTCTGACCACTAGTTATCGTGCCCGCTTCACTCCAAATTTCAGTAAAGAGTGCTCCCAAAATTCACATTGATCCATTTGGTCATTGGATGGTATTTTATCAATGCTTTCAAATGATGACTTAGTGGGAAATTAAGTCTTTTTTGTGCAATTCTAAAACAATATTTGCCTTATCTGTAAACAGTGTCTTTGGTTGCCACTATTGTTGTTAAATAGGTCAGCCCTGGGCTTCCCTGGTGGCTTGGCAGTAAAGAATCCATCTGCAATGCAAGAGACATGGGTTCAATCCCTGGGTTGGGAAGATCTCCTGGAGAAGAAAACTTCAACTCACTCCAGTATGCTTGCCTGGGAAATCTCATGGACAGAGGAGCCTGGCAGGCTACAGTCCACAGGGCCAAAAAAGAGTCAGACATGACTTACGAATTAAACCACCACCAGCAGTTCAGCCCCAGATAGCCTAGGGCAACACAAAGTATAGAGGAAGACTTGGGGGCTTCGTCTTGGTGCAGAAATGGGTTAAGAGACTAATTGAAGGACAGAGCATCTCAAAATCTTCACTTGCCTAATTTGTGAAATGAAAACCTCAGACTAAATGATCCTTTGATGTCCCTTTCAACTCATAAGCACCTTAATTCTAAGAATCTACCTAGCCATCCAAACACAGTAACTCTTTAAACTTGAAATTCCCTGGTGAACAATGTTGCAAATACATTCCAGTGTTTCAAACCCATGTATCAGAGGTTCCTAGATTTCTCATTAACAACTTGCTTTCAACTGAAGTCTTTTCTCCATACCACATGTAGAATAACTTATTAACATTGCCTAGTTTGAGCCTGCTTTTGACATTGTTGTCACAATAGGAAAGGACTCTGCTTTTATTTTTAGATTATGCATAGAATACCAACTCCATCCACCACCACCTACCCCCCCACCTTGACCTTTCCCTTAGGTTACAAAAAAAGATAAACTGTAAAGAATAATGCAAGGCAAGCTTGGGCTTGTGGAATTTTCTTTAGATTTCCTGAAGGGATTGAAACTGGAGAATTTGTTTTCAGTAGGGAATTTGGTTAAACCAGAATGATGGCTGTCTAAAAAAGTCTTGTTGGTTTTTAAATTAAGCCAAATAATACATTCAATCCTCAGATGCTTAAGTTATGGGGTCAAAGTGGATATAAACAAATTAGTTTCTACAATCCTTCAAATCCAATCTTTCATGACTGTTTAAGACCAATCAGTGTTTGTTGACTATCTACTGTACACATTACATAGACCTATTTTCACTGGGATTTTTAAGACACAGTCAACAGATATTCAGGATGGAATGAAAGACATTATCTGAATATATAAGATTTGGCTTTAGTATGAGCAGTTGGCATAAGCAAGTGAGTGAATAAAGAAAAAGTTAATAAACAGTAGGAAATAACCATATGTTATATGAAAACCAGCTTTTTAAGGTTCTAAAATGAATTTTACATTCACACAAAGAATTCTAATATTTGCCACAAACATATTGATTGGATTATAAATTCTATCCATAAGTCCTGTGATAAACAGCATATAAAGACATTTCTGAAGCCACCCTATAATACTATATACAGTATTTCATTTAATCCCATAACCATTTCTTGAGGTAAACACTATCAATTACTAAACATTTTGGCAGATGGAAAATCTGGAGCCCAAATTTTTCCCCAGATAAAATGAGTTTTGTAAGAGGCAGGATTCAAATCCAAGATTATTAGGTTGAAAAGTCTAGAAACTAAGCTTTTCGCCACTGAGCTACACTACTTCCTATAAAAATAACTGCATGTGTATCCTCAAGGGAAATGTACAAAAACCCCATCTTTCTCCACATGAAACTCACTGTGGTGCTTCCTTGGCCAAGCTCTGAAACATTGCACCACATACTCCTCTTTCAGGGGAAAAAAGACATTGATTGCTTGGTTTTATTACATTAGGGTATGTGTCACAGGTGCAGCCATAAAGAAAAAAAAAAAGTCTCACATCACAGTGAAATCAACATGTAAGGTGGTCCTACAAAGTAACCTTTTCCATTTTTGTCTAAGGTATTTCAGCATTGTTATGATGCCCTGTGTAATTCTCTTTAAACTTGTTCAGGCTTTCTAATCTTCCTTAGTTCTCCATTTGTACCACTTATTCCACTTTTGGGTCCTCAAATAATTAAATTATCAAAACTAGAGAGCACACTCATCAAGGACTACAAAGGAGGTCCTCAACTACTTCAACTTCCAAAAGAAGTGTCAAAGTGAAAGGATAAAAAGTAGTGAAACCTCTAATGAAATCTATTGGAACAAACTGCAGATAGCCACTTAGAGTAATTATTATTAGGAATTTAGAATTCTAATATTTTGGTTGCTGATAACTTATGCTACATGATTAGTGTAGATATTCAGGAAATAGGGGCTCCTTGTCGGTAATGGACATCTTAGCTTCCTCTTGTTTTACGTCTCCACTCTAGATCAGAGGTGATGGGAGGATCAGAACTGGGAGCCATCCAGAAAGAAGCAATTAAGCAGTTGCAGGAGATTTGTGGGCATTGTAAGGAAGCAGGAATATACCTAATTTCTAATTCTACATAAACTTCTAGAGGAGGCCCATTAAGAATTCTCTATACTCTAAACCCTACTCCTTTATTTTGTTACTGATCAGGTACTTCTGGGCTATGTCAATTTTTGACGTTTGAATACCTGTGAGTGGGCAAAAAGCTCTTCTAATCTAAAGGTGCAGCCAGGAAAGGCATCAAACAGGAGAACAACCTCCTGTCTATTCTGGCCGCCTCTCCCATTCGTCTACTTTTGAAAGAGGAAGTATTTACTGTAAAACAGCAGAATTTTCCTCAGCCGATCGCTCCCTAATCACATCTCCCCTCCCCCCAAACTCCCCAGCACACCTTTTTTTAGATTTTTCCTAGTCAACTTTTGGACTCTTTATACTAGCCATATGGTTGCTAACGCCATCGCTTCAACTCTGTCCTTGTCCATTTTAAATTCGTATTTCACACAAGTAAAATCTAGTCGATCTCAGCAAGGGTCTAAAATGTAGAATTATGCCTGTTAATTCTGCCTCCGTCAAGAAGCACCCATACAGAAAAAAAAAACAAACAAACAAACAAAACAAAACCCAAAGTGGCCCTTCTCGGTCCCAGCCCGGAGCATTTGGTTTCCCAGCAAAAGACACCGGGTACAGCCCCAGTCGGAAACTCCCAGCCTCACTGGGTGAAAACGGGGTTTTCCGGAGACCTGTCCCTCTGGGGTTTAAAAGCGTGTCCCGTGGGAGCTTCGCTTTCACTTCTCTAAGGACTTGGAGCTGCAAGAGCCCACATCCTCGCAGATCCCGGGGCGCCGGTGAGTATCCCGGCGCGGCCAGCAGCCCGGGGTGGGTGGGTTGGGCGCTCGGTTGACAGCGGGCGGCGCTGGCTCGGGGAGAAGGACGGAGCGCATTGCTACCCCGGGACCTGGGCGCAGGCTGCCTCCGCTGAACGGCCCGGAGGCTGCAGCGCCGGGTCTCGGGGACAGAGGGCCGGCGTCGGGGACCGAGGCTCCCACGCAACCTGCCAGGTGCAAGTGGCAATGGGCCAGGGTACTCGGGCGCGGCCGTCGGCTGCCCCGGGGCAGAGCCCGGGCTCTCCGCAGGTCCAAAGTGCAAGGCCGGGCTGTTCCCGGACGCGCCTGGGCGCGGGGCCCCGCAGCGCGTCCCAGAATCCCCGGGCGTGCCGGGCGCGCGAATTTCTGCGCCCGAGAGAGGAGCGCTTACCATGGAACATGGTCTGCGGGAGGCGGGCTTGGTCATGATGACCGCAACTGCAGCAGGAGCACGCTCTCACCGCCCATAGTCACTCCCAGGACCCTGGTCTTCCGCGGAGTTACCGGGAGTCCGTGCCGGGTAGGGCCGTCTCTGTCGCTGGTTCCTCCTACCCACGCCGAGCCTGCTGTTTCATCCATCCCAAGGGGGGCGGCACACACCAGGGCCCGGCTCTGCGCTTTGCCTTTCCCATAACTTCCGTAGGATCAGCCGGCAGTGTACTTTCAGTTTCTACTTTGCGCTTGGTCTGCAGGTTCGATCTCCAAGTTAATCACTGGGGCGCCTTCACAGCACCCCCCGCCTCCCTTCTCCTGGTCACCTGCGTCCTCCCCGAGCGCTTCCCGTGCGCCTGGACCAGAGGAGCGCGCGGATTCCCAAAGCACCGCAGGAGCAATGACTTGGTCTTCTGATTCCGGGCGATTTGAGGCAAAAGACTTCCCAGATGACCTCTAGCCGCCTTGGCAAAGTTAGGCGACTAGGATCTAAAAGCATCGGTTGCTAATGAGTCCACAGAAGCCGCAAATGTGTGGGGCAAGAGCTGGGCTATTGCAAGCGGGAGGCAGGGAGGAGGCGTAGCAGCTCTTGCCGCAGATGTGGTGGTGGACGATGCCAAGCCCTCTTGTTTTAAAAAAAAAAAAAAAAAAGGGAAGTAAAGAATGATGAATGATTAAGAGGGCCATGGGCCACTCCCTCGGCCTCTCTAACCTCTCTTGGTCTCTTTCCTCTCTGTCTTTTGTACATGCACCTGCCCAGGTGGGATCTCAAAGGACAATAAAACGGTGGGTCAGTCTCCTCTGGTGAGAGCTATCTTTGGACCTAGAAATTAAAGCCCAAATTAGGCGGAGAAAGTGGAGACTGATGAATAGCTCCTAATAATGTCTCCCACCTGTGCTACCACTAAATTGGTTAATAAATCAAATTATCCATCTTGACTGTATGTTACAGAAGTGATCTTTTTTTTTTTCTACACCTGAATTATTTAGATATTTTCTGTCTTGGTTTGGTTTCTGATATTCTGCAGAAACCCTGCTTAAATGAAGGTGGGTGATGTAAAGAAATAACAGTGATAATAATATTATGGCTATCATTTACCTAGCATTTGTTCTGTACTAGTATTGTGCTAATCCTTTTATATATGTCATCTCAGGCAAAATTTTCTCTGTGGTAGATAATTTTGTGGGAACTAAGACGTCCTTAAGTATCTGCCCGAATTCACTCCTCTGGTTAGTAACAAATGTGGGACACAAACCTACTGTAAATCAGCTCTAGAGTCCCCACTCGGAAACCTTGGGTTAGAAGTCCTGTGAACAATGTAGAAATTGATGCCAGGACAGAAACAGAGTCACGTGTTGTGTGGGTATGACTTTGCCCCTGTGTGGGGGCCTCAGGACAATTTTCTGGAATTTGTGAATTCTCAATTGAGACCCAAGCAAGTCAATTAACTTGAGGATGTGAGCATTTCAGATTCTTTGATAGCGTGAACAAAGTAAAGAGGGAAAGAAAGCAGAGAGAAAGAGAGAGAGAGAAAAAAAAAAAGCAATAGAGGGTGAAGCAGTGTTGCTCAAGGCTGAAACTTGGATTTCTATTCCTCTTTTAGCCTCACTTCTCACATCCAGTCCATAGGCAAGTCCTGTCAGCAATACCTCTAAAATAAATCCTGAATCTATTCTGTGAATTGCCTAAGGTTAAACCATTAAAACCCTGCTGTCTAGGGACCTTCCATTTTCCACTCTTGCCCACAACCTCTTCATTCCCTTCATAGCAGCAGGATATTGATTTACATGTGCCATTTTCTGTGACCACCCCTGACCACTTCCCAGGGAACATGGGGCTTTCACGGCCCTGTGAGTGATCTGGGCTCCTGCTGCCCTCCCCGGCTCTCTAGTACCCATGACTTTTTTCCTCCCTGTGTCCAGCCAAGCTGAATTCCACTTAGATGAGCATCTAGGACTTCCCTGGTGGTCCATTGGTTAAGACTCCTCCCTTCTAATGCAGGGGTCGTGGGTTCGATCCCTGGTCCGGGAGTCGAGACTCCACATACCATGTGAAAAGAAAACGAAAGTATCTAGCACACAGCCATGCAGAAAGTAAAAGAATGAGAGAGGAGAATTGAGTGAGATGCATGAATGAGAACATGTGTGGAAGAGACAGTATGTGAAGGCAAAAGGAAAATAGGAGGAAAGGGGAAGAGAACAAGGGAAACGAACAAGAACAGGAGGCAGAATATGGCAGGGGTGGGGTCAGATGTCAAGTATTTCCATCTGACTGGAACTTAGGGTGGAGGTGGGGAGTGGAGAAACAGGAGGCCGGAGTGACAGGTAAAATTGAATTGTGTAATTAAACACAACTATGTTGGCTATTGATTTATTTAAAATCCCTGATAGCAGAATTGAGGTATGTAACTGCATATAGCCTGCAAATTTTCTTTTTATTTTTTTAACTTTTCAGGGACAGATAAAACAGCATCCATCAATAACTTGCTCAGCAGGAAATCCGTCTTCCTTTTTCATGCAATCACTGTAAAACCTAGTTGAACAAGAACTTGTGCATAAGTGAACTTTTGGGGAGCATGAGGGGAAATTATTCAGAGCTCCAGGAGAGGAGATGTAAATTCCCCACCAGACTCTGACCCTAAATGTGAAGAATCTCTGAAGAAAATATTCATAAAGCATTGAGTATTTTTATCATTATATGCAAATGGGCACTTTCTAACT
Source organism: Odocoileus virginianus (assembly GCF_023699985.2). NCBI lineage: Eukaryota > Metazoa > Chordata > Mammalia > Artiodactyla > Cervidae > Odocoileus > Odocoileus virginianus. Next base: position 28,955,648 of record NC_069688.1, read on the forward strand.
TCAAGTTATTATTTTTCTGTCTATGGCAGAATTAATACCAGTTGGAAAAAAATTCCAAAAGTAGTCTTAAATTTGTAGTTGATATTTTGGTAAAGTGAACATTATTTTTCATCAGATAGATAAGGATAAAAGAAATGTCATGAATTTTTATATGCTAATATTTTGTGATTAGAAAAGCTAGGTGGTTACCATCAAGTTCACTTATAGACCCAACTGGTGCAGAAAAGCCAATATGGAAACAAAATAGTATATACAGTTTATGAATTATAACCAATAAATATTAAGAAAGAAGACAACATTCTCAGAATGATTAATACAATGTACTTGAAAAAATGGAAATAAAACAATATAAATGTCAGCTTAAAGAGAGAATCATCTGAGGTTAATGAATGTCTTTTTAAATGTTCCACAATCTTTAAATAGTTCATTATTGGCAATCTGTAAATTTTTTCTTGATAATTATCTGAACTATTTTTACCCAACATAATATGACCATTTTTTGTAGTCTGAGACCTGAATGCTAGCTATCATTCTATCATTATTTTCTGAAGTTCCTGTAGCTTAATTTTCCAGGCATAATATTCAACATATTTCAAACACACAACACACAAAACAGATTTATGGCCATGTGTTCGTGTAGAACACATGTGACCTATGCTTAGAAGGGCTACAGATTTGGTTTAATGGTCTGCAGTCACTGTCTTGAAATTATTAATTATTTTTGGACAAAGGAACTCTCATTTTCACTTTGCACTGGGCCCCACAAATTCTGTAGCTGGTCATGCATACTCACACATATTAAGCTACACATTGTGGACAGCCACACATGTCATCAAGGTGATTTCAGCTTAGTGGAGAAAACAGATGTTAAATGTAGAATTTCAAGGATAGTAAGTATTATGAAAAGGAAGATTTGAGATGTATTTCAATTAGAGTTTTAAGGAAGTCTAGGCCTGTTTTAAAAATTAGTGAAACTGGGATCCAAAATAGGTTAATTTACCTGGTGGCTCATATGGTAAAGAATCTGCCTCCAATGTAGGAGACCTGGGTTCAGTCCCCGAGTCAGGAAGATCCCCTGGAGAAGGGAATGGCTACCCACTCCAGTATTCTTGCCTGAAGAATTCCATGGATAAAGGGAGGAGCCTGGTGGGTTATATTCCATGGGCTTTCAAAGAGTTGGACACGACTGAGTGACAAATAACAACACACCCATTCAATGGAAAAATAGCTATAAGTGAATAACCTTTAATTCTAAAGCAGATCTGTTTGATTTTCACGCCTGAGCTTGACAATGAATTTTCAATTTTATCAAATGACTACTTAGAATTCATTTACACAGTCATGTTTTTTCTTGTTGCTCCTGCTGCTTCTGCTAAGTCACTTCAGTCGTGTCCGACTCTGTGTGACCCCATAGATGGCAGCCCACCAGGCTCCTCTGTCCCTGGGATTCTCCAGGCAAGAATACTGGAGTGGGTTGCCATTTCCTTCTCCAATGCATGCATACACGCTAAGTTGCGTCAGTCATGTCCAACTCTGTGCAACTCTATGGACAGCAGCCCACCAAGCTCCTCTGTCCACAGGATTCTCTAGGCAAGAACACTGGAATAGATTGCCATTTCTTTCTCCAGTTGCTCCTGAATAAACCACAAATTTACTATAATGCTAAATTCAAGTTGCTAACATTTTACTTATAATTTTTCAATTACATTCATAATTGGTGTGTGTTTGTTCTTCATATCATATTCAATTGAGCCGGGGCTATTTTTGTCCAATTTTCTTAGCTTCATAAAGGGATTTGGGAATTCTGTTGTTTTCTAGAAACTGTAATGTTTAAGCACTATATGACTGATTTGAACTCAATAATGAAACCTATTTTATTGTGTGGGATGCAGCCTAGAGATAAGATGAGACTACCAGTTTCAAGCATTGCAAGAATGAAAATAAAAAGGATTCTTTTGAAGGCTTAATCAAAAAGGCCACTGCAAAGTATCAGGAACTGCTGGAAATATGCATATCAGCATGTGAATGATTGCTTGAACCATGACAATGAATGAAATCACGCAACCTGCAATTTCAGAGAAAGGAGTCAGTCAGTGTCTCAAGGAAACTTGAGACATGGGCATTAAGGGCAGGTGGAGAACTGGGTGCCAAACAACAAACTGACAAATGATAGAGCATGAAGTAAGAGAGATGTTAGCTTAGCATCCCAGAAGTCAAAGAGAGAGAGAGAATTTCAAAACAGATTAATTAGCCAGTATTTCCAAATGTCACAAAGAGATTGAATAAGATGAGGATTGAAAAGCATGGCCACTGAATTGGACAGAGTAGAAGAGATTTCTGTGGTTCTCATGACAACAATTGGAGAAGAGCAGTGTAGCGAGATACAGTATTCTGGTTTGTGGGATGTAAGGGAAGATGCAAATTAAGTGAGAGGGGACAATTTTTTAGGATGTCTGGTGAAGGTAAAAGGAATCTGATAATGATTTGAAAGGCATGTACAGCATAATGGAAGTTCTAGTTTTCATATATGAGAGGTACTATAACATATTTATATATTAATGGTTAAAATTGGGTTTTTCTGAAGAAGTTAAAAAGGGTGGAATCAAGAAACCCAAGATATCAGATTAATATTTTTCTTACACTCCTTCCTCTTTCATCTCATTCCCTAAGTTCTGTAATTGTAAGCAATTAGAATCTACTATAATCCACAATGCCTAATTTTATGTTCCTTGTTGAAATGTTGCCTATGATACTCGTCTACTTCTGGATTGAGTACTGGCTAGTCTGTGGAATCTAAAAAAAATGGTACAGAACCTATTTCTAAGGCAGTGATAGAGATGCAGATATAGAGAACAGACTCGTGGACACGGTGGGTAGAGGAGGAGGGGATGTTGAAATGAGTTGGAGATTAGGATTGACGTATACATGCTCCCATGTGTAAAATAGCTCAGGGGAACCTGCTATAAGGCACAGGAAGCTCAGTTCAGTACTCTGGTGACCTCGATGGGTGAGATGGGGGCGGAGTGGGAGAGAGGTTCAAAGAGAGAGGATATATGATACTATAGCTGGTTCACTTCATTGTACAGCAGACACTAACGCAAGATTGTAAAGCAATTATATTCCAATAAAAAAAGTGCTGCCAAACTACCTTTCAGAAGGAGCAGCTGTAGCATATGTAGTTTGCATTAACCAATCTGTTTGCACACTAATGGATGTGTTGTTGGCAATCAGAGGTCCAGTTATTTCCTTACTGATATGGTGTATTGAGGTAGCAGTACCTATACAAGGGGAAAAGCACTTAAAGGGAACTGCCAAAGAAATCTACTTGCTAGAACAGATTTGCCATAAGGTTTTTGATTTCCTTTGACAGTTTGCCTGTGTGTGCTAAGTCACGTGCTGGACTCATTGCAACCCTGTGGCCTCTATCCTGCCAGGTTGCTCTATTCATGGGATTCTCCAGGCAACAATACTGGACTGTGTTGTTATGCCATCCTCCAGGGGATCTTCCCGACCCAGGGATTGAACCTGAGTCTCTTACATCTTCTGCATTAGCAGGCAGGTGTTTTACCACTATGGGCACCTGGGAAGCCCCTTTCACAGTTTAATATTTGATAAATACTTAGCAGGAGAAAGAAAAGAAGGAATTGTATAAAGTCAAATATAGGACAAATTTGAAACAAGTATTTCTTAAGGCCCTCAAAAGACCTGAAGAAAACGAAAATCATAAAATGGTGGATCAAATTAATACAAAGCAACTATAGCAGTAACAGCACCAGCAACATATGAGCTTGACCTACTCCCTATCTCCCAGCACTTTTCTAGATTCAACTTCCCAAAATTTCTTTGAATCTCTACTCTTTTTTCCCTTCTGATAGTGATCTTTGGGCTATTGAAAATCCTGTTTTGTTTTGTTTTGATTTGTTTTTGGATTTTGCTTTAAAGTCACTGATTTAAATCTGGGTGTCACTGGAGAATGCCTGCAAACACTGCTAGTTTCAGAGGTTGATTCTTTTTTTTTTTTAATTTTTTATTTTTTAATTTTTTTTAAATTTTTATTAGTTGGAGGCTAATTACTTTACATCATTACAGTAGTTTTTGTTATACATTGAAATGAATTAGCCATGGATTTACATGTATTCCCCATCCCAGTCCCCCCTCCCACCTCCCTCTCCACCCGATCCCTCTGGGTCTTCCCAGTGCACTAGGCCCGAGCACTTGTCTCATGTACCCAACCTGGGCTGGTTATCTGTTTCACCCTAGATAATATACATGTTTCAATGCTGTTCTCTTGAAACATCCCACTCTCGCCTTCTCCCAGAGTCCAGAGGTTGATTCTTAAATGAACAGTGTATTAGTACAAGTAAACACAATATCCATTTTTTTGTCCTATTTTTTAATTAGGCCTCATTGTAGGCCAGCCACATAAAGCATGCCCTACAAAGTGAAAATATATCTACTGAAAACTTAAAAAATAAATTGAAATAGCTTAATACATTAAGAACATGTTTGTATTTGGTAAACAGTCCTAATTTCATAAAACTTACTTTAGAATAAAAAAGTTATGAAATGGGTTAGTTTAGAATTAGAATATAAGGAGCCTTAGTTTTCTGATCTGAATAAAAGTTTAGAAAGCTCAGAGAGTGAAAATGACAGAATATCCTTTTTAGAGGAGGGAAATAGCAAGAAATAGAATGTATCACATTTCACTGGTAATAAAAATAATATCTTAAGACAAATCAGGGTGAAAAGTGTTGGTCAAAAAAAAATCTAATGAGGAAGACATGGTTAGAAAACCTGTTAAACATTAGAGAGAATTAGTAACATAGTAAAACAAACAAGGAAATCAAAGCCTATATCTACCATTTCATAGGCTATGTTACTCAGGGAATACATAATACTTCACTGCATTTTTCGAAGGTATCATTATGTCTTCCTAGAAATAGTGGAGGTCAGCACATAAGTGTGTTGAAATCTCTCTCAACCCTAAATAACCCCATTAAAAAAAATTCAACACACAATTATCAAGTAATATGCCATACACTATTCTTGATGCTTGGAATATATCGGTGCACAAAACAGACAAAAATAATTTCTGTTGAGCTTACATTCTAGTGGAGGAGATAAACAATAAAAAAATAAAAATTATATTAAATGTTAGAAATTTATTAAGGTCTATGGAAAAAGGGTAGGATCAAGATAGAGATTTTGTGTATGTGGAGGGGAGTGTGAGTTGGGAAGGGTGCTATGATTTTAAATGGGCTTCAGTGGGCACCTGACATTAGAACAAAAACTGAACAGTGATTGAGTGAATCACATGGATGGCTGTAAGAAGAATCTTCTGGAGAGAGGAAAGCCAACGCAAAGTCCTGTGGCAGAGAGAATACCTGGAGATTTCAAGCTGTCTGCTTCTAATTATTCTCCTTTCTCCTTCCTTTTTTGTGTACCTGACTCATTGTGAAGAGCTCACACTCCAGTTCATTTTCTACTACTGCAACCTGACTTCTGGCTACCACATCCCAGTCATCAGTGAACTAGCTGGCTAGTCCTTGTTGATGGTGTTACTTCTTAAATTGCCTTTTTAAAAAATTATAAAAACAGAGCATGTGAAGTATAAGCATTTTAAAATTATTTATTTTTAATTGAAGGATAAATGCTTTACAATGTTCCCTTGGTTTCTTACGTACAACAGTGCCAATCAGTCATAACTAAATATAAATATATATATGTGTGTGTGTGTGTGTGTGTGTGTGTGTGTGTGTGTGTGTGTATACAGGTCCATCCTCTGTGTTTGCATTTTTACTGCTTTCCTAAAAGTAGGTTCATCAGTACCATTTTTCTAGATTCTATATCTATGTGTTAATAAATGATATTTTTCTCTTTCTTACTTCACTGTATATAACTGGTTCTAGGTTCATCCACCTCAGTTCAACTGATCCATACTTGTTCCTTTTTATGGCTGAGTAATATTTCATTGTAGGTATATACTACAACTTTTTAATCTATTCATCTGTCAGTGGACATCTAGGCTGCTTCCATGTCCTGGCTATTGTGAATAGTGCTGTAGTGAACACGGGGGTACATGTTACATGTGCCTTTTTGAATTGTGGTTTTCTCAGGATATATGCTCAGTAGTGGGATTGCTGGGTCATATGATAGATTTATCCCCAGCTTTTTAAGGACTCTTCGTACTGTTCTCTATAGTGAAAGAAAGTGAAAGTTGCTCAGTCATGTCTGACTCTTTGAGACCCCATGGACTATTCAGTCCATGAAATTCTCCAGGCCAGAATACTGGAGTGGGTAGCCTTTCCCTTCTCCAGGGGATCTTCCCAACCCAGGGATTGAACCCTGGTCTCCCTCATTACGGGTGGATTCTTTACCAGCTGAGCCACAAGGGAAGCCCAAGAATACTGGAGTGGGTAGCCTATCCCTTCTCCAGGGGATCTTCCTGACCCAGGAGTCCAACTGGGGTCTCCTGCATTGCTGGCAGATATTTTACTAAGTGAGCTATCAGGGAAGCCTGTTCTCTACAGTGGCTGTATCAATTTACATTTCCATCAACAGGGCAAGAGGATTCCCTTTTCTCCACATCCTAAATGGAGACAAGAAACATTTTAGAAAATCAAAACTCCATCTAACCCTCACATTTGTGTCAATCCTGCTGTTTATATATGTACTTAACCAGAATAAGGCCATACGTATTGTTCTACAACATGCTTTGTTTTCAGTCATCTGTTTCTACCTTTGTATTTCAGTAACTTTTAATCTAATACCTAGATATTCAAATTTCTAAAACTGACCCAAAAACATTCATTACATTGGCGTTCTTGTTTCTTTCAGTAGATTATATTAGAAACCACAATCTGGGCACTAGAAGTGCTCATTACTTCTAGCCCTCTTTGGTGGTCATAGCTGGAAAATTTATAAATTGTTATTCTCTTTCTAATGAAACTTTAATAGTTCAGATTTTTAAACTTATAAACTTATAAACTTTTAAATTTATCACTTTTCTACCAAAGAAACTGACTCTTAATATCATTAACTTAATGGCTAATTTTTAAACAATATATACAAAGTATATAGTTGCAAAATATTGATACTAATATTATATTAAGTAACATAAATTCTAAGGGAATTTTAGACCATATTCAAGCTCTTTCTGTTCCTTGAATGCATCCCTCTAAGAACATATGTAACATCAAAATGCTATATTCCAAAGTCATTTAAATCAGTCTATTTTATGTTTATTTTAATCAATTTAGCTTATGATAGTTTAGGTTGTTTTCAAGAGTATTCTAAAATTTAGTGGTTTAGAAAGTGCAGTACAGAGTGGTAAGTTCTCTTTTTCCTCTTCTACCCCTTGTCTTCTTCACCCAGTGGGTAAATATTTTCCCTATGTCAGAATTAGAGGTTTTTTTTTGCTTTTCAATAGATGCATTATATGTAAATGATTCATAATTCTGCCAACCAATGCTCTGCTGCTGGCTCCTTGGTTTGGACAGAGTCATAAAAAAGCACTTCTGTCCGGTGCTTTTCACCTCTTAGTTTACTTGACATCTCAGAAGCACTGGGCCCTTAATTGATTCTTTGTTGGGTTTTTATCTCCTCCTGTGTTTCCACTAACACCATCCTCCTAATCCTCAGCGTATAGACCGACAATCTTCCCTTCTCCTTCTTTGGATTCACTTCCTCTGCTTGTCTGTTGATGTCTCCCTTCTTCAGGGCTTGCTCTTGGCCTCTCTCCTCTCATTTCCAGAGTCACCTCCTCCTCTTGGATGGTGCTAACCACTGTTTTATGCTCCTTGCTCACCTTTTACATCTCTAGCCTAGTCCTGTGTCCATGTGTGCTAAGTTGCTTCAGTCATGTGCAATTCTTTGTGCCCCTATGGACTATAACCTGCCAGGCTCCATCTGTCCATGGGATTCTCCAGGCAAGAATACTGGAGTGGGTTGCCATGTCCTCTTCCAGGGGATCTTTCCAACCCAGAGATTGAAACCCAAGTCTCTTATGTCTCCTGCTTTGGCAGGTGGGTTCTATATGACTTTAAAATGCAACCCTGTTATCCAATAGGCTATGATGCATCTCTGAGTTTCTCAAAGATAGCTCACACTCAACATATACAAACACATACTGATTTTCTACTTCATTCCTCCCACCCTATATCCTTCTAGAATTTATACTTTAATTGTACTTTTTATCCTCCATGTTGGAGGAAATGTAGGATTGATAAAAATTAATTGCTAAATTCTATTTGATGCTATATGCTTGCTTGTAACCGTCTCTTTCATCCTTTCCTGCTGCTTTTATTTAGGCTCTTTTCCTGTCTCATCTCAGTTATAAAACTCCTTGAAAGATGTTTGTGACAAAATTGCTTCAGCCAATCCATGCTTAAAGGTTCTCAGTGGCTTCCCTTTTCCTTAGAGCAGTGTTCACGGACAATCTGCACAGAACTCAAGCTCCTTCCTGATTTAGTACCACCCTCTTGCCATCCAATCACTTTGATGCCCCACCTGGCATCTTGAGCCCTCAAATCATTCAGACTTCCAGGCTCCCCAATCTCTGCACAGACTGTCGTTCAGCCTAAAGTGCTTCCCTACTCCACTCTTCAAGTAAACTCAGGTTTTATTTCCAGTGGGATGTTCTATTCAATGTCACTTGTATGGTCTAGGTCCTTAGTTTATCAGATGTTCATCAGCTATACTGTACTTGTTTCAATAATTTCATCCCTACCATGTGAGAGCCTTGAAGGCAAAGCCTTCTCTTTTGCTTACAGTGTCTTTTGCGTCCAGCACAGTGACTGTTTTGCATCAGGTGTTTGATTTAAGCTTGTTGAATGAATGCATGACCAATTCTACTGGTGCTTGTGTTACTCTCTAGACTTACAATCTCCTGAAGACAGACATTTATCTTGTTTGTGATTCTATTCTCAATGTTAGCACAGTCCCTGACCATCACACTCGGTAAACATATAGTCAATATCATCTTAGACCTAAATGCATATATCATTGTTGTTCAGTCACTAAGTCATGTCTGACTCTTAGTGACCCCATGAACTGCAGCAAGCCAGGCTCCCCTATCCTTCACTATCTCCTAGAGTTTGTCAGACTCATGTCCATTCGGTCGATGATGCCATCCAACCATCATGCTAGATATTTACTCAATGGGGCTTCCTTGGTGGCTCAGTGATAAAGAATATGCCTGCCAATGCAGGAAATGCAGGTTCAATCCCTGGGTCAGGAAGATCCCTTGGAGAAGGAAATGGCAGCCCATTCCAGTATTCTTGCCTGGGAAATCACATGGACAGAGGAGCCTGGCAGGCTACAGTCCACGGGATCTCAAAAGAGTTGGACATGGTTTAGTGACTAAACAACAATTTACTTATTTGCTGATAATTAGGGTTTAGATTAATTAGAATATCTTGCTCCTCAGAATTCTAGATACAGACAGACTTCACCATTTAGACACATTCAACTTAGTCATATATTCGAGCAACAAATTCACTGTTATGATTTCATCATGCATATCTGATATCATCCATGTTATCTAGCATATTTGGCATATTAAAAATGCAGTGCAAAGAACAATTCTTACCCTAAGGAGTTTAATGTTCTCAAACCTCGAATAATCTTGATAGAACAGCATTATAAATATAAAATAAGCCTTTCTTATTAAAAAATGGCCTCCAGATGGGTTTAATGTGTTTAATTAATTGTGTGTTATTGTGTGTATTCTATAACTGAGAAATAGACATAAGGATATAGCAAAATGGAGGGAAGGAGAATTGATATAAATGTTAAATAGTTTCTTACATCAAATATTTATTTAAAGCATTCCATTTACATATATTATTAAATTGAAAATAAAATTATTCCAGAATCACTTATTTTTATTTGTGACATTTGGTTTATGGGAATTATTTGATTATAGCAATGATTATAATGACTAAGGGTGGTTTCTAGGCAGCATTGTAAATAGATTTAGTTCATATGTGTCTTGGCAGATGACAGTTAATATTGCAAAAACTAAATCCATGAAATATGATTTATAAACTAGTGTAGATATTGGTTTTCATGTTGATTTTAAAATGTATTTTCATTTTGGAATTGTGAATTGGAAAAAGATATTCTATCTGAATTGGATGGGCAATAATTTGATAACATTTACTAGTAAATTCATTGATGAAAACATACTTTTAATTAATTTGGTGTAACCTCCTGCATTTTCCAATATATATTAAATACTTTCAAAGTGTGAAATGCCACTTAAATTTCATTATGTTTCAGTAATGATATGATATTATTCAGGTATGATAAAGTGATCATAAGAAGAAACTGTGTTCTAAAATCAAGTTATGTTGAAATACTAACATATTGAACAATAAGAGGGTCTGTATAATATTATGTGCCTTGATTACTAATATAGGATATTATGAGCAGTTAACACTGGAAGTTTTACTTCCTAATTTTTTTCCCCTTCAGAGTGACAACCTTATGAATTTATTCACCTATTTTATTTTATTCCTTCAGTCATTCTTCAATATGTATTTGGGAAACCCTCTTAGTGTATGTTGCAGAGCCTCTAATATATTCTTTAAAAAATATTTCTGTTGTGATTATGGGTTTTGTTTTCAAAAACAGTGAAAAGATAAATCATAAAAGGAATTAAGGAATTATGGAATTCTTAAAAACGCAATTATTAATTTTGGCCAGATCACAAGTTTACATGGCTATAGAGGCCAGGTAGGTAATGTGCAGACAGCCTGCTGGGGAGGGTGATGATTCATTGCCGAGCTCAGGCCTCGTCCAGACGAGGCCAGAATGCAGGATCAGCGTTGCCTGGTTTTCTAGTTTTGTGGCCAAGGCTGAAAATTTGCATATGTGCTGGACCCTCCCAGTTTTTAAGTGTTGACTCAGTTCTTCTTGAGCTTTCCTGTAGCTCAGATGGTAAAGAATCTGCCTGCTATGCAGAAGACCCAGGTTTGATCCCTGGGTCAGGAAGGTCCCCTGGAGAAGGGAGTGGCAACCCACTCCAGTATTCTTGCCTGGAGAATCCCATGGACAGAGGAGCCTGGCAGGCTACAGTCCATGGGGTCACACAGAGGCGGACACGACAGAGTGACTAACACTGCTGCTACTACTGTGACTCAATTCTTTTGAAAACTTGACTTGCAATTTTGGTATATCCTATGTAAGCTCATCTTACAGTTTTCATAAATTCAGCCTTCTTCAGGCTGACTGTTTACCTCTCTTATTAATCAATAATACTATGGCAAAGAGTGAGAGCAGAGAAGAAATATGCAAAGGCCTTTTATCAATGAAGATTTCCCCCTTATAAAGTAGCAATTTCCCCTACCTTATCCCCATATATTTTTTCCCATGTCATTTATCAACATTTGACAGATTGCATATTTACTTGTTTGTTCACTGCCTTTTTCTCTCCACTGTAACATAAGCTTCATAAAAATTCTATTTGTTTATTTTTTGGGTCACTGACATACACTTAGTTCCTAGAACATTTCTGGAAAATAGTAGGTTCTTAATATATATTCACTGAATATTCCACAGATAATTGTAAATAACTAAAGAACTAGGGATATTTAACCTTGACAAGAAAAGACATAATCAGGAGTACAATCAAGAATGAGCTGGCATTGACTCTACTGACCTGGGAAAGTTGATGACATTCAGTGACTTTCAGTGATGTCCCATTGGTTGCCTGAAACCAGCCATGGTGAGAGTATTTCTCCCACAGAAGACAGCATGATAAAAATGTTAAATGTGTCATTTATCAGTACACCACTTGGCATGAGTTGTGAGATAATAGCTTAACAAAAAAAAGCACTTTTTAACATTTAGAGCTATCCAACAGTGGAATGGTCTAACTCATAGGTGGTATTAAGGTCTGTTTTAGAGATCTGCTTATTGAAGATACAATTGTAAAACTTATTCAGGCACATAGAATTGCTAGGTCATAGAATATGTTGCTATTTTGAAATTTATCTACCCCTTTCTCTCTGGCTCTTTAAAAATTTTTCCTATTGATATTAATTTTTATAAAGTTTTACTATGGTGTGTCTAGATATGGATTCCTTTTTATTTATCCTGTTTAAGATTTTTGGAGCTTCTTGAATGTAGTTTGCTATCTTTTTTCAGTTCTAGAGAATCTCACCTATTCAAATATTTTCTCTGCCACATTCTTTATGTTCTATTTCTGAAGTATAACACTGTACTTACAAAATCTCTTACTATTTCCTCCATATTTTTCATCCCGTTGTCCTTCAGTGCTTTAAATGTTTAGTTTCCTCAAATCTTTCTTCTAGATTACTAATTCTTTCTTTAATTATGTGTAAACAAGTGAAACATCCCATAGAAATTTTTTTCATTATGTGCTTCTGTTCTTGATTTTCTTTTTGGCTCTTTTTTTAATGTGCTATGTCCCTTTTTATAGTTTTTAGTGCCTGCTGAAATAATCAAGCTTAATCTTTTATTTTTTATTGAATAATGTAAGCATGTATGCCTTGTAGTCTTCTTATACCTCCAGCTATTGATCATAAGGGTAGTATATCAAGTATTTGTGGCTATGTTTCTATCTCCTATTTTTCTGTTTGTTTTCACTCACAAGGTCTTATTCCTTTGTGTGTCTGATAATGGCACATTACCTTGTGTGTTAGACATTGTTTTAGAAACCTCATTTGTAAGAATAATTTGAAGTCTAGAATAATGAATGTCATCCTTTAGAAAGGACTTTTGCTTTCTTTTGTCAGGTAACTGAAGGCACTTCCAGTCTGCAATCATCTTAATCTGAGTTCAAAGTTTGAGATTTCTCAGACCATCCAAGTGATGAAAAGCTTGTCTAAGTCAATCAAATGTTGTATTACTTACAGTGCCTCTTTACAATAAGGGTACCCCTATTTGGTGCCATATTTTAAAGCAGTGAGTGGTTAATTAGAGCCCCCAGTTTTGAGTTCCTATTCTCTGATTCTTCCCTTTTTTGTATAGAAGCCAATTTTTGATTTGTGGTTACAATATTTTCTTTTGTGTTGCAAGACAGAGAGAGAGATTTCAATGTCCATTTTTCAGTTGCTTTATTTCCACTTGACTTTTTTTTTTCTGTTCACTGTGTGTCTTGCTAAAGCTGAGAAGAGTCTTCTTTATCTCTTGCTGCCAAGTCACTTCAGTCGTGTCTGACTCTGTGTGACCCCATAGACAGCAGCCCACCAGGCTCCCCCGCCCCTGGGATTCTCCAGGCAAGAGCACTGGAGTGGGTTGCCATTTCCTTCTCCAATGCATGAAAGTGAAAAGTGAAAGTGAAGAAGAGGGTAATTAGCATAAAGCTATTTACCAATGTCAGGGCAGAAGAGGGGTCTTAAGCATGCAGATTTCTCCTTAACCTCCTTATCTCTTCTCTTTACTATAGTTCCTCCTTCTCCTTTGCTTACTCTTCCAAAGTTTAGTCCCTCTGGTCCTGTTTCCCAAGAAAATTATCTTCAGACTCCTATGAAGGGGCTGTGGGGGTGGGTGGAAGAAATAGTAGTCTGTCTTTGTTTGGTACAGCTGTGGGACTGAAATCAAGCTAAGTTGCTTAGATGTCTCCAATGCCTCAATTGTCAGTCACACTTCTTACTACTGCCTTCCATGCATAGAATCTGATGAATGGATTTTTGCTAAGGAGAACCTCTTCCCTTCTAATTGATGTAACTTTTTTCAACTGCTAGCCTTTTGTTCTCATTGTCTTAATGGAATTTTACAATTTTTTTATTTTAATTTTTGGAATGTTTCTAGACATAGTAGAAATAAGTGCACCTTTCAATCTGCCAAGTTTTAAAAAGTAAATTAAATTAGGTTTTTAAATGCTTTCTGTGAGCCTCATCTGTTGTCACGTTTTCTGTAGCCACTTTTATTATTTTTTTAGTTCTGTATTTCCAATCCAAATCCCGATTCTCTACTACTACTATTACTAAAGAAAGAAAGAAAGTAGTTGCTCAGTCATGTTTGATTCTTTGCAACCCCATGGACTGTAGCTTACCAAGGTCCTCTGTCCCTGGGATTCTCCAGGCAAGAATACTGGAATGGGTTGCCATTCCCTTCTCCAGGGTATCTTCCCAACCCAAGGATCAAACCAGAGTCTCCTGCATTGTGGGCAGATGCTTTACCATCTGAGCCACCAGGGGAGCCCAAACTACTACAAATAATAATAAAATCAACATTTACAAAACACTCACTAAATGTCAATCATTGTTTTAGGTACTTGACATGTTTTAACTCATTTAAACCTCAATGCTATGATACTGTATCAGTTATCTATTGCAGCAATAATGCTATATGACAAAATGATAAAACACCCAAAACCTTAAAAAATGTAAAACAATTTACAACAATAGCCACATAATAATTTTTTACAAGTCTCTGTTTCTGCTGATCTTCAGTCAGTTCAGTTCAGTCACTCAGTCGTGTCCACCTCTTTTCGACCCCATGGACTGTGCATGCCAGGCCTCCCTGACGTTGGCATCACCAACTCCCGGAGTTCACTCAAACTCATGTCCATTGAGTCGGTGATGCCATCCAACCATCTCATCCTCTGTCGTCCCCTTCTCCTCCTGCCTTCAATCTTTCCTGGCATGAGGGTCTTTTCAAATGAGTCAGTTTTTTGCATCAGGTGGCCAAAGTATTGGAGTTTCAGCTTCAGCATCAGTCGTTCCAATGAATATTCAGGACTGACTTTCTTTAGGATGGACTGGTTGGATCTCCTTGCAGTCCAAGGGACTCTCAAGAGTCTTCTCCAACACCATAGTTCAAAAGCGTCAATTCTTCAGCACTCAGCTTTCATTATAGTCCAACTCTCACATCCATATATGACTACTGAAAAAACCATAGCTTTGACTAGTGTCGACCTTTGTTGGCAAAGTAATGTCTCTGCTTTTTAATGTGCTGTCTAGGTTGGTCATAACTTTTCTTCCAAGGAGCAAGCGTCTTTTAATTTCATGGCTGCAGTCACCATCTGCAGCGATTTTGGAGCACCAAAAAATAAAGTCTGTCACTGTTTCCACTGATTCCCCATCTATTTGTCATGGAGTGACTATGGCTTTGGCCACTCACTGGTTTGCAGTCAACTGTCAAGTTGACTGGAGTTATGGGTCTAAGATGGCTTTGGATAAGACAACTTGGTGTTTTCTATGTGTTTGCTGATTTTTCAAAAAGCTGTTGTTGTTCAGTCACTGAGTCATGTCTGACTCTTTCTGACCCCATAGCTGTGGCATGCCAGGCTTACCTGTCCTCCACTATGTACCGGAGTTTGCTCAAATTCATGTCCATTGAGTCAGGGATGTTATCTAATCATCACATCATCTGCTGCCCCCTTCTCCTTTTGCCTCAGTCTTTCCCAGCATCAAGATCTTTTCCAATAAGTTGGCTCTTCACATCAGGTAGCCAACGTATTGGGGCTCCAGCAACAGTCCTTCCAGTGGATATTCAGGGTGATTTCCTTTAGAATTGATGATTTGATCCCCTTGCTGTTCAAGGGACTCTCAAGAGTCTTCTCCAACACCACAGTTCAAAAGCATCAATTCTTTGGTGCTCAGCCTTCTCTATGGTCCAACTCTCACATCTGTACATAACTACTGGAGAAACCATAAGTTTGACTATAGGAACCAAAAGGCTACCCTGGGAGTATCCCCATGGTCACGCCAAGATTTCAACGGAAAGAGTGAAAGCACCTAGTCTTTCCTGAAACCTAAGCTTACACTTCATGCAATTGCTTTCTATCATTCTATTGATAAAGGAAATCAAAACACTAGTCCAGGCTCAAAAGGTGGGGACAAGCTCTGCCTCTTCATAAGAAGAACTACAAAGTCAAAGTGCTAAGTGTATGAATCCAGTAAAGAACTGGAGCCATTCATGCAACTTTTCCCCACAAATAGGCATTATTATTATCTTCATTTTAAAAGGAACTGAGCTACTAAGTAACCAGCTCAAGGTCATGGATTAATTAGATGGTGGCACTAGCATTTGAAGTCCAGCTGTCTGGCTTCAGTCTGTGCCCTTCACTCCTGTGATTTACTCTCTTGAGTGACAATATTGAATCAGCTGAAGAGATAATAGAGAAAGAAAGGCAAAAGATATCAAAGGGGCTTTGAAGTAACTCAATAAAGAGAAAGAATGAAGAAGCCACACAGAAGGGGGGAAAAAGGTTACTGCAATAGATGACACTGAAAATCTTCCTCCCTTTGTGAAATTAGAAGAGAGAAAAAAAAAAAAAAGATTTGCATGTAGCCTCTGGGTTTTGGAAAGAGAAAAAGCGTACTGTCGAAGGTAGCTGGCTTACTGGAGTCTGCAGCTTGTTAGAACCCATCTCATTTCCACAACTGGAGAGAGAGCCCAAGATCCAAAAATGTCACAAGGATAAGATCTTGGTGGTATGAATAGTTGGGGAAAGGGTTTTGTAGCTTCTTGTACCAGCTGCAGTATGAACTTTAAATCCTGCAGTTTGGTTATTTAAGTTGGTTTATAATGCTTAGGTTCTGTATGAAATTGACGTGGAAACATGAGTTAAGCTGATATTCATCCTCAAATGTGTTACATACTGGCTGTTCTTAATTTTTAATTTATACTTTTATTAGTTCTGCTAGCGTGTCTTCCTTGCTCTCAGTCTCCAGTTTTTCCACATCCATTTTTTTTTTTTGCAGCAACCAGAGAAATTTTTCAAAATGTGTATTTGATCATAGCACTTTCTGCTTAAAAATCTTCAGTAATCCTAATTATCTTCAGAGTGAAGTTGAAATTTGGTAAGGTCCTTCATTAGGCAGCTCTCTTTACCTCCCAATCTGTTCCCTAGTGTCTTTTCTCTCTCAGCCAAAAACCTTACAGAATTCCAAATATGTCATACACTTCCATGTCTGGCTCCCTTTTCTCACACTGCTCTTTTGACAAGAAATATCTTGATCAACACAGATTGTTTCTTTCTTTTTTGTTCCCTCCCACCTTTCCTCCCTCCCTACCTCCTTCCTTCCTTCCTTCTGTTTCTTTTAAAAATTTCTGCCAAATTGAGAGGAATTGGAAAGGTATATGACTTGTACCAGGTAAGGAAGTTGGGAGCAGAAGTGACCTGTGTTCAAGGCAGAGAAGAGGTTCCATGTGATTCTTTTCCCTCTTCTCACACTTCTTCATTAGCTAAGAAGGACATGGTTTCAAATGAAGCAGCTGTAAATTGGTGGACCTTCATCAGGCTAGATTCCTAAATGACAGTGTGAAAGAGAGTTCCCCTCCAATCTGTGATAAACTTGTCCGAAGAATGAGAAATCAGTTTTCTTGTGCTAAGTGCCAGAGATTTGAGGCTTAATAAAGTACCACATCATAACCTAGTATTTATTTAGTTCTTCTTTGGTAAAATTCCTCTCCATGTCCATTGCCTATTTAAGCTATTCACATTGATTTATAAGACATCTTTATATGTTATACATTAACATAGACATTGACCTTTTTATGTCATGTGTGCTGAAATAATTTTCCAGGTTATTAATTACCTTTTGACTTTATGATGTATTTTCATGTTCCAAAGCTTTAAAATAATACATAATCTACAAATCTTTGAAAAAAAATTTCCCCATTTTAAGATAAGAAAGGCTATCTGAAATTTGATAGGTTGATTTTCTCCAGTTTTATTTATTTTTAATTGAGATATAATTGACATATAATAGCATATTAGTTTTAGGTGAACTGATTTGTAAAGTAATTATCACAATAAATTTAGCTAATGTTTATCACCACATGTAGTTTCAAACTGTTTTCTTGTGGTGGGAACTTTTTTTTTAAATTGAAGGATAGTTGTTTGTAATATTGTATTAGTTTTAGGTGTACAGCAAAGTGATTCTGTTTATATATATATATGTATGTATATACATACTGTTTATATTATTTTTCAGATTCCTTTCCATCATAGGTTATTACAAGATATCAGATGTAGTTCCCTATACTATGCAGTGGATAGTTGTTGCTTATTTATTTTATATATAGTAGTGTGTATCTGTTAAGTTTCAGACTCTTAATTTATTCCTCTCATACTTTTCCCCTTTGGTAACCATAAATGTGTTTTCCATGTCTGTGAGTCTCTTTCTGCATTGTAAATAAGTCCCTCTGTATCACTTTTTTAGATTCCACATGTAAGTGATATCACGTGATATATTTGTCTTTCTCTGTCTGACTTACTTCACTTTGTGTGATAATTTCTAGGCACATCCATGGTGCTGCAAGTGGCATTATTTCACTTTCTTTTATGGCTGAGTAATATTCCATTGGATATGACATCTTCTTTATTCATCTGCTGATGGACACTTAGGTTGCTTCCATGTCTTGGATAATGTAAATAGAACCAAAATAAACATTGGAATGTGTGTATTTTTTCAAATTTTAGTTTTCATCTCTTAAAGAGAAATTTTAAGATCTACTCTCTTGGAAACCTTTGAGTATACAAAACAGTACTGTTAGTCTGTTTTTCTATAGTCACCAAGCTGTACGTTACATCCCCAGGAATTACTTATTTTATAAATGAAAGTTTTTACCTTCTGACCGTCTTTACCCATTTCTCTGGTTTACTTCTTTCCTATTTTTAAAACGTGAATTTTATCATTTACTGTAATTTATTTTGATGCACAACATTGGGTAGCGGTATAGCTTTGAATAAATAACAACCATCTTAAAACTTACTTCGCTCTTTTTTCTGAATCAAAAAGACAATTTGGTGGTGTGCTTTTGAAGTATTTCGTAAACAACATCCTCATGACATTGAATGCCCATTCAGCACATTCAGGATGACTTGGCCCTTTAGCACTTCGCAGAGCACATCAGAGGATGGGCAGGAAGCAGAGATGTTTCCAGTCATAAGGGCAAATGCCTGATTCAGTGATGCAAGCACTTTGGAACTAGAACAGGAAGCTTGGTGCTTCTGTAGTGAGTGCTTGATTTTTTCACTTATTGATTCAGCCTTTTACACCATAGTAAAATATAAATTGAGCACTGGGAAGCATTTTGCCAGACTAAGGGGATACACCCTTTTTTTTTTTTTTCTCAGTTGTAAAGTAAAGCAATCTGGTAATTTACAATCGTGGGGACTTTCACTATGCTTAGAGATAAGCGCAGTACAGATAGTGAAAAATTATCTATTTTTTTTCAGCTGCATGTCACATGTTCTAAGATTTAGACTAGGATGGAGTAATACTCAGTTCTCTAACGAAGTACATGTAGGTGTTCCTCCCTTAACACAAAGATCTGATAGGGCCCATGAGATCTAAAAGAGCTCACCAGATTGAGACTCTACAAATTGTAATCAGAAATGTGTCTTAGTGATGGTGGTAGGATAAAGGTGGTGTGTGTGTGTGTGTGTGTGTGAGAGAGAGAGAGAGAGAGAGAGAAAGAGAGAACCTAACCAGATGCAGCCAAGCCAGAGGCAAGTTTTTTCCTGGTTGGTCTACAGTCTTTTGCTTTAGTAGTTGGCCTTCATATTTCATGAGATGAATTCCCCACCATGTCTGAGCCTGACACATTGCAAAGACTTTTTGGTGGCTCTGGTCTACAATGGTTCTAGGAACAGAGGAAGGCAAACCTTTTTAGTACCACCGACACAGAGAGCTCAAGATAGCAGCCACATTACCAGTTTTCTGCATTTGTAGAAACATCAGGTCCCACAGTGTATTAAAATACTCCTGTCCATTATAATTCCCCAGGAAATTGCAATTTGAACTCTCCATAGAGCTGATATTTTGGTAGCCTTTCCCTCCTCCAGGGAATCTTCCCAACCCAGGGATCAAACTCAGGTCTCCCACATTGTGGGCAGATTCTTAACCAGCTGAGCCAGAAGGGAAGCCCAGGAATACTGGAGTGGGTCGCCTATCCCTTCTCCAGTGGATCTTCCTGAGCCAGGAATCAAACCGGGGTCTCCTGCATTGCAGGCAAATTCTTTACCAACTGAGGTATCGGGGAAGCCCAGGTTTAATATTAGAAAGAACTCAAAAAATATTGGCGTTTTGTTTTATGTTGCTTGATAATTTAGTCGCTCAGTCATGTGCAACTGTTTTGTGTCTCCATGAACTGTAGCCTGCCAGACTCCTCTGTCAACGGGGTTTCCCAGGCAAGGATACTGGAGTGGATTGCCATTTCCTTCCTCATGGGATCTTCCCAACCAAGGGAATGAACTCGCTTCTCCTGCTTGGCAGGTTGATTTTTTACTACTGAGCCACCTGGGAAGCCCCCTTTTGTTTTATAGTTGGTTTTTTTTTTTTAATCTCTTGCATTTTAACGGGTGGAAAAGGTGAAAACAAAACTAAACATATGCATCAGTGATGTTCTTGCGCAGTTAACACAGGTCTTCCATATCTTGGCAGATCACATTTCTATGCTTCTCAAGATACAGATCAATTGTTTTAATAATGTGGTCTGACTTCTCCAATTTGATATCTCCGAAGGCAGGATTGTGTATTCCACGAATCAGAAAGGTTTATCATCCTTTATCACAAACTGATAACTTGTTTTAACATAAAAATTTAGTTGCAACATGTCTCCCCACAGTCAGCAGATGGTCTAAATACTTCCAGTGTTATGTGGTAAGTCAACTTGGGGCAATTTACACTTCCCACCTCCAAGTGCATCACCAGGCAAGTTATCTGTACCAGGGGTCACAGAGCAGATGGGCTGACAGACTGAATTATAATACCTTGAGCTACATGTTTTATTAATTTAATTTAATTAATTTAAATTTAAATAAATATACCATGACAATCAAAAGGAAGGAAAGGAGTCAGTTAACAATCTGAGAACATGGGATAATCAGGATGGAAATATCACAGCTCCTGAATCCTGAGATATTACAAACCAAACTTGGGTTTCAGATATTTGGAAATATCAAATTGATTATATCAGCCTTAAATTAGGTATCAATTTTTTTTTGAAAAACATTTTTCCAATTTTAAGAGCAGAAAGACCTATGGGATAAAGCTTTATGTAAACAGTAAATGAAATGCCAAGCAAATGTAAAATGTTGTTTTTTTATATGTTAGTAACAGAGTATTCTGATAGCACAAATCCTTCTTGTAAATTCCATCCTGGTGATGAGCTACTCAATTAGATTCATTCATTCACCCATTTAATTGTTTATTGATGTGCTGTTAGTCACTCAGTCATGTCCAACTCTTTGTGACCCCATGGAATGTAGCCACCAGGCTCTTCAGTCCATGGGATTTTCTAGGGAAGAATACTGGAGTAGGTTGCCATTTCCTTCTCTAGGGGATCTTCCCAACCCAGGGATCGAATTAGGTCTCCCACACTGAAGCAGACTGTTTATCACCTGAGCCATCAGGGAACATCAGGGAAGTTTATTGGTTTACTAAGCATCAGATGTAGTTCCGACTCTGTGTCTGGTGTAGTTCTGAACAGTAGGGAAAAAGTAACAGGGATAAAGCAATAAGCAAAACAGTATATATCCTGCCTTTACTGAACTTCCATTCTGGAAAGGGGGAATAGACAATAAAATAGAATAAATAATTAAGTTGCATGCGGATGGTAAGAACACTCTAAGCGCAATGAAAATGATAAAGAAAATAGAGTTAGGGAATATCTAAAGGATTAGGGGTTGCAATGAGGGTAGATCTGACTCTGAGCAGGCTGAGTCCTATTTGGGGGGGACAATGTGAGAACATTTTTGTGTTGAGATCAGATTCTAGAGTTAATCTGAAGGTAGAGTTATCAGGATTTCTTAACAGGTTATATTTGTCTGTTGTGGGAATAGCAAGTGCAAAGGCCCTGAAGTGAAAGTGTTCTTCATTTCTTCCAGGAACACCATGAACCCATTGTAGCTGAAGCAGAAGGAGCAAGGTGAAGCAATGAGGAGGTCAGAGAGGCAATGATGGAACCAGAGGTATAGGGCTTTGTAGGCAATATTAAGAACCTAGCTTTTGCTGATATGACTTATGTTTTAAAACAGTTCTCTGCTGTCTTATTGAAAAACAGACTGAAATGGGTTAAGATGAAAGCAGAAGAACCAGTTTGGAAGATGTTGTAACAATCCAGGGGCAAGAAGTTAGTGATAGTCCAGGGTGACAACAGTGAGAATGTCAGGGAGAGGTTAGGTCCTATATGTAATCTGAAGGTTGAGTCATCAAAATTTGTTAACAAATTGGATGTAGGGTGTGAAACAAAGAGAAGAATCAAGATAAACCTAAGGATTTTGATATGAGTACCCGAATAAGTGGTAATTCCATTCTAAGATGGGAAGAAGGAGTGGCACTTAGAAAAGAAGAAAGACTCTGTTTTGGATATGCTAATCTAAATTGTAAAGGTCACTTTAGAACTTTAGACTTATTAACACGTAGTTCAGGGGGAAATTGTGAGCTTCAGATACAAATTTGTGTGCTATCCGTGACAGAATAATACTGAAGTCTGTAGTGAAGATAAAGTCCCCAAGGCAGTGAGGTTAAAGGACTGAGTGTTTGACTCTTACAACGTAAAAGGGCTGGGAGATGAGGAAAGGCTGTGAAGGAAACAGAGCCGGAATAACCATTGAGAGGGGAAGAAAATCAGGAACAGTTTTTTTGTTTTGTTTTGTTTTTAAGCTTTAGGTGATTTGCAATGTTGTGTATAGTCTCTGATGTGCAGCAAAAAGATTCAATTACATATATATATATATATATGTATATACATATGTATGTATATTCTTTCCATGATAGTTTATTATAGGATATTAAATATAGTTCCCTGTGCTACACAGTAGGACTTTGTTTATCCACTCTATAAATAATAGTTTGCATCTATTAGTCCCAAATTCCCAATCTTACATTGCCCCAAACCTCTCTTTTGGTTATAAGTTTGTCCTCTGTGTCTGTCTGTTTCTGTTTGGTACATAAGTTCATTTGTGTCATATTTTAGATTCCACACACGAGTGATATAATATGCTATTGTCTTTCTCTTTCTTACTTTGCTTAATATGGTAATCTCTAGGTCCATCCATGTAGCTGCAAAATGGCATTATTTCTTTCTTTTTTAAGGCTGAGTAGTATATCACATCTTCTTTATCCATTCATCTATTGACAGACATTTAGTTTGCTTCCATATCTTGACTATTGTAAGTAGTGATGCTATGAACATTGGAGTGCATGAATGTTTTCAAATTACAGTTTTGCCTGGAGATGTGCCCAGGAGTGAGAGGTGCCTGATTATATGGCAACTCTATGTATAATTTTTTGAGGAAGCTCCACACTGTTCTCTGTAG
Organism: Odocoileus virginianus; assembly: GCF_023699985.2. Lineage (NCBI taxonomy): Eukaryota > Metazoa > Chordata > Mammalia > Artiodactyla > Cervidae > Odocoileus > Odocoileus virginianus. Next base: position 28,978,896 of record NC_069688.1, read on the forward strand.
TGGTTGCATCAATTTACAGTCCCACCAACAGTGTACAAAGGTATCTTTTTCGAGAATGTCTTGAAAGTCAAGTAAAGAACTATTTTAAATGTTTCTAGTTAATAAAATAAGGTGAAATTTGAGACTTGTTCGGGGATTGAGTAACATGAAGGTCAGTGAAGACCCTGCTTTGAATGTGGTTCAGTGGAGTGGAAAAGGTTGGAGGGGAAAAGAACAGAGACTGGATAGCAACACACAAGGAGCAGAGCAGTGTGGCATCTGAACAGAGAGATGAGGTCAAGAGAAATGTGTGTGTGTGTGTGTGTTTTAATTTAGTATGGAAGAAATAACAAGTGCTTGAACACTAGTGGAAATGGCATTGAGTAGGAAATTGATCATGCAGGTAGAAGAGATATTTGAGGAGCTGTAGCCTTTGGCCACCTCATGCAAAGAGTTGACTCATTGGAAAAGACCCTGATGCTGGGAGGGATTGACGGCAGGAGGAGAAGGGGACGACAGAGGATGAGATGGCTGGATGGCATCACCGACTCGATGGGCATGAGTTTGAGTAAACTCCGGGAGTTTGTGATGGACAGGGAGGCCTGGCATGCTGCAATTCATGGGGTCACAAAGAGTTGGATATGACTGAGTGACTGAACTGAACTGAACTGAGCCTTGAATAGCTAGGTTGAATGTGAGCTAGTGCCTAACTAAGAGGGCTTCCCTGATAGCTCAGTTGGTAAAGAATCCACCTGCAATGCAGGAGACCCCAATTCAATTCCTGGGTGGGAACATCCACTGGAGAAGGGAAATGGCAACCCACTCCAGTATTCTGGCCTGGAGAATTTCATGGGCTGTATAGTACATGGGGTTGCAAAGAGTCACGCGACTGAGTGACTTTCACTCTTACTATGGGCAAATATAGTTGGAGGCTGTGAGGGTGCGTTCTGATGTTTCAGTCTTACAGCAAAGAAGGAAACACAGCTGTAAGCTGAGAGTGATGACAGAAGAGGTGTCTGGGATGTATAAGAAGGGAGACATTTATGAAAGAAGTCGTGTAGAAGAGTGGATTAGATAATCAGAGTGTACAAGTACAGGTGGGTGGGAGATGTCCTCACCATCATCACAAAGGGTGATTCAGGACTGTAAAGTTGGTCGAAGCTTGCTTGACCCCTCGCATCCCTGCTCTTCTCCCTCTGCTTCCTGATGAGTTGTTACTGTTCAGACACTCCGTCACGTCTGACTTTGTGATCCAATGGACTACAGCATGCAGGTTTCCCTGTCCTCCACCATCTCCCAGAGTTTGCTCAAACTCATGTCCATTGAGTCAGTGATGCCATCCAACAACCTCCTCCTGCCTTCAATTTTTCCCAGTGTTGGGGTCTTTTTCAATGGGCTGGCTCTTTGAATCAATAGTGAAATAAAGTGAAAGTGTTATTTGTTCACTCATGTCTGACTCTTTGCAACCCCATGGACTGAAGCCCACCAGGCTCCTCTGTCCATGGAATTCTCCAGGCAAGAATACTAGAGTGGGTAGCCGTTCCCTTCTCCAGGGGATCTTCCCCACCCTGGGATAGAACCCGGGTCTCCTGAATTACAGGCAGATCTTTTTTTTTACCATCTGCACCACCAGGGAAGCCTCACATCAGTAGAGACATAATTAATCTTCCTTTCCTAGTCTAAACCATACTGTTCACACTTCTGTGACTGACTTATGGTCCTAGGGGCAAATTGTTTGCAACTTGTAACTTTTCCCACTGTTTTATGAATAATTAATATTGACCATATTTGGTTAAGCTAGGATTTAAGACTAGATTTACAGGAAGGATATGTTTCTGAATCAAGTTTGCAGATCAGTATAATCACGTTATTACTAAGACAATATCTGACCACAAATCCTTTCATTCTATTTAAAGAGTTTCACAAGTGGTCAAGGAGGATATGTATTTTTGTGAATGGATATGTTACCTTTATCTGTTTCTGTTCTTAGATGAGTGGAAAGAAGAGCAAGGGGCAGAGAAGCCACTGGAAGAGGGAACATTTTCTCATTTTTAGATTTTATAAACAGCAGAAAATAAATATCTCATGGCTGTTGCAGAATGATCAGTGCCAAATGAGAAAATATACCTGCAAGAATTTTTGATATAAAGCTAGGCTGAATCCTAAGTCACCATTGATAAATTTTGGCTCCAAGCTTAAAGTATCAGTGTGAATTGAAAGAAGTGTTTTATCAATGTTCTAAAATGTAATTGAACTCAACAAAGATCATTAATAGCTAAGACTTTATTCTTAATATAATGTGAGTGAAGTGAATAAGAGAAATTAGGCAAAAGAAAAGGAAATATGGACTTGAAACCAAAAGTCTTGGATTTTAATCCTATCTTTGTCATTGACTAGCAATCTGAAACAAACCTTGTAAACTATGAGGCCTTAAATTTCCTATTTGAAAATGAGCACTTGAGTTAGATACTTTCTAAAAGCTCTTCTAGTACTAAAGACAATTCTACAAAGTGAGTCTTTATTAAAGACTCCTTTTAAGTGTATCACCTATTAAAATACAAATGCAGAATTTGTTAATGTATTCTATTTTTCCATTTTTTAAAAAAGTTATTTTTATTTTCTTTAACATCAAAAACATTTTGTACTGGGCTATAGCCAATTAACATGTTGTGATAGTTTCAGGTGAACGGTGAAGAGATTCAGCCATACATATACATGTATCCATTCTCGCCAACCCCCCCCCATTTATTTTTAAAGAAAATGGATCTTTATTTTTTCAGTAATAAAACTAATACATATCTTTTTAAAAAGCAGTACAAAAAACTAACAAAGTTGTAAAATAAAAGCACAGGTAGTTCCATCTCTTACTATTAACATTTGATGGCTGTAAGGCTTTCAAAATCAGTCTTGAATATTCAATGGAAGGACTGATGCTGAAGTTGAAACTCCAATACTTTGGCCACCTGATGCGAAGAACTGAATCATTTGAAAGACCCTGATGCTGGGAAATATTGAAGGCAGGAGGAGAAGGGAACATCAGAGGATGAGATGGTTGGATGGCATGGCAGACTCAATTGACATGAGTTTGAATAAGCTTCGGGAGGTGGTGATGGACAGGGAAGCCTGGTGTGCTGCAGTCCATGGGGTCACAGAGAGTTGGACACAACTGAATGACTGAACTGAACTGAACTGAAGGCTTTCAAATAACAATAGCTATTGTGATTGGAGCATACTTATTCTCTTTAAAGTAGTTACTAACATAGAAAAGATACTTTAAAAAATATTAATTTTGTAACTGGATACCTTTGTGAAACTTTCTTATTGTAAGTTATTTTCAGTTAATATTTTCTTTTCTTCATGTTCAGTTCAGTCAGTTCTGTCGCTCAGTTATGTCCGACTCTTTGTGACCCCATGAACTGCAACATGCCAGGCCTCCCTGTCCATCACCAACTCACAGAGTCCACCCAAACCCATGTCCATTGAGTCGGTGATGCCATCCAATCATCTCATCCTCTGTTGTCCCCTTCTTCTCCTGCCCTCAATCTTTCCCAGCATCAGGGTCTTTTCAAGTGAGTCAGCTCTTCGCATCAGGTGGCCAAAGTATTGCAGTTTCAGCTTCAACATCAGTCCTTCCAATGAACACCCAGAACTGATCTCCTTTAGGATAAACTGGTTGGATCTCCTTGCAGTCCAAGGGACTCTCAAGAGTCTTCTCTAATACCACAGTTCAAAAGCATCAATTCTGTGCTCAGTTTTCTTTATAGTCCAACTCTTACATCCATACATGACCACTGGAAAACCATAGCCTTGACTACATGGACTTTTGTTGGCAAAGTAATATCTCTGCTTTTTGGTCATAACTTTCCTTCCAAGAGTAAGCGTCTTTTAATTTCATGGCTGCAATCACCATTTGCAGTGATTTTGGAGCCTAGAAAAATAAAGTCAGCCACTGTTTCACGGTTTCCCCATCAATTTGTCATGAAGTGATGGGACCAGATGCCATAATCTTAGTCTTCTGAATGTTGAGCTTTAAGCCAACTTTTTCACTCTCGTCTTTCACTTTCATCAAGAGGTTCTTTAGTTCATCTTCACTGTCTGCCATAAGGGCGGTGTCATCTGCATATCTGAGGTTATTGATATTTCTCCTGGCAATCTTGATTCTAGCTTGTGCTTCTTCCAGCCCAGTGTTTCTCATGATGTACTCTGCATATAAGTTAAATAAATAGGTGACAATATACAGCCTTGACGTACTCCTTTTCCTATTTGGAACCAGTCTGTTGTTCCATGTCCAGCTCTAACTGTTGCTTCCAGACCTGCATACAGATTTCTCAAGAGGCAGGTCAGGTGGTCTGGTGTTCCCATCTCTTTAAGAATTTTCCACAGTTTAATTGTGATCCACACAGTCGAAGGCTTTGGCATAGTCAATAAAGCAGAAATATATGTTTTTCCGGAATTCTCTTGCTTTTTTGATGATCCAGCAGATGTTTGCAATTTGATCTCTGGTTCCTCTGTCTTTTCTAAAACCAGCTTGAACATCTGGAAGTTCATGGTTCACGTATTGCTGAAGCCTGGCTGGGAGAATTTTAAGCATCACTTTACTAGCGTGTGAGATGAGTGCAATTGTGCAGTAGTTTGAGCATTCTTTGGCACTGCCTTTCTTTGGGATTGGAATGAAAACTGACCTTTTCCAGTCCTGTGGCCACTACTGAGTTTTCCAAAATTTGCTGGCATATTGAGTGCAGCACTTTCACAGCATCCTCTTTTAGGATTTGAAATAGCTCAACTGGAGTTCCATCACCTCTGCTAGCTTTGTTCGTAGTGATGCTTCCTAAGGCCCATTTGATTTCACCATTCCAGGATGTCTGGCTCTAGGTGATTGATCGCACCATCGTAATTATCTGGGTCATGAAGATCTGTTTTGTACTGTTCTTCTGTGTATTCTTGCCACCTCTTCTTAATATCTTCTGCTTTGTTAGAATTATTTTTATCTGAACACAAAACTATTTAACAAACTTTGAGGCTTTACTATGTAAAGGTATTCTTTCAATTGTTTGTATTTCATATTCTCAGAAGGCACTTTTAACAATTCCTTTTTTATACTTAAAACAATATTAGGGTAATGTTAAGAGTAAAAAGTTATGTTAGTTTTTTTGCTGTTGTTGTTGTTCACTCAGTCATGTCTGACTCTTTGCAACCTCATGGACTGCAGAACACTGGGCTTCCCTGTCCTTCACTATCTCCTGGAGCTTGCTCAAACTCATGTCTATTGAGTCAGTGATGCCATCCAACCATCTTGTCCTCTGTCATCTCCTTCTCCTCCTTCCTTCTATATTTCTAAAATCATGTTAAAGATATTTATTTAGAAGTTTAAAAATGTAAAACATTTGTTTGATGATTTGGGTACCTATTATGATTACAGAGCATTTTTTCCTTCTTTTATGTTTTTTTTTGATAGAAATTGTATTAATGAACCTTCTAGTATTAAACCATTTTTAAATTCTGGGAATGAGTATCAGTTGGTAATATAATAGTAGAATTACAATCAGTAATGTTACAAATATTAACACTTTATTAACAATTTTTGCTGTTAATTTTTATCAACATATGTCTATATTTTTACTGGGCTTCCCTGACAGTGCAGTAGGTAAAGAATCTGCTTGCTAAAGAAGAGGCAAGAGTTCAATCCCTGGCTCAGGAAGATCCGCTGGAGGAGGAAATGGCAACCCATTCCAGTATTCTTGCTGGAAAATCCCATGGACTGAAGAGCGTGATGGGCTACCGTCTAGAGGGCTGCCAAGAGTCTGACACGATGGAGTATGCATGTCGTTTGTAGTTACGATTTTGTTATTGCTGTTTTTAATAGATTTTGTTTCAGGGTTAAATTAACTTTACACAAAGTAATGTGAACCTTTCTTTCTTTGTGCTCATAGAGGTAAGCTCTTCTTTGAACTCTGAAAGAATTCTATTGTAACACATTCTTTGTTGTTGGGTAACAGCTTCGTCAGTGCCTTGTTTAGCTGTTGACTTATTTTCAGACAACTTGCCTCACTTATTTTCCAGGAAAAGTTTCTTTCAAATAGATTTTCAAACTTATAATCATAGTGTTGAATGCTTTATATAAATTTAATACCATCTCTGGGAACTTGAAAAGGAGAGGAATTACTGTAAAAGTTTATATTATTTCCCATGTTTAAAATTCTCTTAAAGTGTAGTTCCTCTTTAAAACTTCTTCTCTTTTCTGGACTAATTCTTTTGGCAAAGAGCATACTTCATTTACTTTTTGCATGCAGTGTTTTCTGCCACATTTAAAAAATATTTTCTTATAAAATAAACCACAAAGAAAGCAAAAAAAGAAATTTAGAGATTAATGAATTATTAAAAGTGGAATAATTTTTAAAACCACTTTATTAAGGTATTGTTGACATATAAAAATCTGTACATAATTAATGTGTACAATTTACTGAGTTTGGGGATAGGTAGGCATCCATGAAACTATCATCACCTTCAAGGCCATAAACATATGCATGACCTCTCAGAGCTTCTTCCTACTTCCTTTATTATTATTAGTTTATTTATTTATCTCTGATAAGAGTACTTAATGTAAGATCTACTCTTTTAGCAAGGTTTAAGTAAACAATAGGATAGTAGCTATTAGCATTGTGCAATATAGATCTCAATAACTTATTTTACATAACTGAAAAAATTAATAGTCTTATAACCATTACTTAGATCAAAAAATAGAATTTTACTGTCCATTCCAGGAACCCCTTCATTTTCTTATCTTCTTTTTGCTGTCTTTGAATTTTATTTTTTGTTGAGATATAATTGATGTTTCATATTAGTTTTAGGGACACAAAGATTGATTTGATACAGTGCATTAATGTATATACTACAAAATAACTACCATGAATTTAGCTAACATCTGTCACTTCACAGAGTTACATATTTTAAATTCTTGTGATGAGAACTTTTAAGATCTACTCTTAGTAATTTTTAAATATATTGTACAGTATTATTACCTATAATCACCATCCTGTACATTACATTCCAGGACTTATTTTATTTTCCCATCTTACTCATGGCTCTTCTCCTTTCAAATTACCCACTATTCTGACTTTTATAGTTAGCACTTCCTTGTTTTTCTTTATGATTTTATCACCCAATAATGCATATCCACTTTTTAAAACTTCATTTTACTTTCAAGTTGTTTTTTTTTTTAAATCTACACATTCTCTCTCTTTCCCATTCATTCCCTCATAATAAATACCTTGAATGTCCCAGGGAATTGGACTTGAACAGTTTTTCACAAATCATATTTTTTTATTTATCTTATGCATTTTCTGTAAGTTGGCAACTGGATTCAGATGCTTGATAAGACTGTTTTGATTTCTGTGGCAAGACTGTGTTCTTTTGTTAGAAAACTTTATTTCTGAATGTTTTGCTTTCTATATGCGATGGGGTAAAAAAGCAGAAAACTTCATTTCTAGTGTGTTGTGTGTGTTCCAGCGTGTGTAGATTGGTGGTGGCAGGTTTGGATGGATTTTGTGTATCTTTTGCATTAAGGGTATGAAGGAGCACTTTTTTTGACATTTGATTGATCACCTGTGTTTACGAGGCCTGTGTTATGGACTTAATGCTTGTATTACCTCAGAATTCATATGTTTAACTCTCAGTGCGGTGGTATTTGGAGGTGGGTTTGGGGAAGGTGATTAGGTGTCCATGTGGTCCTGATGGTAGGACTCTCATGAAGAAATTAATGCCCTTAGGAGAAAAGAAAGAGAAAGCATGCAGACTAAGGAAAGGTCATATGAGCACACAGTGAGAAGGTGACCATCCGTGACCAGGAACATTTGTGACACCCACTCTGCCAGCACCCCAATCTTGGATTTCCAGCTTTCAGACTCTGAGAAAATAAATGTGTGATATTGAAGCTACTCAGTCTATAGTATTTTGTTCCAAACAGGCCCAAGAAAACTAAGATAGAGGTAAGAAATCAGCTTGGAGAAAAGTCATATGGCCTAAGGGCTTTTAGTTTGGTGAGGTCACATTTTTTTTTACTGTTCTTTTGCATAACCACATTTGCATCTGTAAAAATCATTCACCCTTGCTTCTAGAATCTCTAGATGATGAGAATTCTTTCCCCACTGCCTTGCTGGAGAAATATGTTACTTTTAAGAAAAGTGTCTCTTCAAAGAGACAACCCATTGGAAAAGTCCCTGATGCTGGGAAAGATCGAGGGCAGAAGGAGAAGAGGGAGTCAGAGGATGAGATGGGCATCACTGATGCAGTGATCATGAACTTGGGCAAACTCTGGGAGATGGTGAAGGATAGGGAAGCCTCGCGTGCTGCAGTCCATGAGGTCACAGAGTCGGACACGACTGGGCGACTAAACAACAAAAGAAGAATGTCATTGTTCAATAAATCATGCAACATGCTATGCTAAAGAGTGGCTGTTCATTTTTCTGAATTTGCTTAGCCTTGGAGAGGGGCATTCTAGGGTAGAAAGCTGCTTCTTTCAAGGTCTCCTCTGGTTCCAGCCCTGTTCTCCATTTACTTTCTATTAGTGAGAACTGGCAGAATATATAGTTATTTCTCTGGAAACTGCATTTTCAGGAAGGGAAGTTGCTCATCAGCTTTTGATGCTTTTCTTCACACTGATTAAAATTTACTGTATTTGCTGGTAATTCCTGCCAAAAATTTGTGAAACTCTGTCATTGGCAGTATTTACTAGTTTCAGAACTGATAAACACTTTCTTTCTCATATTTTATTTCTTTTTAATTATCTTCATCAGTTTCCGAATAGAGGCCTTTATAAGGGGGCTCCATCAGACACTGTCATTTCTTTCAAATAATAGTGAGTAAAGCGTCTCTAAGGCACTTGATTATTTGAACTATGAGACAGTTAACTCCTTATTGCAGCAGTTCCGAAAGTGTGTTCCTCAGAACCCAGTTCTACATCATGTTAATAGGAGTTACAGGAGAACAGGTTTTCATGATCAAATAAATGTTAATAACACAAGTGAAACAAAATTAAACATGATTCTTTACTAAGGGAATTTTAGTCCCTTTAACATGTGGAAAAAAAAATTGTGAGCATATAATACAGACATAATATATGATGCTTTCCTAGAACTTATTTAAATTCAGTCCTTTCTTCCCCATAAATCATCCCAAAGGAAAAACAGATTATGTAAAATATTGATATAGCAGCATCATTTCCTAATTGTAGGTGAAGAAGTTAAGAATAAAGGAAGTGTCCTTTGCATCTGAGTCTTGCAAATTGGATCATAAAACACTCTTTATTCTCTCCCCCTCCTCTCTCCTTCCCTCTGTTATGCAGCAAATACTTAAATGCCCCTGATATGCACACAGAACTGCTTACTTGACTCATGCTCACAATTTTGCTGTGAGTGAAGTAGGAATATTTTAAGGAGAATTTTTATGTGCTATATATATGGAAGTTTTAATATGAAGGAAATATATGTTCATCTCCCACTTTACAGGAATATTGTGAAAACTGAGTGAAGCAATGCATGTAAAATGCTATAAAAATCTGATTGTCCAACAATGAAGTCTATGGACCAGTTCTTTTCAAATGTCCTGTTGTAATTTGTTGTAATGTTGTAATGGGTTGAGCCTCACTGTGAAATATGTTGCTAGTTCTTAATATTTCCAAGTTTGTAATATTATGCAGTTTCCCTTTTAAAGAAAAAATATACTGTGTTCCAGGTTATACTTAAAATAACATCAGTGTCATTCATTTGATTTATGACATGATTTATTAAGTGAGAGAAAAGAGGAAGGTGTCTAGCCCATCTTTGGGAAATTGCCTTGGGGATGGATTGTTTCTGTCCTTGCTATGTGGCACATGAGGATAGCACATAAAGACTGTTAACTGAAGCAGAAGAACCCCATCCTGGGAATGTGGCCATTCATCATTTTGGTAAATTAAGAACATTCCCAAAATGCATGATCAGTGGCTTGAAATGTTGCTGAGACATAATCACATGAGGCTGGGTAGTAGACAATGAATCATGCGGTAGTGAGTGAGTTTAAGAGCTCTTGAAAGTAGCATGTTTCAAGAGAAAGTTCAAAGCTCGTGCAAATATTCCTATGAACAACCTGGGATGAAGGCACCTGCTTGGCTACCACAGTTTTGCTGTGAGCGAAGTAGGAATATTTTAAGGAGAATTTGTATGTGCCTAAAATGATCTTAACAGAAACCACATCACTTTGTTATCCTAGATTGTTCTTTTGGGGCTAAACAATTTCCTAGAGGGCAAGAGTTATAAGCTGACTGTTATAACTAACAGTCAGAGCAGATGAAATAAAAACTTATTGGAAAATAGATATTGAACACACATGTTCACTGAGGATAAGTCAGCCTTAGCATTTAAATGGAAAGGGCACAGTGTCTTTTCTATTTGGTTGCAGTGCAGCAGATTTTATGATTAAGGGCAGTTTGGCTCTGCCCTTCTGCTAACCTAAGGGCATCTAACATCAAGAAAAGTGCATTGTGCCTGCATATTGGTGCTGCAGTATATAAAACTGTGACATGGCACAAACCCCTTTTGGGCAGATTTCACTAGGGCACACCCTCTTGCAGACAGAGCCAGAAACACAGAGCCCTATAGACCTTTGCATGCCAGGTCTCCACACTGAATTACCCTTTATTATCTTGATCGGCACATATTCTTTAGATACAGTACTGAATTACCCTTTATTATCTTGATCAGCACATATTCTTTTAGATACAGTAAATATATATATATATATATATAAAGAGATATTGTTATTCAAGATTTCTTTTGGTAACCATGTTGCCAACAAAGCACATTTTACCTACATCTACCAAGGGCTACTGATTTTGTAGCTTAACTAGATATCTGAGGAACAAAATATGACAATGGGTGCTTTAGAATTCAATGCATGTTGTTCACAGAAACAACCCTCTTCATGATATTCACGAGGAAGGCTCACAGACCCTAATTAATACATAATGTATCTGATGCTGCTGTTCATTGACTAAGTAATGTCTGACTCTTTGTGACCCCTTGGACTGTATGTAGTCCCCAGGCTCCTCTGTCCATGGGATTTCCCAGGCAAGAGTACTGGAATGGGGTGCCATTTCCTTCTCCAGGGGATCTTCCCAGATCAGGGATCGAACCGGCATCTCCTGCATGGACAGGTGGATTCTTCACCACTGAGCCACCAGGAAGGCCTTGCTCTATTAATGGGAATATAACTAATTGATGTTAAGGCATAATGTGTGTGAGGTTTTACATCGTAGAATGTTTTCTTACACACGTTATCAATGCTTTTGTGGTAGAGAAGTTAAAGTTATAAGCTGGGATACAAGTATATCCTAAAAGGCATTAGGCCTGCTGAGGTTTAGCTGGAAGCTGCAAAGTGAGTCAGAACCAGGTTTGGGGACACTCACCTTGCTACTGGGGCTGGCTCATGGAAGGCAGTCAGATAGTGATGAATCTTTCCCAGTTCTAACTCCGCAGGTGTGCATACCAAGCTCTCAGCCCTAAGGGTGGGGCATGGCAAGAGTGATTCACGTTGTGGATGGAAAGTTGGAGCCCAGCTGGCATGTGCCTCTCCTAGAGAGTCAAACCTTGGTTCGGGCACAAAAAAGAAGGGCTTGGAAAGAACTGCACAAGGTCCCACGACTCAGGAATAGCCAGAGGTCTAGGAAAGACTTTAAGTCCTAGAGGGAAAGCAAGAGAATTAGGTAGAAGAGCAAGCCAGGCTAGAGAAGGAATCATTTCAGGAGACAGTTGGGTTCTGTGAATGGGGGCGATCAAACACCAAGGCTACAGCCTGGAAAATGCTTCCTGGCATCACTGTTTACAATCTACAACCCAGAAGTCATGATGGGGCTCCTATAGAAAAGTGTATTGAAGAACAAGACCGAGTCACCTTGAAGGGCAGAGTCTATACCCCTGTACATTAGGCTCTTTCCAGGATATTTCAGGGTGAAGAAAGAGATCACTGGTATACCTGATTCTGCTTACTTTCAGGACTGATCAAGAAACTGAGGTTCCATTTAAGAATTATAGGAGGACTCCCCTGTAGGCTTAGAACCTTGACAGTGTACAGAGGAGTTCAGTCCAGAAGGGCAGTTGGGTTCCTCCTGTTTCTCCTTGTTTTTATTTCTCTTGTCACCACTACTCTTAAGCTTTGCAATCAGCTCTTAGTGAAGGAGAGATATGGTGATGCCTCCTCAGTAACAAAGTTGTAAAAGAAAAGGAAGGATGGGAAGAAAACCAAGGAGCTGTAACCAAGAGGAAACGAGGTGTCCTTTGACTGTTAACACTGGGTTTACAACTTGACTATCTGAGTACTTCTGTATGTATTAGTCACCTTAGAATATTATTAGTGGGATTACCCAGTAATCTGGGGGTAAGACCAGACTGTTTTCAAAGCTCCTTGAGTGATTATAAGATGCAGCCAGGGTTAAGATCTAGTGACTCTTCTATCAAGAGGGCATTTTGAAGGCATATAAGAATTATAAATTGGCACAAGAACCTGGATTGTAAAACTTTGGGGGAAATCTTTATACATAGACACCAATCCTCTTATTAGTTTGTCACTTAGCTATGACATTTTGGGGGCTTCCTAGGTGGCATCAGTGGTAAAGAACCCGCCTGCCAATGCAGTAGACATAAGAGCCACGGGTTTGATCCTTGGGTTGGAGATACCCTGGAGAAGGGAATGGCAACCCAATTCATTATTCTTGCTTGGAGAATCCCATGGACAGACGAGCCTGATGGTCTACAGCCCATAGGGTTGCACAGAGTCAGACATGACTGAAGTGACTTAGCACACATGCATGACATTTGTATGGATCCTGCTGTAAAGCTTCCCCCAAAGTACAGTCTGTAGGATGCTAGTTCCATGCAATGTTTATAGGTTGGTGTTGACAGTGGGGAACACCACACTTTCATACTCTGGTCTTGATACTGCCTGTGTCTACTCACTTCATCCACGGTCATATATAGGCAAATAGGATGTATTTCTCCTAGCCTCTTTTTCTTCCTTTTGTTCTCTCTCTCTCATTCTTTTTTTTCAGATTCATTAAAAAAAATGATTTATATTATATATATTTTACTTACTGAACATTTCTTCCTCCCCTTTCCTTCCTTCCTCATCTTCATTCCAATCATATGATATGGAAGGTTTTCTAACTCAGTTGATTTTGAATGTGTTTTTCCTCCCTCAGAACATTGCTCTACAAGCATCCTGGGGCGTCATACTTGGGAAAGTAACACTACAGTTAAGAGGCTGACAGAAGGATGAAAATGTCCATTTGGAGGGTAATCTTTGCTACCTGTGGCTGACTCCTTATAAGTTTGCAACTTTCCATCTTAGAAGTGGTTCTCAGTCTCTCTTTAGCTCAAATTTGTGAATATCTTTTAAGATTCTTCTCATATTGCTCACTTCTATTAAATAACTTAGTAGATTTCTCCAGGGGAGGAAGAACCTGGGGTAGTATGACCTGGTGAGACAGATTTCCCTTATTTTCCTTTTGCTGTTTTGTCCTAGAAATGACCTGGGCCACGTAAAGTTGGATGTGTAAATAGATATATTTCAGTTCAGTTCAATCGCTCAGTCATGTCCAACTCTTTGAGATCCCATGCACTGCAGTATGCTAGGCTTCCCTGTCCATAACCAACTCCCAGAACTTGCTCAAACTCGTCCTTTGAGTTGGTGATGTCATCCAACCATCTTATCCTCTGTTGTCCCCTTCTCCTCCTGCCTTCAATCTTTCCCAGCATCAGGGTCTTTTCCAATAAGTCAGTTCTTCACATCAGGTGGCCAAAGTATTGGAGCTTCAGCTTCAGCATCAGTCCTTCCAATGAATATTAAGGACTGATTTCTTTTAAGACAGACTGATTTGATCTCTTTGCAGTCCAAGGGACTCTCAAGAGTCTTTTCTAATTCCACAGTTCAAAAGCATCAATTCTTCAGCACTCAGCTTTCATTATGGTCCAATTCTACATCCATATATGACAACTGGAAAAACCATAGCTTTGACTATACTTATATGAATATATATGAATTCAGGGTGAGGGGCAAATATGCTTTACTCACATAAGAGTGTTTGCTTGATGATTTCTGAAAAAGCTCATTTTTTTAAAGCTGATCTTATAAACTTGAAAAATAAGTTAATTTTTCTATATTTGAGATAATTTCTCTCTGAAAAAATTTTAGTTCCTTAAGTACAATAATAAAAATTCATTTCAGTCAGGTACAGAAAAGGAGAAGATTGATGTAATTTGCTCTCTTTATGGTGTCCCTTAAGATGCCACTGGAAAAAATAAGCACCACGAAGAATTTGTTGAAGACTGAGATGATTGGGAAGAGGTAGGGTTCTTCATATTCCTGGAAGATCTTCCCACTGTCTCACTTTCATGTTTTACTTCTAGAACACCCACATGCCACGATGTTAAGTGCTACTTATGTCAATATCTAAGAAAATGTATTTGATAAAGAACCTTGACAATGGCAGAAGTTTGGTGCTCCCTATAACTTTAGCAAAAGGGAGTTTTTAGCTGAGCTACCCCCTGATACTACAAGAAGTTAGGGTGCCCTTTCACACCCACTGAAGTAGATTGATAACAGTAATAGTCCTCTGTCCCTGATCAGTGGAAAGGAGAAAGGAGCTAAGGAAAAGCAGATAAACAAATCCTGTTCTTTTACGAGGACTGGTAAAGAAGGAGGGAGAAATAAATCCATCTATCAAATAGACTTTCAAATGATGACTTCATTAGTAAAGCAATTATAATTTTGCTTCTGGGTGAATACACAGAAAAAAAATTGGACAAAATAATAAAGTCATAGCAACAATATTTTGGCTATAGCAGTGAAAATATTATTAGTTTTTGTATTGTTGCTGATCTGCGTTATTGATATTGAAGCACTTTGGAATTTGGGGTAATGTTTGTGAACCTCAAGATGTTTTATTGTTTTTTTCAGTTTATGTATAGTTTTCAAGAATTTTGGTCATTTGTGGATTGCATGTGTTTAAAGAAATTTGTAATTTACTTTGTCTTTTCTGCTTGCTTTTATCTGTGATTGTGACAATCAACCCAAGTCAGAATTGAGTAAAATCATTCATTGTCATCATCATCATCATCACCACCATAGCTTGATGGGTATCATATCTTAAAAATCAAAGAATTTTCATGTTCTCCAGGAAGTTATTTTACATAGATGTTACCTTTTTTTTCTTTTTATTTGTTTGTTTAACTTTATGGATATAAAAATAATATTTTATTTAACCACCAGAGGGAGTCCCCAAATCTATGCATTCTAAAAGGCAATGAGAGTAAAATAAATAAGTAGCAAATTTTATGATTTTTATGATTGAAAATAAACAATTCAAACAGCTATGTTTTATGGTATGTGGGCTCACTTTTTTGGTCTTTGGTTCATTAAAAGCCTAAAACCTCATTCTACTAGAGATGCTACATTAGTTTAATTAATAGTTATTAAATAAGAGGCTATGGATATTTTCCCTAGAAGAATCAAGTTTTGTAAGTATTTTTTTCCCCCACAAATGCTGTGCAAGTGTGGAATGGGAGAGGGAATTATACAAAAGTTTCCTGCAGGCAGACCAAAACTACCATACTGGCTCTACAGGGATGAAGGGTCTTGGATCTCCCAGAACAACCTCCCTTTCAAATATCAAGCCTCTGAGTCACATTTCCCTGCTGCTTGCCAAGTGTCTTAGAGTAGGACGATTCTTAGGAGGGACTGCTTGCCAAGTGTCTTAGAGTAGGACGATTCTTAGGAGGGACACTTCCTGGGAGCACCTGGCATTTATCTAATGCCTCTGTACCCGACTTTAAATCTTCTCCAAGTTTTCACACACAGTCACTCCATCAGCCCTATTTCATGGCCACTGCAATTACACAAAAGTTAAGCAAATTACCTCAAGCCATGGAGCAGATGAGTGAGAGACCTGGGGTTGCATCCAGGACTCTTAGCTGCATTGGTTGGTACATTGCCTTCCATTGCTTCACAAGGTTGCAAGCTGGCCTGCTTCTGCCAATGATGCTTAATTAAACTCAACTTTTTTTCTTTTTAATTTATCATTTTTTACTGAAAGATAATTGCTTTACAGAATTTTGTTGTTTTCTGTCAAACCTCAACATGAATCAGCCATAGCTATACATATATCCCCTCTCCTTTGAAGCTCCCTCCCATTTCCCTCCCCATCCCAACCCTCTAGGTTGATACAGAGCTCCTGTTTGAGCTTCCTGAGCCAAACAGCAAATTCCCGTTGGCTATTTAGTTTACACATGGTAATGTAAGTTTCCATGTTACTCTTTTCATATATCTTACCCTCTCCTCCACTCTCCCCATATACATAAGTCTATTCTTTATGTCTGTTTCTCCATTGCTGCCCTGTAAATAAGTTCTTCAGTATCATTCTTCTAGATTCTGTACATATGTGTTAGACTATGATATTTTTCTTTCTCTTTCTGATTTACTTCACTCTGTATAATAGGTTCCAGGTTCATCTGCCTCATCAGAACTGACTCAAATATGTTCCTTTTTATGACTGAGTAATATTCCATTGTGAATATGTGCCACAACTTCTTTATCCATCCATTTGTTGATGGACATCTAGGTTGCTTCCATGTTCTAGCTATTGTAAATAGTGCTGCAGTGAACAATGGGATACATGTGTTTTTTTCAATTTTGGTTTCCTCAGGGTATATGCCTAGGAGTGGGATTTCTGAGTCATATGGTGGTTTTATTCCTGTTTTTTTAAGGAATCTCCATACCAACTTCCATAGTGGCTGTATCAATTTACATTCCCACCAACAGTGCAAGAGCATTCCTTTTTCTCCAGCATTTATTGCTTGGAGATTTTTTGATGATAGCCATTCTGACGGGTGGGAGATAATATCTCATTGTAGTTTTGATTTGCATTTCTATAATAAAGAGCAATGTTGAGCATCTTTTCATGTGTTTGTTAGCCATGTGTATGTCTTCTTTGGGGAAATATCTGTTTAGGTCTTTTCCCCAATTTTTGACTGGGTTGTTTGTTTTTCTGGCATTGAGTTGTATGAGCTGCCTGTATATTTTGGAAATTAATCCTTTGTCAGTTGTTTCATTTGCTATTATTTTCTCCCACTCTGAGGATTGTCTTTTCACCTTGCTCATAGTTTCCTTTGCTGTGCAAAAGCTTTTAAGCTTAATCAGGTTCCACTTGTTTACTTTTGTTTTTATTTCTGTTACTCCAAGAGGTGAGTCATAGAGGATCTTGTCATCGAGTGTTTTGCCTATGTTTTCTTCTAAGAGTTTTATAGTTTCTGGTCTTACATTTAGGTCTTTAATCCATTTTGAGTTTCTTTTTTGTGTATTGTGTTAGGAAGTGTTCTAATTTCATTCTTTTACATGTAGTTGTCCAGTTCTGCCAGTGCCATTCATTGAAGAGGCTGTCTTTGCCCCATTGTATATTCTTGCCTCCTTTGTCAAAAATAAGGTACCCATAGGTGCATGGGTTTATTTCTTGGCTTTCTGTCTTGGTCCATTGGTCTATATTTCTGTTTTTGTGCCAGTACCATACACTCTTGATGACTGTAGCTCTGTAGTATAACCTGAAATCAGGAAGGTTGTTTCCTCCAGGTCCATTCTCAAGACTGCTTTAGATATTCAGGGTCATTTGTGTTTCCATATGAATTGTGAAATGTTTTGTTCTAGTTCTGTGAAAAATGCCATTGATAATTTGATATGGATTACATTGAATCTGTAGATTGCATTTGGTAGTATAGTCATTTTCACAATATTGATTCTTCCTACACAGGAACATGAAATAGCTCTCCATCTGTTTTTGTCAACTTTGACTTCTTTAACTGTTGTCTTATAATTTTCTGTGTACAGTTCTTTTGTCTCCTTAGGTAAGTTTATTCCTAGATATTTAATTCTTTTTGTTGCAATGGTGAATGGGATTGATTCCTTAATTTCCCTTTCTGACTTTTCATTGTTACTATATAGAAATGCAAGTGACTTCTGTGCATTGATTTTGTATTCTGCAACTTTGCTAAATTCACTGATCAGCTCTAGTAGTTTTCTGATATTATCTCTAGGGATTTCTATGTACAGTATCATGTCATCTACAGTGAGAGCTTTACTCTTTCTTTTATTATCTGGATTCCTTTTATTTCTTTTTCTTCTCTGATTGCTGTAGCTAGGACTTCCAGAACTATGTTGAATAGTAGTGGTGAAAGGGGACACTCTTGTCTTGTTCCTGATCTTAGGGGGAATACTTTCAGTTTTCACCATTGAGAATAATGTTTGTTGTAGGCTTATCATATATGGTCTTCACTATGTTGAGGGATGTTCCTTCTATGCCCATTGTTTTGAAGAGTTTTAATCATAAATGGGTGCTAAATTTTGTCAAAGGCTTTTTCTGCATCTATTGAGATGATCATATGGTTTTTATCTTTCAATTTGTTAATATGATGTATCACATTGATTGATTTGCGTATATTGAAGAATCCTTGCCTCCCTTGAATAGACCTAATGTGATCATGGTGTATGAGCTTTCTGATGTGTTGCTGAATTCTGTTTGCTAAAATTTTGTTAAGGATTTTCACATTTATGTTCACCAGTGATATTGGCCTGTAGTTTTCTTTTTTGTGTGTTGTCTTTGTCTGGTTTTGGTATCAGAGTGATGGTGGCCTTGTGGAATGAGTTTGGAAGTGTTCCTCTGAAGTTTTTTTTGAAAGAGCTTTAGAAGGATAGGCATTAGCTCTTTTCTAAATGTTTGATAGAATTCTCCTGTGAAGCCATCTGGTCCTGGGTTTTTGTTCTTTTTGGGACATTTTTTTACTACAGCTTCAATTTCAGTGCTTGTAATTGGATTGTTCATAATTTCTATTTCTTCCTGGTTCAGTCTTGGAAGATTGAACTTTTCTAGGAATCTGTTCATTTCTTCCAGGTTATCCATTTTATTGTCATCTGGCAACCCACTCCAGTGTTCTTGCCTGGAGAATCCCAGGGCTGGAGGAGCCTGGTGGGCTGCCGTCTATGGAGTCGCACAGAGTCGGACACGACTGAAGCAACATAGCAGCAGCAGCAGTATTCATAATAGTCTCTTACAATCCTTTGTATTTCTGCATTGTAACTTCTCTTTGTTGTAACCTCTCTTATTTCATTTCTAATTTTTTTAGTTTGATTCTTCTCTTTTTTTTTTTTCCTTGATGAGTCTGGCTAAAGGTTTGCCAATTTTGTTTATCTTCTCAAAGAACCAGCGTTTAGTTTTATTTATCTTTACTATTGTTTCTTTCATTTATTTCTGCTTGGATCTTTATGATTTCTTTCCTTCTACTAATTTTTTTTTGTTCTTCTTTTTCCAGTTGTTTTAGGTGTAAAGTTAGGTTGTCTATTTGATGTTTTTCTTGTTTCTTGAGGTAGGATTGTACTGCTGTAAACTTCCCTCTTAGACCTGCATTTGCAGCACCCCATAGGTTTTGAGTTGTCGTCTTTCCATTGTCATTTGTTTCTAGAAATTTTTTGATTTCCCTTTTGATTTCTTCAGTAACCTGTTGGTTATTTAGAAATGTATTATTTAATCTCCATGTGTTTGTGTTTCTTACAGTTTTTTTCCTTCTAATTGATATCTAGTCTCATAGCATTGTTGTTGGAGAAGATGATTGATATGATTTCAAATTTTTTAAATTTACTGAGGTTTGATTTGTGACCCAAGATGTGGTTTTATCCTGGAGAATGTTCCATGTGCACTTGAGAAAAAGGTGTACTCTTCTGCATTTGGATGGAATGTTCTGAAGATATCAATGAGATCCATCTCATCTAATGCATCATTTAAGACTTGTGTTTCCTTATTAATTTTCTGTTTTGATGATCTGTCCATTGGTGTGAGTGGGGGTTTAAAGTCTCCTACTATGATTGTGTTACTGTCAATTTCTCCTTTTATGTCTGTTAGTGTTTGTCTTATCTATTGAGGTGCTCCTATGTTGGGTGCATAGATATTTACAATTGTCATGTCTTCCTCTTGGCTTGATCCCTTGATCATTATGTAGTGTCCTTCCTTATCTCTTGTAATCTTCTTTATTTTAAGGTCTATTTTGTCTGATATGAGGATTGCTACTCCAACTTTCTTTTGCTTCCCATTTGCATGGATATATTTTTCCATCCTCTCACTTTCAGTCTATATGTGTCATAGATCTGAAGTGGGTTTCTTGTAGACAGCATATATATGGGTCTTGCTTCTGTATCCATTCAACCAGTCTGTGTCTTTTGGTTGAAGCATTTAATCCATTTAACATTTAAAGGAAGTATTGATATATATGTTCCTATTGCCATTTTCTTAATTGTTTGGGGTTGATTTTGTAGATCTTTTTCTTATCTTGTATTTCTTGACTTTATAAGTCCCTTCAACATTTGTTGTAAGGCTGGTTTGGTGGTACTGAATTCTCTTAACATTTGCTTGTCTGAAAACTTTTTATTTATCCATCAGTTTTGAGTGACATCCTTGCCACGTACAGCAATCTTGGTTGTAGATTTTTCCCTTTCAGTAATTTAAATATATCCTGCCATTCCCTTCTGGCCTGCAGAGTTTCTGCTGAAAGTTCAGCTGTTAAACATATGCAGTTTCCCTTGTATGTTACTTGTTTCTTCTCCCTTGCTGCTATTAATATTCTTTCTTTGTGTTTAGTCTTTGTTAGTTTGATGAGTATGTGTCTTGGTGTGTTTCTCCTTGGGTTTACCCTATATGTGACTCTTTGTGCTTCTTGGACTGGATTGACTATTCCTTTTCCATGTTGGGGAAATTTTCAACTATAATCTCTTCAAAAATTTTCTCATACTGTTTATTTTTCTCTTCTTCTTCTGGGACCCCTATAATTTGAATGTTGGTGTGTTTGATATTGTCCCAGAGGTCTCTGAGACTATCCTCAGTTCTTTTCATTCTTTTTACTTTATTCTGCTTTTCAGAAGTTATTGCCACCAATTTATCTTCCAGCTCATTGATTCATTCTTCTATTTCAGATATTCTGCTATTAATTCCTTCTACAGTATTTTTAATTTCAGTAATTGTGTTGTTTGTGTCTAAGTTTATTCTATGCGTCTTATAGGTCTTTGTTAATTGATTCTTGCATTTTCTCCATTTTGTTTTCAAGGTTTTTCTTTTTATCATCTTTACTATCATTATTCTGAATTATTTTTCAGGTAGTTTGCCTATTCCCTCTTCATTTATTTGGACTTCTGTGTTTCTAGTTTGTTTCTTCATTTGAGTAGCATTTCTTTGCCTTTTCATTATTTTTTTTTAACCTATTGTGTTTGAGGTCTCATTTTTCCAGGCTTCGAGGTTGAATCCTTTTTTCCTTTTGGTTTCTTCCCTCCTAAGGTTGGTCTAGTGGTTTGTGTAGGCTTCATATAAGGTGATATTTGTGCTGAGTTTTTGTTTGTTTGTTTTTCCTCTGATTGGCAAGGCTGAGTGAGGTGGTAATCCTGTCTGCTGATGATTGGGTTTGTAGTTTTGTTTTGTTTGTTGTTTAGAATGAGGCATCCTGTAGGGGTGCTACTGGTGGTTGGATGATGCCCGGTCTTGTATTCAAGTGGCTTCTTTTGTGTGAGTTCTCACTATCTGATGCTCCCTGGGGTTAGTTCTCTGGTGTCTAGAGTCTTGGAGCCAATGCTCCCACTCCAAAGGCTCAGGGCTTGATCTCTGGTCAGCAGCGAAGATTCCACCAGTGGTTTGTTATGGCATTAAGTGAGATTAATAGAAATATCCAAAAATGAGAAACCAAAGATGAACTCCAGACACATGGCAGTTACAAAATCAGAAAGTTAATACTTAAAATAACGGACTATAGACATATACATATATAACTATGAGCAAAGTCAAAACAGCCCAACAAAAATACAGTACATTGACATGGCAAACAAAGGAAATAAAAAATATATATTTACCAGTTAAGAACAAAACTAACTAAAGCACAGACTGGAAAACAAAACTAAAGAAAGGTGCTAAGTGGGGAATAAAGCAATGAAAACAAATCTAACATATATGTTAAGGGGAAAAGAAAGAAAGAATACATATGCAAAGTTAAATGGAGGTAGATGAAGAAGATTTATATACATTAAAGATTAACTGCAAGGGGAAAAGAACAGTAGGAAAGGCAAACAAAGAATAAATGTAGAAAAAATAGAATATGTTTTTAAAAGTTAGAAATTAAAATTATAAAAAAGAGAAAAGAAGGGAAAAAATGGAAAAAGAAAGAAAAATGGGAGAAAAGGAAAACTCCACAGAACTGCAAAACCCCAAAGTAGTACCAGAGTTTTATAACAACAATAAAAATGTGTGACTGAATATACACACATACATATACACCCATAAGCAAAATCTAAGCAGTCCAACAAAAATAAGGTACAATAGATTGACCTGGCAAACAAAGGAACCCAAAAGTTGTATCTCCCAGAACAAAACCAACTAAAGCACAAACTGGAAAACAAAACTAAAGCACGGTGCCAACTGGGAAATAAAGCAACGAAAGTAAAACTCACAAATATGTTAACAGGAAAGGAGAGAAAGAAAAGAAACAAATAATAGGTATGCAAAGTTAAATTGAGGTATATAAAGAAGATGTATATACATTAAAGATTAACTGCAAGGGGAAAAGAACAGTAGGAAAAGCAAACAAAGTAATAAATGTAGAAAAAGTAATACTAAGTTTAAAAAATTAAAATTAAAAAAAGAGGAAAGAAAAAATAAAAAAAGGAAAACTCCATAAAACTGCAAAAGCCCAATGCAGAGGCAGAGATTTATAACAACAATAAAAAATGTGACTGAGGGGGGAATAAAAGCTCAAAAACTTAATTAGATATCACGGTGCCAATTAAATTGACAACTACAGCAGAGGGAGAGAAAAGTTAAAAAAGAAAAAAGAAAGAAAAGGAATCTATATAACAAGCTGAAACATAAGCATAATAAGTGTTTCTCTTGAGTCTCTGCTGTCAGAGTCCTTTCCCTCACCAGGAGTCACAGTCCACCTCCCCTCCCTAGATGCCCCCCAGCACTGTGCTGGTCTCTGGACCTGCCGTGGGGGCAGCTCAGAGTCTAATCTGGTCCTACTCCTCTGTGTTCTTGCCTCCAGTGTCCACAGCTATCAGAACTGGTGCATTTTCTTTTGCGGGAGCTCTCAATGACCTGTTATATATTCCATAGACACAGAGTCTGCTTAATTGATCGTGTGGATTTAATCTGCAGCTTGTACAGCTGGTGGGGAAGTTTTGAGTCTTCCTTAGCCACACTGCCCCTGGATTTCAACTGTGCTTTTATTTCTACCTCTGCATGTGGGTTATCCACTGGGGTTTGCTCCTGAGGCTGCCCTGGAGGACTGGGTCTGCCCCTGTGAGGGCCAGTGTGGAGGTGGTGCAGCTGCCTGGGTCGCAGGGGTTCTGGCAGCACCAGGTCCTCAGGGGAGTTGGCGGCTAGGGCAGCAGGAAATACAGTGCTCTAGAAGGGGATGGCAACCAGTGTTGGCCAATACGCTCCAGTATTCTTGCCTAGAGAAACCCCCTCCCTGGCAGAGAAGCCTGGCAGGCCACAGACTATAGGGCCACAAAAAGTCGGACAGGACCAAAGCGACCCTGTGCACATAGATGCAAGGCTTTTTCCGCCTGTGGCAGCTCTTCCCCAGTGAGAGTTGTGCATGTAGGTGGCACAGCTGCTTGGCTTGTGGAGGCCCTGGTGGTGCCAAATGTGCAGGGACATGGACAGTCTGCCGCAGGAGTTGTGGCCCTATCAGTCTTTTTTCGAACCTCTTGAAGCTGGGATTCAGAAGGCCTCTTTGGCCAGTCTTTCTCTGTAGCTCTGCCTGTTCAGGCACTTAAAGGGCTCCCTTGCCTGGGGTCCTTCTCGGTTGTTCCACACATTAGGCACATCGAGGGGACCCCTGGCTGGGGTCCTACTCTGTAGCTCAGTGCATCAGGTGTTTGATGGGCCAGCCTCTCTATTGTTCAGCCCCCGGTGCTGGTGTGTGGAGAGAAGGGCTTTGATGATGGCTCCACCCACTATGCGTGACTCAGCAGTATCGCCTTGCTTCCATAGCTTCCTGGCTTTCCTCCACAGGCATTTCCCACCACAATCTCCTCCCTCACATCCCCTCGATCTGTCTCTCACAGTCAACAGCAGCCCTCACCCTGGGATTGCTCCACAATCCTCAAACTCCAGCTCCCAGCCGCTGCACCTTCCAGAGGACATGCGTCCCCGTCCGGGGTAGGTATGGTTGTGGCAAGGACTGTCTGATTCACATTCCATTTAGGCTGCCACAGATCAGCTGTTTCACTCTCAGCCTTAAGTGTTCCTTCTCTGACTCAGACAAGTGCCCCGATGTGGGGATTGGACCCCTGCTTCAGTTCCCCCACTCGCTGAGGGCAGGTCCAGTCCTACCAACACTTCTGTTTTTCCCTCTAGTTCCTTCCTCCTGCTGACTTTTGCATAGATCTATATGTTCTTGCCCACTGGTCAGTTGCTCCTCTCCGCTCTCAGCTGGTGTTCTGCATGCACTTCTGTATGTGAAGGTGTATTCCTGATGTATCTCTGGAGAGAGATGTACTCCATGTCCACCTACTCCTCTGCCATCTTGTTCTACCTAAGAATCAAATATTTAAATTCACATTTCTGAGTGGAAGTCAATGGTATTTCACCACCACTAGAATATTGTCTCTATAAAAAAACTAATTCTTGTTGTATTTAAAATGGATAACCAACAAGGACCTGCTGTATAGCATAGGGAACTCTGCTTCACATTACCTAATTAATTACCTAATACTACCTAACAACCTAAATAGGAAAAGAATTTGAAAAATAATAGATACATGTACATATATAGCTGAATCACTTTGCTGTACAACTGAAACTAACACAACATTACTAATCAAATATACTTCAATATAAAATAAAAAGTTAAAAAAATAAATTACAAACACAGAATAGTAGTGAAATAAATTCATTCAGATTCAGCATTGATATATTCTTCCTTCCTCACCTCCTTTAACCTCTTACTCTCTCCAGTGAAGTGAAAGTCATTCAGTCATGTCTGACTCTTTGTGAACACATGGACTATACAGTCCATAGAATTCTCCAGGCCAGAATACTGGAGTGGGTAGCCTTTCCCTTCTCCATGGGATCTTCCCAACCCAGGGATTGAACCCAGGTCTCCTGCATTGCAGGTGGATTCTTTACCAGCTGAGCCATAAGGAAAGCCCAAGAATACTGGAGTGGGTAGCTGATCCCTTCTCCAGTGGATCTTCCCAACCCGGAAATTGAACCAGGGTCTCCTGCGTTGCAGGCAGATTCCTCTAAGAGGCTTGCAAATACATTCACTATGTCAATAATAAGATTTAACCAAGACACTGCCTCAATGTTAGCATTTTGGACCAAAAAAATATATTGTATCTGATTTCAGGGTAGCTCTGCAATTGAACTATTGTAGTTGAAAAACTGTTTGTGAAAATCAAGTAAAATATTAAATACATAAGGTCTCCCAGGTACCCAAGAAAGTACTAAACTCTGAGGCCCATGGTGATTATCCCATAATGCTGAGCCAGCGTTTCTACAGCCGGAGTCACAGGTGCCTAGGAAATCTGTCACAGTCAGATCCTACAATATTCTAGCTCCTTCAGAAGCTTGGGGCATCCTGAGTGCTATGCTCCCCTCCCTTCATCCTCTATTGGCCTTATCCCACCTTCAAAGGCCAAAGTGTCAGGGCTGATTTTGTGCTGAAATACTGGGGTCCCCAATGATACACATTCTCTAACCTGAACTGAAATACACATAACCAATGTGTTATGGCTGCTGCCTCCTTGGCTTACCACAGGGGGCAGACACCGACCAATAAAGTGTTTAAAGAAACAAATTCCCAAGGACAAGCAGGGAGTTACAAAAATGTAGAAAGATGAAAAGAATAAATTTCAAAATGTATTTTCTGGTGCCACCTTACTAGTGCAGCACATGAAATGGAGTTTATTTTGCTTCTTTAAAAATAAAGAGCTCTTCACTAATGCTAAATATGCATGAGCTTAAGGTTTGAAGCTAGGGTGATAAGATTTTTCTGCAGAAAAATACTTCTGGATAGTATTCTCTTTTTTACACCTTGCATTTCAAATTTAATAATTCTATAAATATGTTTTGCTCAGATGTTGTAATCCCCTCAATGAATAATACATTCTTAGAAAATATCTTTCCCAAGGGAGAAATCCCATGAACATTCATTTTAGCTCCCCTTGCCAGCCATTGGTTTTAATCCTTTTCTTTCTAAAAACCTGAGCAAAGACACATAAAGCATTGTTATTTTCAATGAAATATGCTATATGCCAAAGTAAAAAATCTCAAATCTATGGAAAGCATTATGAAGTATTACATTAGTGGTTATTGCTCTGTATAGACTTGCCTATGTTGTCTTGTCTTTAGCATATTTTAGCATAATGGTGAGGTACAGTAACAGTGAAGCCTGACTGCTAGGATCTAAAATTTTGCTTCACCACTTACTGAGTTACTCAAACATGCTATAATTTCTTTTTGTCTCAGTTTTCCCATCTGTAAAATGGAGATAATAATAGTACTTATCATATTGTTCTGAGGGTTAATTGAGTTGATATTTGTTAATTATGGATATTTATTTAATAATAGAAAAGTGTCTGGCAGTTGCATTTGTTTAAATAAAACACATAGTATTTCTTCATAGAATCACTATGCACTAGGTCAAAATTATTATACTAATGATTTGGTCTCTTTTTCCTTTTATGTTCAGAAAGTTTGTATTAGAAGTTCATTTGACATAAGATGCCTTTGGGAGCTGTGTGTTTCAGTTTTCTCACCTATGAAATGGTGATGATGATCTTGTCTCAGAGATCTGATTTGAGATGGAGTGAGGTAGTACCTGTGAAATGCTTGGGAAAAGTTATGGCTATAATAGGCATGCAATAAATTCTCATGACAAATATAAACAACTATGTGCAAAGTCATTAGCAAAACTCAAAAACTTGTGTAAAGATTCAAAGAGATAAAATGAGTATCACAGAAATGAAATGCTCAGTTATTAAAATATTTAGATTGTTTTGTTCTTTGCTTTATCAGATTCAGATTAGAACTATTCAATCTATATTTTCAAAACAGAGTGGGTGATTCATGTCAGTTCAGTTCAGTTCAGTCACTCAGTCATGTCCAACTCTCTGCAACCCAATGGACTGCAGAACTGCCAGGCTTCCCTTTCCATCACCAACTCCTGGAGCTTGCTCAAACTCATGTCCACTGAGTCAGTGATGCCATCCAACCATTTCATCCTCTGTCATTGCCTTCTCCTCCTGCCTTCAGTCTTTCCCAGCATCAGGGTCTTTTCCAAGCAGTCAGTTCTTTGCATCAGGTGGCCAAATGATTGGAGCTTCAGCTTTAGCATCAGTCCTTCCAATGAATATTCAGGACTGATTTCGTTTAGGATTGACTGCTTTGATCTCCTTGCAGTCCAAGGGACTCTCAAGAGTCTTCTCCAGCACCACAGTTCAAAAGCATCAATTCTTCAGTGCTCAGCTTTCTTTATGGTCCAACTCTCACATCCATATATAACTACCGGAAAAACCACAGCTTTGATTAGATGGACCTTTGTCAGTAAAGTAATGTCTCTGCTTTTTAATATGCTGTCTAGGTTTTTCACAGCTTTTCTTCCAAGGAGCAAACGTCTTTTAATTTCATAGCTGCAGTCATCATCTACAGCGATTTTTGAGCCCAGGAAAATAGTGTGTCACTGTTTCCATTGTTTTCCCATCTATTTGCCGTGAAGTGATGGGACTGGATGCCATGATCTTAGTTTTTTGGATGTTGAGTTTTAAGCCAGCTTTTTCACTTTCATCAAGAGGCTCCTTGGTTCCTCTTTACTTTCTGCCATAAGGGTGGTGTCATCTGCATATCTGAATTTATTGATATTTCTCCCGGCAATCTTGATTCCAGCTTGTGCTTCATCCAGCCTGGCATGTTGCATGATGTACTCTGCATAGAAGTTAAATAAGCAAGGTGACAATATACAACCTTGATATACTCCTTTCCCAATTTGGAACCAGTCCATTGTTCCAAGTTGGATTCTAACTGTTGCTTCTTGACCTGCATACAGATTTCTCAGGAGGCAGGTAAGGTGGATGTATGGCAAAAACCGCCACAATATTGTAAAGAAACTATCCTCCAATTAAAATAAATAAATAAATAAACTTAAGAAAAAAAAAAAAAGAAAAAATGTCGGAACAAATTATGTGCCTAACAAATGTTACCTTCTGCTCTTTGGGGTTAAAAGAAAAAGATATTTGGACAGAATTTTTGAAAAAAATTCTTGCTGTGCATATTTTCTTCTTTTAATTTAGTTTTAATATTTCAGCACCAAAACATTTTCCAGGAAAAAGAAGTATTGTGTTGTGGGCCTGTATAATGGTAGGACAGATTGAATTTAGGATTGTAGGTTCTTAGGGTCGCGTGGGCCCACTGAGGTGTGGGGATGTTTTTGGAAAGCCTCTAAAGTATGCGACTGGAAGGAAATTAGAAGGCTCTGAAGAAGGTGTGGCAATGGCCAAGAAATGCAAAGAGAATACTAGACTGAAAACTCTTGTGTAGGAAGAGTCTATGTCAGACAGGTTTATCTAATGCCAGATAGACCTTGTTCAATCACAAGGATTGGAGCTTGGGGCAGCGCTTTAGTAACTAGGCAAATTGATAAGGGCAAGGCAGCATGAAGACATAATAGAAAAGATACAACTTTACCAGGGCAGAAGGCAGTTACTGAAACTAAGCTACAAGACAATAACCTAAGTTTAGAGATGAGGATATACCTTGAGAACAAGACGAGAAATGTCCCTTCTTAGGGAAAACTTAGGTTAAGGCTGAACTTATAGATGACAGTGTTACTGTACCATGTAATATACACTATTTCACCAAATGCACTTGTGAGTGTCAAGATGATTTCCTTTAATAACCTTCACAAAAACAGAAGGCATAGGTAATCAAGTTCAGCTCAGCAAAAGTCAAAGCAGGTCCATTTAGTATGTATTTCATGGAGATGTATGATCTACTTTTATGCCAAGGAGTTTTTGTTTTGTGTTGGTATTGAGAATTAAGAGGCTGGGCCATATACATCTTCTTATGAAGAGCAATTATTGGATTGAGAAATATACATGAATATGGAAAAATGAGGCTAGGAAATAAAATAACTTTTACTACCTAAATCAGCAGATGAATGATGGAGGTGAAGCAGACTTGTAGCATTATACTCGAATTGCTTTCCTCTTTTTCAAACATGTGGTTTTGGGCTTCATCTGTAGAGTTAGAGATTTGTAGAATTTGTTCCTGGAATGAATAGTTCCAACCAAGCAGAGAGTTGACAACATGGAGGTTGGCTCCTGACATCAATGGACCTCAATGTGGCCGAGCCATCTGTCTGGTGTGAGAAGCTGGGCAAATGATAAGTTGTATCCTGTCAGTGCTTGTTTCTACTCCAGGCAAAGACAACAGGGAAAAACTGTTGAAGAGAGGCAGAGGCCCTGTTTCACTTATGCAGGGAGTTGATAAACTCACTTTTTCTCCAAGGACGGGATCTCTGACCTAATATATATTTTTAAAAGATCAAAAAACAAAACAAAACAAAAAACCCCCCACCCACATCAGGATATATGAATTAATCCTCCATTGCTAAATACCTAGGGAAAAAAATGGAGTAATAGTTTTTTTGAGGGGTAATGTTCGCAATGAAAAATCCTGTACTCAGCCAGATTATTGGTCATGTGCTTTGGCAACAGAAAGTTCTTTTCTCATATGCAAACTCTCAGAAAATAGGCTGCCAACATTCACTTCAAGAAAAAAAAGAAAGAAATTCACCAGTCAAACAAGAGATTAATTCAAACAGAGATCACAAAAATGAGGAAGTTGTGGTATAAAATGTCAACCAGTAAGCACAGAAACTATTTGAACATTGCTTCTTTTTATTAACAGCTGTAAAATTTCAAGTAAACATAAAAAAATTAAGGGAAGATACATTGCAAATATTAATAACAAATCAAACCTCTGAATCCAGATTATCTTTTATTACAACTGGGCAATGGGGTGAGGTTGGGGGCAAGAGGCAAGTAAAGCCTCTAGGCTTCTTATCTTTCATAGGAGGAAGTTAGTGAATGGCACTTCTGTGCTGATGTAGAAAATTTAAATATATATTACAGTACACTTTTCATATGTTAAATTTTAAGTAATCAGTAGAAAAATAAAAACAGAGTGGCTTCTAAATTATTATAGAAACTAAGCAAAGAAAATATCTGTATGGAGAAAGACCAGTGAAAAGGGAACAGAAAGAAAGCACAAATAACAGAGCACGAAACAGTGATACTCATGTGACTAAATATTTCATACACGATCGTAAACAAAAAAAGGCTAAGCTCACCGTTAAAACATATCTAAACATGTACATACAAGAAAGAACCCAAAACAAAATAGGAGGAAAAGTAAACAATAAAAAGATAGGCAAAGGCATATTCAGCAAACAAATTCTATTATTTATTAGGTGTGAGATTATGAATATCCACTGAGGCGTAATTACAAAACAAAACCAGTAAATGGAAGAAAGATAAAAGCTACTATTCACACTGAAGATAGAGAAGAATCAAAATCTATGCAGAAAATAACAGTGTATTAATATATACAGAGCAGAAACTGCTAGAGGGAATGGATAGGAAATAAGACAGTGCAATGGTTTTGACATGACTACTTTCAATTTTTGACAAGTGATAAGACATAAAGTAAAGACATCAAACAGTCTATTTAGTGGATTTAATTATTAAATTGATAATTGACATCTCTTCCTTTAAAAATATTTCAACATTTTCATTTTCCTTACATTTATCAAATCAATGATACACTAGACCACACAGGAAAGAAACATCAGTAAATTCCTCAGTTGGGTCATATTTTAGAATAACACTTCAATAAATCTCAGAATTAAGCAAAAATATTCACAAATACGTGGAAATTAAAAATTATTTTTAAGAAGGTCTCAGATCAAAGATGAAGTTTTAAAATGAAAATTTTAGGATTTGTAATTTTGGCAATAATGCGTAATACATACCCTGAAAAGTTTCACTAGAAACATGCATTTCTATGTGGATAAAATGTAGCAAATCATTTTTTAATGTATTCACTGTAATGGAAGTGAATCCCTTGAGGTTAAAAAAAAAAGAGAGAGAAAACTGATTAGAAAATAAAACTGAAATCCACAACTTCCTTGCAGAAGTGTTCCAGAAAAGCTAGACGCATTCCTAGGAGACCAGGTCTTGGACCTACGTAAGTATGGAGAAGGAGTTTGGAAGTGAAGCTCCTGAAGAAAGCTGAGAATCAAAAGGGCTAAAGTAATTATTAGTAAAAGATTAGGTGGAAAAAATAAAAACAATGATCTAGAAACATTTTTTGCGTACAAAGGAAGAAGACAAACCGTGAACAAAAGGTTTCCATTGCAAATGTGAAATCACATTGGTTTGGAGTTTAAATTTACACTTATCTGTCTAAGGCAACCACAAGCTGATAATTGAATTTAAGTTGATTCAAAAGCAGCAAAACATAATGTGCATAGAGAAAGACAAATAATAAACATGTATGCATGCTCAGTCATGTTCAACTTTTTGCAACCCCATGGAATGTAACTCACCAGGCTCCTCTGTCCGTGGAATTTTCCAGGTGAGAATGCTGGAGTGGGTTGCTATTTCCTCCTCCAGGGCATCTTCCTGATCCAGGGATTGAACTCACATCTTTTGTGTCTCCTGCTTTCATTGGCAGGTGGGTTCTTTACCAGCTGAGTTACTTGAGAAGCCCAAATAAAGCATAAAAATGGACAAAATAAACAGCATGAAATAAGATGGTGTACATATGCTATAAGAGAAGGTATATGTCTTCCAAAGAGGGATGATTTATTCCAGGCCAGATGAAAGTTCCACAGAAAAAGTCCACTGAATATAAATTTGCAATTAAGAAATACACAAGGAAATTAGGCAGAGTGAATGAGAACAATTACAATATAGAAAATATGAGAAAGAAGCACTAATGATAAAAGAACAAACATTTTAGAAGGAAACAAAAAATAAAATTTGCAATGAAAAATATAATCGTATACTTGCCATGAAATGTTTACTCACGCTATTAGGAATTTTAAAAGAGAATTGAGCCAATGAAGGAAAAGATCTATTTAAAGAGATAAAGCTTAAGATTTTCTGTAATTGACTACAGACACAAATCTCTGTATTCAAGAAGCAAAACTGAATCTTAGGCAGGTAAAAGGAGGATGATATCAATACTTAAATGCATCAGTTTCTTAAGAGATCACCAAAGGTAGAGGGATCTTTACAAATGAATGGACAACTTACTGAATGGGAGAAAATATTTGCAAATTATGTGACCAATAAAGGGTTAATAGCCAACAGATATATAAATAGCTGATAGAAATAAACATAAAAACAACCCAATTAAAAAATAGGCAGAAGAACAAAATAGACATTTTTCCAAAGTGGAAATGCAGATGGCTACCAGGCACATGAAAAGATGTTCAATATTGTCAATCATTAGCAAAATTCAAATAAAAACCATAATGAGATATCACCTTACACCTGTCAGAATGCCTATCATCATAAAGAACACAGATAATGAGTGTTGGTGAGGAAGTGGATAAAAGGGAAAATAAATGCATCCCAGTGTTCTTAGCAGAATTGTTTACAATGGACTTGGAGGATATTATTATGGTAAGTGAAATAAGTCAAACAAAGAGAAACTAATAGTGTATGATATAACTTATATTTGGAATCTTAAAAATTACCTAGTAAATATATGATTCACTAGCTTGTTGTATTTTTTAGATTCCCTGGTGGTTCAGTGGTAAAGAATCTGCCTGCCAATGCAGAAGACATGGGTTTGATCACTGGATTGGGAAGATCTCCTGGAGAAGGAAATAGCAATCCACTACAGTATTCTTGCTGAGAAAACTCCATGGACAGAGGAGTCTGGAAGGCTACAGTCCATGGAGATGCAAAAGAGTCAGACATGACTTAGCAACTAAATGACAACAATAGCAAAAAGAGAATAAAACAAAAATGAAGCAAACTGACAGACATAGAGGAAAAACTAGTGATACCATTGTGGACAGGGAAGGAAGGAGGTGCAATATTGGGGTAGGGAATTACAAAGTACAAACCATCACCTATAAAATAAGCTGCAAGGACATATTGTAGAAGGTGGGAATATAGTCAATATTTGATAAAAATGATAAATAGTGTACAATCTTTAAAAAATTGTGAATCATTATATTATATACCTGTAACATATAATATTGTACATCAAGTATACTTCAGTGAAAAATGAAGTACATGTTTGGAGAACTGAAGTAGCCACATCTAACTATTACGACTCCGATGATGACCAAAAACATGTGGAGTGAGATGACTGCTCCTTAGGGCAATGAGACACTTTCAGAATGAAAATTATCTCTCAGATTCTTAAACTCTCTTGAATTATGTGACTCTCAGCCAACTCATATTCAGAGAGTCACAGAATTTCTATGATGATTCTAAACAACATATCTTATTCCTAAAGTTCTACAATAATCTCTCTGGAAAATCAGAAACAAAACTTAATTGCATGGGTTATAGAAAATAAATTCAGAGCCTCATCAAATCTCTCATATGAAAGTCAGGGCATCACTTGGGAAGGAAAAGATGCTGAGATTTGGAATAGAACATTTGGGAAAACTTGGATAATGTTAAGAATGTTGAACATCTGAACACTCAGAAGTTGCTTTTCTAGTGGAAGAAGGCTTCCCTTCTGTGTTTTGGATTAGTCTTTTTTTATTAAGGTTCTTTAATTACTTTTCCTGGTATGGTTATCTTATAAGAAATACATCTTTTCTTCTCAAGATTTGCCTCAAGTATATTGTAACTAGGGTCAGTTCTTAGCATGCTTCAAGCAGTTATGCTCACAGTAACCTGGGAGAAAATATCTCATACTACAAAATGAATTGCAAAATGTTTATGCATGGAAAAAGTCAAATTTATTAATATGGCTGCACCTACCAGTGAATCTGAATGTAATATGTTGGTTGCAGCAGGTGGAAAGGTCTCTAGCATTTTACCCTGGTTGGTTGAGTAAAAATTTTTGACTCAATGGTCACTCAGTGGTTACTCAGTGAGGCTGAGATATCAGAACCTCCTTGGTATAATATAGAGGAAAGAATCCAAGGGCTTAAGGAAATAGGCAAGTTGGAATGGATTTATCATGTGCAACTGGTCCTTCCCGTATTGCTTTTTCTGAAAGGGCACTCCCTTCACTTGGCTACTGAGAAATTACATAGGTGAGAGGAACATTTGTATCTTTAAAATATGGGAAAAAATAAAATAAAATACGCAATATCTTTGATGCACCAGGTATAGTGTTGGAAGATGTTGTCACTGAGCTGAGCTCCTCATGAGAATAATGCAATATTTAACTGCTAGAGACTAAGTATACATTTAAACTGAAGTTTTAATCCACAGAAATATTTTGCAGGTGATAATAAATCTCATCTTCCTAAAAATAAGGTAAATGTGCAGACTAGCAGAACATTACTTGATGTAGAACAAGAAAAATCCTGAAGTGAAAGTGTTAGTTGCTCTGTCACATCCAACTCTGCGACTCCATGGACCATAGTGCACCAGCTCCATGGAATTCTCCAGGCAAGAATATTGGAGCAGTTTGCCATTCCATTAATCAGGGGATCTTTCAGGGAAACATGTCAAGCAGTGTGCCAAATTCATGATTCTAGTAACTTCAAAGGAAAATCATGTCTTCTTTCCTAATTCCTGACCGAAGGCAGTTCACAGACCAAGATTGAAGGGGTCTTTGGGGTCCACTGAAACACTGACATTGGGATCTACCATTTATCTTTCCTTCAGTCTTGTCAAAAGAGATCTGAGGCCAATTACTAGAGTAATTGTGCACTGGAAATAATGAAATATCTAAACTCTGAATTCTCAAGGCTTAGACAATGCCCAAGAGTTTAGATATTTCATACGGAACTTATGATAATCAGGTAATAATTGAAGTTAATTTCCAAGTTTGAATCGCCAAGTGCGTAAACCATGGAATCATCCTGCAGTTATTTCTCCAGTTCCTAAATGTGTAATTGACCTCTGGCAGACACACTTGGCATCTGACAGGATCTCTGCAGTGGGCCTCTGATCCAGGAAGTGAGGGCTGTTATGGCAGGAAGGGCAAGTGGAAGCCTCTGAACTTTCCCTCCCCACCAGGATATTTAACTGAAAGCAGCACTGCATTCCTGCAGAGAATTGCAGACATGCGTGCCACCATGAAATGTTTGAAAGATACAGGGTGGTGATGTGTTCACATTCCCATTTATCTTTTCCTGTTGGCTTGTACAGAAGGTGATGTGTCTTTGGAAATGACTGCATTATTTAAACTTAATCAGGCATAACTGTGATTATAGCTCCTGTTCCAGATATGGATTTTTTCCCTAAGTTCTTTTTCTTCAGAAATTGTGACCAGCCATCATTTTGAAGAATCCATTACAGGATGGACTGAACTGAATTGTGTGGTAGGAGTAGATCTGAGAAGTGCAATACTGGGGCCAAAGCGAACCATTTGGTACTTTGCCAAGATCTTTCCAGATCACTTTTTACTGTTTTATGTGCTGTAGTCTTATGCTCTTTTGCTTCCCAAAACCAGAAGTTATGGTCCTTATTTTTTTTATAACTGCCTTAAGGCTATTTGTGCCTTACATTGCTTGAATGAACATTAAGGAATGTCAGGGAATTTATATTTCCTTGTATGTGCCCAGTAACCGTACACTGACATGTTTGGGCATATGAAAGCCATTAGCTTCTGTGCCTTGGGTTTTAGTTTACACATCACTGTTCCCTGTGGGATCAACTTGAAGTTGCTTTATGCAGAATTTAATCTGAAACTGTATCCTTGCTGGGCTTTTACCCTTTCCCTATCCTCCTTGCTTTCACTCTCTTGCTAGTTTTCCACAGAAACACTCAAAAAGTTAATTGCATGTGAATCCTTGCCTTAGCATCTGCTTTGGGGGAAACAAACCTAAGATATCAGCAATTATCTATTGGAAAATACAATGGAAAAATATAATTCCATTCATAATAAAACAAAAATGTAAAATGCCTACAAGTAACAATATGAATTAAACTACAAAATGCTAGTGAGTGTCATTTAAAAGAAGGCTTGACAATGGTGATACAGGCTATGAACTTGTGTAGAAAGATTAAATATCATATAAATATTTTCTACTAAATTTATATAAAGATTAAAGCCACTTCAAAGTTATTCTAAAAATTTTGGAAAAATTAACACATAATACTATTCATCACATTAACACATAATACACATAATATATAACATCACATTAACACATTAATACATAATACTATTCATCATACTGAGATTACTATGTCAAAATTGTTATTGTAATGGTTATATCAGATTTATTTCTAATAAATCTTACAGTATTTTGAAAATATACTTGGCATGGTTAAAGGCATTATTTATAAAGTGAAAGATAAATAACTTCAAAGAAAACTTCTTACCAAAAAAATCAAAAGAAGGGTATGTTCTAGTTATATAATAATAAAACTAGCAACTACTTACTTAGTCTGTCATATATACATACCTATGGTATACACATATATCAAGACATATATGTTCAATCATTTAATCTTCACAACCTGTCAATAAATTATGTGTAGAGTTAGAGAAAAGGAAATCTATGTATAGATGTGTTAAGTAACTTGTTTAAGATCTTACAGGTAGAAATTGATTGGACTGGGATTTAACTCCAGACATTTTAAATTTAGATTCCACACTCTTAACCATTTTGCTATGTATCTGTATATGCTAACAACCCATTTACCAAAGACAATGAAAAAATTAGGACCCATCACAAGCAAGTCATTCTGTCATAAGGAAGACATATATCGCTACCAAAAGAGATATTTCAAAACTGTTTTGAAAGAGAGCAATGGAGGAGAATACTGTAAATCTGTTCAAAGTCATTATCCTGAGAACTAGCACTCAATGGATGTGGGAACAGGGCTCAATTGCATTATATTTCTAAAGTTTATTAAAACCATTTGTCTCATATGCCAGTTATCTCTGTATCTTCAACAGCCATTCCTGTATGATCAGTCCTCAAAATGCATTTAAAAATTTGAAATGGCAATTATTCTTTGCTCTTCTTTATCTTCTACTTTATCATCTACATTATTTACTAGCACTGAACAGAGATTTATTGATTTATTCAGGCTTACGGTAATGATTACAGATGTCTGGCTGAAAAATCTCTCTGCTAGTTTCATCTAGCTACAGAAGCAGAATCACCATAAAATATCTCCATCTATTCTGTCAAGCTATATGACTCACTCTGACTGTGGGTAGTTGAATGACCTACAGAATGATCATGGACATTTGACCTGTACCTAACATTCAGACCATCAGTTGACAAAATGAAGCAGATCTTGGTCCCAATCCAAGATTAGATTTAGTAATAAAAATTTAACTCATTTTTTGATAGCTCTTTCAATCACATATTCTAAAAGGCAGTATTGAGAAAAGCATACTCTTATTGAAGAGACATGCACTGCTTGTAGTCTTAAGTTATTTTTCTTTTAAAATTACTTTCATATCAGATATTATGTTTTTGTCATTATTATTTCTTTAATATTCACTTTTTCTTAAGTATTTAAAAATTAATTAGCTTCAAGTGCATATTTAAAAAATATAAACAATAGCAGTTTTATTTTTATCAATTATCTATAAATACTATACTCATTAACACCTATTGTTTCTTAGGCATAATGTTACAGTCATTTAAGTTTATTGAGATCGAATGTATTTCAATATCAATACATTTTTTCCATATAATTAGTGAAAAATGAATTGGCAGTTAACAGCTAATTATTCTATCCTTTCTGAAGGTGATGCTGTTATAATCGGTGAATAATAATAAGATCAGAGAATAAGCATTCTATATCTATTCTCTTAGTCTTGTCATCTTAATCTTAAAGTGAGGTTCATTGAAAAGTGAAAAGAGATGGGGTTAAATACAGGAACAAAAATAAATATGTTTTTCATTTGGTACAGTGAGAGGATTACCAATGAGGGTGATGACTTTGTACTTCTACTGATGAAAAATGGCTAACTGGTGAGGAGTGAACACTCTGGCAGGAAGCAGAAAGCAGACACATAATTCACAAACCAGACAGTGAGAGAGAAGCCTCAGAATAAAGATAAGCGTAGACAGATGTGTGTGTGGATGGCAGAGTGCACCGATAGAGGCTGTCGCCCTCATGGGAAGGCGAGGTATCAAGGCTTAGAGCACATTTCATCTGCAGATGCTAAAAAGCAACCTAAAATGTGAAAGAATATTTGGTTATAGAAAAGTGATGGAATTGTTTCCAAGAAGAATAATTAAGAGGCATTTTAAAATAGAGGAACAGTAGCTTCTGTTTCTCCTCATGCATTCTTAATAAAAGTTGGACTTAATTTGGTATTCAGTAGGGATGATCTTTGAAAACTTATTACCTATGTGCCCATTCACAGCATTATACACAGAAGGAAACTGAGGTGCAGGGAAGTGATGTAGCTTTCCAAGGTCCTGAAGCTGGATGGTGGCAAAACTGAAACGAATGGCAACACTTTTCAGATATCAGATTATATACAAGGGTTTATATTTTGGATACTAATGGCCTACCTTCACATAAAAAAAAAACCAAATTGTAAGGGTTTCAGTTTGGAGAAGCATTTATAATAATTACTCTACTTTGATGATTCTTATTTCAGTTCAACTCAGAACATTTCCCCCATACCCAATATATGTAAGCACTATGGTAAGGAGCAAAGTTTAAAAGAGGCACTGTCCTTGCATTGAAAGGGAGATTATAAACAATTCAGTTCAGTTCAGTTCAGTTGCTCAGTCATGTCCGACTCTTTGTGACCCCATGAATCGCAGCACACCAGGCCTCCCTGTCCATCACCAACTCCCAGAGTTTACTCAAACACATGTCCATCGAGTCGGTGATGCCATCCAGCCATCTCATCCTCTGTTTTCTCCTTCTCCTCCTGCCCCCAATCCCTCCCAGCATCAGGGTCTTTTCCAGTAAGAATTA
Organism: Odocoileus virginianus; assembly: GCF_023699985.2. NCBI lineage: Eukaryota > Metazoa > Chordata > Mammalia > Artiodactyla > Cervidae > Odocoileus > Odocoileus virginianus. Next base: position 29,018,097 of record NC_069688.1, read on the forward strand.
AGAGAGTCTAATACAGAAGTACATTTAGTATACCAATAGCTTTTTTCCCTATCTGTCTGATAATGAGATTTACCTGTGACATGTTAGAAATACAGAATCCTGTGTCTCTGTCTTGCAGATTCAGGATCTTAGATCTGGAGTGAAGGTTCTTCCAATTTTTAGTTAATATTCCAGATCATTCTTATGATTGGGCAGCTGGGTAGATATTACTGCCATATTTCCCAAGTTTGTTTACATATTGGAATCATCTAGTGAACTTGAAAAACTAATAATTCTTCTTTCCCACCCTCAGAAACTATCCTTTGATTTATTATTCTGAGGCATAGCCAGCAATTTAGATTTTTAAAAATCACCCAGATTATTCTGAGGAACAAACAATTGTGGGAACCACTTTACTATGCCATTGGGATGTGGTGCTTAAGAAAGGTATCATGAAGAAAATGCCCAAAACCTTTTTAAGCTCATACTGTCAAAAATTTACCACATGATAGGCACTTTTCATATATTAGGTTTTTCAATTTTTAAATAAACCTATCAGGTTAATACAATTATTATCTATATTTCATAGCTTAAAAAATATAGAAAACAAGCTCAAGCCCGTAGCCTGTAAAAGTGACTGAGCAGCTATTGAGAACTGGATTTTTCTGAATCCTTAGCCTGAGTGTTTGTCACTTTGCTAGGCCAACTTTCAGATGCAGCTTGAAGGACGGTAAAGTTTGAACTGACAGAAGTTGTGATGGAAGGCATTCCAAGGAAGGCACCAGTGTCAAGAGAGGGAGGAGGGAGTGTGACAAGTCAAGTCTGGAAGTTTGCCTCCAGATAATGGAGGGCCTTCAGTTCATTGATTGCTTGCCTAATCATCAGGACATTGGTTGGTCCACTGATTGGTTGATTAATTTATTCAGCTAGCTTACTGTCATTTTTAAACAACATTGCAAGCATTACACTGAGGGCAGTGACTGCAATCATGAAATTAAAAGATGCTTATTCCTTGAAAAGAAAGCTATGACAAACCCAGAAAGCTACTGAAAAGCAGAGACATCACTTTGACGACAAAGGTCCAGATAGACAAAGCTATGGTTTTTCCAGTAGTGACATACAAATGTGAGAGTTAGATGCTGAAGAATTGATGCTTTTGAATTGTCGTAAGGGGAAAACTCTTTTGAGAATCCTTTGGACAGCAAGGAAATCAAACCAGTCAATCCCAAAGGAAATCAACTCTGAATATTCATTGGAAGGACTGCTGCTGAAGCAGAAGCTCCAATCTTTTGGCCACCTGATGTGAAGAGTTGCCTCATTGGAAAAGACTCTGATGCTGAGAAAGACTGAAAGTAAAGGGAAAAGGGGCTAGCAGAAGATGAGATGGCTAGATAGTATTCCTGGCTCAGTGGACATGAATTTGAATAAACTCCAGGAGATAGTGGAGCACAGAGGAACCTGGTTTGCTGCAGTCCACGTGGTTGCAGAGAGTCAGACACGATTTAGTGTCCAAAAAACAAGTATTACATTGTAAAATTTTTTTTAAAAAAGCACTTTTAGATTGAACACATGAGTTAAACATTCACATAAACTTTTGACAATGAACTTGTTTCAATTTCTATTTTATTTCTGTTAACATGCTATAAAACTTACAATAAACATGTTGAGAACCAAGACATCATTACAGACAGAGTACTGAAGAGTGCTGAAAGTTCACTTCTGCTGGGCCTTTAAAAGATCAAATAAGCAGGAGTAGGAAGAAACCCTGGAGGCTCAGATGGCAAAGAATCCACCTGCAATGTGGGAGACCTGGGTTCAGTCCTTGAGCTGGGAAGATCCCCTAGAGGAGGCATGGCAACCCACTCCAGTATTCTGGACTGGAGAATCCCCATGGACTGAGAAGCCTGATGGGCTAAAGTTCATGGGGTCACAAGGGTCAGATATGACTGACTAAGCAATCTTACCGCAAAAATTATTGTACTGAAATTAGTAGAACTAGAGCTACATATATCAATAAGGATTAATTTTAAAAACAAAATTGAGGAAAAAAGTCTATAGATGGCTTGAAATATATTTTTATTTCTGCATGCATATATATTAAAATTTTAATCATATATGAAAATCAGTTCAGTTCATTTCAGTTCAGTTGCTCCTTTGTGTCTGACTCTTCGCCATCCCATGGACTGTAGCACACCAGGCTTCCCTGTCCAACACCAACTCCTGGAGCCTATTCAAATTCATGTCCATCAAGTCGGTGATGCCACCCAACCATCTGATCCTCTGTTGTCCCCTTCTCCTCCCATCTGCAATCTTTCTCTGCATCAGGGTCTTTTCAAATGAGTTGATTCTTTGCATCAGGTGGCCAAAGTATCAGAGTTTCTGCTTCAACATCAGTCCTTCCAATTAATATTCAGAACTGATTTTCTTTAGGATGGACTGTTTGAATCTTCTTGCAGTCCAAGGGACTCTCAAGAGTCTTCTGCAACACCACAGTTCAAAAGCATCAATTCTTCAGCACTCAGCTTCCTTTATAGTCCAACTCTCACATCCATACATGACCACCAGAAGAACCATAGCTTCGACTAGATGGACATTTGTTGGCAAAGTAATGTCTCTGCTTTTTAATATGCTATCTAGGTTGATCATAGCTTTTCTTCCAAGGAGCAAGTGTCTTTTAATTTCATGGCTGCAGTCAACATCTACAGTAATTTTGGAACCCGAAAGTATAAAGTATCTCACCATTTCCATTTTTTCCCCATCTATTTGCCATGAAGTGATGGGACCAGATGTGATGATCTTAGTTTTCTGAATGTTGAGTTTTAAGTCAACTTTTTCATTCTCCTCTTTCACTTTCATCAAGAGGCTCTTTAGTTCCTCTTCACTTTCTGCCATAAGGGTGGTGTCATCTGGGTATCTGAGGTTATTGATATTTCTTGCAGCAATCTTGATTCCAGTTTGTGCTTCACCCAGCCCGGCATTTCTAATGATGTATCCTGCATATAAGTTAAATAAGCAGGGTGACAGTATATAGCCTGATGTACTCTGTTTCCTATTTGGAACCAGTCTGTTATTCCAGGTCCAGTTCTAACTGTTGCTTCTTTGACCTGCAAACAGATTTCTCAGGAGGCAGGTAATGTGGTCTGGTATTCCCATCTCTTGAACCATTCTCCAGTTTGTTGTAGTCCACACAGTCAGAGGCTTTGACATAGTCAATAAAGCAAAAGTAGATGTTTTTCTGGAACTCTCATGCTTTTTTGATGATGCAGAGTATTTGGCAATTTGATCTCTGGTTCCTCTGCCTTTGCTAAATCCAGTTTGAACTTTTGGAAGTTCGCGGTTCACATACTGTTGAAGCCTGGCTTGGAGAATTTTGAGCATTACTTTACTAGCATGTGAGATGAGTGTAATTGTGTGCTAGTTTGAACATTCTTTGGCATTGCCTTTCTTTGGGATTGGAAAGAATACTGATCTTTTCCAGTCTGTGGCCACTGCTGAGTTTTCCAGATTTGTTGACATATTGAGTGCAGCACTTTGACAGCATTATCTTTTAGTATTTGAAATAGCTCAACTGGGATTACATCACTTCCACTAGCTTTGTTCATAGTGATGCTTCCTAAGACCCACTTAACTTCACCCTTCAGAATGTCTGACTCTAGGTGAGTGATCACACCATCATGGTTACCTGAGTCATGAAAAGCTTTTTTGTATAGTTCTTCTATGTATTCTTGCCATCTCTTCTTAATATATTTTGCTTCTGTTAGGTCCATACTATTTATGTCCTTTATTGTGCTCATATTTGCATGAAATGTTCCCTTGGTATCTAATTTTCTTAAAGAGATCTCTAGTCTTTCCCATTCTATTGTTTTCCTCTATGTCTTGCATTGATTGCTGAGGAAGGCTTTCTTATCTCTCCTTGCTATTTTTTGGAACTCTGAATTCAAATGGGTATATCTTTCCTTCCATGGGACTTTCCTGGTGGCTCAGATGGTAAAGCATCTGCCTACAATGCGGGAGACCCAGGTTCAATCCCTGGGTTGGGAAGGTCTCCTGGAGAGGAGAAGAAAATGGCAACCCACTCCAGTATTCTTGCCTGGAAAATCCCATAGACGGAGGAGCCTAGTGGGCTACAGCCCATGGGGTCGCAAAGAGTCGGACACGACTGAACAACTTCACTCACTTTATATCTTTCCTTTTCTCCTTCACCTTTAACTTCTCTTCTTTTCTCAGCTATTTTTAAGGCCTATTTTTAAATTTTAAAAGTATATGACAATGATAAATACAAAATTCATAGTAGGGATGCTGTGGCTGATTTTATTTTCTAGTTATGGCCACAGTAATATTCTCATCCCAAATATTCTTATGATGTGCCTGTCATTTTCTTTCATTTGGTATTACATTTATGCTCATTTACCATGAACTTGACTGGATCTGTGTGACTATCACAAACAGTGAATATGCCTCCAAATGATTTCAGCCTCTCATAGTCACCTCCAGGCTTGAAGTCTTCCCAGCTGATACTCCAGACATCATGGAACAGAGTTAAGGCATCCTCACTGAACCCTTTCCCAAATTCTGATATATAGAATCCACAAAATATATAAAACCATTATTTTTTAAAAGACCAGTGATATATGACTTAAAAAATACACGAGTAATTTTTGTTCTTTTTAGGAAATAGGTCCCTGGAGCTTTCTAGACTACACAAGTGGCATTGACATCTATCCCTAAGCAAAATGCTTCCTATATGACACTACTTTATATTGAGTGCTATTTTATTTCAGTATAATTTGAGTTCTTCAGATTATCAGAGAAAATGCAGCTGGGTGTTGTTTGTCAAAGACAGCTAATCTCCCTTTTTACAAGACTGTTTTTTTGTAGGCCATGGAGAAAGTAGAGAATGTTTGGTAGCAAGAGGAAGGGGATTTTGGAGATTCTGAGTATTGAATCTTTCTGGGAGAAGAGTTTCCTGGGTACAGAATTGTATTTTCTCTGTTGATTATAAAGTTACTGACTTTTTCATCAATTGTGTGCATATGCATGGTCGTATGATGTACTCTGTATCAGTACCAACAAACCAGCACCAAGATAGATAAGACACCAAAGTGACTCCATCAAAGTATTTTGGTCAATTAGCTTTTTCATGTGAAGGAACTAAATGTCAATGGGATGATGATACTAATGTTAGGTATTACGTTTAGAATTTGCGAATGCACATGTGAATTCAATTATTCTTCATTTATCAAATATGTTTTTAAGTGTTTGTAATGTGTCAAGCAGTGCACCACACAGTGAAGTTACAGAGTGAGCAAAAAATAACTTTTCCTGTTCTCCGTGATCTTGCAATCTAGTGGGGAAGACAATCAAATAACTATATAAATGTACAATGGATATACATTGAATGTCATTTATTCAGTTCAGTTCAATCACTCAGTCGTGTCTGACTCTTTGTGACCCCGTGAACCGTGGTATGCCAGGCCTTCCTGTCCATCACCAACTCCCGGAGTTTACCCAAACTCATGTCCATGGAGTCGGTGATGCCATTTAACCATCTCATCCTCTGTCATCCCCTTCTCCTACCCTCAATCTTTCCCAGCATCAGGGTCTTTTCAAATGAGTCAGCTCTTTGCATCAGGTGGCCAAATTATTGGAGTTTCAGCTTCAACATCAGTTCTTCCAATACATTGTCTAATAAATACAAGGCATGTGGGTTCATCATTCAGTCATATCTGACTCTTTGTGACCCCATGGACTGTAGCCTGCCAGACTCCTCTGTCCATAGAATTCTCCAGGCAAGAATAACTGGAGCGGGTGGCCATTCCCTTCTCCAGGGATTTTCTTGGCCCAGGGATTGAACTGGAGTCTCCTGCATTGTAGGCATATTCTTTACCATCTGAGCCACAAAGGAAGCCCAGTAAATATAATAGTACATGCAGATTAAGAAGCACCCAATTTAGTGAAGAATATATTGGTTATAATATAATATATTGTTATATTTATAATGTAAAGTTAAGAATATGTATGAGGGAAATCAAATTACCTGTTTACATAATGAGAAATGAAGTTTAACTTTTCAGCACATTGTCTAGTATAGAGGTTGTGTGGGGGGTCCAAAAGTATGCAGAAAGCTATGACAAAACAGCCATTCTGTCATCTGTCAGCATCTCTATTAGGTATTTGGTTCAATTATCTAGTAGAGAAGAATAATGAGGAGAAAATACAAGAAGAGCTATTTTATGATCCTGGATATAGATCATTTAAAAAATGCTATTTGTGAATTTAATACTAAAATGGGTTTATTATTTATAAAAAACTGGAAATAATTTGATCATCCTAAGGATGTATGTTAGATTTATAGTTTGCTTTTTAAATTAATTGAAAAATGAAATTGAACTTATTTCTTTAACTTAAAAAGCACAGTGAACATAGTCATTATAAAAAAACAAAAACTCAGCAAAGGTCATATTTGAACAGTGCTTGGAATCCTGTTGCATTGAACTTATAGACCAGTAACACTGCATCTTATTTATCTGAAGCTTTGCAAAGACGCAGCATAAGGCCTCTTTCCAAGCTCAGGTTTCACTGTGGATTTCAAAAGAGTTGTCACAAAGCAATCTCCTACAAAAATCTCTCATCCAAATTCCACAAAGTCGAGTGTAACACACTCTGTAATTGAATCTTTATCCAGCATGGAGATGAGATGCCTTCTGATCTAGTATTACCAGTAAAAGCTTGTAACTGGTTACTAAGAACAGTTACCTTAGATCAAGAACATGATCCGAGAGACAGCAAGCGTGTGTACATGCATCCGTTTTATGAAGCTGAAATCCAATCTATGGCATTCATAGTTTCTCAAAGTTATCATAAAAAGCATCAAGCTAGAGGTAACATGGAATGGTATTTTTATCTTGAATGTGTTATAATGCATTTGCTTCTCAGTTCTTTAAATATTAAAAGAGATTCTTATTAATCACTGGATTCTTCAACTCTCACTAGATAAAATGGAAAAGTTTTAGGAAATAAGGGGGACAGTAATTCTAACATATCAGAGGAAAATAAGCATTACAGTACATGGTATTATGAACTTAGGTTTTCTTGCCATTGTGAAGACTTTGCACATTTCCTTCCATCTTTGACATGTACAATTGTGAAGGTAATAATGCTTAAAATGACTCTACTGTAAAATTTCCCATTGTCTGATTAACACTGTTGTATTAGATGGCTAGAAGTAAAATAGATGCAACTTTATCTATTTTTTTTTTAAAGCGGAAAAAGTATTCTTGTCAGATTGCTTCACATTTTTTAAAGAACTCTCAAATACAAAGTCTTCATTCATCCTCCAAACTTCAAAGCAAGTTGTAGGTAGTTGAGGTATCATGGCTCCTCTGAACATGAAGAAATTGGTGCCCTGAAAATTCAAGTGGTTTTCCTGAAATCATATAGTAATCTAAGTGCCCTGATTCTTCAAACTATTCCTTTCTCTGGGATGAATTTATGCAGAAAGAGAAGCTATCTCTTAAAATGACTTTATTAGATTGCTAGGACTGCCATACCCAAGTACTACAAACTGGGTGGCTTAAACAATAGGAATGAATTGTCTCACTGTTCTGAGGGCAAAACTTCCAAAATCAAGGTGTTGGTAGGGTTGGTTCCTCCAAGAGCTCTGAAAACCAGATCAGTTCTAAGCCTGCCTCCTTGGCTTATAGATGACTGTCTTCATGTTCACATGGTTTTCTCTCTATAACTTCACATCCTCTCTCTGTGTATATGTGTGTCCAAGCTTTTTTATATATATAAAAACACCAGTCATACTGAATTAAGACTTATCCTAGTGACCTCATTTTACCTTATTACCTCTGCAAAGACCCTATTTCCAAATAAGATCACATAGTGACATACCAGAGGTTAGGACTTCAACATACAAATTTTGGTGGGACACAATGCAGCCCATAACAATGACCTTTAGCTTCATATCCAAGAATGTGATATGGTTGATCTACAAACTGCTAGCAAGTTATATGCTGGGATTGAAGGGGGAATGTCTGCCTTTCTTCTAGAAGACCTGCTCTTCTAGAAGACCTGCTCTCTAGAAGAGAGCATTTCTTCTATAAGACCTGCTCGTCTATAAAGATCAGTCCTCAGCAGTCACTTTGGCACCATGTGAAACTGTCCCCTTGACCAGTCAAATATTCCTCCATGTGCATGTGATTCAGCTGAAGTAATCAGATTTTCCTGGGAATATTAAATTGGTGGACCATGAGCCACTGGTCTGTTTGAGCTCTGGTGCAGTTCTTTAGTTTCTTAGTCCATGGTTGTTGATATTTTCTTTAGGATTCTGTGAGAATCTATGAGATTCAATCCTAAAAGACATCAACCCTTTAGGTGTTGATATTTGCTGGGAGGACTGATACTGAAGCTGAAGTTCCAAGCCACCTGATGTGAAGACCTGACTCAATGGAAAAGACCCTGATGCTGGGAAAGAATGTAGGCAACTGGAGAAGGGGGTGGCCAAGGATGAGGTGATTAGTAGCATCACTGACTTGACGGATGTGAATTTGAGCAAACTCTGGGAGATAATGAAAGACAGAGGAGCCTGGCATGCTACAATCCATAAGGTCACAAAGGATTGGACATGACTTATCAACTGAACAACAATTATGAGAACCCTATTATATTTTCAGTATACTCTTCTCCTTTTATTCCCTTCTTTTCTCTTTTCCTCCCTCCATCCACCCTTCCCCGCTTTGGTTACTTGTGTGTGTGTGTCTAAAACAACTTAAAGTTCACCTCTCATAACAACAGCAAAGCTTGTTTACAAAGGGGGCAGCTTACTAGATTTGTGTTATCAAAATTTTTTTTTAATAAACACCTTCCTCAAATCCTAGTACACAATGAAGAAGAAGGATCTGTGTGTCTCCCCAGGTACTCCTCCAAGTTTTGTCTTACGCTTTACTTTCCTTCCTTCTGCTCCCACAATCAGCCACTGAAGGGTGTGTCTGGAGCTCCAAGGCTGTATAAACCATGACTTGAAAACCGTGACAGTAGCTTCATTTCTCCTTCATTGCTAGAATTGCTTTATTCCCCTCTGTATAGCCAACAACTCATTGATTTCATTAGAAAATGACTTAGTTTAAGAAAATGATTTTCTCTCTATAAGTAGCCATTATCAAAAATATGGCCCTAGAAAGAAGTCAGGCAGAGCCAATGAATTTCCTAAAATATGAGAATATGCTTTGATGTGAACTGTACTTTGAAATCCCAGAGTGCAATTTCCAGCAAAGTTCTTAAGAGAGAAGAGTTTTCATATTTCTGACTGTACTCTTTTTTTTTTTTAATTTCCAGGGGCTATTTGTCATTTTCAGTAACATAGAATTTGATAAATGAGGGAAAGTAGAATCTAATTACAAATAATTGATCACTATTATGAAAGAAATTTTTTTAATACATGAAAGGAACTTCTATTGATTGAGCAAAATATTCTAGTAATTGTTAATATCTTTTTTTTTTGCGAGGAACAATTGATTGAAGTCTACTGAAATGCTTAGGACATGCAGAAGATGTAGAGAATAAAATGATCTCATTAGTGGGATCTTGCTTTAATTTTTAAATGTTGAATATTTATATTCAAAAAAGATCTTCCTAAATGAACTGTGCATGTGGGGTTGTCTGTAGAGGTGGGATTAGTGTCTAGATGTGGTATTGTTGTTGTCGCTCAGTTGCTAAATTGTGTCCAACTCTTTGAGATTCCATGAACTGTAGCATGCTAGGTTCCTCTATCCTTCACTATCTCCCTGAGTTTGCTCAAACTCATGTCCCTTGAGTCAGTGATGCCATCCAACCATCTCATCCTCTGTCACCCCCTGCTCCTCTTGCCCTCAATCTTTCCCAGCATCAGGGTCTTTCCCAATGATTTAGCTCTTTGCATCAGATGGCCAAAATATGTATGAAGTGAAGTGTAGTGAAAGTCCCTCAGTCATGTCCAAACTTTGCAACCCTGTGGGCCGTAGAGTCCATGGAATTCTCCAGGCCAGAATACTGGAGAGCGTAGCTGTTCCCTTCTCCAGGGGATCTTCCCATAGAGAAAGATAAATCAGGTGGGATGTAATCATCATTTCAAAGAACTAATCATCCTGCCAATGATCCTGACTTGCTCCATTGGTCCTTATTCCCAGTAAGAATGCATTACTATGTTTCATCTTTAATTGGTTATTCCTTTTTTAATTAAAACAATCACTTGGCATGAATTAGGAGGCCTGAACTGCTTTTGACTATCTAAATGTACTTACTGGGCTTTAGATTCCTACTCTGTAAAATAAAGGGTCTAAATTGTAATATTTTATATTTCTTCTGATTTTGGAAAGCATGACCAGTAAGTCAGTTTCTGATCAGTGATGTCACACCACACAGCTCCAGGTGGCACTCTGCATGTAGAGCACACGGCAGCCCAGATCTGATGAGTCAATATTTTAATTAATTATATCTTGTTCTCATTGCAGTTAATTAGTATCATGGCCAGATTTTACTAAGCATACTGAATTTAATTTAGAGACACATAAATCACTGACAAATCCTTTGGCATTTCAATATAAGAGATACTAAATTTCTCAATGTATCTTTTGATGTTACTTCTACTTTGAAAAATGAATTAGCCAGGAATCAAAATTAAATAAGGAAAAGCATGTGAAATCAGGGAGAGAATGTTTTATGTATATATATGTGTATATACTTATATATATTATAACAATCCATTTCCTAGACTAGGAAATATTTGTTCTTTTTTTCCATGGCCAAGTCTTTCTTGGAAGGTAAATAATAAAGAACAAATGTAGCACAAGTAAAAAAATTCTTCCTTCAGTCCTTCTGTGGGGAGTAGGCATGTCTTCTTGTTAGATTTTAGGTTTTTTTTTTTTTAAGATTTTTTTATGTAGACCATTTATTTTTTTATTTTTAAAATTATTATTATTTTTTAAAATGTGGACCATTTTTAAAGTCTTCATTGAATTTGTGATAATACTACTCCAGTTTTATGTTTTGATTTTTTGACTGTGAGGTCTGTGGGATCTTAGTTCCCCAACAAGGGATCATAAACGTACCCCCACCTTCTGCATTGGGAGGTGAAATTTTAACCACTGGACCACCAGGACAGCTCCTGAATTTTTTTTTTTTAAGCCATCATTCCTGGACCAATCTGCAGCATCCACCAGCTACTTCTAATATTATGGCTCTAGTTTGGTTCTCCTCATAGAATTTATTACAATTCCATGCTTTTGGCTATTCATTTATCTATTATTCTCTAGCTCTACATGATTACAAGGACATTGCCTATCTGGTTCATTGTTGTATCCTCAATGTTTAGAATAGGGCCACATAGCAGATAGACCGTTGATGTTTGTTGAAAAAATGAATGCGGATAGTCTCCTGCCTGGCCTGACATGACTGAACTAATCTTTTAAAGGAAAGAGATCTGGCTGATGTTTAGAGAGCAAACTCCAAGGGGCAAGGTTGGAGGCCGGGAGATGAGTAAGAAAACTACTGGTATTGACATATATACTCTACTTTGCGTGAAATAGATAGCTAGTGGAAAGCTGCTTAATAGCACAAGAGCTCAGCGCTGTCCTCTGTGATGACCTAGAAGGGTGGGATGGGGGGTGGAGTGGGAGGGAGGCTCAAGAGGGAAGGCATGTGTGTACACACATAACTGATTCACGTAGCTACACAGCAGAAACTAACACAACATTGTAAAGCAATCAGACTCCAACTTAAAGAAATTAAAAAATAAACAGCAAAAAAGCAACAAAGCAATAACACAAAAATATAGCAAAAAAATGTTTTAAAAAAAGAAAGCAAGAAACACAGAAAACCACAGACTGATCACATTTATGAATAGCAATGGAAAAATTATGAATAAAAGATTAACAAAAAGCTTAAGTAGTACAGTGAAAGAATATTATATCACACAAAAAAGTAAACTACTGCAGTGGTTCAGGCAAGATATAGTGTTATACTTAACTAGAGTGGTGGTAAAATTGGTAAGTAGTGATTCAATTCTATATATTATACATATTTTGATATTCAAATCATCAAAATTGGATGATGGATTGGATGTAATATGTAAGATATAAAGAAGAGTTGGGGATGTTTCCAGGGATTTTCATCTAAGTACCTGGATAAATGGATTTGTTATTAAATAAGGAATTATAGGAAATGTTGGAAAGGAGGATTATTCTTTTCATTAAAAAATTTTTGGTGCATATAGTGTTCTTAAAATCAAGTGGTCAGTTTTTAAAATATTGACTTTCAAAAAGTTGAATTTCAAAAGAGTGCAAAAGTGGAACATTTTTAAAAACTGAAGCTTCTCTGTACCTGTGCTTCTTAATTTAGTTTTTATTATCTTCATGTGTCATAGGTGGTGCTAGTGGTAAAAAAAACCTGCCTACCGATGAAGGTGATGTAAGAGACGTGGGTTCGATCCCTGGGTCAGGAAGATCCCCTGGCGAAGGGAATGACAACCCGCTCCAGTATTCTTTCCTGCAGAATCTTATGGACAGAGGAGCCTAGAGGGTTATAGTCCAAAGGGTCACAGAGAGTAGGACACAACTGAAGTGACTTAGCACACATACTCATTTTTTAAAAAATAATTTTACTTATTTATTTTTGGCAGTGCTAGGTCTTCATTGATATGGGGTTTTGTTCTCTAGTTGCAGTGAGTAGGGGCTACTCTCTAGTTGAGGTGCATGTGATTCTCAATGCAGTGGCTTCTCTTTTGCAGAGCATGGGCTTTAGGGCACGTGGGCCTCAGTAGTTGTGGTTCTTGGGCTCTAGAATATAGGCTCGATAGTTGTGACCCATGGGCTTAGTTGCTCCAAGGCATATGGAATCCTTCTGGGTCAGGGATCGAACCCATGTCTTCTGCAATGGGAAGCAGAGACTTTATCACTGAACTACCAGGAAAGTTCCATGTGTCTGCTTTTATTACTAGTATGTGATTATATACTCCAAATTATATACGTCTTTGACATTTTAAAATTCTACACAATGGATATGATACTAGATAATATGACCACTATTTTCTCTCCATATTGGATTCCATAAGGTATATCCAGGCTATACATGTATCTGGGTTTCCCTAGTATCTCAGCTGGTAACGCTTGCAATGTGGGACACCTGGATTTGATCTTGGGTTGGGAAGATCCCCTGGAGGAGGGTATGGCAACCCACTCCAGCATCCTTGCCTGGAGAATCCCATGGACAGAGGTACCTGGAGGGCTACAGTCCATGCGGTGGCAAAGAGTCGGACATGACTGAGCAGCTAATCACAGCACAGCATACATGTATCTATTTTATTCATCAAACTATGGTAGTCTATGCTGTTGAATAAATAATATTAATATATTCTCCTTATAATAGATATTTAAGCAGTTTCATTTATCTATCATAAACATGCTGTTAGACATTCTTGTACATGTATTACTGTGAACATGTGCTAGAGTTTCTCCAGGAGTTGTATCTAGAAGGTAGCCTACTGGATTGAAGGATATACATCTGTAGACATGGTTGAATTGCTGTATGTGTTATATCATTTTATTCTTCCATTAGCCTCCTTGAGAGTTTGTAATTTCCATACCAACATCAATGTGATTTTAATTTTTTCAGACATTTTTTTCCTTTTACCAGTCTAATGAATTGGAAATTATACTCATTGTGTTTTACTCTGTTTCTATTATTTCTACTGAGTTGGTGTACTTTTCTATGTTCATGAATATTCTATTGTTCTTTTTCTGTAAATTTCGTGTTCACATCCTTTGTTGATTTTTATATTTGCTTATTGATAGTTTTATTATTAATTTATAAGAGCTCTTCTCTCTCTTACTTTATTTTTCTTTCCTTTCTGGGTGTTAATTCTTGATTGGTTAGGTGTATTGCTAATAATATCCCTGAGCCGATTGCTTCTCTTATTTGTTAAGAGTTTTAGACAATTAGAAAATTAATGTATTTATGCAGCACAAATTTCAGAGTAGTTGTTCTAAGATTGGTAAATTTGGTAACCAGCATTCATCAAGGATACAGATTCTTTCTGTCCTTCAGCTCCATCATGCTTAAGGTATCTTTTTCGCCCTCTCTTGTCCCCCTCCTTGTCACTGAGGCACCGTGTCCAAATATGAAAAACTTTACTAGAAAAATTGCCAGTGTAATGTTTTAAAGCAAGTACTCATCTTTTCTGAAGTACACCTATCGCATATCCCATGTACTATTCATTGGTTCAGAGGCTACCTGAAAACCAATCAAAAGCAGAGAGAAAGGTAAGAATCAATCATTCATACAGGCTTCCAAGAATTTACTCCTGAGCTGGGAATGGTGTACCTTTCTTTGAGAAATAAGAATTTGAACATCTTCCCATAAGAAAGATGGGAATTAAAAAAGAAAGAAAGATGGGAATTAGTGCTTACCTTGTAGGCAACAAAAAGTGAATGCTATGGTTCTATTAATACTTTTCAGCTATTGTGAATGGGAAAGTCAGTTGTATTTTCTAAGCATTTGTTACTTTATAATATTAATAATTATTCTTTTTATACAAAAACAGCATTTCTTTACTATTTCATCATCCTTCAGTGGTAGAGTATGTCTTGTTAGGTAATTGGTAAGAAGTCCCTTTGCTATCCTACTGTAGCCTAAAACATTAAATCTAGTTTAATATTCTTTTATTATGGAAACCAAAAATCAGATTTGAATCCTGCTGAAGTATATTGCAGCTACTAGTGATCCAGTCTCATAATACACACAGTATTCACAATATGCCCCATTCACAATTGATCACAAAAGGGAAAATAAGGTTGTAATTGATGTATACATACTCAGTTCAGTTCAGTTCAGTCACTCAGTCATGTCCGACTCTTTGTGACCCCATGAATCACAGCACGCCAGGCCTCCCTGTCCATCACAAACTCCCTGAGTTTATTCAAACTCATGCCCATTGAGTCTGTGATGCCATCCAGCCATCTCATCCTCTGTCGTCCCCTTCTCCTCCTGCCCCCAATCCCTGCCAGCATCAGGGTCTTTCCCAATGAGTCAACTCTTCGCATCAGGTGGCCAAAGTACTGGAGTTTCAGCTTCAGCATCAGTCCTTCCAATGAACACCCAGGACTGATCTCCTTTAGGATGGACTGGTTGGATCTCCTTGCAGTCCAAGGGACTCTCAGGCGTCTTCTCCAACACCACAGTTCAAAAGCATCAATTTTTTGGCGTTCAGCTTTCTTCACAGTCCAACTCTCACATGCATACATGACCACTGGAAAAACCATAGCCTTGACTAGACGGACCTTTGTTGGCAAAGTAATGTCTCTGCTTTTTAATATGCTATCTAAATTGGTCATAACTTTCCTTCCAAGGAGTAAGTGTCTTTTAATTTCATGGCTGCAGTCACCATCCGCAGTGATTTTGGAGCTCCCCAAAAATAAAGTCTGACACTGTTTCCACTGTCTCCCCATCTATTTCCCATGAGGTGATGGGACCAGATGCCATGATCTTAGTTTTCTGAATGTTAAGCTTTAAGCCAACTTTTTCACTCTCCTCTTTCACTTTCATCAAGAGGATTGTATACATACTACTATATGTAAAATAGATAATCAATGAGGACCTGCTGAATAGCACAGGGAACTCTATTCACTACTCTGTAATGGCCTAAAAGAATCTAAAAAACAGTGGATATATGCATCACTGATTCACTTTGCTGTATACCTGAGCCTAACACAACACTGTAAGTCAACTATACTCCTATAAAAACCAGGGATAAAAAAGATTGAGACTAAATCTTGTACTTAAAACCCAGTAAGTGTTGCTTTCTGAAGATTTTTTTTTTTCATCTTGTGTATCCAAGTCCTTCTGGACCAAAAGATAAAATTTTATACAGTTCATGTAAATGGCACATACAGATTACATTCTAGAATTATTGTTAAATGCCTTTTAAAAAGTCAGAAACATTCAGTGTCATTCAAAGCTTGTCCCTACCCTGTGGCTTCCTGGAGAATTAAACTGCAATCTGAAAACTTCAGTAAGCCCGTGTTAAATTAGTACCTTTATTTGTTTTTTCCTTTCTTGGCAAAAGGAAGATTAATGTCCCTTTTGTTTTGCACTCAATATAGCTTTTCTTACAGGAATGTGGTGTTTAAATCAAAATTCCGTTTAGACGCTTTTCACCTCTCCTCTTGTTTCCCTCCCTCTTAATTTTTTTTTCCCCAAGTAAGCAACCATCTACTCCAGTGTAATCCTCTCTCCATACCCTCTTTAAGCCTGTGATGCTGAATACTACAATCTTGAATCTCACTGCATAGGTGTGGGATGGGGGGAGAGTTCCACAAAGGTGGAAGCTAAGAGAAAACACCTATAGGGTCATTTTACAAATGGAATCACTAAAAAGCTGTGCTTCTTGCTGGGTAATAGCACAGAACCTTTAAATTGTAGAAATTAGAGACAGGAGACCCATCAGGCCACCTTGTCCCCCTCCTATAGCAGCTTTATGCACCCCACGTGAAATGACATGAGCAGTGAAACATCTCAGGCAGCCCTGGGGAGACTCTACTGTCCCCTAATATGTCTTCCTGCTGAGAAAATGTTGCTGAGAGTAGTCCAGCTTTTCTTTTGCCTAATTTCACATTGTTCTGCTCTGCCATACCCTTTAAAAATGCAACCACCCTTTCTTTTGCTCCTCTGTCTTTAAAACCTATGACCTTGTAATACTACAACATTGTTATTATCTTCCCTTATAATTATTTGTGCCAAGCGATACAAATTTCCCTCTTAAAATACTGCCTTAGAAATCAGCCCTCATTGCTAAATTCATCTAAATCCCTACTGCTTTTCTAAAGGGTTAGTCATTACACCCCCATTCACTCTAATTCAGGAACTATGTTTCATATAATTTTATTTTGTGTATGTGTGTGCTTATAGAAATCAAGAAGTTTTGCTCATTTCTTATAGAAAATGACTGTGGTGCTCAAGCCAGTGACTGGACCTCACAATTTCACCATGAATCAGAAACTTGCTGTCAGTTCCTAAAGCCATGATTTATTTTTTTCCATCATTAAGTTTAGTATATCACAATTCTAGATTCTTCCTGGCTTTTCAGCCTGCTCAAATTCAAATATATATATGGACTTCCCTGATGGCTCAGTTGCTAAAGAATCTGCTTGTAATGCGAGAGGCCTGGGTTTGATCCCTGAGTTGGGAAGATCTCCTTTATGAAGGCATAACAACCCACTCCAGTATTCTTGCCTGGAGAAGCCCATGGATAGAGGAGCCTGGTGGGCTACAGTCCATAGGGTCACAGAGTTGGACACGACTGAGTGACTAAGCACACATATACATATATATACATGAATAAACATACTGCTATTTAACACCTTTTGCTCTGGGCAAAACCTGAGGATACTTACATGACCAACTCTTGAATAAGATGTTCCATCTACATGTATTAATATTTAAAAATGCCATGTGTTACACTGTCTTCTATGATAAAATCCACATTTTGCAGTTACAAAACTCTCATTTCAGCTAGCTTGGAAATGGAGAGAAAAAAATTCTCCACTATGGGCTTCCCTGGTGGCTCAGTGATAAAGAAATCCTTTTTCCAATGCAGGAGACGCGGGTTGGATCCCTGATCCAGGGAGATCTCACCGGCCGCAGAGAAAACTAAGGCCATGTGCCACAACTGCTGAGCCTGCGCTCCAGAGCCCGTGAGCAGCAGCTACGGAGCCCATGGGCCACAACGACTAAGGTCCGTGCACCCTAGGGCCTTTGTTCTGCAACAAGAAAAGCCACCGCAGTGAGAAGCCCACTCATGGCAAATAGAGAGTAGCCCTCATTCTCCACAACTAGAAAAAACACCCGTGCAGCAACAAAGACCTAGCAAGCCATAAACAAATAAATAAAATTATTTTTAAAAATGACCCCATGGACTGCAGCCCCCCAGGCCCCTCTGTCCATGGGGACTCTCCAGGAAAGAATACTGGAGTGGGTTGCCATGCCCTCCTCCAGGGGATCATCTCGACCCAGGGATCAAATCCAGGTCTCCCACATTATAGACAGATTCTTTACCATCTGAGTCACCAAGGAAGCCCACAAAGATGTTGGGGAGTGGGAAAACCCTCAGTTGAATCTTAAAGATCTGACTTTCATTCCAAAATAGCCTGCCAGTGGAAGGTGGAGAGGTTCTTGTGGTTATTTGCTTTTTCCACACTGGTTTCACCACCCCAGCATGCTGTCCCCAAGTCCTGCATTGCTTACTGCTTACTATCCTGATCCAAGAAAGGACATGCAGTCCTTCCCATAATGTCCAAGGGCAAGCATACAACATTTAAACAATACTGTGGTGAAGGATTTGGGGCAAACATAGGGACACACATAAAGAGAATCTTGCATGCAGAATATAACTTAAATTCTTGGAATTATAGGTGTCATTCCATATTAATTATTGGCCTAGCTCCAGTTGGAAATTTTCTGTTTCACTCAGGTCCCCAAAATGCAGGCACTAGGATGCTTCATACTTAAGATTCTTCTGAATCTAGAGAAGTGTGATGCTGAGACAGAAGATACTTAGCCTAGCCTTTGAAAATATGACTGAAAGTAGGAACTGAACTCTATTGCCCACACAGGACAGTGGCATCATGATGACAAGCTCTTATGACTGCTCTCAGAGGTGATTAGAATGCTTTGGGGTCAATTGCTGTGCTTCAGTTGTGTCCAACTCTGCGTAGTCCTATGGACTATAGCCGGCCAGGCTCCTCTATCCATGGGATTCTCCAGGGAAGAATACTGGACTGGGTTGCCATGCCCTCCTGCATGGGATCTTCCTGACCCAGGGATCAAACCCTGGTGTCCTGCATTGGCAGGTGGGCTTTTTACTGTGGTGCCACTGTTGTTGTTGTTGTTTAGTTGCTGAGTCTTATCTGACTCTTTGTGACCCCAGGGACTATAGCCTGCCAGGCTTCTCTATCCATGGCATTTCCCAGGCAAGAAATCTGGGGTGGGTTGCAATTCCCTTCTCCAGGGGATCTTCCTGACTCAGAGATCAAACCCAGGTCTCCTGTTTTGGCAAGTTAGTCCTTTACGACTGAAGTACCTGGGATGCTTTGGGTCAATAACACAGCATAAAACAAAACCTCCAACAAACTTGTCTCAGATTGCACTACTGTAAAAGGAAAGAAGGGACAGGAAAGGTGTTGCTGGAGCAGTGGGGACAGAAGGCTGGGGAGAAATGACTGGATCTGGAGAGACAGAGAGGAGGGAGAGAGAATTATGTATTGAGTGGTTGCTATGCCATGCAGGCACATACATGATGCCCATTATCTCATTTACTCATTACTGAAATGACTTGCAGGTACATAAACAGAAAACAGCTCTGACCCCCAGGCTTGTATCTTTCTATCCACACACCCCTTCACCATTTTTCAAAGACATGAGATTAATGAGACAATAATGTTGGTAAAGTGTTTCAATTTCCTTTGAGAAAAGAGTCATAAAATGTTATTGTTACTCTTATTATGGAAGCTCAATGAATGCTTTAGTAGTGCCATTGATGTAACTAATATTGCTCTCATTTATTTCATTTAGAGAAATAAAAGTCTAAAAATAGGAACAAGCATACTTATTGGCTTTTTATTTAGCTTAACTGCAACTTTTTGCAGATCAGGGTCTTGAAGGCAAAATCTATAAGCAAGGACACAGATGGTCTGAGGGGTAAATGTGAGAACCTAATGTCACCCAGGAGGTGCTCTTTCTAAAGTTTGGTTCTCCCAAGGAGTGAGAAAGGTGGATTAGTATGAAAGGCCTCAAACAGTCTCCTCAGTCTATAATTGTTAAGGAAAAATGTAGCAATAATTCTACTTTCTATGGAAATAACAATGGGCTCAATTCAGATAATTTTCTTCTCCAGGAGGGCACACATTTCCCCCTTTTTCTATGAAAGGGGTTAATTGTATTAATTATGAAAAACAAGATGATGTAAAGGACAGTAGCGCATTGTAAAGGCACACTGAGTTATGCACATATTCACGTACAAACAAAGACCCTGGCATAACTTATCCTAGTTTTGCCATTTTTCCAAGGTTTTTTATTGGGAAATCATTCAGTTCTTCAATATCACCAGCTGCAATTGTCGTTTAAGAATGGAAACATGAGAATTTGACCCAAGGGTTTAATGTAGCTATTAAAGGTTTAATTATCATTTGTCTAAGCTTGGACTTTATTATGTTCAGATGTTTTCAAAATACTCCACATTTTTTTTTAATTAGTAAAATTCTACACTTTGTTCAGTCATGTTGCGGACTGACTGGACCTTGCACAGAAAGAAGTGTTGATGTGATCATCCTGGTGTTTTTAGAAATGAAAACTGAGGCCTAGGGAAACTAAGGCAAGTGCTCAACCAAGGTTCCATCACTAGGGAAGTGGCAGGAGATGGTGCAGGGAGGGGTCAGAGTTTGAAAAATCGTATACCTCAGACTGGGGAGTTTGGATTTTCTTCTGTGGGCAGCAGAGGCTTTCGACCTGAGAAGTAATATGACCAATTCTTTGTCTTTTAAAGAAAAGAAATCTAGAGATGAGATGTATGATGGTCTTGACAAAGAAACTCTCAAGAATTTTGTTCTGGATGTTAAGTTGCAGAGCTATGTCAACAGTCCCAGTGACGTGACATGAGAATTCTCCGTGGGGAGTGGAGAGGGGACACAAGACAGATGAACAGGAGAAAAAACAATTTTGTTTCTATGCATTGAAGTCCCATAGAAATAGGATCCCCACAGTGACCCAAAGAGGCTGTTTATATGTGATTTTTAGACAAAGAAACAATTATTTGTGAAGATTTAACAAAACAAAGGGGTTTATACTTGGGGTAGCAGACTAAGGAGGAATTAAAAAGTTTGTTTATACCAGTTTTGTAGGCTTGAATTCCATGGCTGTAGTGATGAGATTGCTTTCCATACCCCTGGCATAGGGAGCATACCTTCATGTGGGAGGTTTATTTCCTCCTTTCAAGGGGAAAGAGTTGGGTCAGAGTGTGGTTGCCTTAATAATTTCCCCTAACTGTCTGTTTCTTATGACACTTTAATTCAAAATAATCCATATGCCATTGAGGCATATTTTGGGGGCAGCCGGCCCTGAGCCCCAACAGTGGTATGTCATTAAGTTAATTTGAGAACACACTCCTTTCACTGATTGTCTTCCATGCCCTGAGTTACTTAGGAACCTGGCATAAGATGATTGAGAAACACTTCCTACCATCAAGAATCTATGTGTTAGGCTGGGAAGACATAGGATTAAAAGCCTATTTAAGTTGATTCAGTTCAGTCACTCTGTCCAGTCCGACTCTTTGCAACCCCATGAACTGTAGCACACCAGGCTTCCCTGTCCATCACCAACTTCCGGAGCTTGCTCAAACTCATGTCCATCTAGTTGGCAATGCCATGCAACCATCTAATCTCTGTCATCCCCTTCTCCTCCCTTCAATCTTTCCCAGCATCAGGGTCTTTTCCAATGGATCTGTTCTTAGCATCAGGTGGCCAAAGTATTGGAGCTTCAGCTTCAGCATCAGTCTTTCCAATAAATATTCAGGACTGATTTTCTTTAAGATTGACTGGTTGGATCTCTTTGCTGCCCAATGGACTCTCAAGAGTCTTCTCCAACACCACAGTTCAAAAGTATCAATTCTTCGGCACTCAGCTTTCTTTATAGTCCAACTCTCACATCCATACATGACTACTGGAAAAACCATAGCCTTGACTAAATGGACATTTGTCAGTAAAGTAATGTCTCTGCTTTTGAATATGCTGTCTAGGTTGGTTATAACTTTTCTTCCAAAGAGGAAGAGTCTTTTAATTTCATGGCTGCAGTCACCATCCTTAGTGATTTTGGAGCCCAAGAAAATGGTCTGTCACTGATTCCATTGTTTTCCCCTCTCTTTCCATGAAGTGATTGGACCAGATGCCATGATCTTAGTATTTGAATGTTGATTTTTAAGCCAACTTTTTCACTCTCCTCTTTCACTTTCATCAAGAGGCTCTTTAGTTCTTCTTCACTTTCTGCCATAAGGGTGGTGTCACCTGCATATCTAGGTTATTGATATTTCTCCTGGCAATCTTGATTCCAACTCATGCTTCATCCAGCCTGGCACTTCTGCATGTAAGTTAAATAAACAGGGTGACAATATACAGCCTTGACTTACTCCTTTCCCTATTTGTAACCATTCCATTGTTCCATGTTGGGTTCTGTTGCTTCTTGACCTGTATACCTATTTTTTAGGAGGCAGGTAAGGAGACTTCCATGATGGTTCAGACGGTAAAGTGGTAAAGCCTACAATGCAGGACAGACGGCTTCAATCCCTGGGTTGGGAAGATCTCCTGGAGAAGGAAATGGCAATCCACTCCAGTACTCTGCCTGGAAAATTCCATGGATGGAGGACGCTGGTAGGCCCCAGTCCATGGGGTCGCAAAGAGTTGGACCTGACTGAGTGACTTTTCACCAAGGAGGTCTTATATTACCAACTCTTGAACCATTTTCCAGTTTGTTATGATCCACATAGTCAAAGGCTTTAGCATAGTCAATAAAGAAGAGGTAGATATTTTTCTGAAATTCTCTTGCTTTATCTATGATCACATGGATATTGGCAATTTGATCTCAGGTTCCTCTGCCTTTTCTAAATACAACTTGAGTATCTGGAATTTCTTAGTTCATGTACTGTTGAAGCCTGGCCTGGAGAATTTTGAGCATTACTTTGCTAGAGTGTGAGATGAGTGAAATTGTGCAATAGTTTGAACATTCTTTGGCATTGGAATTGGAATGAAAACTGACCTTTTCCAGTCCTGTGGCCACTGCTGAGTTATCCAGATTTGTTGGCATATTGAGTGCAGCACTTTCACAGCATCATCTTTCAGGATTTGTAATCGCTGGAATTCCATCACCTCCACTAACTATGTTTGTAGTGATGTTTCCTAAGACCCACTTGACTTCGCATTACAGGATATCTGAGTCTAGGTGAGTGATTACACCACCATGGTTATCTGAGTCATTTAGATTTTTTTGTAGAGTTCTTCTGTGTATTCTTGCCATGCCATCTTAACATCTTCTGCTTCTGTTAGGTCCCTACCACTTCTGTCTTTATTGTGCTCATCTTTGCATGAAATGTTCCAATGGTAGCTCTAATTTTCTTGAAGAGATCTCTAGTTTTTCCCATTGTATTGTTTTCCTCTACTTTTTTTGTGTTGATCACCGAGGAAGGCTTTCTTATCTCTCCTTGCTATTCTTTGGAACTCTGCATTCACATGGACGTATCTTTCCTTTTCTCCTTTGCCTTTTGCTTCTGTTTTCTCAGCTATTTGTAAGGCCTCCTTGGACAACCATTTTGCCTTTTTGCATTTCTTTTTCTTGGGCATGATCTTGATCCCTCTCTCATGTACAATGTCATGAACCTCCTTCATAGTTCTTCAGGCACTCTATCTGTCAGCTCTAATCCCTTGGATCTGTTTATCACTTCCACTGTATAATTGTAAGGAATTAGATTTAGGTCATACCTGAATGGTCTAGTGGTTTTCCCTACTTTCTTCAATTTAAGTCTGAACTTCGAAATAAAGAGTTCATGATCTGAGCCACAGTCAGCTCCTGGTCTTCTTTATGCTGACATTATAGAGCTTCTCCATCCTAGGGTGCAAAGAATATAATCAATCTGATTTCAGTATTCATCATCTGGTGATGTCCATGTGTAGAGTCATCTCTTGTGTTGTTGGAAGATGGTGTTTGCTATGACTAGTGCATCCTCTTGTCAATTAAGTCAAAAAGTCAATTATGCTGTAGTAAATGCAATAATGATTAATAATGCCACCCTTTAATCTTAAATAACTGGGACTCTCTAAGGCTTATTCATACTAGCCACTGGACTTAATCCTTCAGGCTTCTCTAACATAGATTGGATAGCTCAAACACCACAAACTTATTTCACACCATTCTGGAGTCCAAGAAGTTCAAGATCAAGGTCCTGATGTCTGATGGGGGCATGTACTTTCTGGTTTGATGATGGTGCCTTCTCATTGTATCCTCACATTGCAGTTGTTGTTTAGTGTCTAAGTTGAATCTGACCCTTTGGCACCACCATGGACTATAGCCCACCAGACTCCTCTGTCCATGGGATTTCACAGGCAGGAATACTGGAGTGGGTTGCCATTTCCTTCTCCAGGGGATCTTCCCTCCCCAGGAAGATCTAACCCTAACTCTAACCCTTGAACCTGTGTCTCCTGTGTTTTCTGCATTGGCAGGAGGCTTCTTTACCACTGAGCCACCAGAGAAGACTGTATCCTCACACAGTGTAGAACAGAAAGAGAGAGAAAGTAAACTCTAATGTTTTTTAAGGGACTCTGATTTTGTTCATCATAGCTCCATTCTTATGACCTAATTACCTCACAAAGGTCCATGTCCTAATATCATTCATGTTGAGAGGTGAGGATTTTAAAATATGACTTTTGGGGGATACAGACATTCATTCCATAGCAAGACTTCTAAATATTTTACATGAACAACCTTTTTATATCTTTATAACAATGTTAGTAATAATGATGCTATCATTATTCCCACTTTACATGTGAGAAGATAACGCACAGAAACATTAGGTAACTTGTCCAAAGCCATAGAACTGAATTCTAGAATGAATATTTAACTCCAAGTAGAGTCCACGCTATAGAACACTAAATGTGCTTTCTCTCTGATAGAGATATATGAAGTATATTCTGTATATGAAGAAAGATGCTAAGAATTTTGTTCTAGGTGTTAAGTTGAGCTGTACAGTATCAAAGTTTATTTTTTCCAGGAGACAACTGGGAATTTGGATTTAACAGGCTGGAAAATAGGTGAAAGCTAAGTGAAGAGGAAAGAATGAGCCTGTTGACGAAGGTGAAAGAGGAGCGTGAAAAAGCTAGCTTAAAATTCAACATTCAAAAAGCAAAGATCATGGCATCTGGTCCCGTTACTTCATGGCAAACAGATGGGGAAACAGTGGAAACAGTGACAGATTATTTTCTTGGTCTCGAAAGTCACTGAGGATGGTGATTTCGGCCATGAAATTAAAAGGCTCTTACTCCTTGGGAGAAAAGCTGTGACAAAATGCTGCTGCTGATGCTGCTTAGTTGCTTCAGTCATGTCCAGCTCTGTGAGACCCTATGGACCACAGCCTGCCAGGTGCCTCTGTCCATAGGATTCTCTAGGCAGGAGTACTGGAGTGGGTTGCCATGCCCTTCTCCAGGGGATCTTCCCAAACCAGTGACCGAACTCAGATCTCCTGCATTGCAGGCATATTCTTTACTGCTGCGCCACCAGGGAAGCCCTACAGAGTATTAAAAAGCAGAAACATCACTGTACCAACAAAGGTCCATGCTTTTCCCAGTAGTCATGTATGGATGTGAGATTGAACCCTAAAGAAAGCTGAATGCTGAAAAATTGATGCTTTCAAATTGTAGTGCTAGAGAAGACTCTTGAGAGTCTTTTGGATTGCAAGGAGATCAAACCAGTCAAACCTAAAGGAAATCAACTCTGAATATTCATTGGAAGGACTGAAGCTGAAGCTGAAACTCCAATACTTTGGTCATATGATGCGAAGAACTGACTCATTGGAAAAGATGGATGCTGGGAAAGATTGAAGGCCAGAAAAGAAGGGGATGTTGGAGGATGAGATGGTTGGATGACATCACCGATTTGATGGACATGAGTTTGAGCAAGCTCCAAGAGATAGTAAAGAACAAGAAATGTGGTTTGCTGTAGGCCAAGGGGTCCCAAAGAGTCAGACAGAACTGAGTGACTGAACAACAGCAAAGACATAATTGAAATTTGCTTATAGCTAAAAGCAATGTGAGGGTATTTCCAAGGTACAATCTTTGGTCCAAGTTTTAGAGCTCTCTAGTGTGGGAGACTAACACACAGAGATTGGACAAAGGATAAGCCAACAAAAAAAAGGATAGGAATGGTCACATGATCACCAGACAATGGAGACAGTGGAAAACAGATATCAGGGTAGATTACTAGAAAGAGTCAGTAAGAGTGAACAATGCCAAGTACTACAAGGAAGGTATGTAGGACTGAAAGTAGGTGATTAAATTTAGCAACTTAAAGATTTTTGTTGATTTGGGTGAGAACAATTTCTATTGTCTGATAGTGAGGATAGCTACACTGTAAAAGATTGAGAACAAAAGGTCATGCAAAAAGTGACTGATAATTTCTGTTTGAAGAAGGTAATTCATAGAAGAACATTATCATCTGTGAATGCCAGATCATCAGACAGAACCTGAAGAATAGGTTTTAAGAGGGGAATGGAAGAGATCATTGCAGCTACCATTCTTACAAATGATCAAAGTTAGTCTGTGGATTGGGATGGTCAATCAAATTGTCTAATTCTTGTACTTCGGCTCCATCAGAGAACCACTTAGCAATGTATCCTTAATATGCTTTCATTCATTAACTCTCTCATCCTCATTTATTCAGTAAACATCAAGCACTTGCTAAAGTGCTGTGCACACAGATTTGTATGTACATGCAAGTGTTGGTATGTGTTCAGAGGGATGGAGGACAGAATGAGTGTTAGGAGGGAAGGCTGACATGGAAGTCTGCCAGGCATATATTGTTGATCACAACGTTATAAAGCCAAAGAGAGCAAAAGGACACTGCCTGATCATTCAATTGTGTCAAGTCTACTGGGGCTAAAGGACTCATGGGACATAGCCTTGTTATTGGCAGGAGATAGAAAACTCCAATTCAGGACATAATTATGGAGGCTAGCTTGGATCAGATTTTATTTTTAAAAGTTAAAAAATAACTCTATATCTACATCACTACTTTTTAGGGTCAGTACTAGCAATACTAACATCACATGTTATCTTCTCTGAAAATCTGCATAACATTGTATTTATGAACATGGGATGCATATTCCATACAAAAGTAATTTTATTCACAAATTTCAGTATTCTCAAGTTAATATTTCATTATTTTAAATCTTTTATACTTTCTTATTGGAAACAGTAGTCACAATGCTTGTGCATAAAGATAGCATTGTTTCCTGTGGAAAGCTGCTGATTGAGATGGCTTAAGTAATAGCAGGGTTCTCCTTGGACCCTGAGCCAGTTCAGATGATGTAACTGCCTGTGAGACAAATGTCCTGCCATGTACTGGGAAAACAGCCTAAACTACAGTCAGTGCAGCTCTATGAACTCTCTACAGCAAACATTTCTCAGGAAGGAGAGTTAAAAAAAATAAAGGAAACATGTCATAAAAAGGAAAGTGGAATGAATGGAAGTCAGAGAAAGGCTAGGGAAGGAGGAAGAGGGAGTGGGGCCAACAGGAAGTCCTGGATGAAGAAGCACAGGATAAGAACCTCTTTGTTATGTCTGGCTTCAGCACCATGTATTTGAATAGACATGAAGCACTTACTTTGTTTCCATTTTTCCTATTGTGGCAGATGGTATGTGAAGTGTTAATGTGTTGTAGATTAAAACTCGAGACACTGAACAACACATATGGCTTTATTTTCCTGTGATGCCCCTTGCCCCTAAAGAGAGAAAACAGGAATGTTCGTCATTTGCTCTCGGCAATCTGCACAGAAAAACAGAAAACTAATATAGAATTTTCAACTTCTAATGTAAAATATGTTTGCATTTGTGTGGCTGAGATGTGAGAAGGATCCCTGAGAAATGTGGGGGAAGAAGAAAACTGACATGTTCTTTATGAGGGTCTTCTTAGAAACTTCCTACCAAAGCCCCCAACCTCAACTGAAGTTGAGAAAAAGGTGCTTCAAGTTGTTCAACTCCACATTCCATGAGAACCTCTCACAGAGTCTGACAGGTGTGATCTGGGGGACGTGATGACGTGTGCCTGCCTTCTGGGCTGATGTGTTTATTGATATCTAAGAGGCCATTTTGGGATCAGTCTCAACTACCTCAAAAGTGGAATGATGGAAGGGGAAGACATCTTGAGATGATTCCATTCAAGAGGGCTTTCTGCCTGGAATGATGGGAACACTTCAGATAAGTGTGGGGGTGGATTTCCAGGTACAGAAGCTTTACTTTCTGTCAGCCAGATGGAAGGCGGCATTTCCAACTCCATGAAACTGCAATCAAAAATTCACTTTAAGATCAATGCTTCTGCTGCCCCTGCTCAGTTTCTCAGTCGTGTCCGACTCTTTGTGGCCTCATATACTGAAGCCCGCCAAGCTCCTTTGTCCATGGAATTTTCCAGGCAAGAATACTGAAATGGGGTGCCATTTCCTATCCAAGGGAATCTTCCTGACCTAGGGATTGAACCCACGTCTGTCAGGTCTCCTGTATTGGCAAGCAGGTTCTTTACCAGTTGCGCCACCTGGGAAGTCTTTCGATGTTTCTGAGACATTCATAAAAACATCTTATGAGAGAAACCCAGAAGACCAGATTAAAATCCTTAAAACCAGCCGTTATGACCTTTGCTGACCCCTAACCTGTTGAGGCCCCAGGTACACATTCTGAAGAGGCACGGAAATAGAGCCAGTAGCAGAGAAATAATAAGCCAGAGTGTTTTACCTAAGATAGAGACAAACCGAGAGATAAAGATGCCTTTAATTGGCAGAAACTTGAAAATATTAATGTTGAACTTTCCTGGTCATATTGTTAATTATGTATTATCCAATAGCTAGTATTAAAAGAAATGGTAAGAAAAAATAGAATTGCTTTCTGTTAGTATCTTGCCAAGTTCACCTCATCCAATAAGTCAGTATTCTTTTGTTACATCAGTAAGTTTCTTATTTTACATCTGAAAGACAAAAAGACTGATGCAGTGAAAAGATCCTTCAAATTATAAAAACGATTGGAGTCTGAGTGTCAGATTTCTTTATTAGATGTGAAGCCTCTCTGCACCTTAATTTCTCATAAAACAAAATGATCATTTCCCTCCCTGTTTCACTGAGCTTTTCTAATTTCTAGATTTAGATTCTTTTATTTTTAATGTATTGAAATTTGTTAGGAAAAAATCATGTCTGTGGCGCCATTTTAGATTATAAAAGTCCTCAATGTAGTTATTAGGCCTCCTCCTTTATGCTCACCTAGTCCCTGTTTATGCTGTCTTCTTCATCCAGAGTCTATTGTGCTATAGTTGTTTTTGTGTGTGAAATTGGACCATATTTCTTTATTGTGTCCTGTTTCTGCATGCTGCTTGATTGATTTATTTCAATTTTGTTCCTGAATAGCAAATAGCAAAATAGCCATTTACCAAGGGCAACAAAGTTATATATATATACACAGGGAAGCCTTGCATGCTGCAGTCCGTGGAATTGCAAAGAGTTAGACATGACCAAGCAACTGGACAACAGTAACAGCACACACACACACACACACACACACACACACACAGTTCAGTTCAGTTCAGTCGCTCAGTCGTGTCTGACTCTTTGCGACCCCATGAACCACAGCATGCCAGGCCTCCCTGTCCATCACCAACTCCCAGAGTCTACCCAAACTCATGTCCATTGAGTCGGTGATGCCATCCAACCATCTCATCCTCTGTCGTCCCCTTCTCCTCCTGCCCTCAATCTTTCCCAGCATCAGGGTCTTTTCAAATGAGTCAGCTCTTCACATCAGGTGGCCAAATATTGCAGTTTCAGCTTCAACATCAGTCCTTCCAATGAACACCCAGAACTAATCTGCTTTAGGATGGACTGGTTGGATCTCCTTGCAGTCCAAGGAACTCTCAAGAGTCTTCTCCAACACCAGAGTTCAAAAGCATCAATTCTTCAGTGCTCAGTTTTCTTTATAGTCCAGCTCTCACATCCATACATGACCACTGGAAACACCATAGTGTTGACTAGATGGACCTTTGTTGGCAAAGTAATGTCTCTGCTTTTTAATATGCTGTCTAGCTTGGTGATAACTTTCCTTCCAAGGAGTAAGCATCTTTTAATTTCATAGCTGCAATATATAAGTACATACAAACATATGTCTATATACATATATATAATACAATTGCTATATATGTAAATATATGTGTAACTATTATACACACACACACACACATAGACACACAGACACATACAAAATCTCTGATTAATCTCTAAACTCCTGGCACCATGTTCTTCCTCTCCTCCTTTGTTCTCTTCCTCGCTTCTTCACTCTGACTCTTTCTGAGTCTTGATGCTTTCAATATTCAATGTTACCAACTAAAACATGATGAAAATGGCATTTGGAAAGATTCACTTCCCTTAATCTCTTCCTTGCCTCCTTATTTTCACCAAATTGTCCTGGTTCTCCTTTAGAGTGATTTTGTAATATATTTGTCCACCTTTTCACCTCACTGTGATACTCCTTTGTATCTCACCTAAGTTGCCTATTCCACAGATGATAATGGATCTTTCTATCTCTGTGTTTTCACACTCCAATCTGTATGGGTATGTTTCTAAACTGGTATGAACTAAATCAAATCCCTTATGATTATACAGTGGAAGTGAGAAATAGATTTAAGGGACTAGATCTGATAGACAGAGTGCCTGATGAACTATGGATGGAGGTTCATGACATTGTACAGGAGACAGGGATCAAGATCATCCCCAAGAAAAAGAAATACAAAAAGGCAAAATGGTTGTCTGAGGAGGCCTTACAAATAGCTGTGAAAAGAAGAGATGCAAAAAGCAAACAAAAAAAGGAAAGATATACCCATTTGAATGCAGAGTTCCAAAGAATAGCCAGGAGAGCTATGAAAGGCTTCCTCAGGAAAGAAATAGAGGAAAACAATAAAATGGGAAAGACTAGAGATCTCTTCAAAAAATTAGAGAAACCAAGGGAACATTTCATGCAAAGAAGGGCTCAATAAAGGACAGAAATGGTATGGACCTAACAGAAGCAGAAGATATTAAGAAGAGGTGGCAAGAATACACAGAAGAACTATACAAAAAAGATCTTCACGACTCAGATAATCACAATGGTGTGATCACTCACCTAGAGCCAGACATCCTGGAATGTAAAGTCAAGTGGGCCTTAGGAAGCATCACTATGAACAAAGCTAGTGGAGGTGATGGAATTCCAGTTGAGCTATTTCAAATCCTAAAAGATGATGCTGTGAAAGTGCTGCACTCAATATGCCAGCAAACTGGAAAATGCAGCAGTGGCCACAGGACTGGAAAAGGTCAGTTTTCATTCCAATCCCAAAGAAAGGTAATGCCAAAGAATGCTCAAACTACCACACAATTGCACTCATCTCACATGCTAGTAAAGTAATGCTCAAAGTTCTCCAAGCCAGGCTTCAGCAGTATGTGAACCATGAATCTCCAGATGTTCAAGCTGGTTTTAGAAAAGGCAAAGGAACCAACATCCTCTGGATCATTGAAAAACAAGAAAGCTCCAGAAAAGTATCTATTTCTGCTTTATTGACTATACCAAAGCCTTTGACTGTGTGGATCACAACAAATTGTGGAAAATTCTGAAAGAGATGGGAATACCAGACCACCTGATCTGCCTCTTGAGAAACCTGTATGCAGGTCAGGAAGCAACAGTTAGAACTGGAGATAGAAAAACAGACTGGTTCCAAATAGGAAAAGGAGTACATCCAGGCTGTATATTGTTACCCTGCTTATTTAATTTATATGCAGAGTACATGAGAAACGCTGGGCTGGAAGAAGCCCAAGATTGCCGGGAGAAATATCAATAACTTCAGATATGCAGATGACACCAATGTTATGGCAGAAAGTGAAGAAGAACTAAAGAGCCTCTTGATGAAAGTGAAAGACGAGAGTGAAAAAGTTGGCTTAAAGCTCAACATTCAGCAAACTAAGATCATGGCATCTGGTCCCATCACTTCATGGGAAATAGATGGGGAAACAGTAGCTGACTTTATTTTTGGGGGGCTCCAAAATCACCACAGATGGCGACTGTAGCCATGAAATTAAAAGACGCTTACTCCTTGGAAGGAAAGTTATGACCAACCTAGACAGCACATTAAAAAGCAGAGACATTACTTTGTCAGCAAAGGTCTGTCTAGTCAAGGTTATGGTTTTTCCAGTAGTCTTGTGTGGATGTGAGAGTTGGACTGTAAAGAGAACTGAGCACTGAAGAATTGATGCTTTTGAAGTGTGGTGTTGGAGAAGACTCTTGAGAGTTCCTTGTACTACAAGGAGATCCAACCAGTCCATCCTAAAGGAAACGAGTCCTGGCTGTTCATCGGAAGGACTGATACTGAAGCTGAAACTGCAATACTTTGGCCACCTGATGCGAAGAACTGATTCATTTGAAAAGACCCTGATGCTGGGAAAGATTGAGGGCAGGAGAAGGGGACAACAGAGGATGAGATAATTGGATGGCATCACTGACTCAATGGACATGGGTTTGGGTGGACTCCGGGAGCTGATGATGCACAGGGAGGCCTGGTTTGCTGTGGTTCATGGGGTCACAAAAAGTCGGACACGACTGAGCGACTGAACTGAACTGAATCCTGTCATTGTCTGGTTTAAAAGCTTCTTATTTTTCCACACTATGTTTAGGATGGTTTCTAACTTCTTAGCATGTATGAATTTGAGGCTGTTTACAATATGACTACTCTTTGCCTTACCAGTTTCATCTCTTGTCTTGTAGCTTCTGTCCATACCATTTTGCGCCTTTTTTCATGAAACATCACATCTCTTGACTTTTCCTTATACTGTGCCTTCCACCCAGATTTCAGTTGCTCTTTCTTTTCTTTCTTATTTAAAGAATTTTTTAAAGTGGACCATTTTAAAGTCTCTATTGAATTTGTTGCAATATTGTTTCTGTTTTATGCTTTGGTTTTTTGGCCATGAGGCATGTGGGATCTTAGCTCCTAGACCAGGGACTGAACCTGCACCTTCTGCACTGGAAGGTGAAGTCTTAACCACTGAACCACCAAGGAGGTCCCACCATTTCTTTTCTTATCCAGTTGTTAATTCCTTCTCCTTCATATTCTGATCAAATATGAAATGTCAAAACCCCTCCTCTGCCAAGCTTTTCCTGCAATTTTAAGCAAAATTAATCACTCTACAGCTGTGTTTCAGTATACCTTTCAAATCATTATTTCTCTTTAGTTGATAATCTCTGTGTTTCCATAGAGACTATCAGGGCCTACAGATTGGTTTTGATCATCCTTTTAAACTCGTATGGTAAGGAAATGCTCTAGGTTAGTTATGAAAATAGCTAATATATTTTGGGGTTACTATGCACCAGGTATTCAGAGTTTAAC
This sequence comes from Odocoileus virginianus, assembly GCF_023699985.2. Taxonomy (NCBI): domain Eukaryota; kingdom Metazoa; phylum Chordata; class Mammalia; order Artiodactyla; family Cervidae; genus Odocoileus; species Odocoileus virginianus. The sequence continues at coordinate 29,051,292 of NC_069688.1, forward strand.
CTACAGTCTTCTTTTTTAATCCTCAAAATATTTCACTGTAATGTGCAGAAGGAAGAGACTTGGTTTATTCATTGTAGGCTACCTAGCAGCTGGAACACTGCCTGGAACCTGCAGATGCTCAAGAATTGTTTGTTGACTGATGGAATGAAGTAATGAATGAATAAACAGATCTATGAGAATGGACTACCATAATTCCCATGGGACAAATGAGGGACAAGAAGCAAGTGAAGTTGAGTGATTTGGTTGTTACACATAAAATATATTGTAGTTGAAAGCATGTTTGATAGCACCACATTCTGCAGTTCTTTAAAAAATTGATGTAACATTGGTTTATTATATAAATTTCATGCAGCAGTCCATGGTGTCACAAAGAGTTGAACATGACTGAATGACTGAATTGACTGATAAATTTCATGTGTACAGCATTATATTTTGACTTCTGCATACCCTACAACATGCTCATCACCTAAAGTGCAATTTCTCTTTGTCACCGTACAGTCGCACTTCTTTTCCCATTTCACCCTCTCTCCTCCCCACTTCTCTGTGGTAACCATTAATTTGTCCTCTGTATCTGTGTGTTTGCTTTGGTTTGCTTTCGTTTATTCATTTATTTTTAAATTTTTTAATATGTCACAAAGGAGTAACATTATACATTGTTTGTTTTTCTCTGTCTGATTTGTTTCACTTAGCATAATACCCTCAAGTTCTATCTACACTGTTGCAAATGCCAAGATTTCACCATTTTATGGCTGAGTAGTATTCCATTATACACACGTACACACACATATATATGTATACACACATATATATACATACATATATATGTGTGAATGTGTCCATATCTTGGCTACTGTAAATGCTGCAATGAACATATAGTTGTATGTAGTGCTTTTTATTCTTTGGATAAATAACCAAAAGTAAAATAGCTTTTTAAACATTAATACACCAGTGTTCCATCCAACTGGGCTGAGCAATAGTAATTATTTTAGAAGCAGCCCTTGGAAAGAACATAGCACAGATCTCAGTTCCTACATAAAGCAAAACAAAAATAACAAAAGAAGATAATACACCATTACCACCAACACTTTAATCAGGATAAAGAAGACATGGGATATACATATATAAACACATACATACATACAATGGAATATTATTCAGCCACAGAAAAGAATGAAATAATGTACTCTGCAGTAACATGGATGGATCTAGAAATTATCAAACTAAGTGAAGTCAGACAAAAAACAAGTATCATATCACCTATATGTGGAATCTAAAAGGATGATAAAAATGCACTTATTTACAAAACAGAAACAGACTCAGAAAACAAGCTTATGGTTACCAAAGAGGAAAAGTGGAGGGAAAGGATAAACAATACGTTTAGCATTAGCAGACACATACTACTATGTATGAGCTAAACAAAAAGAACCTACTGTATAGAGCACAGGGAACTAGATTCAATATATTGTAGTAACCTATAATGGAAAAGACTTTGAAAAAGACCATGGGCATGTGTGTGTGTGTGTGTGTGTGTGTGTGTGTATTAATCACTTTGCTATACATCTGAAACTAATATGGCATTGTAAATCAACTACATCTCAATTTAAAAGAAAAAAGAAGTGAGATTTAAGTGCTGCAAGGATTTTCAAGTGAATTTAATTAATTTCCATTGAAATTCAAACTTAGAGCATTAGTGGGATTTCAGCTACTCTTGCATGGCCAAGGGAAGGTGCGTTGTAACCCAGAACATTCTGTGTGTCCAGTAAGGGCTGGACTTTATGATAGACATAGACATTGTTGTCTCCATTGCAGTACAAAATGTTTAATGCACTTTAGCCATATACAATAAACACATGAAAAGATACGCCCAATTATGTCTTCAAGTATGTTACTGTTTTATACTTCTCATGTTTAAGTATTTCTAAGTGAACTAGTAGAAATATTGATAAGAAAACATTTTCTTCCAAAAAAGAACCTGTCTCAAATATTTAGAGGTATTTGAAGTGTTCTGAGTTGAGTGCTATAAGAAAGAGATTTATTTTACATTTATTTTAAAAAGCATGGAAATCCAAGTGGCTTATCAATAAACTGGATCCCAGTGAAAAGTGTTATTAATCAAGAGATAAACATAAGCTGCTTAGATACTGAAACTGCCAAAAAATTTTGAGAGGTGCCAGTTTTATTATTCTTCTTTAAACTCATTTGTGCCTTCAATAGCATAGGGGAATGATTGTGATCACAGTTCAGGACCCAAAACTACACTAGCTTAAATCACGGCTCAGTCACTTAATAACTGTAATATCTCCAGCAAGCCACTTAACGTCCCTGGGTCTCAGCATACTCATTTGTGTAAAGGAAATAACAGAATCTCTAAGGACTGTTATGAGGATTCAATAAATTAGAATGCAATGCATTCAAAATAGTGCCTGTCATATGAAACCAGTTAATAAATTCAGTTATTGTTGTTTACAAAGGGGAGAATCAAGACAGAATAGATAAGTTAGTTCTCACAACAATCCAAATCTCCGGGTCTGCCTTGAGCTATCCAGAGTTGTTTATGCATTCATTAAATGAGATAATTTTAGAAGTGAGGGACCGTGAAAGGCAGCGGGTATGCAGTAATGAATGTGAAATGGGTCTTGTCCTCAAATGACAAGCCAAACAGACTCAACAATCTGTAATAGCATCAGCGCTCTGAGTGGTTTGAAATTGTTTCTAAAACTTTCATGAAATTCTATCTGACATGAAAATAGCATTCCATTAATTTTGACAGTATTCTAATCTCTTTCCTTTCCTATTCATAGGAGTCGGTCCAATGGAAAGAACATGCACTTCCCACCTGCTATCAGCATTTTTCCTAATGTAACTCAAATCTCCAGAATGAGGAAGCACTTAGCCTGGCCTCTGTACAAAATAGTCTTGTACTAAAATCAGAAGTTCTGTCATTTCCGAGAAAAACGTGATGGTCCCTACAAACTTCCAGCAATGCAGGTTAGGAAGCAGACCATCAATTCTATGTATGCCACCAACCATGCAATTTAAAATTGGTAAGATTAATATGCGAGTCACATGGGGCTTTTTGGAAGTGGCTCTTGGACTCTGTCAAAAGGGTGACTTTCTCTTACTTGAAAACACAGGAAGTAGAGTTTGATGCCTCAAGTCCAAGTCACATGGTTTCAACGGTGTGCTGTGTTCTTCTGTGACAGGCCAGATCTTGGGGACATTTTGTTTGATTATGAATGAGGAACTAGAAATTATAACACTGGCCAGGGATGTATTCTGCATAGATCATACCAATGAATACATTGTCCACCTCATACTTAAGACAGTGTATGTTAAGTGATGAGAGAACAGACATTTTTGCATCTTGCTTTTGTGTCTCTGGATATGTTACACTGACTTCTAGTTTACAGTCTATGGGAACTTGAATAGAATTTGTTTCCTACTGTTGTGTGAAAACTGTATAAATCTTAATTATGCTGAATTGATTCACAGTGCTTTTCATGTCTACTACATCCTTCTACTTCTCTGTATATTTATTCTATTAATTTTTGGGAGTCTGATATTTAAACTCCAACTAAAAATCTTAATTTATCTGCTTAAAAATAGTTGTAATATACAGTGAAACTCTATGTAACCTTGTTCTGTATTTTTCAACTTTCCTGTAAATATGTTATCATACTTCCATAGTTTTAAAAATTAAAATATAAAACAAAATATATATATAATACATAACACATATAATATATATAATGTTAGATTTGCTCTTGTCAAAATGTTATTTGCTACTCTTTGCACCAACAGAATTGCATTGTTTTAGTACTGTCTCTATGGTGTTGGAATTATATATAGTATCATAATAGTTGTGCATTCTGTGAATTTTAAACTTGGTTACTTTGTAGAAAAGGGGCATAGGAAATGTTGAGGCAAAATACACTAAGAATATCCTAAATTCTCCTTCACCCTCAAAATGATATAATCACACATGAGATCTCTATAAAAAATCACTCCTCAGAACAGGGAGAGGTCTTGCATTTCACATTTAGCTACTGCTGAGAATATGCTAAAAGCTTTTTCTCAGACAAACTGTCATTTCTACAAATGTCAGGCTTACAGACACTCCATGCTCCAGAAATTCATTTTAATTTGGACGATAACTAAGAGCTTGTCACATGCTAAGTCATTGGAACTATTTTCTACTCAGTTCTGCAGTGAAGAAAACAGCAAGCTCTCCCCAAGCCTCCTCTATTTTTCCTCTCCACATCCAACCATCAGAATATACTATTTTATAACACATAGAAAAACGTTTTTATCTCTTATGTGCGCCTCACCTGCAGTCACTTTCGTACAGCCAAACTCTGGTTTCCAGTGATGGCAGTAAAGAGAACTGGAGCGAAAGGTGATGACTTCCCCATCAGTTTGAGGTGTAGCCAAACTGATTTGAGGTGGAGCCACATGCTCCAGCTACACCTCAGCTGATGGGGAAGTCATCACCTTTGGCCAAGAAGGTAGCTTTGGAAATGAGTTCAGGGGATGGTAATGAAAGAAAAGGGCTTGCCCTGGTGGCTCAGTGGTAAAGAATCTGCCTCCCAGTGAAGGAGATACAGGTTCAATCCCGGGGTCTGAAAGACCCCCTGGAGGAGGAACTGGCAACCCACTCCAGTATTTTTGCCTGGGAAATCCCAAGGACATAGGAGCCTGGTGGGTTAGAGTCCATGGGGTCGCAAAAGAATCAGACACGACTGAGTGACTAAACCACAACATGATACGTTATTTTATGTCATTTTACTCCCATTATTAGAGGCTTCCTCTGCCTTGTTCCTTAATAGCAGCTTCTTATTAGAAACATAATTCTGGCTCTCTCCTGAGAAAGCATGAAATTGCTGTATTAATATTTATTTTGCAAAGGAAAACAAGATATCAAGGAGAGACTATATCAGCTTTACACTGGGGATGATGTCCAGACCCTCATGTGTCAGTCATCAGTTTCCATGTAGTTTTGATATTTTTCTTCTTATGACTTCTGGGGAACTCTGGCTTACAGATTAGATACCTCTTCTTTCTTTCTGGGGATGAAGATTAAATAAGGAGCAGTATTGATGCTGAGCTTGTATGTCTGGGAATTTTAAAGCTTCATGCCCTTAGTTAAACATTGCCGCTAGGGGAACACATACTCCTGAGTATTGGAGGCAATTATGCAAGCGTGCTTTTATTATCAACAACAACAACAAAATAGGTGGCATGTGTTTTAGGAATGTTGCCATGATGTTGTTTCTCAGTCCCTGGTTTGAACCTCTTCAGTATCTTCAGTGACTACCCAGGGCCCATCTGCTAGCCTATGTCTATAACCAAAGTCTGGCTCCTGGGAAAAGGTGAACCACCACAAATGGGATGGCCATCAGTGGCAGATAGCATTCATAGACATTATAGGTATTTTAAGAAGCAATTTGATGACAGATCTTGGCTTGGCAAAAGGATATTGTATCCCAGTAATTTAAATCTAAAGTGAGTGATGCAAAGAGTTGAAGGCAGGGACTACAGCATTTCAAGAGCAGTGGATATGCCAGCATCCTTGTGTTCAGTGGCAGCAAATAGCTGCAATCCCTGTGGTCCAGGGTCGGATTGCGTTGTGACAGTGGAAGCAGCAACAATGTTAGTGTCATTCTCACAGGCTGTTCTGAGGCCTGAATTTGGAGGCGCTTCTGGTCACACCAAAGGTGCTTTCCTTTGATTCCTTAGACTAAATTAATCTAAGCTTAAAACAGATTTGGAATTAAAGAAAAATCTAGCTCTTCATGAAAGATTGTTTGACTAGACTTGCTCCAATCTATTGCAGTATTCCTTTAGCAGAAATAAATCTGTTATAAGCATATTGACTGGTTTCCAGAATCCATGAGATTGGTGAAGTTTTAAGCTTAGATTAATCTAAACTTAAGAGAGTAGGAAACACATTACTAGGCAAATGGAATTAAGAACAAATGCATGGAAAATCCTGAGCCCCACCTTTTATTGCTAGATTAATCAGACCTAAAATTCACTGTCTTAGTAAAGTTCAATGGCTGTAAGTGTTTCTAACTGGTTACTCTTAACTTCTGTGCTGTTCTCTCTGTCCACCAGAAACTAGCTGTTCATGGACTGGCAGACCACTGTTCCATTAGTACTGTGGTGAGAGGACAAAATTTAACTCTGTGCCTGAAACACACTTCTAAATAAATGTGAAAGAAAGAAGGATAGGGAAGAGGGACATAAAAACTAAAGCAAAGGAGGTAGGAAATTGAGGAACCATAATGATTTAAAAGGCTGGAACCAAAACTACAGTAGACACTGCCATAGGCACCTGAGACAAAAGAATTCACTAGTATCCTAATGAAACCATTGAGTCCGGATCCATACTCAGTGTGGTTGTGTAGTTATATCTAGAAATATATCTACATTTTCCTACTAATGTTTTTGTTGTTATTTTTAGTTGCTAAGTTGTCTCCAATTCTTTGCAACCCCATGGATGGAAACACGCCAAGCTTCCCTGTCTTTCACCATCTCCCAGAGTTTGCTCAAACTCATGTCCATTGAGTCAGTGATGCCATCCAACCATCTCATCCTCTCTCACCCCCTTCTCTTGTCTTCAATCTTTCCCGGCATCAGGCTCCTTTCCAATGAGTTGACTCTTCGCATCAGGTGGCCAAAGTATTGGAGCTTCAGCTTCAGCATCTGTACATATACACGATTTTATTTTTAAAGGTTTATATAGAAGACTGACAGGCATTGTTAAAAAGAGGTCTTTGAATTTTGTGAGAGCAACTGATAAACATAGCCAACTTGTCATGGGTAGAGTGGGAAAATCAGAGAAGCAATACAATGTGCGTGATGTACCTTGCAAACCGGGTTAGTTTGGCTATGCTGTTCCTTATACATACAGATATTATGTCTTGTAATGTCCTGGACAATTAACAGTTAAGACTGATTGAAACATATCTAACCGAAGAGCACAGCAGCCTGAATATAGGCTGGTACTGAGACAGGTTTGGGCACGCGTGATCAAGCAATGGTGATGTGGGCTTCCAGGAGGCAATTGTCATGAGGCATTTTGCTGTTGCCCTTAAACTCTGAAAAGAGATAGTTTAAGGGGAAGAGGTGGCCCCAGAATGCTAAACAACAGAACAAATTCCTAGTCATTGTAAAAATCAAAATATCTCTTCACAGGTTCTCAGATGCCTACTTGAAGTAACTTTTATTTCTCCTTTGTTCTGTGTATTCAGCTCTCTTAGATACAGTGTATACATCCATGGCATTTAAAGATTTCTTAAAATGATGATAGTTAATAATTACTAAGCACTTAATCTATGCCACCATTGTGCAAAGCCCAACCCCTATGCCATTTCATTTATTTCTCTCAGAAGACTTTACATTTCATGCCATTATTTTATTCATCTAACAGTTGAGTAAACAGTACAGATGTTAGGTAAATTGCTTAAATCCACACAGATGATGAGGGTTTAGTGTTTACATCTGGATTCTGGATATCAGAGTATGTATCCAGGCTTCCCTGGTGATGCTAGTTATAAAGAATCTGCCCCCAATGCAGGAGACCCAAGTTCAGTCCCTGGGTTGGGAAGATCCCCTGGAGAAGGGAATGGCAACCCACTCCAGTATTCTCGCCTGGAGAATCCCTTGGACAGAGTGATCTGGAGGGCTACAGTCTATAGTATCCCACAGAGTTGGACACAACTGAAGTGACTTGGCATGCACACATGCATCCTGTAAGGTGATCTTTAAAGGATAATATACTTCATTTAACATTGGTGGAGAAATTAAGGGCTGAAGGGAAAAGCATCAGAGCATTCCTTTCAGATGTCCCTTGACTACAGACATGCCTTTACCAAAACACATGCTTTTAATATGAGCTGGAGATACTCTGCTAGTTTGAGCTTCAGGAAACCAATAGAGCATTGAAGTTAGGAGAACAGAACCTGAATATAACAGCTTTGGTTCAGATTCAAGGGGTTCATGATTTTAGGCAAAATTAGTCCAACAGCTTTGCTTTCATTTTTTTTTTAACATGTGAAACTGATAAGGGAGAGAAAATCTAAACTATTGGGGAAATTGTGACTGAAAGTCGCAGCCCTGAAATATAGGACCTTAAAAGCCTGAGACTTGATTGGAGGATTATGGAATGTTCCTTCTTCTCTACATCTCACCACCACCCCAAGAGTGCTCTGGTAGAGCAGAGTGGATTACAGTTGAAAGAGCTGCAAGCCGTTCTCCCTGAAGTAAATCTGCATGCATGCGTGCTAAGTCCCTTCAATTGTGTCCAACTCTTTGTGACCTTATGAACTGTAACCTACCAGACTCATCTGTCTATGAGATTCTTCAAGGAAGAATTCTGGAGTGGAGAGCCTCATTCCATGTTTTGGTTCTGTGTTCCTGGTTCATGAACAGTCTTTATGATGTGTACAAAATAAACTTATAACTACTTTGGTGATTCATTGGTTTTATTTCTGTTATTTATGAACTTTTGACAAAGTTAAAGAAGCAAGCCTACACAGACAAAGTTTTCATTACTGATGACTCCATTTATATGACATTTTAGAATAGGCAAAATTGTAGAAGCAGTAAATAGATCAGTTGTTGCAGGAGTTTGAGGAAGGGGCTGAGTAAGTCAAGCCCATAGGATTATTTAGAGTGGTGACACTATTCTTTGTGATTCTGTAGTGGTGGATACATGGCACTCTACATTTGTCAAAAAGCATGGAACATTTTGGCACAAAGCGTGGACCTTAACACAGTCAAAGAAAAATCATTCAGGAAGTTGGAGGTGTCCTGAGATAGAATGAAAAATGTGATACAATACTCTAATTGTATTAAAAGTGTATGTCATACCCTCACTGAATGGAAAGGAGACATAGACATTGTCCTAAGTAGCTTGGGAAATCAGTGGAAGCCGTGAGCGAAGACAAAGGAACTATACAGAAGCACTGTGTTATGGTTGATAAAGCTGTTTTCTATGAGGATGCAGATGAACATCTGAAAACACTATTTATGTATACTGGAACTGAACAAATAAGTAAATGCATGGTGTTTCTCACTTTGAAGTGGGAGTTTATAGATATGCAAGGAAAAAGGCTAGACTTATCCATATGGTAAAGGATTAGAGTTGGAGACATCAGTATGAATTCATGTTTAGATGAATATAGATACAGATGGCTGCATTTAGGAAAAATTATAGATGTGTGAATATACATGGACAAGTATATACACATCTTTCCATATTCTGTCATCTCCCAGGGCCTAAAAAAGACTCTTCAATAACTCTTCAGTAACAACAAGCACAGCTAATATACAGATCTTGGTTTCTAATACCATTCTTCAATAAAGGAACCAGAAATCACTGGAGAAATGACCAGTTCTAGGGCTGAGGCAGGGAGTATATTGGGTTGACCAAAAATTCTTTCAGTTTTTAAGTGAAAATAAGACCATTTTTAGGTCAACTATACTTCAATAAAGTATATATATATATATATATATTTTAAAAAAGACCCTTTTTCATTTTCACCAAGAACTTCATTAAGCAATGTATTTACTGTTTTATTCCACTACTTTCTGCCATTGTTCAGTCAACTTCATAAATTGCATCTTCCCAACACTTTTTATATTTTTCAGCAAAGAACTGCTTCTGGTGCCCTTTATACTTACCCAGGCTATTTTTTTCTATTAAAAGAATTTTGTAAAGACTGAAATAAATGGAAATTCAAAGATGCAACATCTGGTCAATAGAGTGGATGAATCAGAACTTCCCAGCTGAGTTTTAACAGTTTTTGCCTGGTCATCAAAGAAACATGGGGTCTTGCCTTATCCTGATGAAATATTGTGCATTTTCTGTTGACTAATTCTGCGCTTTTTGTTGAATGCTACTTTCAGATAGTCTAATTGAGAACAGTAGGTGTTGGAATTAACCATTTCATTTTCTAGAAAGAGCTCATAATAGAGGAATCCCTTCCAATCCCACTGTAGACACAACATCAACTTCTTTGAAGTCTGGCCTTTGGTGTGGCTGGTGATGGCTCATTTCCCTTGTTCCACAATCTCTTCTGTCCCACATATGATGCAGTATCCACTTTTAACCACCTATCACACTTCATTTTAAAAATGTAATGTTTTAGTTATATTTCAGTAGAGAATTGCATGTGGAAATATAGTCAAGAAGGGTGTTTTTTTGCTTAACTTTTGCAGAACCCAAACATAAAAGTGATTAATATAACCAAGCTAGTGTGAATGATTTTCAGTGTTTGATTTGGATATTCTGAGTATGTCTTTTTAAAAAATCTTTTATTGCAAGGTATTTGCTTTATAATATTGTGCTGCTATCCACCATACATTATCATGAACCAGCCCTAGGCATACACTCGGCTATCTCCCATGTGGTATAGCGTTGATTCTTCTCAATTAAAGTCTTGATTTGATGGCTATCAACTGGTCTACCTGGCCATGGAGCATCTTTCAGCAAGAAATCTCTAGCACAAAACTTTGCAAACCACTTTTGACACATTCGATTGGTCACAGCACCTTCTTCGTGCACTGCACAAATCTTTACTTTGCATTTCAGTTCTGCTTTTACCTTTCTTGAAATAATAAAGCCTAATAGGCTGAAAGTGTTGCTCTTTTCCTTCTATCTTCATTATTAAAATGGCTACACAAAAATTTACTGATTTTTATGTTTTTTTTAATCCATGATGACATGACAGCTCTCACAATACAATCTAAAAAAAAATGTTTTGAATGAAGTTAAAGACAACTACTAAGCACTATTAGAGCCATCTTATGGGGAAAAGATAAAAAACAAAGAAATTTTTGGCCAACCCATTACAAAGTGGATTAACTGATGGAGCTCCCAAAGACTCAAGATTGAATGATTTGAACAAAACAAATAATGTTAGATTATTATCCAAAGTATAAAATACATTTTCATGGTTCTGTAAGTGACTGAAAAAAAATGAAAATATGGGAGTCATTAGACAAATCTGTGCAGATATAATCTAAATAATTTATGTAGATATACCACCATTGATGAAGGGGAATTCCACCCTCCAATCCCTCATTGTAGATTTGGTACAATGATTTCTCTCTAAGTAGTACCATATTTAAAGGGGGAAATGTGGAAAGCATAACTGTAGAAAAGAAAAATGTTCCAAAGACCACTTCAGTCAGATAATCAAGGTTAGCATACATGGTAATGGGTCATGATGATAATGTGTACCCAATGCATGATGTGATAATAATACTACTTTACATCTGTGTTCTTCCCCTAAAATCATTGCCCCAATCTAATTCTGAGAAATACATCAGACAAATGCCAACTGAGGGACATTCTGCAGGCTGCCTAACCAGTATTCCTCAAAACTCACAGTCATCAAAGACAATAAAAGTATAAGGAACTGTCACATCCAAGAGGAGACTAAGGAGACATAACAACTGCATGGATTGTGACATGTGGAAAAGAAAAAAAAAAAAGGGTATTGGGAAAAATTTGAATAAAGGATAAACTTTAGTAAATGGTAATACAATACCCTCAACATTAGTTCATTAACTATGACAAATGTACCACACTAATACTGGATATAACTAATAGAATAAACTGAGTCCAAAATCTTTCTATATAATTTTAAAAGCCAAAATTTCTAAAAAAAAAAATGTTTTTGAGATTTAGAATAATTTCATTTGGTGGAAAACAATTACCTGTTTACCATCTTTATTTTAACCACTTTAGTGAAAATATTTATATATTTAGAAATATTATTGTCTGATCACAGTGTCCTGCTCTAAGATCTTTTAGAAGGGTTACAAAATATATGACATGTGTTGAGAGAGTCAGTTCCTAGGCAGGTTGATAAGAAGTCCGGGGTCCCCGAGGAGGAGAAAGGACTTCTGGGGCTCTCAAGGAGGAAATAGGGGTCTGGAATTCTCAAGGAGGAGGAAAATTCAAGCATCTTTTCCCCCCCTCTACATTCCTTAGTCTTAGTCACATAAAACATATTTTTCTTTAAGCCCAGAACTGATGATTACACAACAACTCAGTTTAAACTCTGTACTGAGGATTTTTAACAATGTGTCTTGCTTGAGGACAGTTTCTCCTTCCTGAAAACCTTCTGACTAATCCTGTTATCTTAAAATGTAAATTATGGGAGTGGGTCTAGTAAGATCTTTATAACCTTGAGACATTCTTTTGATTTATTGTAATAACTAATTTAAAAAGTATATAACTCCCTTGCTAACACTAGTATTACTAGAGGAGCACTCTCCATACCACTTCTGATGACTATGTCAGAAGCGTTCTCTGTCCCTTTTCTTACTTTAATAAAACTCTGCTACACAAAAACTCTTGAGTGATCAAGCCTGGTCCCTGGTCCTGAAGCTAAATCTTCTTCAGAGATCACGAATCCGACTTCGTTCACCATAAGCTATCAGTATACTATTGCCTTTCTATAATCCCAAATATTTGAATTTTCAGAACTTATTTTTCCCTGGGGGTTTTGGTCAGTAATTATGAATCTTCAGGGTCTATTCCATTGGGCTACATGAGAATCATATAAATAATTTACATGACAGACTTAATTTAGTATTTGTCACATAATAAACATAATCATTTTCAATTGTTGTCATAGTTGCATTTTCTATCAGCCCATGAATTAAACAAATTTTCTTCTAGCCAGAAATCCTAGGCAGTCTCAGCTATTTGGAAAGGTTAGGGGAGATCTGGTACCCCAAACCAAGAGCAACACTTTGCCTATGAGAACCCATTTCCATAATTATATATAGTTTCATTATGTGGACATCAAAGAGAAGTTGGCTCATGCACATGCAATTGAAGCTTTCCTGCTATTGATCGGATCTATGCAATAATGTGATTGATTAGTTGCACTGAGCTGAGCTGAGAGAGGTCCCAACACTGTGGTTTAATTTCTAGCTCACAAATTGTGCTTTCTTCACAGATTTTAATGTGCTTTGACACGTCCTTGTCCTAAATCTGTGAGGTAAGCTGTGTGTCATCAGGGCCCCTCTGCTCCTGTTTTCAGTGATCTAATTGTGTTCTAACAGCTTCTCTTTCCCACAAGAGCTGTAAGAGAGTAGAAAGCAGAATGAACCCATCTCCAGATCATCACCTTGTTTTGGTGGCAATCCAGGTGGCACCAGATTTATTTTCATTTCGAGATAACCAAACACAGTGAGGACATACACATTGTTGTCTTTTTTTGGAAACTGACTCAGATGCTTCCTTTGCTTCCTGTTTGGCAGCCCTGGTGATCAGGGGGCTTGATATTGACCCAACATCCACACTTATCATTCAGTTGCCAAGAGTGGCCTGACCAGGGGACATATTTTCCACATGTTTTTGACTGAATGTGGCAGTCCTGGTGTGCGTGATTCTTCCTGCTCTGAAAACAAAATTCTTTTATCATGACTCTCTTTTCTTTCTTCCTTTGTGAGGATTGCCTTTTCGTTGTTTTTTCTGATCCTGCTCTTTCCCTTGCTATTAAGTCACATTTTGACTTTAGGGCTTCCTCCATTTGGGAATGAAACTTGCTGTGTGAATAGAAAGAAACGCTCCTCCAAGAAGTAAGTGTAGGTGTTTATCTTATTTCTTAAAGACTAGCTAATTAGGGAAGATCTAACTTTCTATTTGAGAAACTGTGCCCTTCAGACTGGAGCTTCCATGGCGGCTCAGACAGTAGAGTCTGTCTGCAATGCAGGAGAAGACTTGGGTTCCATTCCAAAGGTTGGGAAGATCCCCTGGAGAAGGGAATGGCAACGCATTCTAGTATTTGGCCTTTCAGATCATTTTAAATGAATTATGCAATTTCTTATTGCATTGGCCATACCTATGTATTACAGTGATATAGAGGTTATTCGCCTGGAAGGCCAACTGCATGGCCATGCCTGCAATGATTTTAGCTGTGTGGGGCCACCTGTTGTTTTAGCAAGTTATACCTGGAAATGGAGGCAGCAGCCACTATACGGATGGCTTTTAGTCCCATGACTGCAACTCCTCCTCCATGCCTTTTAAGCCCCACTCTCTTTGATAGTTGGGAGACTCACTTTTACTCAGTAGAGCTCTAACCTACAGCTTTGACCCCTGTTATAAGTTATGTATTACTGTTTAAAGTGAATGTGACATCTGAAAGTAAGCTTTTAGGAGTAGAGGCTAGAAGGGTAAGAAAGAACAGGGGCCTGAGCTGGTGGAGGGGGCATTGCCAGGAGTGAAGGAGGAGGTGATGGAAGGAAAGCTGGGGACATAAATACCTGACTGCTTATTTTAAAGCATAATGAGATGGACATCTTGGCTACCTATTTGTCGATCAGGAATAGAGACGTGGACTTGTGGACACAGCAGGAGGAGAGGGAGGGAGACATATTGAGAGAGTAGCACTGACCTATACACTCACCATGTGCAAAATAGAGAGCTCGTGGGAAGCAGCTCTGTAATCAGGGAGCTCAGCTCGGAGCTCTGTGATGACCTGGAGGTGTGGGGTGGGGGAGGTGAGGGAAGGAGGCTCAAGAGGAAGGAGACAGATGTAAACATACAGCTGATTCCCATTGTTGTATAGCAGAAACTAACACAATACTGTAAAGCAATGATACTCCAATAAAACAAACAAGCAAAAACAAAACCAAAGACCACAAGCCTGTTCTATACATCTGAGTCTCTTTTTCTGTTTTGCATATAGGGTTATGTGGACTCTGGGAGAAGGCGAGGGTGGGATGTTTCAAGAGAACAGCATCGAAACATGTATATTATCTAGGGTGAAACAGATCACCAGCCCAGGTTGGGTGCATGAGACAAGTGCTCGGGCCTGGTGCACTGGGAAGACCCAGAGGGATCGGGTGGAGAGGGAGCTGGGAGGGAGGACCGGGATGGGGAATACATGTAAATCCATGGCTAATGCATTTCAATGTATGACAAAAACCACTGCAATGTTGTAAAGTAATTAGCCCCCAACTAATAAAAATAAATGGAAAAAACAAACAAACAAACAAAACAAAACCAAAGACCATTATGTGAGTCTACACTTCTCCTGAAATTACCTTTACTATCTGGCAAACTTTCCCCCCATTTTTTGCTTAAAAAAAAAAAAAAAAAGTATTTGTAAGCCATTCCAGCAAAATGTTTCTGAAAGCACAGATTGCTGCTTTTAAAGAAAATAGGAAAGAACTTTACATTTGAAAATGACCTGAAAGTCTTAAATGTATTCAAAACTTCACCAATAACCAAACCTGGGTCTAGACTTCAAATATGTGTACTGTTTACTCTCATCAGTTTGGGTACATCTGGTGTTACTTTAGAGATTTGATATGATTATTCATTATATTCTCTCTGTTTCACTTTGGGAGCAAAGAGGATCTTGGCTGTTTTCCTCTCTCTGATGTTAGTCTCCTCTGCAAATAAGAGAACACGTGGGGAAAAAAAAAAAGGATTTTTGTAAGAGAAACAGTTGCTGTCACTGCCACAATCACATAAAAAGTAAAATAAAAACTTCAGTTAATTATCCAGATAATTCATGGGAAGGTGCACCTTAACCTCTGAAATTATTAGCATGATGGCCATGGTCCTCTTCGCTTTCCAAGGATAGATAAATTCTAGTGCCTGTTATAAAACTTTAATGCTTTCTTTTTTTCAAATTTAACATTTCCTGTCAAAAGATTTTAGTTCTGAATTTAAAAAAATACACCAAACCATATGATAGGTTAAATTTGATGATTTAAAAACTGAGATGTTGCTGTGATGGACAGATTGCTTAACAGGAAGATAAAATTTGGCCAATGTAAGAGCGAGGTCTCATAAGCATCTTTTTAGAAGCAAAGCATCTGTTCAGCTGGTTTATTTTTCTGCTTTTTAGATCTACCAAAAAGTAACTTTTCAAGTGAGAGTTCCAACAGAGCTCTTAGAGGTCCACATTTCTGTCCATTTGTCCTAGAAAGACTATTTTCTTCAGAAGTTGAATGTTTTATGATATAATTACTAAACAGAACTTCATACTAAATTTTAAAATTTCTGTTAATTTTTTAAAAACATTCAGAACAGTCTATAAAAAGCAATTTTCAGTTTTAATTATTGTAAAAAATTTGAATGCCAATATTAGCCCCCTTTGCTGCCATCTGTTGTTCTACCAAAGAAATGACTCACTGGTAATACTTTTCTTTTGAACCTAAATTGCTCATAAAAATCAATACTTCTAATATTTGATGAGATTCTCTTCTTGATACTTTTTTTCTGCACAGAATCTTTTCATCTCTACCAGTTGGGGAAACAGATTTTCAAGTACTCACGCATGACCATACAGAGATTTAGATTTTCCTCTTAGCATATGCAGTAGACATTTGAGAAGGTTGAATGGACAAAAACAAAGAAAGCCTCTGATTCCTGAACAAACCCATCATACTTAAAAGAGCTTATAAGCTAATCTTTGTAAAGTAAAAGCATTTAACTTAATGACAGCACTCTTAGTCCTGAAAGTAAAATTTAAATGTAAGATCCCACTTCACCCCACAATTGCAGTATATTGGGCACATAATTAAAAACTGGAAATATAAATAAACATGAATGCAACATGGTCTCAGATTTTGAGCATTTCAAAATTTGAAAGAGAAGCCAGATTGTGTTGAGATAGGGAAGTTTCTTGTTCATGTCGGTATAGGATATATTGGTGAGAAATAAAAAAATCAAAATAGTAGTGTGTGGATGGCAATCCTATTATGAAGTGATATCAGTGGTGATAGAAATGGAGACAACACAGTGAAAGAGATTTAAAGATTGAGATTTGGTGACTAAAACAGTTGGGAGAAAGATCATTATATGTTCAGAGTGAGGGAGGTTGGGTGCTGACTTGCAGGGAAAATGCTTTTTTAGCCATATTTCAATTACCAGGAGATCCCAAATTACTGCAACTATCTGAAATGTAACCCCCTGCACCAAAAACAAACAAACAAACAAAAAAAAACCCCCACAATAATAAACAAATGAAAATCATATGGCAAACAGTTCAGTAGCTTCAAAAGAGGTGTGTCAAAGACATCTTAAGCCAAGGTGTTACGTTTCTTCATATTAGGTTATCTTTGTCTCTGGCTAAGGTAGCTTTGAGCTTCACAGGTGGCTCAGTGGTAAAGGATCCACCTGCTAATGCAGGAAATGCAGGAGATGTGGGTTTGATCTCTGAATCAGGAAGATCCCCTGGAGTAGGAAATGCAACCTGCTCCAGTATTTTTGCTTGGAAAATTCCATGGACAGAGGAACCTGGATGGGCTACAGTCGATAAGGTTGCAGAGTTGAACACAACTGAGCACACATGCACACAAAATGGTACTAACTTCTGTTTTAGCAACAATTTTAACTTAATTAAAATTTTAATGTACTGAAGCTAAGAAGCAGATTAGGATGGGGAATAAGGTCAAGGAAACCATTCTGCAGGCAGGCACGCAGGGAGCTGTGAGAGTCATGGCTCACAGTTCATATTTATAAATATTTTCGATTTCAAATTTTTAAAATTTCACCTGACTTCATGTTTTAAAATCATTCTCTCACCTTTCTAAGAATCTTTTACCACTCATCTTGTCCTTAGATTTGTCTTCAGCCAGGAGAGTTCAGTTTGTGAATGTCTCAATGTGAGTCGGCAAAGGGTCTCCTAGGAAGAGTGCTGGGTTGATTGTTTCTGACTCAGATGCTAGCCTACTGCATGACATCAACCACATCTTAACACAACACAACAGAATATAGCAGACACTTATTTAGCAGCAAGTAGCTGCCAGCTGGGCTTCCCAGGAAGTGCTAGTGGTAAAGAACCCACATGCAATGCAGGAGACTTACGAGACTTGAGTTGGATCCCTGGTTCAGGAAGATCCCCTGGAGGAGGCCATAGCAGCCCACTCCAGTATTCTTGCCTAGAAAATCCCATGGAAAAAAAAAAGTTCCCCAAACATACTAGCCAGAGTTCAAGTGCTTCACAGCCGCTTGTGACTGCCATGGGGACCGTGGAAAAAGAGAACATCTCCACCATTTCACAAATTCTATTAGGCAGCACCGTTCTGGCTG
Organism: Odocoileus virginianus; assembly: GCF_023699985.2. Taxonomy (NCBI): domain Eukaryota; kingdom Metazoa; phylum Chordata; class Mammalia; order Artiodactyla; family Cervidae; genus Odocoileus; species Odocoileus virginianus. Next base: position 29,069,365 of record NC_069688.1, read on the forward strand.
TATAAATGTGTTTCTAGGAAGTTGTGTATTACATTATCTTGTAATGTTTTTAATTGCTACCTCATTTACATGTATATTCTTTAATATTATTCTCCTAAGATTTCTTATCTCCTTATTCAGGTTGCTTAGCTACTTAAGTAGTCATCAAAAAAACTAGAGTTTGCTTCTATTATTCTTTCAGTATTTCCTTTGTGCATGCATGCTAAGTCGCTTCAGTTGTGTCTGACTTTGCAACGCTATGGACTGTAGCCCGTCAGGCTCCTTTGTCCATGGAATTTTCCAGGCAAGAATCCTGGAGTGGGTTGCCATGCCCTCCTCCAGGGGATCTTCTTGACCCAGAAACTGAACCTCTGTCTCTCATGTCTCCTGTATTGGCAGGCGGATTCTTTACCATTAGCGGTAACTTGGAAACCTCATTCCCTTTGTATTCTATTTTAATTACGTTCACAATTTATACTATTTATTATGATTAATTCCTTTTCGCTTTATTTCTTCCTTTGACTTCCTTAAGTAAAGCAGTTCTTTAATTTTCAACATTTCTTCACATTTATTTTAATAACATTGCAGAAGTTTTATCCCTTAAATTTTACTGTACCATCTTTTCTGATACTTATCCCCTCTTTTTATCTTACTCTACTTTTTCTTGCCTTGAGTAAGTTCTCTGTTCCCCTTTACTTTATTAATTTAGAATTTTATTCTGATTTGATTCACTTCCAGTCTTTACCAATCAAAATTTAACTTACAGTTTTAGAATATTTTAGGAGTGTTAAATACTCTCTGCCCAAGATGTTTCACTTGCTCTCTCTTCACACTTCATGTAGAAATGAAATTGTTAGAAAATATTTAGTTTCCTACTTCCTTCCACCTCTGCTTCAAATCCTCAGTTAAAACAATTTAGACTTTTTTTTTAACATCATGTTATTATGAGACTCTCTCTTAAATTATGTCTTTTTATTTCAGCACTTCTTTTTTTTACAAAATCCCAATCATTCTGCCATAGTCAATGTAGACTTAAATCTGGTGAATGATTTGGAAAGGGTATCTTCTTTCTTTTGTAATTTTCTTTCTGAAAGTTGAGAAATTTTCTCCTTGCATTTCAGAAGCTATCACATGTCTAAGTGTGTGTGTGTGTGTGTGTGTGTGTGTGTGTGCACAGCATGTATGTGCACAAAGATGCCTAATATGGTCCATGGGAGAATGTGATGCTAACCAAGCATTGGACCTTATTAATAAGAATTACCAGAAGTTCAATTTTGAGCCAAGAAAACATTATGAAAGTCCTTCAGGCTTAAAAACTCAAATTTAGGAAAACACAATCAGGCTTGTTCTTTTAGAAAAACACAACCGTATGGAGGATACTAAAGAGGGGCCGAAATTAGGGTAAAGTTTAAAAAATCATAAATTGATATACAAAGTGCTAGAATGTTTATCACCTGATATTTTTTCCTGAAATTCTCTTTCTGCTAGCAGTTTCTGCCTTTGAGTGATTTATTGAAATTACTTAAATTTCCTACTAGCTGTCACAGCTGAGTAGACTGATAGGCCTCCGGGAGGATAACTATGTCCCATTACTCTGATTGCTTTTGTATCCAATTAGAACACCTCAGTCTGGCGAAGATATTGTCAGATATTACAACAGGTGACCGTCATGCACCAAAAAGAGAGGGGTGTGTGTGTGTGGGGTGGTGCTTAGGAATGAGTGAGATACAAACATTGGACCCTTGCTGAGTATTTTACTGGAGATTTAGAAAACAGTATACTTAAGCCATTACTGACCACTAGAAGCAAATATTTTGATTTTTCACACACAAAATAAAAACAATGCATTACTCTTTGCTCATCTCCGCCTTGCTGCCTTTCCACAGTGGGGCTGAGACCTCCATTTGCTGGCCCTTGGCTTTTCTATTCTGTGGGTGAATAGCTGCAGCTGTAAATGCTGGAACTGTTTATAGTTTCAGCCACGTTATATATTTTCTGCTCAGCAATACCACCAAGAAATACGCTTTTCTCAGTTCTCTCCATCTAATGATATGCTGTGGCACGCATAGAGGAATGTTGCAATCTGGCCTCTGACTCCTGCAGTGATCACAGTTTGGTTTTCTCATCTCTGCATTGCCATCTTTTTTGGGGAAAAAAAGGAACTGTTTGCCTTGGGAGAATCAAGATTTTCTAAAATAATTTTCATTAACACCTTCCCGTTATTATACTCATCAGCACAAGTCAATCTATTGCAACTAATGATTTAAAATCAAGATGCTTTGTGTATTCTGTCTACCCACCCATCACACAAATCACTCCACCTAGACTCTTATTCCTGAGAAATTAGATCTTTGTCTGATGCTTGACAACTTAATTTTATTCTGAAAGAAGCCCAAGTAATTGGATCAAGATATTTCTCTGCAGAGCTGCATTTATGTTTCTAAATGTAGCACACTCACTGCCAATTTTTCTATAGGTTGCCTGCTCGGTTATGCTGGAAACAGAGATATGATGTTTAATAGAATATTCTTCTGTTATTTTCTTTTGTGTGACTCTATTACGGACTCTCTTGCCTTTGTATTCAGTTCAGTCCATGTACACTACCAAGTGATCAACAATCACAGGTAAAGAGACTTCTTAAGCCCTTCTAATAAAATATGGTACATGATGAATGAGTAAGTGCTGAATGTTGATTCTAATCAGTCCTGATTTATACTGAAATCAGGGCTGACAGCCTCATGGTTTAATAATTTCCTTCATCTATTTATTTGACTGTCAGCACACGCCTCATGACAATCAGTTGAAAAGTGAAAGTTCTTTTTGTTGTTAATTACTTTGTTTACATAGAACTATGAACCAGTTTAGTTATTTGTTTTGTCAAAGTTAATGATGTAAATTTTAGAAAGAATTTAATTAGGGGGCAATAGCAGTGAACAATCAAGTTAACTATTATGGTTAAAATGAAGCATTTTAAAAATAAATATATAGAGCTGTCTGGTTTGCTGTAATAATTGAAAGGAAAGAAGACAATTTCTGGAAACTCACAAAAAAATGTATCATCTTTCTCACAGAAGTCAGCTTAGGATGTCTGGCATTGCAGTGGAAGGCCTAACATTGCAGCTCAAACCTATATTTCACTCCCTGCTCTGTCATGAGGCTGTGTGACTTGCTGATTTTTAAATAAGCTGTAATATTTTTGCTTGGGAAATCCTATAGATAGAGGAGCCTGGAAGGCCACAACCGATGGGGTCACAAATGAGGTGGACATGACTTAGCAACTAAACAGCAATGGTAACAGCCATATTTTTTACTTGTGCGATCCATTTAAAGAAAATATATTTGGTCAGGTTCCTCTTATATTGAGGCCATCTTTTATGACTAATAGCTTGAAATTAAAAGAGTTTTGTATCTAATATTAGGTAGAAAAAAATGAATTATGAAATAGAGTGAATGTGATCCAATGAGTAGATGCATCTGGAAGCCACTTCTCCGTCTCACTCTGAGTTGTCTGGACAATATGCTACCCATGAGTAGGTAGGGACCAGGGGAGATCCCTCCTTCTGGTTGGAGTGAAAGTGAAAGTTGCTCCTGGTTGGAGAGGCTGCACTTAAACTGATGGGAGGAAAAGTTCTATTTTCTAGTGGACTCTAAGCTGGCTTGAATCCTAGGCTGATTGAGGCTCAATTTTCTGTTCATCCACTATGTGTCATGTAAGAAGGAAGAATAGTGAAGTGGATGAGATTATTCTATTCAAAAACACACCTCATGGCCATCAGCACCTGGGTCCAAATACCTTCCGTGTGGGTTGATGGAAGAAATGCGACACTGAGATCTTCATGGGCAGACCCTTGGCTTAAAAGTTTTTCTAATAAAGCCCATTATTTTACCCATACTAAGTGACGTAATGGGATTCACTTTCCTTCTCAATACTGGGTCATCCCATTCTGTTTCCTTACTCTCTTCTGTCTCTTTCATCCTGTGTTTACCTCTTGGATGGCTGAGGAAGTTCATGATACTGGATAAGAAGAAAACTTCCAGGCCTAACAGGAGGCTTTGAAAGCTGAGATCTAAGCTGGTCTGTCCATGTTGCTATTGGCTGTCAAGGCCAGAGTTTTTCATTTTTCTCTGTATCTCCTTTTTCCAAACTCTACTTTTATTTCCATGGGGAGAGTTGACATAAATAATGATGATATGAACTGCAGTGGCAGAAAGATGTAACAGACACATTTCCTCCTATATCTCCATTAAGTTCAGCTACTAATCCTGGGAATTAAATGTAAAACAAGCAAACAATTTTTAAAGATGGGGAGAGAAAGTCTGACCAACTACAAATCACAGTACCTGGAGAAAAACATAGTGGTGAGTTTCCTGGATTTTCTATTTGACATATATATACTGGACTGGGTGATGGAAAAGCTAAAAACCCATAAACATGGACAGGAACAAACAGGAAAAAAAAAAACCTAACCAAGAATAAAAGGACCAGGAAAGGGGAAAGACAAGAAAATTTCAGAACATAATAACTGCATTATTCCTCTCAACACACTCCAGTAAAGGCTGAGTAGCAAACCTAGAATCCCACCCTTGCCCTGTGTAACAAGGCACTCTCCTTGTCAGGTTAGTGTAAAAAAAAAAAAAAAAAATCAAATGGGAAGCTGTATATTCATCCCCACCAGACAATAATGAGCTCCTGCATCCCTGTGGCATTGGAGAAGACATAGGGAGCCTGGAATTCCATCCCTACATGGTGATTATGAGACATTCCTATCTCTTCCTGCTGGGATAGTGTCAGAGGAATCCTAGTGATCAGCCAGGGTTTTCATCAATGTCCAACAATAACAAAGCCACACGATGTAACAAGATTGGAGACCACACAGAAACCAGTAACAATACTCCCTGTCCCTTCTATCTCCATGGTGGTATTGAAGTGGAGCAGGACCCTAGGGGATCCTCCCAGGTACAAAAGTCTTTCTTGATTTCTATATATCTTTCTTTTCCTTTTCACTTGAGCCGTTGTAGGGTCAGTATGACCTTATTTAAACTTATAAATTTTGCCCCAAACTGCTCAGTCTTGAAGTGACAAAGATAAAATCTGCAACTAAAGTCTATGGGTGGGAGGGGCAGGATCCTTTCCCAAATTCTCACCCCACCCTCATCTTCATCCACAGTTGCTGTCTTTGAAATTAAATGACCTAATCTTATTACAGATTTTAGGGAAAGAAAAGATGCCAGAATGACTGATGCATGCAAGAACTCAGGTTTGCCGGCTACTTCTCCAGCATCAAATAGGTGGCATGAGGCAGTGTCTGGACTTTCTCAAGACATCCGGAGGTGTAGAATAACCATCAACACCACTTGCCCCATATCTGCATCCTTGATCTGCCTTTCTCTTCGGAAGCCCTTTTCTCCTCTCCCAGTTTGTCTTACCCTCCCCTTCCCCACCCCGTGTCCACATGTCTGTTCTCTGCATCTATTCCTACCCTGCAAACAGGCTCATCTGTATCATTTTTCTAGATTCCCTACATATGTACTAACATACAATATGTGTTTTTCTCTTTCTGAGTTACTTCATCCTATACGACAGACTTTAGGTCTATCCACATGACTACAACGTCCGAGAGTGGTGGAATGGGAGAGAGGTTCAAGACGAAGTGGGTAATAACATGTATACAGATAGCTGATTCACTTTGCCATACAGCAGAAACTAACACAGCAGTGTAAAGTAATTATATTCCAATAAAAAATTAATTAAAAAGCCCTTTGTCTGTGCCAAAACATTAAGATGGATTTTAAGGACACTAGTCTAGCATCTTCTCAGATAGCCAGCTTTTTCAAATAAAGTGGCTTTCTTTGCTTCAGCGCCTTGTCACTCAACTGATTGGCCTGTCATGCAGCAAGTAGAGAAACCTGTAACAAAGTCTGTAACAACTTTGGTGAACTAGTCAGGACATGACCCCCTGAGGCCTCCAGGGCCTGCTTCAGTCCCCAAAAAGCTAAGCAGTGGGCTACAGGTTCACTTGGGCAAACCAAATAGTAATCACCATGATAAATAAAATAAAGGTAATTTCCTTTTGTTTAAAACTAATCACAGTGATGCACAGTGGCTAAGAGTATGAGTTCTATTTTTACAGAGCTGAATCTATTACCTATGTGATGATCTACTACCTATGTGATAATTTGTTACCTATCTATTACCTATGTGATAATCTATTGCCTATTACCTATGTGTTAATCTGTTACCTATGTGATTATCTATTGCCTATCTATTACCTATGGCCAGTTATTTCCCTTCCCTGTGCCCATATTTTTTTAAATCTATAAACTGGGAAATAATGATAGTAACCTACTTCTAAAAACTACTCTGAGGGTGAAATGAGATAATCACTGACATAGGTTTAGTTGAATGCCTTGCATGTTGCAAGCCCTCAACCCACAGCGTAATTATTATTATTTTAAAGGCAATACAAAAACATGTATTATGGTCATAATGTCAATAGATAAATTACATTTATTTAACCAAAAAATAATTTTTAAGATCTCAAAAATAATGGAAACTATTCCAGAAATACATGAAGTGTTTGTTTATAAATATGATAATCTCAAGAGCAACAAAGGGATTTAATGAGATTCTGATAAAGCCAAGCAGTGGACTTAGTTGTTCTCCATCTTTCATTTGATTGACCAAATGAAATGCTTCCTGAAATTTGCCACATAGGAAATGAAGCTAAGCTCAGCTTTATGCTAGACCAGCTTAGTTATCTTAGAAATGATTTCATAGAAAACAAATTCAATAATTGATGTATTCAAAAATTTATAAGGCAATATTACACTTCTTTGGCAGAGATTTGCTTAATTTCTTACAGCTGAAGTTTTCAGAGACTTGTTCTTAGAATAAAAGAGATATGTGGTCATACTTGCTGAAGACTATATTGTTAATTTGTTTAGTCTCTAAGTTGTGTCTGACTCTCTGATCCCGTAGTCTGTAGCCCGCTAGACTCCTCTGTCCATGGGGAACCTAGGCAACAATATGGTGTGGATTGCCATTTCCTTCTCCAGGGCATCTTCTTGACCCGTGGATCCAAGCCAGGTTCCCTGCATTAGCAGGTGGATTCTCTATCATTGAGCCCCCAGGGAAGTCCATATTGATAATAAACACTTTCAATTTTGAGTTTTTTCTATTGTCACTGTTTCAAATTCAGTCTAGCCCTACAATATTCTTCGGCTTATTGATATATAGTCTACTCAACTGTAATAGATAGCTGCTTCCTGCCTACATCAGTTAGGGCTCAATCAAAAAAGCAGGATCATTAGGAGCTACATGCGGAGAAATTTACTCAATGAATTGTCTTATAGGGGATTTCTAGGCAATTTCAAAATCTATAAGGTGACCCATCAAGAGAGCAGACTAGAATTCTTGAGCACAGGCAAAAGCTATTGTTGGACAAACAGAATTTCTTCTCTCGGGAAAACCTCAGTCTTGATTGAATCAGTTCCAGCCAGGTTATCTAGGATAATCTTCCTTCCAATTGATTACAGGCTTTAATTACATCTGTAAAATATCTTTTACAGTAACACATAGATTAGTATTTCAATAATTGGGGCCTGAATCTTAGCTAAGTTTCACATCAAAAACAACACTACAGTTTGACATCTAGATACATCTCCTTAACCCATACTTAAAATCCAATAATAAAGTCATATTTCTACCTAACAGGATGTAACTATTCCATTTAAAAATGACAATACTTACCTTTTTTCCAGAGAGTGCGAAGTCTTTGGATAATACTCAGTTTTTTCCAATATTCAATAATTTACTGTATTATAAAATTGACTAACATGAATACATCTTATGTTGGAATGATAAGGTAATAAAAGAGACAAGAGAACAAAAATCTTTGATTAATATATATGCAAACATTCAAAATAAAGCAAAGAAACTATACTTATAGCTATTATAGTCCTTGTTTCTGCAACTGGTTGGATGATTGTAATTGTAGCTAGTGTTTATAACTACTTTCTCTTACTTAATGGTTGTTGTTTAGTAGCTAAGTCATGTTCCATTCTTTTGTGACCCCAAAGACTGTAGCCCACCAGGCTCCTCTGTCCATGGGATTCTCCAGGCAAGAACACTGGAGTGGGTTGCCATTTCCTCCTCCAGGGGAGCTTCCTGACCCAGGGATGGAACCCCTGTCTCCTGCACTGGCAGGCAGATTCTTTACCACTGAGCCATCTGGGAAGCCCCCAGAACGGGCCAAAGTTGCCCACCCAAAGGAGAAGTGCACTGCTCCTCAAATCTAAATAGGCCCACTGGGCATTATGCTGCTTTTTTGGTTATAGGAGCGCCAGACAATAACTTATTCTTTAGCTCAGAAGAAATATATTGACCTGCCTCTTATTATTGCATCCCTAGAAATAGCTGAGATGGAAGACTTCTGAATTTCTGTGAAATGTATTTTCTACCTTCTGTAACACAAATATCTAGAGTAGTTGCTACTTTCTGCTCACTGGATCCAATCAGCATAATAGCATTAATATAAAGGACCAATGTGTCATTTCATGGAAAGAAAAAGTGATTAAAATCCCTGTGTAGTAGATTATGACATGGGGTTGAAAAATGGATATACTCCAAGGTAAGGCTGTGAAGATTTATTGTTGGCCTTTCCAACTGAAAGAAAACTACTACTACTGATCTCTACCAACATACATAGAGAAAAATTGATTTTCCAGGTGAATAGCTGCATATCAAATACCAGTGGATGTGTTCATTTACTCAAGCAATGAAACAACACCTGGGATTGCAGCTGCAATTGGAGTCCCTATCTGATTAAATTTATAATAATATACTGTCATTCTCCAAGAACCATCTGTTTTGTACACAGGCCAAATAGCTGAGTTGAATGGAGATATGGTGAGAAGTCACCATGCCTGCATCTTTCATGTCTTCCAGGATCATAGTAGTGCTTTTGGCTTTTTATTTTCCTAGGTGTAGGGAGCTGTAGTGACTTCCACTTGGTCTTTCCTTCCATAGTATCTTTTACTCTCAGGTCAGAGAATCAATGGAGATTCTGCCAATTTCTAAATATGCCTATTTCAATTATTAATTCTGGAATGGAGAAATAATTGTTGTTGTTATAGTTGTTGTTTAGTCACTCAGTCATGTCTGACTCTTTTGCAACCTCATGGACTGTGGCCCTCCAGACTCCTCTGTCCATGGGATTTCCCAGGCAAGAATACTGGAATGCGTTGTAATTTCCTTCTCCCAACCCAGGGATTGAACCCATGTCTCCTGCAATGCAGGCAGATTCTTTACTACTGAGCCACTGGGAACCAGGAGAAATAATTACAGATGGGTTATTACACACACTGAGTCCACGGTGGGATGGACTTGAGCTAAAATCTGACCTCTACTAGTCTCTACTATGATTGGTAGAACAGAGTGACATTTCTGGGGTATCCAGAAATTAATGTCAGTTAAGAGCTGGGTTCAGTAATCCCCCTAAAGTGTAATGGTTCCCATTTCCCCAGTACAGTCAGCTTGGTAAATGGCCCTAGGTCCCTTTGGAGAAGGCTAGGAGAAATACGAACAATACCATATTGTTTTGGCAGTTAATGGGGTTCTTCTTCAAGGGAACCTGTCCCCACCTTCATTAAAGGGTTCTGGGACATAAACTATCTCAGTTCGGAAATTGACTCAGGTGCCATGCCTTAGTCACAAGACTTGATGATTCAAGTTAGACTTCTAAACAGATGGGCTATTCACTAAACCTGAATAGTCTTTTTTTTTTTTTTTTTTTTTTTTTTGTATGGAGACCATGACCTACTAATTAATGCCATATATCTCCTATATGTTAGATTATTCTGCTTACTGCTTAGAATCTGCTGTCTATTATAGTCACCACACCCATTATTACCCCCATTTCATGTAGGGAATCCCAGTTCAATGGTAGCACTTTCCATTGTAATTCCTACTTACAAAGAAGAGCAAATAGATCTCTTAAGGATGTTATAGCTCCCCTCAAGCTTATTTCTCATGTGTGTTAGTAATTTAGTCATGTCCAATTCTTTGTGAACCTGTGGAATGTAGCCTGCCAGGCTCCTCTGCCATGGAATTCTCCAGACAAGAAAACTGGAATGGGTTGCCATTTCCTTCTCCAGGGGATCTTCCTGACCCAGGAATGAACCCGGGTCTCCTGCATCACAGCAGATTCTTTACCAGCTGAGCTATAGGAAAGTATATTTTCTCATAGTGGTTGTAAAAGGTTTCCTCTGGGCCCTTCTAATTGGGTGATCAGGTCTTACCTGATGTAGTCATTCTAGTATTACAGCTTCCCTAAGACTTTGGATACTGGAGTGGGTTGCTTTTTCCTCCTTCAGGGAATCTTCCTGACCCCGGGATTGAACCTGTGTCTCTTACATCTGCATTAGCAGGCAAGCTCTTTACCACTAGCACCACCTGGGAAGCCCAGAGTCAGTAATGTCTTTAAATCTAATCAGATGATAGAACCAATTCCAGAAACCACAGAAACAATTCAGAAAAGTTATCTTCCTGATTGTGTTCCTCTAGAACAACTTCTCGTGCCAAGATGTTTCAATTTGGATTATCAGATGAATCCAAAGGAACAGAATCAGTAGGAGATACATATGTATTCTTTTTTTTTTTTCCATTTATTTTTATTAGTTGGAGGCTAATTACTTTACATCATTACAGTAGTTTTTGTTATACATTGAAATGAATTAGCCATGGATTTACATGTATTCCACATCCCAGTCCCCCCTCCCACCTCCCTCTCCACCCCATCCCTCTGGGTCTTCCCAGTGCACCAGGCCCGAGCACTTGTCTCATGTACCCAACCTGGGCTGGTTATCTGTTTCACCCTAGATAATATACATGTTTCAATGCTGTTCTCTTGAAACATCCCACCCTCGCCTTCTCCCAGAGTCCACAAGTCTGTTCTATACATCTGAGTCTCTTTTTCTGTTTTGCATATAGGGTTATCCAGTCAACGGAATTCTTTAGGCCAGAATACTGGAGTGAGTAGCCTTTCCTTTTTCCAGAGGATTTTCCCAACCCAGGGATCGAACCCAGGGACTTTACTTACATGTACAAAATACTTTTATGGCAACAACTAAATTAGTATTTGATTGAATAAGTGGGAGCTCTAGCCTACTCAAATCAACACCTTCAAAACTCCATCTCATGTTACACTAGAAAATGTCAACTTTGTTGAAAAACTGGCTATATATGTACCATCACCACCTTCTCTTCTGTTATAAATTTTTTCCTTTAATTTCTTAATAGTGCAAATTGTTATGTACAAAATAAGCTACAAGGATATATTGTACAACAAGGGAACTATAGCCAGTATTTTAAAATAACTATAAAAAGGGTATAACTTTTAAAAATTGTAGATCACTATATACATCACCATATACATATATATACACTATATACATCTATAACATGTAATGTACACCAGCTATACTTAGACAAAGATTTTTTTAGAATTTTCCATTGATTTCTTATAAAAATTACCCTAAATCAAGGAACCATAAGTATGGTCAATTTGAATATCAGTAGTAGAATTACTAAATCAACATTTTTATATCTATTAGATATCATTTTAGATGTAAAAGCATTTTACATACTATATATCAATCTAAATGTATTCTTTTTTGTATTTTTTGAAATTTATTTATTTTTTATTGAAGGATAATTGTTTTACAGAATTTTTTTGTTTTCTGTCAAACCTCAGCATGAATCAGCCATAAGTGTACATATATCCCCTCCCTTTTGAACCTGCCTCTCATCTCCCTTCCCGTTAAACCCCTCTAGGTTGGTACAGAGCCCCTGTTTGAGTTTCCTGAGCCACACAGCAAATTCCCGTTGGCTATCTATTTTACATATGGTAATGTAATTTCCTATGTTACTCTTTTCATAATGTATTATTTTAATTTGAAAAAACTTTGAAAATGTTTAGAATATAATTTAAAAGAAACAGAACAGGATACAAAGTAGATTAAATATAATCATATTTGTGTATGAGGCAGGTGAATTAAGCAACAGAATTTAAGATATTCTGTCAGCATTTTCTGTGTGTGGAAAGAGAGCTGTGAATAACCTGAGGGTTGATTTCTGATGATTTTTATTTAATCACTTGAACAATTTTCTTTGCTCATGAAATTGTAAGCCATCCTAGCACCCATTTCTCCAGAGCAGGTTGAAACAGGATCTTTTGTGGTCTGAAAAGGTGGCAATCCCACTCAGTACAAGGAACAGTTCCTGTGGGAAGAAGTGAACCAATTTACACAGGGACCTCTAGGGAGGAAAGAAATACAAACCTCACCTTTCCCTGTAGAAAAGTACTTCTGATGAATTGAGGTGGCCTGGATCAGGTCCCTTGAAAGAAAGGAGTCAAAGACTGCAAAGAGAAACTCACCTTCAACGAAAAGAAGGGTGTATCTGGGCTGGTGAGCGGAGTCCAACACAAGGGACAGGTGTGATTTTAGGAGGTGGTTGGTTCTGCCATAACATGAAACATAAAACCTAGGTCAGAAACCTAGGTCAATGGAGCTCCTGCAGACCTGGGAAATGTTTACTGGAACAGCTGCAGTTTCAGAGCCGCAGGGTTTGGCATCAGTGTACCCGTTAAAAAATAATCTGAAGCTATGCTCTTCTGCCAAAAGCACTATCTTGTTACAGGTAATACTAGCACTTTAACTGTGATAATTCTCAAAATTGCAACATAACATTGAAACAGAGCAAGACTCTATGGCCCTTGCTGCACCCAACCCCCACATCCTCTGCCTGCCTTTTGTCTGTGGAAAAACTTTAGCCAAAGAATAAGTTTACCCAGAGAAGTTAGAAACAAAGGAAACAGTAGGAAAACAGAAACAAAACAAAAAACAGTAAAAGGAGACCAAATAATAATTTAATCATTAAGATTGCCAAAGGCAAGAAATGGTTTGAATGTCATTCATGTGCCAGGCATGTCCATGGATTAGACATTTGTTAGATGTTACTGATTGAGAAATTTTCCACCCTCAACAATCTAGGAATGAAGATGCATAAGCAAGCAGACCATTGTAATTTTCTGTGGTTCTTCACCACTAATGCAAGTACTTTTGGTTCCTCCTCAAAGGGCTACAGGTGACATTCTGTACCGTATCCTGTGAGTTGTCTTATAGATGCTGAAACTTCTACCCGGTGGAAGAAGTTAACTACATAATGACCAGACTGTACCTGTGACATAAGCTGCCACAATTTCAAGAAACAGTCTCAAACAAATGGAAACAAACTGACTCTGCAACTAAAGATTAACTGTACTTAACAATCAAGATGATGTTGATCACCAATTTAAAGATGACTGTCAGAGCTGACTGGGTTGTTTTTGCATGCAGCACCCACCCCCCAACCTGTCTATAAAAGCTTTTAGCCCCTGCTTGTCAGTTGGAGGAGTCACCCTTTGGACTTTGGACAGATGTTCCTCCCTATCCCTCCCAACCCACCATGCCAGCACTCTCACCTCCCCATGCCAACCTCTAAAATAAAGCAAACTTTCCTTCCCACCAACCTGGCCTCTTTATTGGCTTCTGAGTGGCCAGCAGCCAGACCAACCTTTCTGTAACAGCATGAAACACATAAAACTATAGACATGTAAATTTATAGTCATGTAAATTTTTGTGTACAATTAGCCCTCTAGGCAGTATCTCCTTTGAAATTAACTTTCAGGGTCCACTCAGTTTCTCCACACAATCTCCCCAAGTTACAGAAGCATATAATGCTGGTAACACTAAAGAATAAATTTGTGCATAGAAGAAAAGGAAAAGGATATAAGAATATATATATACCAAAATTTAATTACATTTTCATTAGAGTATCTATTTTCCTCCTTTTGTCCTAGTTTCAAACTTTTGTTAAATTTTCTTATTTTATTTAATATACTTAATATTAGCTTTATAATGCAGAAACTGATAAAAATTTGAAATATATTTTTTACCTTTCAATTATTATGTCATTCACATTATTTGAGCTTCTCTCGTGGCTCAGACAGTTAAGAATTTACCTGCAATGTAGGAAACCCAGGTTCGATCAGGGTCAGGAAGATCCCCTGGAGAAGGGAAATGGCAACACATTTCAGTATTCTTGCCCGGAGAATTCCATTACATGCTTAAATTTTTGTATTAAATTATTGATTTTTGACACATATTTAGGTTATTTGGAATTTTTCTTTACACTTTGCCTATAGCATATATTATAGGTTGAATGGCATCATCAGCTCAATGGACATGAGTCTAAGCAAACTCCAGAAGATAGTAAAGGACAGGGAAGCCTGGTGTGCTGCAGTCCATAGGGTTGCAAAGAATCAGACATTACTTAGTGTCTGAACAGCAATAGCATATACTAAAATAAAATATTAAGAATTTTCTGGAGATTTGGTTAAAATGACACACAATTTCTTCCTCTTTAGAAGGTATGAAATATCCCTAACTTTACCTATCTCTATACTTTTATAAGAAAGTGCCATGAATCACTTAATGATAAATTGGATTTCTTCCAAGTAACCCTCAAGATACAACTTGCATCTTTGATCATTCTATTGTGTGCTTTGGAAGGTTGCCCCAGTTGCACTGTATCAATAAACTTTTAGACCATCTTCATTTTATTGATTTTAGGTTGTTTTCACCAATGAGCAATTCTGGTAGGAGTTAGAAAAGTGGAAGGAAAGTGATATTGGGTTATTTTTTTATTCTGGCTTTGCTCATAGTTCACATCAGGAAATTTATTTTATACAGTTCTCTCTTTGGATTCTAACTGTTCCTTCCCCTTGGACATTGAGTTTACTATTAGTAACTAATCTCAATTTCCATTGGCCCTGGGTTTCTACACAATTCAGTAAAGCTTGCCCATAATTCTTTTCAGAAGATAATTTATGACATGATGCTCAAGACCGAAGGAATCATGTGTTTGGAGATCTCTGACTAATAAAGTAATTGGTAGCAGGTATAGTTCTATGAGGGCTTCCCTGGTGGCTCAGAAGCTAAAGAATCTGCCTGCAATGTGGGAAACCTGGGTTTGATCCCTGGGTTGAGAAGATCCCCTGGAGAAGGGAATGGCAACCCACTACAGTGTTCTTAGCTGTAGAATCCCATGTGCAGAGGAGCCTGGTGGGCTACAGTCCATGAGACAGAAAAGAATCGGACATGCCTGAGTAACTAAGCAGCAAGAGCAGCAGCAGCCGCAGCAGCATCGCTCTACGAAGTATACCCTCGAAGTAAGACTCTGGGTGGTTGCTCACGTTTGAGGTGTGTGTGGACCATCTTCTGGCTGGGAGAGGGGAGAATGGTGTCTATGTCAGGTGCTACCATCACAGATATTCAAATTACCCGTAGCAGGTGCAGGTGATGATGAGTACAGAAGATAAACCATTGAGAGGCCAAATAATTGAATAGTTTTTAATGAAACAATGATTATTAATTGTGTGTATATTTGGTGTCTTATAAATGCTCTGCAAAGTTCACACCAAAAAAAAAAAAAAAAAGAGGAAATGAAGGTTGTAAAATTCTCATTCAGAATTTAAGTGGAAAATCTTAAAATCTTGATGGTAGCTTAGAACAAATCTCTCATCTCCTAAAGTGCCAAAGCAGTTAAGCTCCCTTCATCGGGAGTGTGGAGACTCAGCCACTGAACCACCAGGGAGTCTGAGACTGGATTTTTAAAAGTTGCGATTGTGTAGTACCAGTGAGATGCTCAATTCATTAGGTCTTAAGGGATGAGAAAGTCACTGCAGGGGAAGCAATGGGATTCCAAGAAACAGGATGAAAAGATTGTGGAAGACATGTCAAGGCTGAGAACTTTAATCTCCAAATTTCCATAAATCTCCCTTATCTGCCATCTTACAACTTTACAAACATACTCAGCACAGGGAATTGTCATAGTTTGTTATTGTCAAGTTTAACTGTTCATCACTGATTTATATGTCAGTCTCTTACACTGCTGCTGCTGCTAAGTCTCTTCAGTCGTGTCTGACTCTGTGCGACCCCATAGACGGCAGCCCACCAGGCTCCCCCATCCCTGGGATTCTCCAGGCAAGAACACTGGAGTGGGTTGCCATTTCCTTCTCCAATGCATGAAAATGAAAAGTGAAAGTGAATTCACTCAGTTGTGTCTGACTCTTAGTGACCCCATGGATTGCAGACCACCAGGCTCCTCCGTCCATGGGATTTTCCAGGCAAGAGTACTGGAGTGGGTTGCCATTGCCTTCTCTGCAATCTCTTATAGAACACATTTAATTACTAGATTCTTCCTATATCTGAGTCAGTATATGAGAGTACACAGTAGACTGACCTTTTTACCTCCAAAACCCCAAAAAGATGCACAGCCATTCAAGTTTTTCTATATGTCTACAGCAGGCAGAATTCTAAGATGGTCCCCAAGATTCCCACCCATCTCTGTCTACTTGGGCTTTCATAACAAATACTTCAGTTTAGCTTAGCTCAGTCGCTCAGTCATGTCTGACTCTTTGCAACCCCATGGACTGCAGCACGCCAGGCTTTCCTGTCCATCACCAACTCCTAGCACTTGCTCAAACTCATGTCCGTCAAGTTGGTGATGCCCTCCAACCATCTCATCCTCTGTCATCCCTTTTTCCTCCTACCTTCAATCATTCCCAGCATTGGGGTCATTGGTAAGTCAGTTGTTTGCATCAGATGGCCAAAGTTTTGAAGCTTTAGCTTCAGCATCAGTCCTTCCAATAAATATTCAGGGTTGGTTGCATTTAGGATTAACTGATTTGATCTCCTTGCAGTCCAAGGGACTCTTAACAGTCTTATCCAGTACCACAGTATGAAAGCATCAATTTTTTGGCACTCAGCTTTCTTTATGGTCCAAACCTCTATTTGTACACGACTATGGACCTTTATCAGCAAAGTGATGTCTCTGCTTTTTAATATGCTAAGTTTGTCGTATATTTTCTTCCAAGGAGCAAGTGTGTTTCAATTTCATAGCTACAGTCACCAGCCCCAGTGATTTTGGAGCCCAAGAAAATAAAGTCTGTCACTGTTTCCATTTTTTCCCCCTCTATTTGTCACGAATGATGGGACCTGTTGCCATGACCTTCATTTTCTGAATGCTGATTTTTAAACCAGCTTTTTCATGCCTCCCTGTATATTGTATACTTTCTGTATAGTCCCCTCCTCTTGGTTGTGGGTAAATCACATAGCTAAGATGTACTATCACTCTCATTATATGCTTTATTATAAGCAAGAGGGATTTTTGTAAATATAATTAAAACACACGACTGAATTAATCAGAAGGGAGATAAGCTAAGTTGAAGCTTCTCAGGTGGTGCTAGTGGTAAAGAACCCGCCTGCCAATGAAGGAGATACGGCTTCAATCTCTGGGTTGAGAAGATCTCCTAGAGGAGGGCATGGCAACCCACCCCAGTATTCTTGCCTGGAGAATCCCATGGACAGAGGAACCTGGAGGGTTACAATCCATGGGGTTGCAAAGAGTCTGACACAACTGAAGAGATTTAGCATGGACAAGTCTGATCTACTCAGGTAAGCTCTTAAGAAGTGGTCTAGAATTTAAAATGTAAAGAGTCAGGGAGATGCCCTCATGACAGTTTTGAGCAGGAGAATAAACTAACCATTTTTGAACTGCTGCAGAGGAGAGTGACTTTCAGGATCTCAGTCTAGGACTGTAAGGAACTGAATTCTGCCAACAACTAGAATGTGCTTAAAAGAAAACCTCAAAGTTGCACAACAATGTGAATGTACTTACTGCCACTGAAGTGTATAGGTAAATATGGTTAAAAGAGTATGTTTTATGTTATGTGATCTTTACCACAATAACAAAAAATAAGAAATGATGAGGAAAGAATTATATGTAAGGAGAAGATAACAATATACCTACTTTCTAGGGTTGTGAAGACTGAATAGATTTTATACATGCAAAGTGCTTAGAACAGTGGCTGGCATAGAGTATACTCTATTAAAATTCTTCCTCCTCATCATCATTATCATGCTTGATGGGCCACATGAAAACACTTTCTGACCTTAGGTAAGCATCAAAATGTAACTCTTCAAAGTTTTCAGTTATAATGGATTTTTCAGTTATAATGGATTTTTCAGTTATAATGGAAAGCAAAGGAAGAGAAAGAAATGTGTTTTATAACCACATGGCTCCCTTTGTATGCAAATTATCAGTGGCCAGTCATTCTAAATGCCTTATTTTAACATGTTATCTAATAAAAACAACAATCATTTTGGAAAAAAGAAGAAAAGAAAGCTTCAAATTTCATGTGAGGCCCCACCCTGGATGACATTTCTCAGCCTTGCAAGACTTTGTCCAGAGAACCCAGTTGAGTCATGCTTGGAATGATGCTGATTACGGAACTGTAAGATGATGAATGGGGGCTGTTTTGCAACTCTAAATTTGCAGTGCTTTTTTATGTAACAACCAAAAATTATTACAGTGTCTCTGACAAACTGCCCTAACTTGATGAACAATGTGATAAGACCACCATTCAGAAACATGATGTGAGTTGATATGACTTTTTCACTTAAACTTAATAAGGCTGATTATCACATATGTATAATTATATAGAGAGATTTTTATTTATAGTTTTTAGAATTTGAAAATTTCTTAGAGATTAACAAATACAGCCTCCTTTACTTTATATAAGGAAAAGTGAAAGTAAAAGTCACTCAGCCATTTCTGACTCTTTGCGACCCCATGGATTATACAGTCCATGGAATTCTCCAGGCCAGAGTACTGGAGTGGGTAGCCTTTCCCTTTTCCAGGGGATCTTCCCAACCCAGGGATCCAACTCTGGTCTCCCGCATTGCAGGTGGATTCTTTACCAGCTGGACCAACAAGGAAGCCCTTATGGAAAAAAGTGACAAAAATGATTAAAAAATCATTAACAAATGATTCCCAAATCATCCATGGCCTAGGTAGGACTTGAAGCCAGGGTGTTAGTTACAAGTTTGGCTCTCTTTTAACTAAGAGTAAGAAGAACTAAAGAGCCATTTGATGAAAGTGAAAGAGGAGAGTGAAAAAGTTGGCTTAAAACTCAACATTCAGAAAACTAAGATCATGGCATCCAGTCCCATCACTTCATGGCAAATAGATGAGGAAACAGTGGAAACAGTGACAGACTTTATTATTTTGGTCTCCAAAACCACTGCAGATGGTGACTGCAGCCATGAAATTAAAAGGTGCTTAGCCCTTGGAAGGAAAGTTATGACCAACCTAGATAGCATATTAAGAGCAGAGACATTACTTTGTCAACAAAGGTCCATCTAGTCAAGGCTATGGTTTTTCCAGTAGTCATGTACGAATGTTAGCATTGGACTATAAAGAAAGCTGAATGCCGAAGAATTGATGCTTTTGAACTATGGTGTTGGAGAAGACTCTTGAGAGTCCCTTGGACTGCAAGGAGATTCAACCAGTCCTTCCTAAAGGAGATCAGTCCTGGGTGTTCATTGGAAGCACTGATGTTGAAGCTGAAACTGCAATACTTTGGCCACCTGATGCGAAAAGCTAACTCATTTGAAAAGACCCTGATGCTAGGAAAGAATGAGGGCAGGAGGAGAAGGAAACCAAAGAGGATGCGATGGTTGGATGACATCACCGACTCAATGGACATGAGTTTGGGTAAACTCCGGGATTTGGTGATGGACAGGGAGGCCTGGTGTGCTGCGGTTCATGGGGTCACAAAGAGTTGAACATGACTGAGTGACTGAACTGAACTGAGGAATTATCTATAAAGAGAAGGTAACAACATGCCCACTGTCTAGGGTTGTGAAGACTGAATGGATTGTAGATATGCAAAGTGCTTAGAACAGTGGCTGGCATAGTCACTGTTAAATATTTTTTAAAAGATTTCTGAATTTTATAAAAAATTAAGGAAGCAATAAGAACATAGACAGTGACTGTAGTGGATGTGATATATTGCACAGACCTCTTTGTAGGAGTGAAGGGCTTATTTCTCCAGCTACTGAAGTGCTTCTAGCAGACAGTGCATAGCTATTAGCTATAGAAAATGTGTCAACTGGTGAGAGTCACTTTGCTCAATGTCTTGTCCCCTTCCTGGGACAGCTCACAGGCAAAGACTGATTCTGGCTTCCTCCAGCAACTTGGGACAATTCTGATGTGCTGTGTCAGCTTGGATATCCATATAAGAGGATCTGTATCTTTCATTAAACTGCACAAAATCCAGTTTCTCTCTTTTTACTTCTTTTTGAAGTCTGACTTTTCATTAGCTCAAATTATTGCTCTTCTAAAGTAATTTCAGTCTTTATTGATTTCAAAAGTTCTTGTGCATGTGTTAACACATGAAACAATAGCTGTTTATATGTAAGTTCCATTAGCAGATGAACTAGCAGTCAAACAATGCCACTATCATTGGATATGTCAAAAAAGCAAATCGGCTAATTCCAACAGTAGGTTGAGTTTTCATCTAAGTCATGGAATCAGAGTAAAACTTTTTTTTATAACATTTTTAAGCATATCATCTTTAATGTTGGAATGCATTTTTGTTCAGATATATTTTATTTTTGATGAAACACAGAAATTATACTTGCCACGTAGAAATCAAATAGAATATCTCTTTCACAGGTTAATTACATTATTTGTCAGATAAAATTAATTGCAATAGTTAAATTTTTATTTAAAAATTTATACAATTTTTAAGGGTTACTTTCTATTCACAGCTATTGCAGCATATTGGCTGTATTCCCTACGTTGCACAATATGTTCCTGAGCCTCTCATACACCTAATAGTTTGTACCTCCCACTCTCCCACCCTTATAATGTTCCTCATTTCCTCCCTACTGGTAGCCACTGGTTTGTTCTCTACATCTGTGAGTCTGCTTCATTTTTTATAGTCACTAGCTTATGGTTTATTTTAGATTTCACATGTAAGTTATATCACACATATTTGTCTGTCACTGTCTGACATTCTCACTTAGCATAATGTCCTCTAAGTCCAACCATGTTGCTACAAGTGGCAAAATTTTCATTCTTTTTTATGCTGTGTAGTATTCCATTGTAATATATACCAGAACATCTTTATCATGTTGATGGACACTTACGTGGTTCTCATATCTTGACAATTGTAATTAATTCTACCATGAATTAACCGAGGAGTGCAATTGCTGACTCATATGGTAATTCTACTTTTAGTTTTTTTCCAAAATTTATTTTGTTGAACACTTATGATTTTTGTGAATGATAATGTAAATTAGTTTAAAAGATCAACCCTGAAAAAAAATTTTAGTGGCTGTCTGTATACAAAACTTGGTGAGATAGAACATACAACTCAAAAAGAATGGTCTTATTAAGTTGAGAAACTTTTAAGCAGAAATGTACTTGGAATTCATAGCACCGCACATGTTATTCATAATTAATATCCTGCCAATTAAAATAGAAACTGTAATTGTCAGAGTAATTAAACTGTGCTTTTTTTTAACGAGAGACTGGTTTTCAAAACAAATACATTTTAAGCATTGATCTTAACACTGGCCACTGTCAAGATTATACCTGCTTGAGCATTAGAAGAACTGCTATGTAATTCAACCTAAAAGTATTTAACAATTGTGATGCCAAAATCTAGCTTGTGAAGTTTTGCCAATTTGCAATTCTTGAAATCAAAGCTTGCAAAAAGGCAATTTTGAAATACTGAAATAGGAAATGAATCAATTGAACAATGAAAGATCAAACAGTGGAAAATATTAATTTCAAAATTCTATTATTGGATGTCAGATTATTTCAACTTGCAGGAAATATCTTAATAAAACATCTACTTTTCATTGGGTAAACTCTTAATGTGTAAAAATGGAGAATGGAAATTTGAAACCTCTGTGATGACTTTTATCTAATAAAGACATTTATTGAAGAAAAACACTCTGAATGGAAACAAAAAGATAGAGCCTTCAGAAACATTTGGGCTAAAATATATACACATTTCAATATCAAAGGAAACATTTAATTTGAGAATATGCTGTATTTAGCAAACATTTTCTGAGGCAAGCAGGTACTTTTGTACATGTAGGGAGAGTATTTTCTCAACTAAAAATACCAGGTTTTATTCAGACAGGTCAATTATAGATTTCAACAATTTCAAATTTATTAACATAGAATTTAAACTTTGAAGATTTCAGGCAACTTTATGAAAAAAAATGGTAAACAACACAACAATATTTAAAAAATACATTCTCCACAAGTGAAATAATATGACACACACAGTATTATACATACAACTAAGAATAAAATATATGAATATATAACAAGAAGAATCATTCTGGTTACACTATTTAATATTTAAATGTTCAGATAATTAATACAAAGACTTTTTGTTTTAATGAGTACAAATATATTGATATTTTTAAATAGATAGCTTTATTTAAAAAGAATTTTTAGAGGACATCTCTGCAGTCTAATGGTTAGGATTCCATGCTTCTACTGTAGAGGGCATGTGTTTGATCCCTGGTCAGGGAACTAAGATCTTGCATGACATGAGGCATGGCTGGAAAAAATATATATATATGTATACATATATATGCATATATATGTATGTATATAATTTATATACATTTGTCAACTAGTGTATACTTAATTTTGAAATACATAAAATTGTAGTTTTTTTAATCCCTCTTTTTATTCCAGAAGTGTTCTGGTTTGAATAATAAATTATATGGATCTCCCAATAATAGACAAGTCAGAAGATAATTATTACAGTGTAATACTGTGGGGTGATATATAAAATTCTTTAGCAACACAGAAAAAAGTATGTATAACCCATTCTCTGGTGGGGAGAGAATCATGAAATGTTTTCTAGAGAAAATGACTCCAATAAGATCTGAAGTTGAGAAGTTGTCCAAGTGTACAAGAGACAAGGAAGAATATTTCAGGAAGAGTGAACACTGTAAAACCGGCTCAGAGATGAAACTAAGGCTACCTATGAGATAAGCAGAGTTCTTAGTGTTACATAAAGGAATATGAAATTAAACCAAAGGCAAGGAGAAAGTCAATACAGTGTTTTAAATAGAGTAGTGTCCTGAGGAAGCTTTTCTGAGCAGCGTTTAGAAGATTGCCTCCAAAGTACAAGAATTCCCTCATCTTTTATTGATGGATTTTCTAGCCTAACGTGCTGTACCTCTGACCTTGAGCTTTCTCCTTTTAGGTATAGATGCCCCAGGCTCAGAAATCCCAAAGTGCAACCCTCTGAAATTACAGATTGAAGCTCTATTAATATTCATGTCCCTTCCTCAGGTGGGCTGATCTGAACTATTTACTACATCTCTACAGAGGTGGCCATAAACTTGGAGGCTGAACTAAGCTAAACAGCTTAAATGTTGAGCCCAAGACTGGCAAGGTGGCAGGAGAGTTTTGAGATACAGTCAGGCTGATAATTTCAATCAGTTCGGGAAGAGAGCTTTCATTGTTCACTAACCAAGTCTGGCATAGTGCGCAGTACACAATAAACACTCAATAAGTATCAGTTAGGAAAAAACCAAGGATCTTGACTATGTTTTAGGCCCATCACTGACAAAGAAATTTAAAACACCATTGTTTGATTCCTTTTTGTTCTTAGAGTTGCCTTTTTCTATTATTTGTTTTGATGGGTAATTAAAATAATGCTTTCCTTGGTTGAAATGCTTAGAAAAAGGCTCCCTGAGGCAAGGATATACAATGGAAAAAAGACAACCTCTTTAACAAGTGGTGCTGGGAAAACTGGTCAACCACCTGTAAAAGAATGAAACTAGAACACTTTCTAACACCATACACAAAAATAAACTCAAAATGGATTAAAGATCTAAATGTAAGACCAGAAACTATAAGACTCCTAGAGGAGAACATAGGCAAAACACTCTCCGACATAAATCACAGCAGGATCCTCTATGACCCACATCCCAGAATTTTAGAAACAAAAGCAAAAATAAACAAATGGGACCTAATGAAACTTAAAAGCTTTTGCACAACAAAGGATACTATAAGTAAGGTGAAAAGACAGCCCTCAGATTGGGAGAAAATAATAGCAAATGAAGCAACAGACAAAGGATTAATCTCAAAAATATACAAGCAACTCCTCCAGCTCAACTCCAGAAAAATAAATGACCCAATCAAAAAATGGGCCAAAGAACTAAACAGACATTTCTCCAAGGAAGACATACGGATGGCACAAAAACACATGAAAAGATGCTCAACATCACTCATTGTCAGAGAAATGCAAATCAAAACCACAATGAGGTACCATTATACACCAGTCAGGATGGCTGCTATCCAAAAGTCTACAAGCAATAAATGCTGGAGAGGGTGTGGAGAAAAGGGAACCCTCTTACACTGTTGGTGGGAATGCAAATTAGTACAGCCACTATGGAAAACAGTGTGGAGATTCCTTAAAAAGCTGGAAATAGATCTGCCATATGACCCAGCAATACCACTTCTAGGCATACACACTGAGGAAACCAGATCCGAAAGAGACACGTGCACCCCAATGTTCATCGCAGCACTGTTTATAATAGCCAGGTCATAGAAGCAACCTAGATGCCCATCAGCAGACGAATGGATGAGGAAGCTGTGGTACATATACACCATGGAATATTACTCAGCCATCAAAAAGAATTCATTTGAATCAGTTCTAATGAGATGGGTGAAACTGGAACCCATTATACAGAGCGAAGTAAGCCAGAAAGACAAAGATCATTACAGTATACTAACACATATATATGGAATCTAGAAAGATGGTAACGATAACCTTATATGCAAAAAAAGAAAAAGAGACTCAGATGTATAGAACAGACTTGTGGACTCTGTGGGAGAAGGCGAGGGCGGGATGTTTCAAGAGAACAGCATCGAAACATGTATATCTAGGGTGAAACAGATCACCAGCCCAGGTTGGATGCATGAGACAAGTGCTCAGGCCTGGTGCACTGGGAAGACCCAGAGGGATGGGGTGGAGAGGGAGGTGGGAGGGGGGACCGGGATGGGGAATACATGTAAATCCATGGCTGATTCATTTCAATGTATGACAAAAACCACTGCAATGTTGTAAAGTAATTAGCCTCCAACAAATAAAAATAAATGGAAGAAAAAAAAAAAAAAGAAAAAGGCTCCCTGAGTAAATATGGTAGCATGCTATTACTCACTCATCATTGCCAGGTATATGGAGCAGTGATAAACAACATGATTTTCAGTGGCAATGGAATAATTTTAATTTTGTGTTCCTGGAATAGCTCTTGATCTCCACCGTTGCTGGTTCTCAGTCACATTGTTGGGTGTCACATGGTTCCCTGTAACCTGAAATCAATTTTACTGAGTTAACTAAGCTCCCTTTTCCTTTATATCAACTCAGAAATCTTGGATAAATTCATGTACATCAGATTATTCTTAATTATACTGTAAAATAGTAATTGACACAATTGAAAATGGACTGCGCTTGCTTCGGCAGCACATAAACTAAAATTGGAAAGTAGACCAAATTCTGTATAGTCAAACAAAAAACATCAGTTAGGGAGGCATACTTTTAAAAGTAGAAAAATATATCAAAGATTGGAATTGTTGAACACAGTTGTGGTTGTATTAGCAGACAGTAGACGGTCAATTAATGTCAGTGATATTATGAAATTATATATATATATATATTTATGATACAGAAATATTAGATTATATAGTGAAGTATTTCTCTAAATCAAAGGGAGTCCCTGCATTTGGAGTAAGACCACTCAACTGCAAACCCAAAAACTGTGTTCACAGGCTCAAGGGGAATGATAACAATAAGTACAAATCAAATGGGACCCTTAGAAATGCATGTGTGTGTACCTTGGGAGACCTCCCCACCATCCTCTGAAACATCCACAGCCTCAGTCCTCCATCTGATCTGGGAACATTGATGCTGAGACCATGAGATCCTCTGTGCTGTGTGCTATGCTTAGTTGCTCAGTTGTGTCCAACTCTTTGCCGATCCCATGGACTGTATGTAGCCCACCAGGCTCCTCTGCCCACAAGAGTTTTCATGCAAGAATACTAGAGTGAGTTGCCATTCCCTCCTCCAGGAAAACTGTGAAGTAGGAAGAGTTTATCTTTGGAAACACTCTGTCTCCCTTTTCTGTACGTTTGCTATCCTGGAAGCGAGTGGTGAGGATCCCCACCCCCACTTCCACCCCCACCCCACTCACTGAACCGGACTGTAGCCCTTTATTCTTGTTCTTTTCTGTCTCCATAAGACTCTTGGGACTCCCAGGTCAGATCTCATTCCCTGGGCTTCAATTCTCAAATTATTTAAAAGAAAGGCTCCTTAAGTATGTATGTAAAACATACGTTGTCTGGAGTCCTTGTACAATGCTACCTGTAAATCAAGGTTCCAGCAAAACTAATGTCCTTAACTCCTTCCATGAATATTTCCTTCATCTGATGACATTAACTGAAATGTAGTTCTTCCCTGAGAACACTGTTGTTTTCTGTAGCACTTTCAAGTGTTGACTTCTTTTACTTCCACATACCTCAACGCAGAAGTATGGGTGTATTTTTCTTTTTCTAAGACCTACTCTAAGAAGTGAGAGTATTTATCAGTGCAATTTCTTTGCCTTGCTTATGGGATACAATTCACCTAACGTTAAATATTTAATTGCTTTCTTTGTGGATAAGACTTGTGGATCAGTACACAATCATACATATTCTGACAGAGTAGTATATTATAAATCAAAACATCTTTTATATGGCTTTAAACTTTCTTTTCCCTATTTTGACATAATAGCAATATTCTTCAGAAAATTCTCTATGCATAGACTGACACCTGATCTCCTTTTCTCATATGCCAAAAAGATTTTCATAAATGCTAATATAATTGATAATATCCTGGTAAATTATACTTTGAAATAGACAGTTCAGGCACTGAGAAGGTAGGAATGGGCTCATTAAGCAGATTTCATAATCATTCAGACAAGAGGAAATATGGAACTTTACTTTAGCAAGGTTTGCTTGCTTTCCTTAAGGAAGGCAACACTGTTAACTTAAGGCCTGTTGGTTTCTCAAATCTAGTCTGCCTTAGCCATATTGATGCCAAAGAGAAGTGTGGAGTGAAAATGTATTATTTTGAGACAATGACTAGGAGATTAGAGACATAACAGGCAGTGAGTATGTCCATTTCCTTGTATTTATTTCTTTGTCTACCCTATCCTCGAACAGGCCGGGAATTAATAAAGCTCAGTTTGTTTGATTCATGTGAACGGGTTAGAAAATATTGCTTCAAAATAATCTAAAACAATGCCTTACAGGTACCTTAACTCGCTGTATCCTATGCAGAACTCATCGTGAGTCCTCCCCAAACTTCACAACTTACTGACATCTACCTACTTTTATATTCTCTTTTATGATTATTGGCATAAAAAATTACATTTGGTTAGCAAATCCAGAAACTTAGGGGTGATCTTTAAGACTGCCCTCTCTCTTAACTGTCTCACTATACAAACTCCACTTCATACCCTGCATTTGAATAGCTGTCATTTTATTTCCTTAATTTGTCGCCAAATACTTCTCTTACCTCTCACCACAGCTTCAACTTCAAGATCTCACTGGGCTTTTTTTTTGCACCAAAACTATTGCAATATTACTCTAATTAGCTTCTCAACTTAGTCTTCCTTTTAGATAATCCATCATCTAACAGTTGTCCAAAAAAATCCTTTAAAGTCACATTTATCATTCACTATGCTATTCCTTAGTTAAACTCCTTTAGTGAATTCACATATTGAAAAAAAACCACACACTTATAGATAGAATATAATAGATATGTACTGACTACTGGGGTTAAAAAATTTATTAACATTTTATCACATTTGTATCAGATATTTTTTCACTCCAAGAAATAAAAGCTTACAAGTACAATTGTTTATATTTATATATGAACAGGATAGCTATATTTTTAAATATAGACATTTAATTATCCCACTTGCCAAGCTTCCTATTTAGGCATCTGCTTCACCACTCTCTGCTTCCTCCTGTTAGTGAGCTTATCTATTCCTGTAACAATATCGTTCTCTTTAAATTACTGCAGTTAATTCTAGGGCAAGTATTCTTTCATTCTTCATTTTTTTCCAAATAGCCTTGTCTGTTTTCGCCTGTAATAGTTTCAGTTGATTTTAGAATCAGCTTAAGTTCTGTAATGAACCATTCTGAATTTTTATTTAAATTAAATTTCTTAGAGAATAATTTTGGAAAAATTGCCACATTTTTTGTAATACACTTGTCATTTACTAATATATCTCTGCATTTATTCTGTTTTTTAAAAAAATCTTTAAAGATCTTTTACATCTTTGTTAGATGTCCTTGTGAATATTATGTTCTGTTGTTGTTATTGTGATATATAGTTTCATTATTATTGTGTTTTTTATATTTTTAACTTTTCTGCAGGTGTATAAAACCCTATTGAGTCTTGCATATTGATTTTGGGTCCAGCAATATTGCTGTACACTTTTATTTTAAAAGCTCATCTGCAAAGTCGTTTGGATTGTCTATGTATACAATCAAATGATTTTTAAATAGCAAAAACACTGCCTCTTTATTTCCAGGCCTTATATAATATACCCTATGTTCTTGCCTTCATGTACTGGCAGCAAGTCATAAGAAGCATTTCAAAAACTGTATGGAATGAAATTACTGAAGGGAGAGGGAGGAACGACTTGGGGACAAAATTTTCTGGAGAATGCTTATATTGAGGGAGTCCAAAGATAGGCCAGAGAAACAGGCCAAAAATGATTAGGATAGAAAATAAATTTGGATATTACAGTGTCATGAAACTGGAGGAACAATTTCAGGAAGAAAGAGGTATCAAAAAAATAATCAAAGTTTCAAAGAGGCAATCATTTCTGAGAAAAATCCCCTGGATTTTGTAATCCTTGCTGATCATTGAAGAGAAATCAATTTCAGAAGAAAGGCTAGGGTGAAGTTAACTGCTTATAGATAAAGGACTACAGAATAGTGGTGAATTTAAGTTAGTGAAAAAACTACCCTTTCAAATTGTTCATATGAAAATAAAGAAATGAAGTTCTAGCTTAAATACTTATATAGTTGAGAAAAAATATTCTGGTTTTAAAGAATAGGGAAGACAGAATTCATTGTAGTGATGGGAGTCAGGGAAGGCTGCCCCCAAATATGCAAAGGTGGCATATTGATGACTTTTAGTTAAAGTTATGTAAGAAACAACTGGTGCAAGAACACTCAAATCTTCCTTTGTTTCTCTGAGAGCAAGTAGCAAACTGCCACAGGAAGCTATCCTCCTTACACCAGGAGGATGAAGGGTATTCTTATCACTGGAGATAGGGAAGTCACAGCAGAGAAAGCTGCATAAACAAACCTGGTAACTTCTTCATCAATTTCCTACGGCAAGCCCCAAATCCTGTGTTTTGTCAAATTTTTACAAAGGATTTATTTTTTGTCTAAAAAAGATAATATATATATATATATATCCATATATATATATATATCCATATATATATGGATTTCCCCTGGTGGCTCAGACTGTAAAGCGTCTGCCTGCAATGCGGGAGACCAGGGTTGGATACCTGGGTTGAGAAGATCCCCTGGAGAAGGAAATGGCAACCCACTCCAGTACCCTAGCCTGGAAAATTCCATAGACGGGGGAGCCTGGTAGGCTACAGTTTGTGGGGTCGCCAAGAGTCGGACCTGACTAAGCAACTTCACTTTCCTTTCTTTTTCATAGTTCATCAGTAAAGAATCTGCCTGCAGTGCAGGAGACCTGGGTTTGAGTCCTAGGTGGAAAAAATCCCCTGGAGAAGGAAATGGCAACCCACTCCAGTATTCTTGCCTGGAGAATCCCACGGACAGAGGAGCCTGGCGGGCTACAGTCCATGGGGTCAAAAGAGCTGGACATGACTTAACGACTAAACCACCACTTGGAGTCCAATTTAGTCACTTTAACATGATATTAAATTTGCTGTTCTCCTGTTCATCTATCATGTCAGTTCAGTTATTAGACCAGTTAAAAGAATGAAGGCTAGGGGGATATTTTCCCTCTCCTACAATTTGGCATAGTTGGCATCACTGAAGGATAAACTTCACAGGCTGGATACTACTTGTTCTGAGGTCTGTTGCAACTGAAAGATTCTGGTACTTCTGATGAATGCCAGCAGAAAATAAATATTTTTGCATATGTCAACTCTCCCAAATTTCTTCTACGCCCAGTAGAAAGAGCGTGTGTTTTTTTATATCATATTTTACATCTTATTGTTTTGTGAAATCCTTAACTGCTTACTGTAGATAGCGAAGACTTTACTCATTTGTCTTTTAGCCCCTTACTAGCTTTTTGTGTGTATGATTTCCTACCTTTATTTATATGTTTGCTTTTCCTAGTGAGCCTTTTCATCTTGTAATTTTCTTGTTTCTAGGTGGCCTTTTTCTTTTTGCCTAGAAGAGTTTCTTTAACATTTGTCCTAAATCTGGTTTCATGGTGCTGAATTCTGTCAGCTTTTCTTGTCTGTAAAGCTTTTGATTTCTCCATAAATCTGAACAAGAGACTTGCTGGATAGAGTATTTTTGGTTGTAAATTTTTCCCTTTCATCACTTTAAATATATGGTGCCACTCCCTTTTGGTCTGTAGTCTCTGCTGAAAAATCACCTATGGGAGTTTCCTTGTGGGTTATTTGTTGTTTTTCCTTTGCTGCACTTAATATTCTCTCTTTATCTTTAATTTTTGTCATTTTGATTGCAATATGTCTTGGTGTGTTCCTTTTTGGGAGCATTCTGTATGGGACTTTCTGTGCTTCTTGGACATGGGTGACTGTTTCCTTTCCCTGGTTAGTGAAGTTTTCAGCTTCTATGTTTTCAAATATTTTCTCAGACCCTTTCTCTCTCTTCTTCTAAGACCCCTATAGTGCAAACATCAGTGCATATGACATTTTACCAAAGGTCTCTTAAACCATCCTTATTTCTTGGTATCCTTTTGTTCTTTTTCCTATACAGTGGGAGTGATTTCCACTACTCTACCTTCCAGTTTAGTGATATGTTCTTCTATATCATTTAGTCTACTATTGTTACTTTTACTGTATTTTTCACTCCAGTTCTTGTATTCTTCAAATCTGATAGTTCTTTATATTTTCTAACTTTTTGTCAAAAACTTCGAAGTTCTCACTCTGTGCATTCACTCTTTTCCTGAGTTCTTTAATCATCTTTATGATGATTAACCTCAACTCTTTCTTGGGTAGGTTGCCTGTCTCCATTCATTTTGTCCATACTGCTATTTGTATTCGTATGTATATGGTAAGTTAGTTATGTTTCTCAACCTTGGAGAGGTGGCCCTCAATAGGAGATGTCCTATGCATCCCAGCAATGAACTCCCCTCTTGTCACTCAAGCTATATGCTCTTGGGGTTCCCCCTAAAAGGGCTTCATGAGCCCTTCTATTGTTATGTGGGTAGTCTAATAGGATAGGTTAGCCTCTTGCTTGTTTGGTTGCCAAGTTCTGCCTTGTGTGGATGCTGCTGGCTGCTATTGATTAGGGTCTGATCATGAGGCAGCTGGATGCAGAACTTTATGGGGCCCTAGGGCTAATGCTGGCCCATTGGTGGGCGAAGCCAGGTCCTGGGGTTAGTGTTGGGTTACTGGCAGGCAGAGCCAGTTTCTGGACTCTGGAGAGACTCTGCAGAGCTCAAGGATCCCAGAGCTTGCTCAAGATCATTGATGGGAGAGGGTTTGTTCCTGACTCTGGTGTGGAGTCCAGGGTGCCCTGAAGCTAGCATTGGTCTGCCTGTGGACAGTGCCAGGGCCCAGTTAGTCCCAGGGTAAGGTCTGTCCTACTCTGGATAGGCTGGGTCTGTAGGATGTGGGATCATAGTTTTCTTATTTCTAGTGTCTGGCTCCTGTTAGTTGAGGTTGGTCTAGAGGATGATGTAGGCTTCCTGGAGGGAAGGGCTGGGGCCTGCCCACTGGAAGGTGGACCTGGGTCTTGGCTCTCTGGTGGGCAGGACGGAGTCTAAGGACATGTCGAGAGGAGGCAATAGCTTAGAAAGTCTTTGGGCAGCCTGTCTGCTGATGGGTGGAGTTGTGTTCTGCCCAGTTAGTCGTTTGGCCTGAGGCATCCCAGCACTGGTGCCTACAAGCTTTTGGGTGGGATCAGGTCTTGGCACTAATGAGCCAAGATGGCAGCCACCAACAGCCGTATTCATGAAGTACAATGTTCTGTATGGCTGCACCCACTCTCTGTGTCCCCAAGGTGAGCTGCAGCCACCTTCTGCCTTTCCAGGAAACTCTCTATAAGACTAGCAGGTTAGTGTGGCCCAGGCTTCTGTTAACTATTGCTCCGGTCCCGGGTCCCAGTGTGTATAAGATATTGTGTGCTCTCATTATGAGTGAAGTCTCTATTTCCCCCCAGTACTGTGGGGCTTCTGAAATGAAGCCTCACTTACTTTCAAACTCAAATGCTCTGGGGGCTCATCTTCCTGGTGCCCCATGCGGGGGAATCCAAAATGGGGTTCAGAACTCTCACTCCTGTGGGAGAACGTTTACAATATATATATTCTCCAGTTTATGGGTTGCACCTAGGGGTGTGGGATTTAATTATGTCACAAGTCCATCCCTCCTATCTGTCTCATTGTGGTTCTTTATGTCTTTAATTATAGAAGATTTTTTTCTGGTAGATTCCATTCTTTTTTGTCCATAGTTGTCTTGCAAACAATTGTGATTTTGGTGTGCACATGAAAAGAGGTAAGATTGGCATCTTTCTATCACTATCTTTTCACTGTCCTCAAGGGACTTTAAAATTATAATCTGAGATTTCTTATGAAAAGTTTCAACAAAACAGATTAAAAGATTCTATGTGATCAGTTCCCATTCTTGCTGTACTTAAATAAATAATCAAGCCAAGATTATTAAAACTAGACTAGTCTTACTATGATTACTTTTGATAGAAATGGCAGTGACTGTATATTATAGAAATTATGTTTCAGGAATAAATCTTTCATAGTGTTCTTAATATCTGTGAGATTTTGCTTCCTACCTGTATACTAGACTAGATCCTCAAATATTTAGTTACAAGTCTCCAAACTAACGTTTCTAACTTTTCTTCAAAACTTCTAACTTTATAAAGAACTAAAACTATTCTTTTTCTAAAGCTTAGCAAGCTAAAGTTGGATGACTAAATATTAATATCAGAAAAATTACCGTCTAATATCAAACAATTATTGTACCTGTTGTTATGTGAGCCACTTAGAAAGATCACTAGAGACATTCAAACTACACACCAGAAAAATCTGTCAAATTGCCACTGCCTGCCCTAACTCTACTGAAGGGATATTTTGTGTCTAACATCCTGAGATCTTCTCAATTGGCCATCTTCAAAACTCAGAATACAGCAACTGGTTAATAATTTGCTCTGATTATTAACATTTCTTTTGTTTCCATAGAAATGCCTTATTAAAAACTTGATTTCTCACATGAATAGACCAACTTTGGGAGTCCAGTTGCAACAGTACTTCCTAAAATTAGACATGATTATTTAACTGAACAGATCTATTTTGTTTTTTTTCTGCACAGATCTGTTTTTAAGGCTAAGAGACTAATTCAATGAAATAGTAAAGCAATTTACCAGTTCAGATTGTATTATAAGAAACTTCCATCTCCGGAAAATCTCAGAGGAGGAAACTGATGAGATTCAGGGCACACTACCCCAAAATATACCAAAGTGGCATGTTGATTATTCAGACTCGAAGTTACTTAAGAAACATGTGGCTCAAGAAGAACACTCTCACCCTCTTTGTTCCCTTGAAAGCAGGAAATAAAACTCCCTTGGGAAGGCACCCTTCCTGTGCTGGTTGGCTGGAAAGCATCCATCCTTATCATTGGGAAAGAGGAATTTGGGGCAGAGGAAGCTGTATAAACAAACTTTGTTACTTCTTCATTAATTTGATACTCAAAGTCCAAATCTTGTTTTGTCACATCGTCACTATTGATTCTTTTTCTTGAAAGGTATATAAACAGCCTGCTTTGGTCATTTCTAGGTCCTATATCCATGAGGCCTCTTTAAGTATGAAATTTAATTTGTTTTTCTAATTCTAATCTATTTTATATCAATTTGATTCTTAGACTAGCAAAAAGAACCTAGAAGGGAGGGGGAAATTTTCCCCTCCCCTACAGTAAGCAGAAAAAGAAGCAGCCATGGGCAATAGAAGAGTTGAAGCACTAGCAAGTTCCAAATAAGATGAAGATGGAATAAAAACATAAAACAAAGAGTTAAAACTAACAAAAGCAAGGAAAACACTTCTCCTAAATAATGGTGTGAAAGAAAAAAGAGAGAATAAAGATAAAGAAATGGTAAGAGGAATTGAGGAAGTATATTTAACAGGAACTATATTTAACTATATTTAACATTCAAGAATGACTTTTGAGAAGTCAGGAGAAGACTCTTGAGAGTCCCTTGGACTGCAAGAAAAGCAAACCAGTCAATCCTAAAGGAAATCAACCCCAAATATCCATTGGAAGGACTGATGCTGAAGCTGAAGTTCCAATACTTTGGCCACCTGATGCGAAGATCCGACTAATTGAAAAAGACTGATTCTGGGAAACATAGAAGGCAGGAAGAGAAGGGGATGACAGAAGATGAGATGGCTGGATGGCATCACGGACTCAATGGACATGAGTTTGAGCAAGCTCCAGGAGATGGTGAAGGACAGGGAAGACTGGCGTGTTGCAGTCCATGCAGTTGCAAAGAGTCAGACATGACTGAGCAACTGAACAACAACAGCAGCAGCAACAATGAGAGTACTATTTTTAAGGTCATCCTTTAACCTAGCTTCCCTGGTCTTATGGTCAAGAGAGGCTACATTACAAGTCTAGGTACCAAAAGAAAGCTAAGTTTAATTAGCATGGACCTATGCCAACAAAGGTCTGTCTGGTCAAGGCTATGGTTCTTCCAGTGGTCATGTATGGATGTGAGAGTTGGACTGTGAAGAAAGCTGAGTGCCAAAAAATTGATGCTTTTGAACTGTGGTGTTGGACAAGACTCTTGAGAGTCCCTTGGACTGCAAGGAGATCCAACCAGTCCATCCTAAAGGAGATCAGTCCTGGGTGTTCATTGGAAGGACTGATGCTGAAGCTGAAACTCCAGTACTTTGGCCACCTCATGCAAAGAGTTGACTCACTGGAAAAGACTCTGATGCTGGGAAAGATTGAGGGCAGGAGGAGAAGGGGATGACAGAGGATGAGATGGCTGGATGGCATCACCAACTCGATGGGCATGAGTTTGAGTGAACTCCGGGAGTTGGTGATGGACAGGGAAGCCTGGCGTGCTGCGATTCATGGGGTCGTAAAGAGTCAGACATGACTGAGCGACTGAACTGAACTGAACTAAGAGGAGTAAAACAGAACCAGCCTGGAAAACTTAATCTCACTCTCAGGTAATCACAAGTTCCTCCTTTTGCTTTTTTTTATTTTTTAATTTTAATTTTTTATTGAGGATAATCACTTTACAGAATTTTGTTTTCTGTCAAACCTCAACATGAATCAGCCATAGGTGTATATAGCCCCTCCCTTTGAAACCCCCCTCCCATCTCCCTTCCCGTTCAACCCCTCTAGGTTGACACAGATCCCCTGTTTGAGTTTCCTGAGCCATACAGCAAATTCCCATTGGCTCTCTATTTTACACATGGTAATGTAAGCTTCCATGTTACTCTTTCCATACATCTCACCCTCTCCTCCCCTCTCCCCATGTCCATAAGTCTATTCTTTATGTCTGTTTCTCCATTGTTGCCCTGTAAATAAGTTCTTCAGTACCAGTCTTCTAGATTCCACATATATGTGTTAGAATATGATATTTATCTTTCTCTTTATGATTAATTCACTCTGTATAATAGGTTCTCAGTTCATCCACCTCATTAGAACTGACTCAAATGTGTTCCTTTTTATGGCTGAGTAATACTCCATTGTGTATACATACCACAACTTCTTTAACCATTCATCTGTCGATGGACATCTAGGTTGCTTCTATGTTCTAGATATTGTAAATAGTGCTGCAAAAAGAAAAAATGAGATGCATGTGTATTTTTCAATTTTGTTTTCCTCAGGGTATATGCCTAGGAGTGGGATTGCTGGATCATATGGTGGTTTTATTCTTAGTTTTTTAAGGAATCTCCATACCATCTTCCATAGTGGCTGTATCAATTTACATTTCCACCACAGCACTAGAGCATTCCCTTTTCTTCTCCAGCATTTATTGTTTGTAGACTTTTTAATGGTGGCCATTCTGACTGGCATGAGGTGATATCTATTGTAGTTTTTATTTGCATTTCTCTAATAATGAGTGGTGTTGAGCATATTTTCATGTGTTTGTTAGCCATCTATATGTCTTCTTTGGAGAAATGTCTGTTTAGGTCTTTTTCCCACTTTTTGATTGGGTTGATTGTTTTTCTGGCATTGAATTGTATGAGCTGTGTGTATATTTTAGAAATTAATCCTTTGTCAGTTATTTCATTTGCTATTATTTTCTCCCATTCTGAGGGTTGTCTTTTCACCTTGCTCATAGTTTCCTTTGCTGTGCAAAAGCTTTTTAAGTTTAATAAGGTCCCACTTGTTTACTTTTGCTTTTATTTCCATTACTCTAAGAGGTGGGTCGGAGAGGATCTTGCTTTGATTTATGTCATCAAGTGTTCTGCCTATGTTTTCCTCTAAGAGTTTTATAATTTCTGGTTTTACATTTAGGTCTTTAATCCATTTTGAGTTTCTCTTTGTGTATAGTGTTAGGAAGTGTTCTAATTTCATTCTTTTACATGTAGCTGTCCAGTTTTCCCAGCACCATTTATTGAAGAGGCTGTCTTTGCCACATTGTATATCCTTTCCTCCTTTGTTAAAAATAAGATACCCATACGTGCTTAGGTTTGTTTCTGGGCTTTCTATCTTGTTCCATTGGTCTATATTTTTATTTTTGTGCCAGTACCATACTGTTCTGATGATTGTAACTTTGTAGTGTAATCTGAAGTCAAGAAGGTTGATTCCTCCAGCTCCATTCTTCTTTCTTAAGACTGGTTTAGCTATTCAGGATCTTTTGAGTTTCCATATGAATTGTAAAATTTTTTTGTTCTAGTTCTGTGAAAAATGCCATTGGTAATTTGATAGGGATAGCATTGAATCTGTAGATTGCATTTGGTAGTAGAACATGGAATATCTCTCCATCTGTTTATTTCATCTTTGATTTAAGTCATTAGTGTCTTATAATTTTCTGTGTACAGTACTTTTGTCTCCTTAGGTAAGTTTATTCCTAGATTTTAATTCTTTTTGTTGCAATGGTGAATGGGATTGATTCCTTTATTTCTCTTTCTGATTTTTCCTTGTTAGTGTATAGAAATGCAAGTGATTTC
Organism: Odocoileus virginianus; assembly: GCF_023699985.2. Taxonomy (NCBI): domain Eukaryota; kingdom Metazoa; phylum Chordata; class Mammalia; order Artiodactyla; family Cervidae; genus Odocoileus; species Odocoileus virginianus. The sequence goes on from NC_069688.1 coordinate 29,106,708, forward strand.
TGTGTACTGATTTGATATCCTGAAACTTTGCTAAATTCACTGATTAGCTCTAGTAATTTTCTGCTATTTTTAGGGTTTTCTACGTACAGTATCACGTCATCTACAAACAGTGAGAGCTTTACTTCTTTTCCAATCTGGATTCCTTTTATTTCTTTTTCTTCTCTGATTGTTATAGCTAGGACTTCCAGAACTATGTTGAATAATAGTGGTGAAAGTGGACACCCTTGTCTTGTTCCTGATCTTAGGGGGAACGTTTTCAGTTTTTCACCTTTGAGAATAATGTTTGCTGTAGGCTTATCATACATGGCCTTTACTATGTTGAGGTAGGTTCCTTCTATGCCCATTTTTTGAAGAGTTTTAATCATAAATGAGTGCTTAATTTTGTCAAAGGTTTTTTCTGCATCTATTGAGATTATCATTTTTTTTAATCTTTCAATTTGTTAATATGGTATATCACATTTATTTGTGTATATTGAAGAATCCTTGCATCCCTTGAATAGACCCAATGTGATCATGGTGTATGAGTTTTTTGACGTTTTGCTGAATTCTGTTTGCTAAAATTTTGTTGATGATTTTTGCAGCTATGTTCCTCAGTGATATTGGCCTGTAGTTTTCTTTTTTGTGTGTTATCTTTGTCTGGTTTTGTATCAGACTGATGGTGGCCTCATAGAATGAGTTTGGAAATGTTCCTTCCTCTGCAATTTTTTGAAATACTCTTAGAAGGATAGACATTAGCTCTTCTCTAAATGTTTGATAGAATTCTCCTGTGAAGCCATCTGGTCCTGGGTTTTTGCTTTTTGGGGACATTTTTTATCACAGCTTCAATTTCAGTGCTTGTAATTGGATTGTTCATAATTTCTATTTTTCCTGGTTCAGTCTTGGAAAATTGAACTTTTCTAGGAATCTGTCCATTTCTTCCAGGTTATCCATTTTATTGTCATATAGTGTTCATAATAGTCTCTTATAATCCTTTGTATTTCTGCATTGTCTGTTGTAACCTCTCCTTTTTAATTTCTAATTTTGTTGATTTGATTCTTCTGTGTTTTTTTTTTTTTTTTTTATGAATTTGTCAATTTTGCTCATCTTCTCAAGGAACCAGCTTTTAGTTTTATTTATCTTTACTGTTGTTTCTTTCATTTCTTTTTCATTTATTTCTGCTTTGATCTTTATGATTTCTTTCCTTCTACTAATTTTTTCTCTTTTGTTCTTTTTCCAGTTGTTTTTGGTATAAAGTTAGGTTGTCTATTCGATGTTTTTCTTGTTTCTTGAGGTAGGATTGTATTGCTGTAAACTTCCCTCTTAGAACTGCTTTTGCTGCATCCCATAGGTTTTGAGTTGTCGTGTTTCCATTGTCATTTGTTTCTAGAAATTTTTTGATTTCCCTTTTGATTTCTTCAGTAACCTGTTGGTTATTTAGAAACATGTTGTTTAATCTCCATGTATTTGAGTTTCTCACAGTTTTTTCCTTGTATTGATATATAGTCTTGTAGCGTGGTCAGAGAAGATGCTTGATACAATTTTCTTAAATTTACTGAGGTTTAATTTGTCACCCAAGATGTGGTCTATCCTGGAGAATGTTCCATGTGCTCTTGAGAAGAAGGTATATTCTGCATTTGGATGGAATGTCCTGAAGATATCAATGAGATTCATCTCCTCTAATGTATCATTAAAGACTTGTGTTTCCTTATTAATTTTCTGTTTTGATGATCTGTCCATTGGTGTGAGTGGGGTTTTAAAGTCTCCTACTATGATTGTGTTACTGTCAATTTCTCCTTTTATGTCTGTTAGTGTCTGTCTTATGTATTGAGGTGCTCCTATGTTGGGTGCATAGATATTTACTATTGTTATGTCTTCCTCTTGGATTGATCATTATGTACTGTACTTCCCCTTGATCATTATGTACTGTCCTTCCTTATCTCTTGTAATCTTCTTTATTTTAAGGCCTCTTTTGTCTGATATGAGGATTGCTACTCCAGCTTTCTTTTTCTTCCCATTTGCATGGAATATATTTTTCCATCCTTTCACTTTCAGTGTGTATGCATCATAGGTCTGAAGTGGGTTTCTTGTAGACAGCGTATATATGGGTCTTGCTTTTGTATCCATTCAGCCAGTCTGTGTCTTTTGGTTAGAGCATTTAGTTCACTTACATTTAAAGTAAGTATTGATATATACATTCCTATTGCCATTTTCTTAATTGTTTGGGGTTGATTTTGTAGATCTTTTTTCTTCTCTTGTATTTCTGGACTGTATAAGTCCCTTTTCATGAGAGACAGACTTGTCATCCATTTTCACATGCATAGGTCTATCAAACAAAAACTACCCATTGAACATAGAAATTGCTTGAACTGCTTCAATTGCTTATTCAAAATTGACTGTGTCCATTCCTCTGCTCTTGCCATCTTTTTCTTTAATATCTGCCTACTTTACAGTTCCAGCTATGTTGAACACTTCCTTTAGCTTCTTCCAACCAACTTTGAAGTCAAGATTAGCAACAAAAATTGTGGAATCAAGTCTACCAGCCTGCAACTTACTGATAACCTTAGGAGGAATGTTTGGATTATTGAGAATGGAAGGTGGTAAATTCATCAATCCTGATCCCATATCGTGTACATGTCCTCCTGGAAATGATCTTCGTGTTCACTGCAATGCCCTTGGAGCATTTTCTCCAGTATGTTCCTCTTTAATATTCAAAGGTCTTCCACTAATATATATTTGTTCATTGTTTCTAGTGCTTTCTTCATAAATTCTTCATCTTTAAATTCAACCACACCACAACCCCTTGGTTTTCCTTCCGCATCCTTAAAGAACTCCATGTATGTAACCTCACCAACTTTTTGTCTCATTAGAGTTTTAATAGCTTGTCATTTCATGTCATATGGGATGTTGCTAATAAAAACTCTGTTAGGATTTGGACCCGTCTTTCTTCACTGCCTGAATTCTTATCTTTTGAGTAAGAATGAAACCTATTGGCCTTCTTATTTCCCGTAGATTTTTCTCTTAATTCAGATTTCTCTTTGATTGATCCATCATTCTTCATTTTAATGCCATTGGAGCTGCTGCTGCGCTGATGAGGCTGCTTCTCTTGCCTGGGCGGGTGAGGTTTTTGCCTGAGGCTCACCCAGCAGCTCCAAGAGGTACCGATGCAGGCTGTCATAGCCAGAGCCCATAATCACCTCGGCTTGTCGGAGTCAACCATCCCTCCACCAGAGCCTGCACCTCCGCTGCCTGCGCTGAGGGGCTCTGAGCGCGACAATCACTCCTCCTTCTCAATTCACTTCTTTGGCTTAATGAGGTCAGACTGTGGGGATTGCCTACTGCCTGATTAGTGGTGCTGGATTTAAATCTTAGGGAAAAGTGTGTTTTGACCCTACATTACTTTGTACATTACTTTGACGACCCTGATCATTCCATCCTCGAGGGAAAAGGGAACCAGGGAGCTGACGCTAAGTGATTTTAACAGGTTAGTCGAACAGGATTCCAAAAAATGAAAAGAAGCATTAAAGTAGCAAGGGTTTGTATCAAAGGGGAGAATTTGAGGAAAGGTAATCTCCGATGAATCATCAGTTATGGAAAGTGGAATTCCTTTCTCAGAATCGTCATATTCGCTTTGGAAAAAACAAACAAAAGTGAGGGACTAGGATAAGTCAGTAAAGGATTAGTTTTAAAGCTGTTTTCCATTTGTCAGTCATGTCAACAGTGTGAATTTCAGCGTTGCGGTTTTATATTATACTACTTATTTTGACGAACTAAAAATCATTTTAAATTTTAAGTTATCCTGGTGGATTGTATAATTAACCATTCAGTACACCAAAGATCTAAAATTAGTATCAGATGTGCAGAACAATATTCTGTTCCCTATACAGACCTGAGGAAGTATACCTTACGGAATGTCAAACTTCTCTTCCCCAAATCCATCCTTAAAGATTGAGTAGAACCCAGTTTCTCTCAGAAGCCATTTAGGACAATCATTTATACTTTTCCCCAAACCATTTTGAATTGTAATAGCTGACAATGCTAGCTTTAAAGATAACAAGTATCTCCAATTTTGTTGTATGAAAGCAGAATGTACTTTTATTGTTCCAGATCTCTGTCACTCAGATATTAATATATATATTAGTATATAGCTATATTACATATATATATGCATAAAGACAAAGAAAATAGTTGTATGTGTTTATATATAATTTATGAAATCTTTGGTAATTGGTACTGGGAGTCAGGGAGACATTTTATATATTAAAGTCTTTCTCATCATTTTTACTTTTTCAATATGCATTTGTTATTTTTACAATGTCATTGCATATCATTAAATCTAAGACACTGCTACTCCTTGATCCTTCTGCTAAGTCACTTCAGTCGTATCTACTCTGTGAGACCTCATCCCTGGGATTCTCCAGGCAAGAACACAGGAGTGGGTTGCCATTTCCTTCTCCAATGCATAAAAGTGAAAAGTGAAAGTGAAGTCGCTCAGTCATGTCCAACTCTTTGCGACCCCATGGACTGCAGTCTACCAGACTCCTCCGTGCATGGAATTTTCCAGGCAAGAGTACTGGAGTGGGGTGCCATTGCCTTCTAGAGAATATAAAAGAAGGTTTTTAATAATTGGCAGCACGTCAGACACGATTCAAGTGACTTAGCATACACGCACACACATCAGGACTGCTACCTTCCCAACTGCACTTGCTACACTCCATTAATTATCTCGTGCATCCCAAGTTACTTTAATTAAAAATAAATTGTTAAGGCATTTACATAAATTGTCAAAAACATAAAGACATTGTTAAAACTATGCCAAGCAATTATCAGGATAAATATAAATCACAAATAATTATGAAAAATGTCCAGTCTCATAATTTAAAATTAAAATCAGTGGGACATTTTTATTTTAAACTCATAAAATTGATAATTGAAAAAGATATGTTAAACATTATGATGCCTTGATGGATACGGAAATTGTCACAGCATTCTGGACAAACATTTGGTGAGACTGTAAACATCTTTAACCCAGTGAATTCCAGGGAAAGTGAAAAAGGAAACAAAATTTATGTACAAGAATGTTGGTCATATTTTTAAAGAAAATAATTAAATTTTAATATATTTATAATAGAATTAATAGTGAATTGATACAAAATGTATCTTCAAGATGAATTTAATGGCTTAGGGAAATACTTATGATAAAATGCTAACTGAATATTAGAAGACAAAGTGGAATCTGCATTATGATTTCAAGTTTGAAAAAAGTGATATACATGCATAAATCTGTGTATAATTTTATTTCTATATATTTCCAGTGCATTGAAATATAAATTACATATTCTTTGTTTTTATAATTGAGATATAACTGACATATAACATTATATTAGTTTTAAGTGCACAATGTGACTTAATATTTGCGTACATTGAGAAATGATCAGCACAATAAATCTAGTTAGCATCCATCACCACACATAGTAATACATTTTTTTTCTTCTGATGGAAACTTTTAAGATCTACTCTTAGCAACTTTATATAATACAGTGTTATTAACTATAGTCGCTATAGTCATGATGTACATTATTTCCCCACGTCTTATTTATTTCATAGCTGCAAATTAAGAGTGGGAAAAAAATAAACCTATTATTTCAGATTGGTGAAACTGTATTTTTTCCCTATGTAATTGTCTTTATATTGTAAATGCACAGCAAGAGAAACCTGCAACAAAACCAGCAATCTTCTGAATGTGAGAAAATATTTGTAAATCATATATCTGATAAGGGGCTAATATCCAAAATTTATAAGGAACCCATACAACTTAATAGCAAAAAATAATCTAGTTAAAAAATGGCCAGAGGGCCTGAGTAAGCATTATTAAAAAAAAAAAAACATTCAAATGTCCAAAGATACATGTAAAGGTGCTCAACATCAATATTCACTTGGCAAGTACATTTCAAAACCATAGTGAGATATTACCTTACACCTCTTAGAATGGCTATTATTCAAAAGACAAGAAATTGAAAGTATTGGCAAAGATGTGGTGAAAAAGAAACATCTGTACATTGTTGGTGGGAAAGTCAGCTGGTGGATCCTCTATGGAAAACATTATGGATGTTCCTCAAAAAATTAAATATAGAAGTAACATGTGATCTGAAAATTCTACTTCTGGGTACTTATGCAAAGAAAATGAAACACTAATTAAAAAGATACATGTGCATCCATGTTCAGTGCAGCATTATTTACAAAAACCATGGCATGGAAACAACCTAATATCCACCAATGGATGAATAGAAAAATAAAATGTGATCTATTATTCAGCCTGAGAAATAGAATATTATTAAATGATAAAAAATGAAATGTTTTTTGGACAGCAGGCATGGAGCCTAAAGATATTACAGTAAGTGAAATAAGTTAGAAGGAAAAGAGAAATACTATATGATATATGGGATTTTGAACTAAAAATCTCCCTCCCCCAGAAAAAAAAAATGAGCTCATGAATTTAGAAAACAGATTGGTGGTTGCCTGAAGCAGGGACTAGGGGGATGGGCAAAATGAGGGAAGGGGGTAAAAAGGTATAACTTTTTAGTTATACAGTGAGTAAACCATGGGGATGTAATATACAGCATGATGATTATATTAATAATATTACATTGCTTACCTCAAGATTTGCTAAGAGTAAATCTTAAAATGTCTCAACATAAGAAAGGAGTTTTTGTTAACTATGTGGTGATGGATGTAAACTACACTCATTGTGGTGATCATTTCAAAACATGGGATTCCCTGGTAGCTCAGATGGTAAGGAGTTTGTCTGCAATGCAGGTAGACCTGGGTTTGATCCCTCAGTTGAGGTTGGGAAGATCCCCTGGAGAAGGAATTGGCAACCCACTCCTATATTCTTGCTTGGAAAATCCCGTAGACGGAAGAGCCTGGCAGGTTACAGTACTGGGGGTTGCAGTGAGTTAGACACAACTGAGTGACTTCTCTTTCACTTTTTCAAAATATATACAAATATGGAATCATTATGTTGTATACCCTAAACTCATGTGATGTTATGTGTCAATTATACTTCAATAAAAAATAGTTACTGATTTATCTTAAATTCAACACAGTTTATAAAGTTCATGCTAATTTCCTATGTACACATAAGTACCTTGTAGGTGTTTTTGTTTCAGACTAAATTAGGCACATAATACTCCACAGATTTCTACTGGATTATATATGCTCTATTTTTCTTATTAGAATGTTTTTTAGATAGTTGAATCTTTTGTGTTTATCTTTTGTGTTTGTCATTATTATAGTAATATATGGCTAAAATATGTCATGATGTCATGTCAGTCTCATATTGCCTAGCTCTAAAAGCAAAGAAACCCCTAACATGTTGGTACTCTGTTTTATTTCTTATTGACATTATTGTCCTAGAGTCAGTACAGATTGGTGCCTGATTCCCTATTTCCCTATAGTATTTTTATTTCAGTTCAGCAGATTAAAAGTGGTTCTTGATGTAACAGTAAGATGCAAACAAGATATATAGATCTTACTCTTGTCTAGATCAAAGGATCCAAGAAATTCTAGCACTTTGGTTGGCATAAGCTTTCATTTCCTCTAATCCAATCTCTTCCTTCACAGATGGAAAAGAGAAACTCCCAAGAGGTCAGACCAGAGTGCAGGCTTATTGACCCCTTACTCTACACTTAGCAATAGTACAGTTTGGCCTGATGTCCTTGGTCTGACCAGCAGAAGGATCAAGATTCTCCAACACCATGTCAGACTTGTGTGTATGCCCACAAGGCAGTTTGCTGGGCTGCTGGGAGCTGTGATAAGCTCAATATCTAAATATAAATATAAAAGAGACTTCCATATTTGGCTTCCCTGGTGGCTCAGGTAGTAAAGAATACCCATGCAATGCAGGAGATGTGGGTTCAATCCTTGGGTGGGAAAGATCCCCCGGAAAAGGAAATCACAGCCTACTCCAGTATTCTTAGGGCGTCCCTGATAGCTTAGTTGGTAAAGAATCCACTTGCAATACAGGAGACTCTGATTCGATTCCTGGATTGGGAAGATCCCCTGAAGATGGGAAAGGCTACCCAATCCAATATTCTGGCCTGGAAAATTCCATGGACTGTATAGTCCATGCAGTCCCAAAGAGTCGGACACAGCTGAGCAACTTTCACTTTCCAATATTCTTGCTTGGGAAATCCCACGGACAGAAGAGCCTGGCAGGTTACAGTTCACAGAATTGCAAAGGGTAGGACACCACATCTTAGTGACTAAACAGCAATACTATAAAAGAGACAGCTCTGTCTGTGATCCCACCAAGATCCACAAAGCCACTTTAAAAAATCCAGCCTGGAGCAGTCTCTGGGAGGGCAGGTGCCTCTGGTTCCAGCGAACACACAGGAAACTTCAAAATGATTCCACTGATGGTGAAACATAGCTCCCAGAAATGAGCAAGCAATCAGAAATGGAAAACACACCAGAAACCCTCACATAGTCACTGAGTTTTAAAAGGCTTGACAATGAAGCATATTAAATAAAAAAATAAGACTCTTCACACATACCCACACACATAAAATGAAAGGAAGAAATCAATTACTATATTTCAGAGTGGTGGAATTGATTAAATTTTTTCCTTTGTAACTGTACAATATAAATACCAAGTCTATACCTTATTCACAAATACTGTTTTAGAGTCTATTGCTGTTTTTATGACTTCTGTGAATTCTACTGTTGAATTTTTTCTTGGCTTTCAAAAATTTCTCAGTTGCTTTGCCCAGTCCTGAGCTTTTATTTCCTCCCTTTTGTTGCATTGTGCATTTGTATTCACAGATGAACTTTCTCTTAGTGAATCATCGCTTCAGTCTCGGGAAATGTAGCGCTCAGGGTCAGTAAGCTGAATAGTCACTGGCTGTCCTCATTTTCTACTCTTAAGACTCTCCCTGGCTTTATGAGTTTTGCTGATGTGGTGTTTTGAACACTAAGACAGCTGTTTCCCACATTGACCTCTTATATCTTTGTACTATTTTTGCCTGATGCACACTCTAATGTCTGTTCTCCTTCCATTCCAACATCAGTGTGCCTTTCTTTTGTATTATAACTGAAATGGAGGATTGTTATCCCATGTTCTTTCCCATGATCATTTTTTCAGCCCTCATCATAACAGGCTATCAAGGGCGAAAGTCAGCAAAAGCAGGCTAAAGTTGAAAACCTGTTTCTAACATATTTACTATCTTTTCTGGTTATTAAAGTCATACGTGTATTGCTACTTCCCTGGCTCCCAATGCAGGGGGCACAGGTTCAATCCCTAGTCAAGGAACTAAGATGCCATATCCTGATTGGTGCAGAAAAAAAAGAAGAGTGCATGAAAGGTGAAAGTGTAAAAGTGTTAGTTGCTCAGCTGTGTCCAACCCTTCGTGACCCCGTAGATTGTAGCCTGCCAGGTTCTACTGTTCATGGGATGTTCCAAGCAGCAATACTGAAGTGGGTAGCTATTTCCTTCTCCAGGCATCTTCTTGACCCAGGGATAGAACCTGGGTCTCCTGCATTGCACACACTCTTTATTGTCTGAGCCACCAGGAAAGCCAGTGCATGACTTTTATTAAATGAGGTTGATTATTAAAGAAAATATAAGTATTCTAATGTCCACTTCCTAGAGAAAACTACAATTTCTATTTCATGTGTATCTCTTCAGACTTTTCATATGAGCGTGTGTATGTGTGTAAGTATACATGTGTGTGGGTATACATGTGTGTGGGTATACATGTGTGTAGGCATACATGTGTGTGGGAATACATGTGTGTAGGTATACATGTGTGTGGGTATACATGTGTGTGGGTATACATGTGTGTAGGCATACATGTGTGTGGGTATACATGTGTGCAGGTATACATGTGTATAGGTCTACATGTGTGTATGAAATTTTGAAACTAAGCAAGACCCTGTGGGTCACTACCAGGTACAAAGGCTTTTCTGTTTCCCCCATTTCTTGTTTGTAAGAACAAGGGTTTCAGCTTCCTAGACCTTCCCTGAGATCAGAAGGGCAGATTCTGTTACTAATTTGAAGCATCAAGGAAGGCAGAAGCAAAGGAAAGGCAGTCAAGAAACAATAGTGCAGGAATGCAGGCAGAGTCTTGGTTCCTCCTGGAGAGATATACCTAACAATCTGATCATCATGCACATAAGCTTTCATTTGACAACGATTTCTTTTACATACTTGAGATTATGGTGCAAATACTTTTTAAAGTGCTTGTCTAGTTCTCTTCAGTAGATGTGAGATATAAAACTAATGAATTTGTAACCTCATAGGGTCTTCCTATGAGGAAGACTAAAGAGCCTCTTGATGAAAGGGAAGGAGGAGAGTGAAAAAGTTGGCTTAAAGCTCAACATTCAGAAAACTAAGATCATGGCACCTGGTCCCATCACTTCATGGAAAATAGATGGGGAAACAGTGGAAACAGTGGCTGACTTTATTTTTTGGGGCTCCAAAATCACTGAACGTGGTGACTGCAGTCATGAAATTAAAAGACACTTACTCCTTGGAAGAAAAGTCATGACCAACCTAGACAGCATATTAAAAAGCAGAGACATTATTTTGCCAACAAAGATCCATCTAGTCAAGGCTATTATTTTTCGAGTAGTCAGGTATGGATGTGAGAGTTGGACTCTAACTACAGCTTGAGCACCAAAGAACTGATGCTTTTGTGTGTTGGAGAAGTCTCTTGAGAGTCCCTTGGACTGCAAGGAGATCCAACCAGTTCATTTGAAAGGAAATCAGTCCTGAATATTCATTGGAAGGACTGATGCTGAAGCTGAAATTCCAATATTTTGGCCACCTGATTTGAAGAACTGACTCATTGGAAAAGACCCGTATGCTGGGAAAGAGTGAAGGCAGGAGGAGAAGGGGACGACAGAGGATGAGATGGTTGTATAGCATCACCGACTTAATAGACACAAGTTTGGGTAAACTCTGGGAATTGGTGATGGACAGGGAGGCCTGGTGTGCTGCAGTCCATGGGGTCGCAAAAAGTCAGACACGACTGACCGACTGAACTGATCTGAACTGAGGGTCTTCCTTCCTCGTTGGAAAAGACCCTGATGATGGGAAAGATTGAAGGAAGGAGGAGAAAGGGATGACAGAGGATGAGATGTTTGGATGGCATCACTGACTCAATGGATATGAGTTTGAGAAAGCTTCTGGAGTTGGTGATGGACAGGGAAGTCTGGCATACTACAGTCCATGGGGTCACAAAAAGTTGGACACAACTGAACGACTGAACTGAACTGAAGGATCATCCTTTCCCTGGTGACTCAGATGGTAAAGAATTTGCCTACAATGCAGGAGACCTGGGTTCAATCCCTGGGTCTGAAAGATCCCCTGGAGAAAGAATGGCAACCCACTCCAGGATTCTTGCCTGGAGAATTCCATGGATAGAGGAGCCTAGCAGGCTACAGTCTGTGTGGTTGAAAATAGTTGGACATGACAGAGTGACTAACACACACATACACAGGATCTTTCTTTAGCCTTTATTAATGTGAGATTTTGTTCACAGTAGAATTCTTTTAGACTAAAGAGTCTCAGTTTTTCCTTGAAAATTTAAAATATCCCTTGTGGGTCATATCTGTTTTCATTGATTTATATTAGTTTTCTTTTTCAAATCAAATTAGAAAAGCATCAATATTAACCAATATTTTATGTAGAATCCTCAATCTGCTTATTTCCACAAAGAAACAGAAGAAATGACTTAGTATTTACTGAATATCTACTTTGAATCAGAGGTGCTCTAGGAACCTTGTATGCTAATTCTATTTAATTCTTATAGCATCTAAGGCATTTCTGCCTTTAAGTAGAAAGTATTTCTATCTCTCATAAGGCATCTGACTCTACAGATGTACAAAGTAGGGTCTAATTCAAACCTTAAGTTTTTCTGACTCTCAAATTACTTCTCACACCAAACTGACTCTATTCATTGTCTCCATAGTATATGAGTAGGCTTCCCAGGTGGCTCACTGATAAAGTATCCACCTGCCAATGAAGGAGACATGGGTTCGGTCCCTGGATGGAAAAGATCCCCTGGAGAAGGAAGTGGCAACCTACTCCAGTATTCTCGCCTGGTATGGACAGAGGAGCCTGGCAGACTGCAGGGCACAGGATCACAAAGAGTCAGACAAGACTACAACAACAACAATCTGAAGAATTCCACCAGGCCATCAGCTACATGCAGTATGATCTTGCCTGTTCTCATGAACTCTCAAGCATTGAAAGATGCAATCTCTTCAAATATTTGTAGACTCACTCTTGCTAGCTTTGAAGTAATTCATAAAGTATTCCTCCAATTTTTCTATCATTTACTTCTTCCTCTATAGCCCTTTTCCCACATGCACCAGTCTATCCTTAAAAAGGAGATACCTAGGAGGAAGTTTTTATCATCTCAGCCACCACTAATATCCAGAGCCAACAACAGGATATTTCTAAAACCCTCCAGAATCATGTGTGCCATTTATAAAAATAAACAAAAACAAACATTGTCCCTAAAGTATTTGTTAATGAGGTTTTAAAATGCCTACTCTGACAATTTTCAGGATTAAAAGTAAGCAAATATTCCAAGTTAAATAAAAAATATTAAAATTTAGAAAACATGTTTTAATCAGTTGGAAATCCCTTTTAATAGGAAACGAAAATATGTCTTTGTTTCATAATCCTTTCTGATGAAATTTGGAGAACTAATAAACAAGCTACTAAACATCTAGTAAATAGGTTTTTACAAATGAGTTTGCAATCATCGATATATAGAATGGAAAGAAATTTAAGGATGAACTACTCCAATTATTATTTTACTAAGACAATTAAATTATTTGTCAAAGGTCACATATATCGTGTTTCAATAGGGTTAACTTTGATGATATAATATTTGTACTTCCTACAACTAAAAAATCATGTATTTGAAAAGAACACAAGGTAATGTCTACCCTCTATTTTATGTTACGTGAAACTTTTATTGAAAGATAGAAAATATTTTATGGCTAACCAAAACTTTACAAATGGAGACCTGATTCAAATAGAAAGGTTCTTATTTGGGATTTGTTAAGACTGTAACCCAGGAAACACAGATTCAAGAAGCACTTGAATTGCATTCCATGGGATGACAAGATGGGGGAGGCTTCTAAGTAAAAAAAACCACAAGGTTATAGTTAGTTACATGAGTTATTTATCAAGAATTATAATTGGACCTGGCAGGAAGTAAGGGCGCTTGTTAACTAAGGATTGGTTAGGGTCTGAAATGGTTGCATAGTTACAAGAGAAGACCTTGAGACCATAAGGTTGCAGCTGGCAGAATTTGCTCTGAATAAAGTTAATGGTGTACTTGGGTCTGGTACAGTTCAAAGAAAGTTCAAGTTCTTAGTAGAGCAGAGATATTTGTTTCTGAGACCAGAACCTCACTGACCACTCGACTCCATTTTGTATGCCTGAAGTGTGATTACTCCATTATTATTATAACTTGTCATCAGTACAAATCACTACTCTATAGCTCAATTAAATTTCATAAAGCATTACCTAAAGTCAGCACCCCCACAGATTCATTTGTTACCCCACCCATTGACCAGTAACCTGACTCTAACAATACAACTTAATTTTATATTTGGAGAGAGGATTATAATTAAGGTCTTACTAATTATTACACCAGATTTGTCAAATATTGATATTTTTCCTTATTAACATACTTTAGAATATTTCAAAGTTTATCTTCTTTTTTCATTTTTTTTTAATTGGAGAATAATTACTTTACAGTGTTGGCTGCTGCCATACATCAGCATGAATCAGCTACAGGTGTACACGTGTCCCCTCTCTTCTGAGACCCCTCCTATCGCCCACCCCTTCCACCCCTCCTCTAGGCGGTCACAGAGCACTCGGTCGAGCTCCCTGTGTCACATGGCATATTCCCACTTGCTATTTATTTTACGTATGGTAATATGTTTCCATGCTATCGTCTCAATTCGTCCCACCCTCTCCTTGCTTCACTGTGTCCACAAAGCTACTCTCTCTGTCTGCGTCTGCATCGCTGCCCTGAAAATAGGTTCATCAGTACCATCTTTCTAGATTCCATAGGCATACATTAATATACACTATTGTCTTTCTCTTTCTGACTTACTTCACTCTGTATAACAGGCTTTAGGTTCGTTCACTTCATTAGGACTGACTCAAATGTGTTCTTTTCAATTTTTATGTAGTAACTTGCTTTTTGCTTTCTCTAGTCTATGGGTTTTGATACATATGTAGAACCTTATCCATAGAGAAGATACAGAACATGTCCATCATCCCTCAGATTTCCTCAGGCTGTTCTCCCTTTGTAGACAACCGTTTTCCTCAGCCTTAAGCCCTGACAGCAGCTGATCTATGTTGCTTCCTTAGAATTTTCCTTTTCTAGAATGTTAAATTAATAAAATTGCACAACATGTATCCATTTGATCAGGCTTTTTACACTTGGCAAAATAACATCCATGTTGCAGCATGGATCAGTAGTTGACTTTTCAAAATTCAAATTATTTATTTATTTATTTGGCTTGCCGAGTCTTAGCTGTGACATGTGGGATCTAGTATTTGGAAAAATCAGTATTGACAACAGGATTGGAAACAGATCATTTTTCAATACAATTCCAAAGAAGGGCAATGCTAAAGAATGTTCAAACTACCATACAATTGCCTCACTTCACATGTTAGCAAGTTAATGCTCAAAATTCTGCAAGTTAAGCTTCTGCAATACATGAACTGAGAACTTCCAGATGTTCAAGCTGGGTTTAGAAAAGACAGAAGAACCAGAGATCAAGTTACCAACATCCGCTGAATCATAGAAAAAGCAAGAGAATTCCAGTAAAACATCTACTTCTCCTTCACTGACTATGCTAAAGCCTTTGACTGTGTGAATCATAACAATCTGTGGAAAATTCAAGTGGAAATACCAGGTCTCTTTACCTGCCTCCTGCAAAATCTGTATGTGGGTCAAGAAGCAACAGAACTGGATATGGAACAATGGACTGGTCCAAAATTGGGAAAGGAGTACGTCAAGGCTGTTTATTGTCACCCTGCTTACTTAACATATGAAGAGTACATCATGTGAAATGCTGGGATGGATGATTCACAGCTGGAATCAAAACTGCTGGGAGAAATATCAACAACCTCAGATATGTAGATGATATTACCCTAATGGCAGAAAGCAAAGAGGAACTAAAGAGCCTCTTGATGAAGGAGAAGGAGGAGAGTGAAAAAAACTGGCTTAAAGCTCAACATTCAAAAAACTAAGATCACAGCATCTGGTCCAATCACTTCATGGCAAATAAGTGGGGGAAAAAAATGAAAACAGTGCAAGATTTTATTTTCTTGGGCTCCAAAATCACTGAGGATGGTGACAGCAGTCATGAAATTGAAAGACACTTGCTCCTTGGAAGAAAAGTTATGACTAACCTAAAACAGTGTATTAAAAAGCAGAGATATCACTTTGCCAACAAAGGTCTGTATAGTTGAAGATATAGTTTTTCCAGTAGTCATGTGCAGATGTGAGAGTTGGACCATAAAGAAGTCTGAGCACAGAAGGATTGATATTCTTAAATTATTTTAATTATTTGAGTCATAGAAAGAGGTCAACTAAATTTTGACTTGTCAAGGATGTTTTATAAAGTTTTAAAGCTAACCACCAAAAGAATGGAAATAGAACCAGGAGCATCACACTCAAGAGCCACTATGATATGCTTCATGTTCATCAGTCTAGATGGCTGCGATGTTGTTGCTGTATCATTTCAACAAGCTACCTGCACAGTGACTGAGGTAATGGAGAAGTAGAGTCAAAGGATTACTGTATCACACAGGGCTCCATTGTTTGAGTATAGTGGAATAGGGGACTTTCAAAGGAATGGGTTCTTACATATATTTTTGGAAGATATTGGAGGAGCTAGAGAAGTAAGTATCTGAGAAGTAGATGTGGAAAATCAGAGGAAAAATAAAACCAAATAACCCCAGAGAGCTTCCCAGGTGGCTCAGTGGTAAAGAATCCATCTGCATTGCAGGAGACAGCTAGTTCCACCCCTGGGTCGGAAAGATACCCCGGAGAAGGAAATGGCAACCCACTCCAAAACACTTGCCTGGGAAATTCCATGGATAGAGAGGAGCCTAGCAGGATACAGTCCATGGAATTGCAAAAGAATTGGACATAAGTTAATGACTAAACCACCAACAGCAATCCTACCTTATGTATTGGCATATGCGGACAAGGAGGAGCTTGCAATTGAATGTGGCAATCCAAGGGTATCTAGCGGTCAGGTGAGGGCTACAGAAAACTGCTAGTGGGGGAGCATCCAAG
Source organism: Odocoileus virginianus (assembly GCF_023699985.2). NCBI lineage: Eukaryota > Metazoa > Chordata > Mammalia > Artiodactyla > Cervidae > Odocoileus > Odocoileus virginianus. Next base: position 29,123,027 of record NC_069688.1, read on the forward strand.
AGCCTGCTCCTTCTGTACCTGTTGGTGAACCTGGTTTGCCGTCACTCTCAGTGGTCAGAAAGAAGAGATGAGGATTGTGGGTGAAGAGTAAGAACAAAGCTGGAAGCTATGGCCCTTCTTCACCAATCTTTTGCCATCTAATCACAAAGACCCTTAGATGGAAATTCACTTCTGGCTTCTGAATCTTTGTGTGAATTTCTCTTCGGGCCAACTCTAACTCCGAATCATACAGGGATGGAAATTCTTTAAAACACAGTTCCAGCTTAGCTAAATAGACATCCTCAACACAAACCATGACTCTCACTTCCCAGTTCTTACATGACTTGATATGCCATTGATGCACATCATTTCTACTCACAGCCCATTGTGACAGAATCAGTCATGCCACCTCACCTAACTGCAAAGAGTTAGGAGATGTGGGAAAGCACATGGACATGCACTCATCAATCATTAAACATCTCTGCCACAACTACTATGTCAAAAGGAAGCATTTTTAGATTTTAGTGTATAAACAATCAACTTGACCGTTAACCAAATATTTTGTTTAGGTGCATGCATTTGTCATATGAAAGTTTTTACATTAATATTAGAACTATAGTCACAAGTGGCACTAGTGGTAAAGAACCCAAATGCCAATGCAGGGGATGGCGGTTCAATTCCTGGGTCAGGAAGATCCCCTGAAGAAGGGCATGGCAACCCACTCCAGTATTCTTGCCTGGAGGATACCATGGACAGAGGCACCTGGCGGGCTGTAGTCCATAGGGTGGAAAAGAGTCAGACACGACTGAAGTGACTTAGCATGCATGCATAATCACTGTATCCAGGATTTTGTCTGTTAATTCTGAAAGTTCTGGTTGTCACTCTTAGTTTTTTTCAGGGCAAGTCTCTCTATATAGGCTTGAAAATTTCAACTCCTTGTCACCTTTCTCTCTCTTTCTTTTTCCCCTTAAGTCTAAGTATTATTAAAGCAGTTTCCAGCAGTGAGTTTTTCTAATTGAAACATTCAGCAGACCTTGGGGTATAGTTTCATCTAGATTTTCTTTGGTGGGTGGAGAGAAAGCAAGACAAATAATAAAGTGGAAGATTACAGAAACCTTGCAAATTACAAAACTAATAGAGCACTTCTGTACGTAATCTTGTGGCAAATTTGATGTTACCTGGAGTGGAACTATGAACATTTAGGGAAGTTATATTTTTGCTGCATCTTAGAAATGCAGCAGTTAGCCATTTCGTACTGATGGTGTGAGTCATTGTGGACATTATGAAGACTGCAGTATGTTTGTCAATGGGTAATTCTTCCACTTATGATTGTTATGCAATAGCAATAACAGGCAGCCAACACAAAGAAATAACAGTCACTTTCCAGATGAAAGGAAGAAAGAATAAAGTTCTCTTTTTACTAAAAAATAAAAACTGAAAAGATTATCATCTAGGCAAAGAAAACCTTCACAAATCCATTGAACTAGTCCAAATTCATGTAACATTAAATTAGTATAGGACTTTCTCCAATAGAAATTAAACATAATTAAAACACAACACGGATGTTTCTCCTGAGAATTACTCTTTGATATTTAAAAAAACTAAAGACAGAGCAACATCATTGCAGGGTTCTTACTGAATTTTTTAAAAATTCATTCAGACTTAGTTGAGTATATCATTATCAAGCTAAACTTCAAGGTATTTTCTGGAGATCTGGACTGAAACTCACAAAGTCTCAAACTTAATTCTGATTCTGACCAGCTGTTTGATCTTGGATAAGTCACTTAAACTTTCTGAAGCTTGTTTTTCTTACCAGGAAAATTGGATATTTTTATAATGTATCTTCTAATACAGTATGTCCAATGAAAATATAATGTGAGTCACATATAATATTTTAAATTTTCCAGTATCTGTTTTTAAAAATAAGAAGAAATACATGAACTAAATTAATAACATATTTTATTTGACCTTATATATCCAAAATAATGGGCTTCCCAGGTGGCATGAGGGTAAAGAATCTACCTCCCAATGCAGGAGTCATGGGTTTGATCCCTGGGTTGGGAAGATCAACTGGAGAAGGCAATGCAACCCACTCCAGTATTTCTTGCCTGGAAAATTCCATGGACAGAGGAGACTGGCAGGCTATAGTCCATGGGGTTGCAAAGAGTTGGACATGACTGAGCACCTGAGCACATACGCACATCCAAAATAACATCATTTTAACATGTATATCAACACACAAAATTAGCAATGGTATATTTTACATTTTTTTTCTTTGCAATCTGGTGTGTATATTACACTTCAGTGCAACAAATTTTGGAAGCTAAATTTCACTGGAAATACTTGATCTGTATTTAGATAGACATATAGCTGAGAAAGTAGATTTATACACTCAAGTTGTTCCAAACATACTTAAAAATCTTCTAATAATTGAATCAATTTTAAAACTGTCAGTTTTAAAATTTTGATTCAATTTAATTCAAACTCAAATTAAAAATCCAGTTCCTTAGTTATGTTTCACATTTCAAGTGCTGTGCCCTTATGGAGCTTCTGAATACTCTATTGGACAACATGGCTCTAAAATCTCTGCAGTTTCTGAGAGTGAAAATGTTAGTTGTGTCTGACTCTTTGACACCCCATAGACTGTAAACCCACAAGTCTCCTCTGTCCATGGGATTGTTCAGGCAAGCATATTGGAGTGGGTTGCCATTCCCTTCTATAGGGGATCTTCCCAACTCAGGGATTGAACCCAGGTCTCCCACATTGTAGGCAGATTCTTTCCCATGTGAGCCTACTACTTCTATTTTTTTTTTTTAATGTTCATAGTAGCTTTATTTTGGACTTCCCTGATGGCCATCTGCAGTGAAGGAGACACAAATCTGATCCCTGGGTCTGGAAGTTCCTCTGGAGGAGGGCATGGCAACCCACTCTAGTATTCTTGCCTTAACAATCCCATGGACAGGGGAGCCTGGCGGGCTACCATTTGTGGGGTTGCCGAGAGTCGGACACAACTGAAGCGACTGAGCACGGAGCACATCAGCTTTATGTGTAATAGCCCTGGATTACAAACAACCCAAATGATCCTCTGTGAGTAAATGGTCATTGGACCATTCTATCAAATACCACTCACCAATAAAAAGGAACAAATAAAAAAGGAGCAAACTGATGTGTACAATTAGGGTGGGTCTCAAGGGGGTTTTGCTGAGTGAAAAATCATTTATACAACGTTCCATTTGTAGGTTTCCTTTTATATTACATTCTCAAAAAGACAAGGTTGTGGGGATGGAAAACAGATCCCTGGTAGGGAGGAAGATTGGTGTGTCTATAAAGAGGAGCATAAGATGTCTTCATGATGATAGAAAAGTTTTGTATGTTTATCGCTGTTCTGTTACCTCTATTTTTTACCTCTGTGAAGCTCCTATGTAGTAGATGCTTCTTAAAAAAAGAAAAATATCAACTGGATTATTTCTGTACAGGAGTGTATACTGATTATCAAGGGAGATATAATTCTTGTCCCACCTCCCTCCACTGAGGTACTGTTTCTTATGGATAAATTCTATAAATTCTCTTGCTTTTCTTGCCTGCTGATGGAAACATTATCACCTCAGTGGGCTCTGTGAAAATAATTATATACGGAAAAACAGAAAAGAAACAGAAAAGCCCTTTCCATTCTCTTTTTAACCCATTCTACCTTTGACAGATGCTTTGAGGCATAATTACTTCTCTTATTACACTAGCCTAAAATCGATTAAATGTGTATGAATATATTTATGGTAGTGTTGCATGAAAAAGCAAAGGAGAAGCATAAATGTCTACCAATAAAAAAAAAGAAATGTAAAACGCAGTATCTACATACCTTGAGTTTTCATACATAAGTCAAAAGCAATAAATTCAATTTCCAGGAATGAATTAGGATCACATGGTGTGTGCAGAAACATAAAATCATATGAAAGACTTAGGAGGAAGAATTAAAAGCTCGGTACAGTTTTAAAATGCATATGCCAAAGCACACTGTGGGTTGTTTAAGGACACAAACACACATAAACATACACATATTTATACAGACAATAGTTTGGAAAAATATACTTTTGATGCAGGAAAAATGGTTTCTAACAGGAACAAGGGCTGGACTAGACTGGAGTTCGGGCATGTAAACAAGATGACTACAAAACAAAAAGCTTGAGATTGTGCTGTTAATACATAACAAGAAAGAGGATAGTATCAGTGTCTTTCAAATTCTGTGCATTTATCATTTCCATATAATTTAAAGCATGAGAAATGCTCATGTTAGCTCAGTCAGTAGAGCAAACGACTCTAAAATTATATGACAAAAGCCCTATAATGGGAATGCTATATATTAATAATCTCTCAGGAGTTTACACTCTAGATAGGGAGAGAGACACATACTCAAAATTGCAGTTTTGCATACTAACTGAAAACTATGACATAGTTTTAAAATGTCTCAGAGGACTAAAACAATGGGTTATCTGAAGGAGACTTATTTTTTCTTTAAATGGAGCTTTGAAAAAAATAAAAAACCAAATGTATATAAAGTATATAACACATAATATGTATAAACAGTATGCGTGTGTGCTAAGTCACTTCAGTCGTGTCAGACTCTGTGCAACTCTATGGACTGCAGCCTGCCAGCCTCCTCTGTTCTTGGGATTCTCCAGGCAAGAATACTGGAGTGGGTTGCGGTGCCTTCCTCTAAGTGATCTTCTCAACTCAGGGACGGAACCAGCATCTTTTACATCTGTCTGAACTGGCAGGTGGGTTTTTTACTGTTAACGTCACTTGGGAAGGCCCATATATATAGTATATATATTACATATTTATACAAATTATAAATCTATTTCTAATGTTTAAAAAAGCACATTTAGCTAGCAAAATGACCATGTTATTGTCACACACCTCATTATTAATAATGAGAATAAATGAGAGGAAGAAAGTCAACATTTTGTGAGGATCTACTATGGGCCAACCAGACTGTGTACCAATTATTTTATGGGCTATCATATTTTATCTTTCTAGTGATCTTATAATAATAAGGGAAAGATTATTATTTCTATTTTGCACATGAGAAAGCTGAAGCTAGGGGAGGCTGAGAAACATTTTCAGTATCATCAGCCTGTCTGTTTGGGAGCCACAACTTATACGTTAAGTGTCACTCTGGAACCTGTCTTCCCCGATGTACTATGGTAACTCCACAATAAAATTAATGTCTCTGCTTCTGAACAAGAAGTGATAGCAAGTCTGTTCCTTGTAAAAGCTTCTGATCTAAGGAAAATTAGAGCTCTCATAGAATCACCACCCCTCTCTCCAACTCCAAACCTTTCAAAGATGCTTTCTTAATTCTCAGTACAACTGCCTCTCTACTTCAGCCTCAAGGTCAGTCACTGCATTAGTCCAGTCCTTGGTCCCTCCTTGCCTTGCTTATTGATTCATCTTTTCAATTGATTTCCCTCTGTAAAGTGACCACCTTCCTTATTCATATTAAAAGTACTGCCAGAGTGATCTATGTGAAAAGCATATAGTACCATGTTGTTCTTCTGCTGAAACTGTCTCAGCAGTTTTCCTTCAGAAAATATTCAAACTCTATGGATAAAGGAAAGGCTCCTAAAAACATAAAATTCCCTCTACCTCTATTTTCTCTCCTGAGAATGTTTATTTCTATCTTTTCTGTCTCATAATCCAACTTCTTCTCTTCAAGGTGTATTAGAGTAACACCTCCTCCAGGAAGCCTTGTTGTCTGCCCTCACCTGGTAGGACAGGTGGTGAGTCCTTTTCTTCTCTGCTTTCCACCACCTTTTATCATATTGTGTTGTAATTTTTTTACTTACAGGTCTGTCTCTCTGATTGTCTAAATTTTTTTTTTGTCATTCTCAGAAATTAGAACAGTGGCTAAGATCTCAGCAAATGTTTCTTGGATAGTGAAATTAATTTAATAGAATGTAATCTAAATATGGGGGCTTCCCTAGTGGCTCAGGGGTGAAGAATCTGCCTGCCAATTCAGGTTCAGTCCCTGGGTCAGAAAGATCCCATGGAGAAGGCAATGGCAACCCACTCCAGTATTCTTGCCTGGAGAACCCCATGGACAAAGAGTCTGGCAGGCTACAGTCCATGGGGTTGCAAAAGAGTCAATGACAATCTAAATATAAACTGAGTTTCCCCACCTTTATTTTTCAAGATTCTTTCAGTTCTATCACCCTCATAACCTCTCCTCCCAACATAAATTTAGCTTCATGAAGGGAAGGGAGTTATTTTTCATCATATAACTCGTATTTTCTCCTTCTCTCCTTTGCTCAGTCTTATATAGGATTGTGACTGTGGTTTGCAGGACAGGGGAAGGAAAGAGAGATTGGGATTTCCTGGTTGGTGATTTCAATGCTAGTTGAGTTATCTATTGGGAATTCCTAGTGGAAAACAACACTAAGTTTGTTTTTACAATATGGTATGTGTAACATACCATTCTCTTCAATTACGTGCAGTGGTGAAAATCCAACTTTATATGCTATTATGCTACTTGAGAGTCCTTCGGACTGCAAGGAGATCCAACCAGTCCATCCTAAAGGAAATCAGTCCTGAATATTCATTGGAAGGACTAATGCTGGGGCTGAAACTCCAGTACTACCTGATGAGAAGAACTGACTCATTGGAAAAGACCCTGATGCTGGGAAAGATTGAAGGCGGGAGGAGAAAGGGATGACAGAGGATGAGATGGTTGGATGGCATCACCAGCTTGATGGACGTGAGTCTGAATAAGCTCCGGGAGTTGGTGATGGCCAGGGAAGCCTGGTGTGCTACAGTCCGTGGCATCACAAAGAGTGGGACATGACTGAGCAACTGAACTGATGCTGATACTGATGTGCTCTTATGCTACAGTTGTATGTTTAGCTATAGCCATTCTCCATTCTCCAATGGAGCTTTGCTTGAAGTACACTCCCAGGGATTGTTGTTTCTAAATTTGTTCTCGAGACCGGGGTCTACTGTGGAATATCCTTGCCTCCTAGTCTGGTCAAGATTCTTTGATATGCTACAAACTATAAAGCAAATGGAAATTTAACACTCTCAATACAGCACAATAAAATATTATAGTGTAAGTAGGGAGTGGAGACAAAACTAGTTATACTGCAGAACAAGCTAAGAAACATAGGTAAAGGTTACAGTTTTCATTTCTCCCACTAGTTATTTCTCCCACTAGATATGCTGGTTTATTTATGACTTCCTTCATTACAATACTCATTCATTTTCCCTTAGCTTTAGGCTAGTATCTTGATTGATTAAGGTTCTTTGTCCTGTGTGGGAATTCAATTTTTCATTTCTGACAAATCTATACCCTTAGTGCTGCTTCTTGAATAAAATTACAAGTCTTTGGTAAGACTTCACTAATCAAAGCAGTGAAAGTGGTGTCCAAGGGACCCAAGTTTCTCTCTTACGCTTTCTTGCTCCATCCTTGAAGGTCAGGTTTAAGTGTCTCAGCCAGTATAATTTATGCCAGTTCTCTTAGTCATACATTGGACATGGCCAGGTTTCAATTCAGTGAAACAAAAGCAACATCAACCTCTTGTAGGAATGGTTCTTTCCTTGGATTTTTAAATCTCCATAATAAAAGAAATAACCTCAGCATAATAAAGGCCATACATAAAAATTCTACAGCTAAGATACTTAATTGGTAAATAATGAAAGCTTTTCACTAAGGTCAAGAGCATGACAAGGGTGCCCACTTTTTTTTTTTTTAATCACTGGCAGAACAAAAATATTTATTTAAACATATCCATCGGGTGCCCACTTTTACCACTTCTTTGGGTAAGACTTCAACATGTATTGGAAGTCCTACCCAAAACAATTGGGAAAGTAAAAAGCAAATAAATAAAGGCATTCCAATCAGAAAAGAAGAAGTGAAATTATCTCTCATATGTTCACAGATGAGAACTCTTATATGTAGAAAATCCTAAAGCACACACACACCAAATACATAGAACTATTAAATAAATCCAACAAATTTGCAGAATACAGAATCAATATGAAAGAACCAATTGCACTTTTAAACACTAACAGTGAATGATCAGAAAAGGAAATTAAGAAAACAATTCCATTTACAATATCATGAAAAAGACAAGAAAAAGATAAAAAATACTGAGGAATAAGCTTAATCCAGGAGGCAAAAGATTTATATACTGAAAACTAGAAAATATTGCTGAAATAAATTAAAGAAGACAGCAATAAATGGAAAGACACTTTGTGTTCATGGATTTAAAAAATAATAATATTATTAAGATGGCAAAAATACTCAAATAAATCTTCAGATTCAATGTCATCCCTGTGAAAACACTGGTTTTACAGAAAGAGAAAAATCCATCCTAAAATTCTGTGGAAGTTTGAGGAAACCCAAATAGCCAAGACTGTCTTAAAAAGGGGGGACAAATTTGGAGACTTCACATTTGTTAATTTTGAAAGTTATTACAAAGCTACAGTGATTAAAACAGTGTGGTGCCATCACAAAGGTAGAAATATAGACCAATGTAATAGAAGAATAAAAAGCCCAGATACAAACTGCACATATATGTTCAAACGACCTTTGACAAGGATACAGTAGAGAAAGGATAGCTTCTTCAACAAATGTTGTTGGGAAAGCTGGCCACTCAAATGCCAAGCAACAAAGCTGGATCCCTACTTTATACTGTTGAAAATTGACTGACAATAGATCAAAAGACCATATAAGAACTGTAAAATTTTATGAAGAAAACATAGGGCAAATGTTCATAATCTTGGACTTGGCAATGGTTCCCTGGTAAGATGCCAGAAGCATGGGTAGCAAAAAAAAAAAAAAAAAATAGACAAATTAGGCTACATCAAAAATGACATTATCAGCAGAGTGAAAAAGAAATCCATGGAATGAGAGAAGATATTTGCAAGTCATATATCTGATAAGGGGTTAATATCCAGAATATACAGAGAACTCTTAGGTCTCAACAATAAAGAAAAGTAACTTAAAAATGGGCAAATACTTGAATAAACATTTCCCCAAAGAATGTATATAAATGGCCAATATGCACATGAACACACTTATTATCACTAATCATTAGGTAAATGTAAAGCACAGCCAAAATGAGATATAATTTTATATCCATTAAGATCACTATTATTTAAAAAAAAACAAAACTTCCAAAGCAGAAACTGCAACTGTAGGAGAGGATGTAGGTAAGGGAAAACTGGCCGTTTGCACACTCATGGAGGGAATGTAATTGTTCAACTGTTGTGCAAAACATTGCGGTTTTTCCTCAAAATTGTAAAAATGTAATTGCCAAATGATGCAGCAATTCCACTTCTGGGTATACACCCAAAATAATTAAAAGCAGATGCTCAAAGAGATATTTGTACAGTCATGCTCATAGCAGCATTATTCAAGATAACCAAAAGGTAGAAGCAATCCATCAACAGATGAATGAACAAACAAAATGTAGTACATACATGGGCGTCCCTGGTAGCTCAGCTGGTAAAGACTCTGCCTGCAAGGCAGGAGACACGGGTTCGATTCCTGGGTTGGAAAGATCCCCTGGAGAAGGGACAGGCTGCCCACTCCAGTATTCTGGGGCTTCCCTGGTGGCTCAGATGGTAAAGAATCCACCTGCAATGCAGGAGATCGGGGTTTGATCCCTGGATCGGGAAGATCCCCTGGAGGAGGGCATGGCAACCCACCCCAGTGTTCTTGCCTGGAGAATCCCATGGACAGAGGAGCCTGGCGGGCTATAGTTCGCAGGGTAGCAAAGAGTCCGAAGTGACTGGGTGACTAAGCTCAGCACAGTACAGACATACCATTGATATGAAATATTGTTCAGTCCTAAAAAGAAAGCAAATTCTGACTCGTGGTGCAACGTGGATGCACCTTGAAGACACGAACAAATCATATATGATTCTTTTGTGTGGTACCTAGAATAGCCAAATTCATAGACTGAGAAGGTATAACAGTAGTTGCCAGAGACTGAGGGAAGGAGATGATGAAAAGTTATTGTTTAATGGGTACAGAGTTTCAGTTTGGGGAAAAAAAAAATCCCTGAAGAGGGATAATGGTGACAATTACAATGTAACTGCATTAATGCCATTGAACTGTACACTTAAAATGGTTAAAATGCTGAATTTTATGTTATGTATATTTACCACAATAAAAAATAAAACATGACTTCTGTAAGTCATGGAGAGATATGAAGCCATTAAGAGTAACTCTGAATATAGGAGAGATTTTAATAGTGGATACTATATCCTTCAAAACAGCACCCAGTTCTGAAGAATTTTTTCTTTCAGTATGCTGCAGCTGGAGTTTCCCAGGTGGCTCCATGGTAAAGAATCCACCTGCAATGCAGGAGTTTAAGGAAACGCAAGTTTAATTCCTGGTTCAGGAAGATCTCCTTCAGGAGGGCATGGCAACCTCTCCAGTATTCTTACCTTGAGAATCCCACGGACAGAGGAGCCTGGCAGGCTACAGTCCATAGGGTGGCAGAGAGTTGGACACAACTGAAGTAAGTTAGCACTCACGCATGCTGTGGCTGGGTCTTCAATTGTTATTTTACTTGTTATCCAAAGTTAGTGCTTTCAGATAATGGGGGAATAAAATAAGATCAGGGAATCCAACTGACATCTTTTCATTGCTTTACTTCTTGCAATGTGAAATTTGTGAGTGATAAGATTCATAGAGCATAATATTAAGACATGACGGTTCTGCTGCAGAATTAAAAATGAAGAAGTCTAATTAAAATCAGATTGCTTGAAGGAAAAGACAGACTGTTGCCCAGTCCTCATCTAAAGACACTTGAGTTACTCTGCTTTCCACCAGCAGCTGACACATCTGCTGGAGGCAGATGCCACCTTGGGAACCTGGAATTGCTAGCTGCAGTTAACATTCAACTCCCAGCAAAGGCAGTAGCCTGCATAGCTTATCTCTAAGCTTGGTGGAACGTGCGTTAAAACCCTCTGAAAAAAACCAGAAAGACCCCTGGAGTCGGAGTCATCAGTATTACAAGCACAACTCTGCTACTAAAGGCTACTGGGACCATCAGGAAATCATTAACTTTCTCGCAGTTGAATTTCATCATCAGTAAATGAAGGTTGTTTTTGCCCATCCCTTTCATTCTAAAAGCTCATGACATACTACTGATCCACCCATGTATATTAGGAACCTCAAAGTTCTTCATGGAATAATAGTAGTGAGTCAGCCAGGCCAGTTCACAGCTTTGTGTGTCTATGTGTGGGAATAAGAATGAATCCATCCAAAATACTTTAAACTGTTTAAGAGAAAGATATACCTGAAACATTTAACTAAAAAATCCAGTGACTGCTGGGGATGACTATGTTTTGACTGAGGAACTTGAATACATGTACAAAAGTAACTGTTATTAACATTATGCTCTGTACTTGATTTTATTACATGTAAATAATGCTTTCTTCCTTTTTGGTGCAGTGATTGAACAGATCTTGTGGAGGAGAGTGAGAATTTATTCTCTTTTTTGTCCAAATGGATTCAAGAGTAGCAACACGTCTCTTTCCATCTAATGCTGTTTTTGACTTTTGCTCTTGCTTAGTCCAAGCCTTTTGCGACTCTATGGACTGTAGTCAACTCTTTCGTGACACCATGGACTATAGGAAACCAGGCTTCTCTGTCCATGGGACTTCTCAGGAAAGAATACTGGAGTGGTTGCCAATTCCTCTCCAGGGGATCTTCCCTACCCAGGGATTGAACCCATGTCTCCTACATTGGCAGGCCACTGATTTACCACTGAGCCACAAGGGGAGCCTCTCTTTGACTTATTTTTTACCATAAAAGACTTCCCACTGCCTACTCATATTCAGGATCTCCTAATCCTTCTAGTTTGGCTTTTCACTCTATGCCCTGTACGCACTTTTAATTTTGACACATGTCTGTATTTACGGTCAAATCTAACCTACACCCACATCCAAATAATACTTTTAGGAAAACCAAACTGGCTTAGAGTTCACTCTACCTCCACATGCCACAGTGGAGAGGGAGGAAGACTGTCTATGCATTTTGTTTTCTGGAATTTCTTCTCTTTTTTGGGATGGCTACAGAACAAAAGCTTTGTTCCTTCTCTTTGCTTTGGGCCTTTGCTTTCTACAATACCAATGATGTTTGTATCAACAGTAGAGATAGTAGCATAATGAAAACTTTTTTCTCTCTGCCCATATAATTCCAAATAATGGAGAATGACATCACTGACATCCAGCAAAATTTGCAATCATAAGACCTGATTTTACATGCATTGACTTTGCTATTTATTAATTTCAAGCCAGGCCTCCCTGTCCACCACCAACTCCCAGAGTTACTCAAACTCAAGTCCAATGAGTCGGTGATGCCATCCAACCATCTCATCTTCTGTTGTCCCCTTCTCCTCCCACCTTCAGTCTTTAACAGCATCAGGGTCTTTTCCAGTGAGTCAACTTTTCGCATCAGGTGGCCAAAGTATTGAAGTTTCAGCTTCAGCATCAGTCCTTCCAATGAATAGTCAGGACTGAGCTCCTTTAGGATGGACTGGTTGGATCTCCTTGCAGTCCAAGGGACTCTCAAGAGTCTTCCCAACACCACAGTTCAAAAGCATCAATTCTTTGGTGCTCAGTTTTCTTTATAGTCCAGCTCTCACATCCGTGCATGACTATTGAAAAAAACCATAGCCTTGACTAGATGGACCTTTGTTCCTAAGTAATGTCTCTGCTTTTTAATATGTTTTTTAATATTCTGTCTAGGTTGGTCATAACTTTTCTTCTTATAGTCATTGTTATTTTGCATGGTTAGTATGAAAAATGTCCAACAAATGACAATGAAGAGTTGTGGACTGCTCTTTGGGGATACTAACATTTTTATTGTTAAAGATGTCTTGATTCTAGTCTCCCCCTTTTTTTTTTTTTAATCCATTGCAGATTATATCTGGAAGCTGAATTTTGTTAAATCAGTGTTTCCATCCTTGGATCACCCAACGCAATCCATATACCAGGGACACACCCTGGGAAATTATGATTTAGCAGCCCTGGGTGGGGTTGTTAATACATAATTTGGAATTACTCCAGAAGCTATTATGATGCACATTCTGATTAATAAGAATTAATTAAATCAGTACAGGAGAGTATGGACTGGTACAGAGCTCAGCAGGTTTCTCAGTATCATTCTTGATTTTTGGATCCTTCTGCACAGTTTCATAGAGATGAGAATAGAATTTTAATTGAGGTTATATCTCCATGGGAACAAGAAACCCAATGCTACTTCAGGTTCCCAGTTTTATCTGTGAAAAGGTATTGTATTGTTCACTGCAAACTGCTGCAATGCAGTGAACATTACTGAAATGAATTTTCTGCTTTATGTTACCTATAATAGAATACAGCTTGCAGGTTTGTAATTGTAGATAATGATGTATTTGTAAAAGGTTTTCTGTCTCCTTGGATTATCCTCACAGACAAAGAATTTTAGAGCTGATGTCCACCACTCTGATTTGCAAATAAATTGAAACCTATAGTGAATAATGATTTTGCCTAAGGTCACATAGCTGGGTGAAGTTTTTACCTGTTTTTGGAATACTACATGTAATTAGCTCCTATTTTTCTTACAGGGTGGAAAAACAAATACATTTTATGAAAAACAGCACAAAGGAAATTGTCAAAGCACAAGAGAACTGTCAGTAAACCTCAAAGGCTCCAAGATACTTTTTTATATGCCACAGTTCATAATACTTTTCTGATTCTTTTCTTTTTCTACAAATCCTCTAAAGTAAAACCTATTGGCAGTGTGTAAACTATAAAGCATAATGTAATACTGTTCTGTCTTCCTCCAGAAGACATCTTATCAATCACCCTTTAATCACAACAGAGAAGACAGATAAACTTAGATTTTTATTATTTTGCTTCTAACCACTATGTTAAATCTGTAAAACACACATAAAGTAATGAATGAGATACTTGGCTTTAGAATCCAATTTGTTTTTGTGTAGTTTTTCATAAACATTCTTGCAAGATGCTTGCTGGAGGGTGAGTTGTGTACAGAATAGATAAAAGATATAAATACCTTCTTTTCCTTTCATTTTTTTCCCCTCTTTACTTGACATTGAGTATACTCAAGAAAGTTTATACTTACTTTGTGTAGGTGTAAAAGACAGTGACAAACACCTATGAAACCACCACCATCTTAAAAAGTAGAAATTTATGATTATCTTTGAACTTATTTGTCCTACGCTTCTTCTATTCTCCCTCCTTCATTGGGAATAACAAGTATACTGAACTTGGAGTTTATCATTTCCTTGCCTTTTTAATAGTTTTGCTATATACAGGCACACCTTGAGATATTGTGTGTTCAGTTCCAGACCACCCGCAGTAAAATGACTATCACAATAAAGTCAGTCCCGTGAATGTTTTGTTTTCACAGGGCATGTAAAAGTTAAGTTTTTTTCATACTGTAGTCTATTAAAGTGTGCAGGATTCCCCGGTGGCACAGCAGTAAACAATCCACCTGAAATGTTCGATCCCTGAATCAGAAAAATTCTGGGGAAGGAAATGACAAGCTACTCCAGTGCTGTTGCCTGGGAAACCCCATGGACAGGGGAGCCTGGCTGGCTATGGCCCAGGGGTTGCAATACTTGGACATGACTAAGCACGCATCAATTTAATTTCAGAATACTTTATTACTAGGAAACATTAACCATTATTTGAGCCTTTAGTGAGTCATAATCTTTTTGCTGGTAGAGAGTCTTGCCTGGATGATGATGGTTGCTGACTGATCAGGGGAGGTATTGTTGAAGGTTGGGATAGTTGTGACAATTTCTTAAAATAAGACAGAATGAGGATTTACAGGGATACTTGTTAATGTTGACAATTTGACTTTTCAAATGTTCTTAATGGCATCTAGAATGGTAGTCCTTTCCAGAAAGTTTCCAATTGGCTTTGCCAGATCCATCAGAGGAATTGCTATCAATGGCAGCTCTATCCTTACAAAATGTATTTCTTAAATAATAATACTTGAAAGTCAAAATTACTCCTTGATCCATGGGCTGCAGAATGGAGGTCATGTTAACAGGCATGAAAACAATGTTAATCTCATTGTCCATCTCCATCAAAATTCTTGGGTTACCAAGTGCATTGTCAATGAGCAATAATATTTTGAAAGGAATCATTTTTTGCTTGATCATCAATTTTGGAGGTGTATCCGTGAATAAAAGTTCTCAATTTTATTATAGAAGTATTTATCAATCTTGATCCATTTTGGTACTTTACCATAAAAATATTCTTTTAAGTTGTCTTCTAAAATTGTTATACTATAACTGTCTTTCACATATGATTCAAATTCATATGGATTTGCTTTTTTCCATATATTTATCTTTATTTTTTGCCCTAAACAGACAATTATCCTTCTAACACTTACTGAAAATTTCATCATTCCTTCACTGAATTCTCATAACAGTCCTACTAATCAATAAATATTCATTTATGTGTGAATTGGCACTGGGCAACAGAATTTAAAGCCAAAGGCAGGGTTCAGAGGATGGAAAAATAAGAGAAAACATCAGGGATTTTTATTAGATTCTGGCTAAACTGACCTAAAAGAATTCTTACTAAAAACAAACTGGAGTAATAAGGCATTATCTGGGAGAGGATGAAGAATCTGATCACCAGGGCAACCAGATATTGAAGTGGGAAGTTCTTGCTAAACTCACATGCAGAGTTCTTATTAAAACTGGATTTTATAAGAAAGTGCATAGGTGAACCTAAGAGATGTGCAAGAATCTGACTAAAATTTGATCTGGCAAAGAATATTTAAGTCTATGCCTTCTGACTGCTGTTCATGTTTCTTCTTCATCTTATCCCTAGGATTTGGGGGGTTTGATATATTTTATGTGTGGGTACAATTTTATCAGTTTTGTGGGTTTGGAATCTCCATATTCTTTGAGAACCCTATAGCAAGTTGGATGCTCATGGTTGTTCAAGTTGAGCTTTTGCATGAACTCAAGGGGTGCCTCTCCTGTAGTGATTACAGAGCTACCAGAAAATAGGATTTTCTTAAGGTGGTGGCCAAGTCTTTGAAGAAAGAGAAACTTTTGCTAATTTGTTCCAAATCTCCTCTAGATTCACTGTGTAACTAGAAAGTTATGTGTTTATTTCTGCAACATGCCTGGGAGCAACAGTGTGCCAGATCGCTTTCAACTAATTTGATCTTTTTTCATTTTCTTTGTCAAAAACTAGGTAACATGAACCTCTGCGGCAAACTCCTGAAAAGGGACTTGTGGTTTCAGCATCTCAAAAGGAATCTTTTTTTCCCCCCCACTGCATCATTATCAGGCTTGGAGATACCCAAGTTTCTTTTTAAGAATTGAGGTTGGTGGGGGGTGGGTTTATTAGATCATTTTTATACTGATTTGTCCAGTCATTTCATTGAGATCTCTAGTTAGACTTCCCCACTTGGGCTGACACTAGTTTTGTTTTCCATTTGATTATCTCAGTACTCTGTGAAAAAATTAAGCACAATTCACAGGGATACACTGCCTGCTATAACTAAAGACTACCATGTCTCCATGATTCCTACTTCATAATCTGCCTATGCATACATTTAGATTTTTCTAATTAATTTTTTTTCTAATTGGAGTCATCATTTGTAGTGATTTTCAGGAGAAATGTTTCTGGCAAATGGAAATCAAGAGTTTATGTATAGAAAGTAAGATATCTGATATTTTCAGTGAAATAAATAGAAAACAGTGCTTCAGAAAAGACATTTTGTTACTAGGATTTAGGCTTCAACTAGCTGACATGAAGTTTTTAGGATTAGAGTGTTGCTTTTTTAAAAAGGACAATGTTTGAAGACAAAAATGGTCAAAAGCATTTATAAGAATTTATGCTAACACAGAGCTGAATATTCATCGATTGACTTTTTCAGCAAGATTGTTTCACATCCCAAATAATTATCATATATTGAAGCAAAATACAATGTTATAAAGTGAGTACATAAGAAAAGACTAAAGATGGCCTGTGATTATAGTAGATGTTTCTTAAATATATATGAATTGACTGATTTAGAATGGAAAAATCATAAACTTTGGAGATCTAGAAAGAACCTTAGAGAATGACTCCACTTTCTGATTGTTCAGGAGAGGAAAACTGAGGACCAGAGAAGTCAAAAAATTGGCGACAGTAGGACAATGTAGTGACTGAGCTGAAGCCTGAACCCAGGTCTTCTAAATGTGTTAAGTGGAAGAATTGATCTACAGCCCTATCATCATGAGGCGCCAAGTTTGGGTGGTCTAGATGTTCATTAAGAAATTTCTCTCCCAGTATTTTCTCTGGAACTTTGGAATATGCCTAAACACCAGACACTATTCTCAGGTATAAATTGGCAGTTGCTATGGGTGCTTGCCATCTACCTTTATAAGGATTAAACCATGTGTTGAGGCAGCTGCTGACCTTCAACAGACCTGAAAGGAGTTTAGGGTGGAGAGAAGAAATGAGGCACTCTGTGCTTGGGGGAAAACAGGCAGGACAGGTCTTCAGATGGATATTTTCAGGAGCTAATTTGATGAGCCCAGTTCCTACATCTCTTCGTATCTAGAAAAGTACTAAAATCCTTCATGGTGACATATGTTTCTTGTGACTAGAAGAAAGCTTCTGGAAAAAAAAAATATGTTCTTGATTGCATTTATTCCAAAATCATATATAT
Source organism: Odocoileus virginianus (assembly GCF_023699985.2). Classification (NCBI taxonomy): domain Eukaryota; kingdom Metazoa; phylum Chordata; class Mammalia; order Artiodactyla; family Cervidae; genus Odocoileus; species Odocoileus virginianus. The sequence continues at coordinate 29,140,704 of NC_069688.1, forward strand.
ATACTGACCTTCCCCCTACCTTTTCAGAGCAGTTTCTCAGAACTATCTGAGGTGATATTTCCCAGGATGCAGCCCTCATTTTGCACCAAATAAAACTTAACTTGCAACTGTCACATTGTGCTTTTTTTTTTTTTAAGCCAGCATTATGTAGAGAAGGAAGCATAATTTTTTTTTAAAGTTTTCTTTAAGATCCCAGATAGTAAGTAGTGGTTATGCATTTAAATACAACTTTAGTTCTATTTTCAAATATGACTGTGTTTCTCCAAAATTCACAAAGAAAGTTATGAATCAGAACATGAAAATAATCAATAGGGTGGGTCTTTTGGGGAGTAAACATGAAGACATTTTGGAACCAGGTTATTTGTTTACTACAAATGCATTAACTAAAATCCAGATCTGGAGGCAATACGATGACTAAACTCATGGTGACTTAAGAGGAAAAAACTTGATATTCTCCTTCTACTACAGATCTGATGCCAGGAGAAGACTCAGGAGACAGAAGAGTCACTGAGGAAGTTCAAAGCTTCCAGAAGTCAGTGTCTTAATGCAGTCATTTATTTCAGACAGATTATGGCTCTCCTCTGAGTATCTTTGTTTTTTTTTTTAAGATTAATGACGTTAATAATTTTTAAGTGGTACTGACACAGCATAGAGGTATAGGATGTAGATACACATGCTAGTCCAGTGAGAAATGGATTATTTCCTGCAAATTCGGTAAACAAACATGTCACAATCATCAGTGACTGCTGCTGCCACAGATGCTGAGCTGGTAAGCCCCGAGGGAACTCAGAAAGGAAAGAAGACCTGCCATCCAGCCGCCGTCAAACCGCAGTCACTCCTTATGGTGAGCTCTGAGGAAACTCAGCATGTGAAAACACAGGATTCTGGCCCCAGATAAGCGAGGTGCATATCAAAGGAATGATTTCAGAGAGCCCAGATTCTTGCATCTTCCCATACATTGAAGCACCAAATTCCTTAACTTGGGGTATGTGATTTTCTTTAATTTATAGTAATCTTTTCACCTTCAGACTACCTGCCCTTTGTTGCAAAACTTCTATATAACCTGGGTCCCTGCCTTAAACCTCCTCTGAGCAGTTCTCTCAGGATTACTTGAGATGCTGTCTCCTGAGATTGAAGTCCTAAAAATTCCCACCAAATGACGCATAACTCTTAAGTTGTTCATGTTGTTTCAGTGGACACCAAACAGGCCTTAAATTTACTCTTCTGATTGGGAATGAGCTTACCTATCATGCACTTCTCTAGCCCCAGCAGAAGGGCAGTCAATATAGGGCTGCTTTTTCTGCAAGGCTTTTGTTGACTGGTTCATAGAAAATTGTTGATATTTCAAGAGTCTGGACATGCTGTGTCACATTTAGAGTCAACTAATTTTTACTGACTGGGGCTTCCCAGGTGCAGTGGTAAAGAATCTGCCTGCCAATGCAGGAGACCCAAGAGACTCAGGTTTGATCCCTGAGTCAGAAAGATCCCCTGGAGAAGGAAATGGCAACCTGCTCCAATATTCTTGCCTGGAGAATCTCATGTACAGAGGAGTCTGATGGGCTATAGTCCACGGGGCCACAAAAGAATCAGACATGACTTAGCTGATGAGCATACACACACACAATTCTTACTGATTACCTACACTTACTTTACTGAGGACTTTCATATATTCTAATTTTATTTAATTCTAAAACCTTTTGGCACTGCTGGATTTAAAAATAAAGGAAACATAGAAATGCTATATTTTCTCAAAGAGCTATAAAGGGCAGAAATGGGATTTGAATCTGAGTCCTGTGTTCCAAATTGTGTCTCTAATAATATGTCAAGCTACCTCTGAAAAACTGGGATGCCAGTGAGACCTATCATTGGTTTGTGTGACATTTTCATCTCATCCTTTTGTACATTTTGGAAACAAATTCTTGTCATAAATACAGCTTACAGACAAGTTCATGTGACAATGCTGATGCCAAATACCAACAACTCAGACTGAAGGGTAAGAAAGAAATTAATTTAGTATTTGTGGAATGAACCAACACATTTATATTATTTTTTTCACATGCTTCATAATGTTATTTCTCTCTCCTATTTTCTAACAAAAATATTATACAATTCATGTTTTACACCAATGTAGAGTTTTCCCCAGCAGTCTTTTATTGAAACTTGGATACTTTTGTATGTGTGAAAGGGAATGGGGAATGCCTAAATCCAGACATGGACATCAACCAGGCTTAGTCTAGAGAAACCAGGAAGTGTAACTCTTTTCCCTGATCTGGGTTAGGACTTCTAGTCTGTACCTCTCTGCCTTGTATTCTTAGTTGACTTCATGGTTCCATCTTCTCCACTGTAAATGAAAACTCCTTCAGGGCAGATACTATCTTACAAGTTTTAGAGTTTATTTTATAATTTTTTTATAGCTCATGGCACTTGTAAAGGATGTAAATATGTATTGCTGCTGCTGCTGCTAAGTCGCTTCAGTCATGTCTGACTCTGTGCGACCCCATAGAAGCAGCCCACCAGGCTACCCTGTCCCTGGGATTCTCCAGGCAAGAACACTGGAGTGGGTTACCATTTCCTTCTCCAATGCATGGAAGTGAAAAGTGAAAGTGAAGTCGCTCTGTTGTATCCAACTCTTAGAGACCCCATGGACTGCATCCATGGGATTTTCCAGGCAAGAGTACTGGAGTGGGGGTAAATATGTATTAGTTATCTATAAATGAGAGTTTGCTATAATCTGTGTGTAAGTCAAATTTGTGGGGTAGAATTTTGGCCAGATAATCAAGTAAAAAAATCAAGGTTACAGTATATCAGTGTAGAAGGGAATAAACCATAAAGCTGCAAATAATCCAGTTCAAAAAGTAACACATTCCTTCAAGCTAAATCTACTTGAATTAATGTCATCTTCAAATCATGGGAGAACAAAAACAAGTTTCCAAAAATGAGAGACTTATGCTTTGATGTGATAAATGATAAAATGTGAATGCTGGAGCCAAGTCACATTTACCCAAATGTGTAAATCACACTGAAATAGTCCACCTAATGGTATTCAGAATATTAAACTGAGGCATAAAAAATAATGTTGCTTATCCAAGGCTATGGAGCATGATGATTGCAAAGTCAAAGAAAGTTGTCTCCTGCTAGTCAGTATAGAATTAATCCTGAGAACACATTCCTTTTCTCCTATGAGGTTTGACAAATAAATCATTAGGTAAAAGCAGAGAAAAAAAGAGAAGCAAATGGATAAAGTTTCCTGCTTTTTTGTTTGTTTTGATTTGTTTTTAACCTGTAGGGGTTCCAGAGTCTCAGGGCAAAATCACATTTTCTCCATTTTATCACAATGAATGATAATTTCATATATATGGATGATTTTTTTCAATATGTTCCATAACTGCTGTATTTACTTCAGCTGTGTCTTCTGAAAGTGAAAATATTTAAATGAAGTAGGAGTTTGAAAAGCGTATTTCATTCAATTCATTTTAAAGTATTCCTTTCATTCCACAGTTGAGTGTTGCTATTTGAAAGGAGAGAAAAACATTGGAACCTTAAGGGATATTTATTCATGAACAGACATTATCTCCCAAATGATGTGACTATTTCCACATGACACCAAATAACCCTTTGCAAAAGGGAGAAAAATCAGTCAATTACTTTTCATAAATGCAATAAACCAAACAGCGCATTTTTGTTTCCTGAAAGGTTTATTTTCAGTTGAGTTGTGTGATCATTTAGAGTGTAGCCTAAGTTTTAAATTCTCACTCATGATTTTTGCTTCTCTGAAATTACGAAAGTCTTCTCTTATGGAAGCTTTTCCATGGATGATAGTTAAATCTGGGACAAATCTGTGGCACAGGAATCTGAAAATAATACTTACTAAGATGGTACTTGCACTTGAGAGTTTAAAAATGACATAAAGTGAATATTTTAAAATTTATTATACTATGAACAGCTCCATAAATCCACCTCGTTTGTTTCTTTAGAGCACAGTTCACTATTTGACACATAGTAAGTGCTTAATCTGCTCTTGTTGAAAGTAGAGACCCTTTAAAAATACTCAATTTTGTATCATAAATATTAGACCTTAAGAAAATAGCTTGTGGAATACTGTATTGTGAGACAGTTTACCAACTGAAGACATAAGTAGGATTTCAGTAAAGAAAGTTACACTTACAAGGATTCTTATTAGCATACAAATTATATATAAATGAATCCAACATCTTCCACCGAGGACACTGATAGGAAAACTAATATGAGTATTAAATAAAATATTTCTTTCTAATTAAATAAAAGAATCGTTGCCAGATAGAGGGAGAAATGAGATAGAGATGGGAAGAGTATGCTGTGTATTTGAAATAAAAATTATGTATACTGAAGTATTTTTTTCTGGTGCTCTTAAAATTGTGAATAAGGAGCTCTGAGTGAACTATAGCGCTATATATATATATATATATATATATATATATATATATACATACACACACACACACACACACACACACACACACACACACACACATGGATTTGTTTTCATTGGCTTAAAGAGCTAATTACTTTATATACACTAAAGGTTGACAGCAAAATGATAATTTGCTGAAAGATTCTGTGTTCATTAAAATTTGGAAACTTTAATAAAAATGTTTAAAATTATTTATAAAACTATAAATTGCTCATATGTGTTTATTTGCTAGAGAATTTTTCCCCTAAAATAATTATCTATGTTTAGTCACTAAAATTGTCTTGTTTTTGTAGGTGAGAATTAACTAACTGATACTTAATCTAAGTAAGAAATATTTTCCAGTAGATTTAACTTAAATATACAATTTTCCATTCTTCTCTCCATTTTTTGATTATTAGTGTCTGATTACTTAAATTATATTTTTAAGTTTTAAAGGATGACTAAACCTCTCTTATTTCAGTTTTTGTGCCAATACCATGCTGTTTTGATGACTAAAGCTTTGTAGTATAGTGAAATTTGAAGTCAGAGAGCCTGATTCCTCTGGCTTTGTTTTTTCCTTCTCAGGATTGCTTTAGCTATTCAAGGTCTTTTGTTTTTCCATAAAAATTGTTTTTTTGTTCTAATTCTGTGAAAAGTGAATAGCAGGGGGTTTTAAGACCAAATTTTGACAACAGCTAAATCATCCAGATTAAAAAACAAATCAATACAAAAAAATAAAGATTTAAGCTACATATTAAACCAGATAGACCAAAAAGGCACATACAGAATACTAACAGCAGGATGCACATTCTTCTCAAATGCACATAGAAAATTCTCTTGGCTAGATCATATGTTAGACTGCAAAACAAGACTTAATAACCTTAGGAAAGCTTTAGATCATATCTGGCATTTTTTCTGACCCTGGTGATATGAAACCTAGAAATTAGTTATAAGAAGAAAACTGGAAAATTAACAAATGAAAATTAAGCAACATGCTACTGAACTCATTGGAAAAGATCCTGATGCTGGGAAAGACTGAAGGCAGGAGAAGGGGATGACAGAGTATGAGGTGGTTGGATGGCATCTCTGACTTGATGGACATGAGCTTGAGCAAGCTCTGGGAGTTGGTGATGGACAGAGAAGACTGGCGTGCTGCAGTCCCCTGGGTCAAAAAGAGTCGGACAAGACTGAGCAACTGAACTGAACTACCAAAAAATTTATGGATCAAATAAGAAATCAAAAGAAAATTTTGGAAAATATATCTTGAGACAAATGAAAATAAAAATACATATATCAAAACTTATGAGATGCAGCAAAACCAGTTCTATAAGGGAATTTTACAGTGATAAACACTTATATTAAGAAAACAGAAAGATTTCAAGCAAACAAAGTAACTTTATATTGCAAAGAGTGAGACACAACTTAGCGGCTGAACAACAACAACAACAATAACAACAACAACAACAACAACAACTTTATATCCGAAGGAACTGGAAAAAGAAGGACAACCTAAGCCTGAAGAAATAGAGACTACGAACTTAATAGAATCATTGATAATAAGGAGATTAAATCAGTAATCAAAACCTCCCAACAAACTCAAGTCCAGGACCAGATGGTGTCACTGATTAATTCTATCTAACATTTAAAGAATGATTAATAATCATTCTCAAATTCCAAGAAATTCAGAAGAGGAAACACTTCCAAACTTACTTTATGAGCTCTTTAAAAACAAGAGAAAACATTGACAACATAGCTCAAATAATTATGAGTCTCCCAACCAACTTATCAACTACATTAAAAAAGTAGCATTTATTTCATATTCTGGTAAATTAGATATCTTATGGCATTTTTTATTTAAAGCTGAAAAAAATGGCACAACATATTAATTACATTTTATATTTTATCCTCTTTCATCCTCCTTCCCTGTGTATATATGTGTTTATATGGTAAATATAAATTCCATTTCAGTTTTCTTGCCTTGAGAAACCCATGAACAGTATGAAAAGGCCAAAAGATAGGGCACTGAAAGATGAATTCCCCAGGTCGGTAGGTGCCCAATATGCTACTGGAGATCAGTGGAGATAACTACAGAAAGAATGAAGAGACAGAGCCAAAGAAAAAACAACACCCAGTTGCAGATGTGACTGGTGATGGAAGCAAGGTCTGATGCTGTAAAGAACACCACTGCATAGGAACCTGGAATGTTAGGTCCATGAATCAGGGCAAATTGGAAGTGGTCAAAAGGGGATGGCAAGAGTGAACATCAACGTTTTAGGAATCAACCAACTAAAATGGACTGGAATGGGTGAATTTAACTCAGATGACCTTTATATCTACTACTGTGGTCAAGAATCCCTTAGAAGAAATAGAGTAGCCATCACAGTCAAAAAGAGTTAAAAGTGCAGTACTTGGATGCAATCTCAAAAATGACAGAAAGATCTCTTCATTTCCAAGGCAAACCATTCAATATCACGGTAATCCAAGTCTATGCCCTGACCAGTAATGCTGAAGAAGGTGAAGTGGAACAGTTCTATGAAGACCTACAAGACCTTCTACAACTAACACCCCAAAAAGATGTCCTTTTCATTATAGGGAACTAGAATGCAAAAGTAGGAAGTCAAGAGATACCTGGAGTAACAGGCAGATTTGGCCTTGGAGTACAGAATGAAGCAGGGCAAAGGCTAATAGAGTTTTGCCAAGAAAACAAACTGGTTGTAGCAAACACCTTCTTCCAACAACACAAGAGAAGACTACACATGGACATCACCAGATGGTCAACACTGAAATCAGATTGATTATATTCTTTGCAACTAAGATGGAGAAGCTCTATACAGTCAGCAAAAACAAGACTGGGAGCTGACTGTGGCTCAGATCAAGAACTCCTTACTGTCAAATTGAGGCTTAAATTGAAGAAAGTAGGGAAAACAACTAGATCATTCAGGTATGATCTAAATCAAATCCCTTATGATTATACAGTGAAAGTGACAAAGAGATTCAAGGGATTAGATCTGATAGATATCATGCCTGAAGAACTATGAACTGAGGCTTGTAACATTGTACAGGAGGCAGTGATCAAGATCATCCAAAGAAAAATAAATGCAAAAAAGCAAAACGGATATCTGAGGAGTCTTACAAATAGCTGTGAAAACAAGAGAAGTGAAAAGCAAAGGAGAAAAGGAGAGAGATACCCATTGAATGCAGAGTTTCAAAGAATAGCAAGTAGAGATAAGAAAGCCTTCCTCAGTGATCAGTGCAAAGAAATAGAGGAAAACAATAGAATTGGAATGACTAGAGATCTCTTCAAGGAAATTAGAGATACCAAGGGAACGTTTCATGCAAAGATGGGCTCAATAAAGGACAGACATGACATGGACCTAACAGAAGCAGAAGATATTTAGAAGACGTGGCAAGGATACACAGAAGAACTGTACAAAAAAGATCTTCATGACCCAGATAATCACGATGGTGTGATCACTCACCTAGAGCCAGGCATCTTGGATTGCAAAGTCAAGTGGGCCTTAGGTAGCATCACTATGAACAAAGCTAGTAGAGGTGATGGAATTCCAGTTGAGCTATTTCAAATCCTAAAAGATGATGCTGTGAAAGTGCTGCATTCAATATGCCAGAAAATTTGGAAAATGCAGCAGTGGCCACAAGACTGGAAAAGGTCAGTTTTCATTCCAATCCCAAAGAAAGGCAATCCCAAAGAATGCTCAAACTACTGCACAATTGCACTCATCTCACACGCTAGTAAACTAATGCTCAAAATTCACCAAGCCAGGCTTCAACAATACCTGAATGAAGAATTTACAGATATTCAAGCTGGTTTTAGAAAAGGCAGAGGAATCAGAGACCAAATTGCCAACATCTGCTAGATCATCGAAAAAGGAAAAGAGTTCCAGAAAAATGTCTATTTCTGCTTTATTGATGATGCCGAAACCTTTGACTGTGTGGATCACAAGAAACTGTGCAAAATTCTGAAAGAGATGGGAATATCAGACCACCTGACCTGCCTCTGGAGAAATGTGTAATGAGAAATGAGATAGTCAGGAAGCAACAGGGAGAAATGGACTTGGAACAACAGACTGGTTCTAAAGAGGGAAAGGAGTATGTCAAGGCTGTATATTGTCACCGTGCTTATTTAGCTCATATGCAGAGTACATCATGAGAAACGCTGGGCTGGAAGAAGCACAAGCTGGAATCAAGATTGCTGGGAGAAATATTAATAACCTCAGATATGCAGATGACACCACCCTTATGGCAGAAAGTGAAGAAAAACTAAAGAATCTCTTGATTAAAGAGAAAGAGGAGAGTGAAAAACTTGGCTTAAAGCTCAACATTCAGAAAACGAAGATCATGGCATCTGGTCTCATCACTTCATGGCAAATAGATGGGGAAGCAGTGGAAACAGTGGTGGATTTTATTTATCTGGGCTCCAAAATCACTGCAGATGGTGACTGCAGTCATGAAATTAAAAGATGCTTACTCCTTGGAAGGAAAGTGATGACCAACCTAGACAGCATATTAAAAAGCAGAGACATTACTTTGTCAACAAATGTCCGTCTAGTCAAGGCTTTGGTTTTCCCAGTGGTCATGTACGGATGTGAGAGTTAGACTATAAAGAAAGCTGAGTGCCAAGGAATTGATGCGTTTGAACTGTGGTTTTGGAGAAGACTCTTGAGAGTCCCTTGGACTGCAAGGTGATCCAATCAATGAATCCTAACCATCAGTCTTCAGTGTTTACTGGAAGGACTGATGTAGAAGCTGAAACTGCAATACTTTAGCCACCTGATGTGAAAAACTGACTCATTGGAAAAGACCCTGATTCTGGGAAAGATTGAAGGTAGGAGGAGAAGGAGATGACAGAGGATGAGATGGTGGATGGCATCACCAACTCAATGGACATGGGTTTGGGTGGACTCTGGGAGTTGGTGATGGACAGGGAGGCCTGGCATGCTGCTGTCCATGGGGTCTCAAAGAGTTGGACATTACTAAGTGGCTGAACTGAACTGATATGGTTAATAATATATATTAATATATTTATATATTCATATAGTATGTATATTAAAATTATATACATATAATTTTAAAGCATTTTCTTGAGATATGGTATGACATATTAAAATCTGTGCATATTTGATGTATACAATTGGATGCATTTGGATGTATGCATACATCTATGAAACCATTACCATAATATATGCCACAAGCATAAATATTACCCTCAAAATTTCCTCCTATCTTTCATATGTATCATTATTATTACTTTTTTTTGATAAAAATATTTAATGTAAGATCCATCCTTCAGCACAATTTTCAGTGCGCAAGCAGTATTGCTAATTATAGGCACTACTGTATATATTAGGGGGCTTCTAGGGTGCTCAGTGGTAGAGTATCCACTTGTGATGGGGAAGATTCAGGAGTTGCCATGGCTCTGATCCCTGGGTCAGGAAGACCCCTGGAGGAGGGCGGGGCAACTCACTTTCGTACTCTTGCTTGGAGCATCCCTGGGGACAGAGGAGTTTGGCAGGCTACAGTCCATAGGGTCGCACAGATTTGGACACGACTGAAGCGACAGAGCACCCACGCACATTGTATATTATGTGTCTAAGACTAGTCATCTTGTATAACTGAGACTCTGTACCCTTTTCCTTATATATCTCCATTTTCACTTTCTTGCATCCTCTGGTAACCACCATTCTACTCCCTGCGTCTATGAATGTGAATATTTAGATTTCTCACGTTAGTGGTGTTGTGTGGCTAACCATTGCAATCACACGAAGTTTCATTTTAAAAACTGGGAGATGTTTGGGTCCCACCCATAGAGACTATGATGCATTTGATCTAGAGAACAAGGTAGGCATCAAGTCTAACACTGGATAAAATGAAAATGAAACTTTTATAAAACTGTTCAGAGATGCACTTCTTGGACTAAGATGTTAGAAATTTGGAAGCCAAATAAGTTGCTTGACACTTGTTTTCACTTGTTTATGTCTGCCCAAGGTATAGTAATTATGAGTATGAGTAGTATTTACCAATTCTTATATTTTTTCATCTGACACAAAATACATGGAAATTATACATTTGCATTAAACAAGGAGAATATGAGCATATATAAAAATGAGAACAAAAGCCTAACTGGAGTTGAATGCAAAAAGGATGGATTAATCTCTTCAGGCGTACTGAGAAACTCGTCCTCTGGTATGTTTAAAATTACTCATGAAGTGACAGGGTATAGAAAAGAAATGCTCACTTATGACTGATTCAGTTATTGTTTTTGTATATGGATTCTTAAGTTTTATTTCAGGGTCTACCAAGATAAACTATTTAGATATACACTTTTTTTAGTGAGCCCTTTAGAAAATGTAGAAGCAGTGATCAAAAAGAGATTTCATCATGATTTGTTAATATTAGAGATTTTTGATATTTTTAAGTTCTCATAATGAAAATATCTGATTCAAAGAGAGAAGGACAAAATTCTCCTTATGTGATTCTAAATTTCATATAGAAATTCAAAGGACTGAAATCCAATCCTGAAAAAGAATAGATTTGGAAGTCTGACACTATTTCAAGGCTTACTATAAAGTTACTATTATAGTCAAGAGTAGCATTAACATAAAAGATAGAGAAATAGATCTATTGAATAGAATTGAGAGTAATAAACATGTGTGCGTGTGTGTATTTAGTTCATTGTTGTCAAAGTTACAAGGAGAATTTTATAGAAAAAGAATTGTCTTTTCAACAAATGGTGTTGGCAATTGGGTATCTATATGCAAGAAAATTAATGAACTTGATCTATACCAACTTTTCCTTATAAAAAAGTACAATTAGAGACTTAAATATAAAATCTAAGAACACAAAATTTCTAAAGCAAAGCATATTGTAAAGTAATTAGCCTCCAGTTAAAATAAAAAAAAAATTCTAAAGCTAAGCATAAGCAAAAAAACCTTTTTGACTTTGGGTTAGGCAGAGCTTTCTTTTAACTATGACATCAAAAGTATTAATCATAAAAGAAAAAATGATAAATGGCATTTCATAAAAATTAAGAAATTCTATTTTTCATAAAACAGTATTAAGAGAATGAAAAGCAAAGCATAAAGTAGGGAAACAGATCTGAAAATCACATACCTAAGAAGAAATTGTATAATATGCTAAAAACTCTCAAAACTCAAAAAGACACAAAAATCTAATACAAAATGGATAAAAGATTTAAATAGATACTTCAGAGAAGATATGAAAATATCAAATAAATGCATGAAAAAATGCTCAGTCTCATTAGTCACAAGTAAATGAAAAATTAAATCACAAGGAAGTATCAATACATATCTATTAAGAAGTTCAAAATTAAAAAGACTGACCCTAATGAGCACATGGAGGGATGTAGAGCAACTGGAACTCATACAGTCCAGGTGGGGATGTAAAATGATACAGTTACTTTAGAAAAACTTTGCTAGAGTCATAATTTTAATTATGCTCTTACCATAAAACTCAGCTGTCTCACTCCTAGGTAATTATACAAGTAAAAAGAAAAAATAAATTCTGTGCTCCCACAAAAATCTACACACAAATATTTGTAGTGATTTTATTCATAATTGCTCCAACTGGAAACCACCCAAATGGCCTTCAGCTGGAGATGGAATAAACAAATCTGGCACATCTACACAAAGGAATAAAATTACTCCTCAGTAATGTATGAACTACTGATACACATGACAACACAGAGGATTATTAATTGCCTTATACTAAGTAAAAGAATCCAGAAGCAAAGGGCTACACGCTGTGATTCCATTCTTATGATATTCTTGAAAAGGCAAAACTACAGGGAGATAGAACAGATCAGTGGTTGCAAGGACTCAGGTTCCCTGATGGCTCAGAGGGTAAAGAGTCCCCCTGCAATGCAGGAGACACAGGAGATGCAGGTTCCATCCCTGGGTCAGGAAGATCCCCTGGAGTAGGGCATGGCAACCCACTCTTGTATCCTTGCCTGCAGAATCCCACGGACAGAGGAGCCCAGTGGGCTATAGTCCAAACGGTAGCAGAGTCAGACACAACTGAAATGACTTAGCATGTACACGCACACATGGGAACTATTGGAGGGCTGCCTAAGTCATAAGGTAATCTTTTGGCACGAAGGAACTGTTTCATATTTTGATTGTGATGGTGGGTACATGATGGTGTATTTGTCAAAACTTGAAGAATTATATTACTACAAAGGATACATTTTACTGTGTGTAAGTTATACCCTTAATTTTTTAAGGGTGAAAATAAAGAACAAACAAAAAATGTCTGCATATGATGGCCAGTAGTTTCCCTAATATATAATATAATATAATTCTGAATATATATGAAATTACCCTGTGTTTATTCCGTTAAGTTGGATTTCAATTCAGTTCTCAGCAGTAACCTGGATAACAGCTCTGTCCAGTGCTAACTTACTTGTACTTGACCATGTAAGTCCTCCATCCTGAGCTTGACTTGAGATACCTTGAGGATAAACTGAAGGGTGTGTGATATTTAACCTGGAGAACCAGAGGCGAAAGGAGTGACTAACTATGCTCCACCCCTGTGGGAGTGATTTAGGTCATACACAAGGACCCTGCAGGTCAGTACTGCACGCTTAGTTGCTCAGCCATGTCCATCTCCTTGCGACTCCATGGACTGTAGCCTGCCAGACTCCTCTGTCCATAGAATTCTCCAGGCAAGAATCCTGGAGTGGGTAGCCATTCCCTTCTCCAGGGGATCTTCCCCAGGCAGGGACTGAACCCAGGTCTCCTGCATTTCAGGCAGACTCTTTACCATGTGAGCCACCAGGGAAGCCTACGGGTAAGTTTAGGAGATACAAGAATGCTTGCAGAGGAAAGCATACACACTTTTTCAGGAGCCGGATGAAAGAATACGGGCATCTGACTCTCGTGCATTCTTTCATACATTGCATACTTATGAATACCTCCTTAATGCAAGGCTCGGGCAGCGCCTCAGGCACACCAAGTACAAAAGCTGAGTGAAGTTCTGTTTCGATAAAAAGAGGGAACCTAGGGCATCCAGTTGTGAAAATACAGCCAGATGCAGAGTGCTCAAATTATGGCTTTGGAAGTGCCAGGCTGACACAGTTATCATTCACAGAGATTCATCTCTCCCAAGTAGTAGTAAGTACTTTTAATTAAGTATACATTCAGGGAATAAAGATGTAGCACAAACCCAAACGTTAGTGACTAAAGTCTGTGGGATGAGAAGTGTTCTAAGTGTCAGGCTAACAATCCGGTGAGATGTGGAAATATTCGTATGTATTCAGTTCTTTTCATAAGAGTGTCTATTTCTTTTAACTGTCTCTCTAACTAGGGAATTAATACAATCTAGCTGACAGCTGCATTCCACTGTCTACTTTTCTATAAATTATGTATAAAAAAAATTCACATACTGACTTACAAACACAAGATTTTGAAATTAAAATGTTCCATGATATGCTTGTGATGTTTCATGCAAAGCTAGTTTATATAATGCATTCTCTTAGAACCTTTTTAACGTCCTGTTGAAATTACACTTTACATAAATGTAAATCATTTGGTTAAGTCAATTAATGTAGAGTATAAAGCAAGCAAGAGTCCTAAACTACTGTTTATGGGTATGCTTTTCTGTGTTTATGACTGTAATTCTCAAAGCACAGGCTTGCAGAGCCATCCCTTCAGGAATCTGGAAATGTTTTGGCATCTGCTGCAAGGACTGCAGTATCCGTGTTTATAGCAGAGGTGTGAGCTGAATTCTAACAGACCCAAAGCAACCCAGGCAATCTGGTGGCGTTCAACACGTTCCTCTTGGCCATCAGTGGGAACATCATAGCTGTTCTCATCTAATTTCCTCAGGCTTATGTGGATGGAGACACAGAGTGATTTATTGAACAGTGTTAATGTCCTGAATTTATAGTTAATGCATAGCTATAGAGCTCTGGATTCATGGAAGGTTAAGGTGGACAAGATAGGGAAAGGAGGAAGGGAATTGTCATGGGCCAAGGCATGATTCTAGGAAGGTGCTTTGATGTGTTGTTTACATTAATTATCACAAGAAACCAAAGAAATAGCTATCATACCATGATAGACATATGTCATATGTGAGTAATCTGATTTAGCTGCAGTATCTGTGATGCAATTGGAAGAATATTTACAAGATAAATATTAGTGTCCCTCTAACCCTTACCTACTCCCTTACCTACTACCCACGGGTTCAGTCCCTGGGTTGGGAAGAGTCCCTGGAGGAGGAAATGGCAACCCACTCCAGTATTCTTGCCTGGAATATTCCATGGACAGAGGAGTCTGGCGGGCTACGGTCCACAGGGTTGCAGAGTCAGACTCGACTGAGCAACTAATCACAAAACTCCTCTAAAGTTTCTGGAACTCAGAGTGTAGCTCCAGTGGGTTCAGGCAATGTTCTGCTGTGTTGCCCACTCAGGACATATACATTAACCTAGGATGCTTGTAAAAGATGCAAATTCTTGTGTTCCACTTGTGTTTGAAGATTGCTAGGATTTGAGATTGAAAAATTAGATTTCCCTAATCATAAAGCATTCTGTATTTTTCATAACATTTTATTCATGTATTTTTAAATAATAATGTGTGACCAAAATAATATATAATGAATCATTTTTATGTGATATAATTGTCTTAGAAATTTCAGTGGTTTTCTGTGAAAAAATTATGACAATAACTGCAAGGCTATTTCTATAAACCAATATATTGTGTTACAATTGTATATTTTAATAGCAAGCAAAAAATGTTCTATATTTGTTATAGACTTTGAGAATAGGAAATATCAAAATGTGGGAACATTGACATGGAATAAATATCATATAAATATCTTAAAAATGAAAAGATATTACTGCAAATATTAAATGTTTAAAACTATCACTTAATATAAAAACGTTAAAACATTCAAAGCATTAACTTCCTTGTCTGATAGTCTTTATGTTTGTTTCCTGGCAGGTATTCTAGGCATAGAGAAATTTCAAAGTTTCTTTCATTTTTGGTTGAATTGTTAAGAAAGCATCCAAAATCTTCTACAAGTTGGGAAAGAGGGTACATATGCCTCATAAGTTATTTTTCTCTTTTACCTGGAAAGTGCTTTGTCTGCTTGCCCGGATTTTATTTGTTTCTTTCTGAATAAAATCAGTATTGCTTTCATTAATCTATATTCATCTATGACAAATATTCAAAGACTGGAAAATGCCAGGGATGATTATTGATTAGTATTTAAATGACAAAATATCTGGATCTCCTATTAAGATTAATAGCAGTATGGTGAATCACACATCATAAATGACTAATTTTGCTTCCCAAACTTGCTATTTTGAGACACCATAGAATTTGTTCAAGGCATCTGATGTTGAACATATTAATATTTATTTTAGTTGCAAGAATGACTCACTCTTAAAAGCAGACAGGGCCATGAATATACACTCAAAATATGGCAACAACTCTTAGCAAGAGTGGCTGATGGGATCCTGACCACTGAGCTGGTTGTCACCTGTTCCTGTAGGTTCCCAGAATAGTTGACCTTGACTTTGCACTCTAAATGTCCATGCTCCTGCTTGACTTGAGTCAGTGAATATCTTCGAATCAGGATATATTCTAAGTCCATTGTTGAATACTTGCAGGGAAATTAAAATACCTTTTGTTGTGTTCTTGATTTTTGAATGAGTATGCTCTATATTGGGGGAAAAACAGTGCATATTGCCTGAGAAACATCAAGGAGAAAGTCACACATGGAAACACTGTGCCTTAAATCTGAGATTTCTATAGACTGCAGACCTGATAGTTGTCTGCATTTTTAAACAAGCATCTCAGGTGATTCTTAGGATCACCAAAGCTTAAGAACTAATTCATTAAAATATCTCTAGGTGGGATAGTATAATAAATTATTATCAGTTGCTATCGCCTTAGAAAGAATAAACAGTTGACCCTTGAACAATGTCCTATATAGGAGTGCCAAATATCCTGTGAGTTGAAAATCTATGTATGATTTTACAGTCAGCCATTCATATCCAAAGTTCTACATCCAAAGATTCAACCAACTGTGGATATACCTAACCATGGATTTAATCATTTGTGGATTATGTAGTACTGTTCAGTTCAGTTCAGTCACTCAGTTGTGTCTGACCCTTTGTGACCCCATGAACCTCAGCAGGCCAGGCCTCCCTGTCTGTCCATCACCAATTCCAGGAGTCCACCCAAACCCATGTCCATTGAGTCGGTGATGCCATCCAACCATCTCATCCTCTGTCATTACCTTCTCCTCCTGCCCTCAATCTTTCCCAGCATGAGGGTCTTTTCAAATGAGTCAGCTCTTCGCATCAGGTGGACAAAGTATTGGAGTTTCAGCTTCAACATCAGTCCTACCAATGACCAGCCAGGACTGATCATCACTGTTTCCCCATCAATAGACCATGAAGTGATGGGACTGGATGCCATGATCTTCATTTCCTGAATGTTGAGCTTTAAGCCAACATTTCCACTCTGCTCTTTCTCTTTCACCAAGAGGCTCTATAGTTTTTCTTCACTTTCTGCCATAAGGGTGGTGTCATCTGCATATCTGAGGTTATTGATATTTCTCCCGGCAATCTTTATTCCAGCTTGTGCTTCTTCAAGCAGCACTTCTCATGATGTACTCTGCATATTAGTTAAATAAACAAGGTGACAATATACAGCCTTGACATACTCCTTCCCCTCTTTAGAACCAGTCTGTTGTTCCAAGTCCATTTCTCCCTGTTGTTTCCTGACCATCTCATTTCTCATTACACATTTCTCCAGAGGCAGATCAGGTGGTCTGATATTCCAATCTCTTGAAGAATTTTCCACAGTTTATTGTGATCTACATAGTCAAAATTTGGCACAGTCAATAAAGCAGAAATAGATGCTTTTCTGGAACTCTCTTGTTTTTTCAATGATCCAGTGGATGTTGGCAATTTCATCTCTGGTTCCTCTGCCTTTTCTAAAACCAGCTTGAATATCTGGAAGTTCACAGTTCACATATTGCTGAAGCCTGGCTTGCAGAATTTTGAGCATTACTTTACTAACATGTGAGATGAGTGCCATTGTGTGGTAGTTTGAACATTTTTTGTCATTGCCTTTCTTTTGGATTGGAATGAAAACTGACCTTTTCCAGTCCTGTGGCCACTGCTGAGTTTTCCAAATTTGCTGACATATAGAGTGCAGCACTTTCACAGCATCATCTTTTAGGATTTGAAATAGTTCAACTGGAATTCCATCACGTCCACTAGCTTTGTTTGTAGGGATGCTTCCTAAGGCCCACTTGACTTCGCAATCCAGGATATCTGGCTCTAGGTGAGTGATCACACCATCATGGTTATCTGGGTCATGAGGATCTTTTTTGTACAGTTCTTCTGTGTATTCTTGCCACCTCTTCTTAGTATCTTCTGCTTCTGTTAGGCCCCTACCATTTCTGTCCTTTATTGTGCTCAACTTTGCATGAAATGTTCCCTTGGTATTTCTAATTTTCTTGAAGAGATCTCTAGTCTTTCCCATTCTGTTATTTTCCTCTATTTCTTTGCACTGACCACTGAGGAAGGCTTTCTTATCTCTCCTTGTTATTCTTTGGAACCCTGCATTCAAATGGGTATATCTTTCCTTTTCTCCTTTGCTTTTTGCTTCCCTTCATTTGACAGCTATTTGTAAGGCCTCTTCAGACACCCATTTTGCTTTTTTGCATTTCTTTTTCTTGGGATGGTCTTGGTTCCCGTCTCCTATACAATGTCACAATCTTCAGGTACTCATAGATCTTCAGGCACTCAGTCTATCAGATCTAGTCCCTTAAATCTATTTCTCACTTCCACTGTATACTCATAAGGGATTTGATTTAGATCATATCTGAATGGTCTAGTGGTTTCCCCCACTTACTTCCATTTAAGTCTGAATTGGCAACAAGGAGTTCATGATCTGAGCCACAGTCAGCTCCTGGTCTTGTTTTTTGCTGACTGTATAGAGTTTTTCCTTCTTTGACTGCAAATAATAAAATCAATCTGATTTCGGTGTTGACCATCGAGTGACGTCCACGTGTAGAGTCTTCTCTTGTATCGTTGGAAGAGGGTGTTTGCTATGACCAGTGCGTTCTCTTGGCAGAACTCTGTTAGCATTTGTCCTTACTCCAAGGACACATTTACCAGTTACTTCAGGTGTTTCTTTACTTCCTACTTTTGCATTCCAGTTCCCTCTAATGAAAAGGATATCTTCTTGGGGTGTTAGTTTTAGAAGTCTTGTATGTCTTCATAAAACTGTTCAACTTCAGCTTCTTCAATGTTACTGGTCGGGACACAGACTTGGATTACCGTGATATTGAATGGTTTGCCTTGGATACGAACAGAGATTATTCTGTCGTTTTGCGGATTGCATCCAAGTACTGCATTTCGGACTCTTTTGTTGAATATGATGGCTACTCCATTTCTTCTAAGGAATTCTTGCCCACAGCAGTAGGTATAATGGTCATTTGAGTTAAATTCACCCATTTCAGTCCATCTTAGTTTGCTGATTCCTAGAATGTCGGTGCTCACTCATCATCTCCTGTTTGACCACTTCCAATTTGCCTTGATTCATGGACCTAACATTCTAGGTTCCTATGCAATATTGATCTTTACAGCATTGAACCTTGCTTCTATCACCAGTCACATCCACAACTGTGTGTTGTTTTGCTTTGCCTCTATCCCTTCAATCTTTCTGGAGTTATTTCTCCATTGATCTCCAGTAGCATATTGGGCACCTACTGACCTGGGGAGTTCATCTTTCAGTTTCCTATCTCTTTGCCTTTTGATACTGTTCATGGGGTTCTCAAGGCAAGAATACTGAAGTGGTTTGCCATTCCCTTCCCCAGGGGACCACATTCTGTCAGACTTCTCCACCATGACCTGTCCATCTTGGTTGGCCCCATACGGCATGGCTTAGTTTCACTGAATTATTAGACAAGGCTGTGGTCCATGTGATCAGACTGGCTAGTTGTCTGTGACTGTGGTTTCAGTCTGTCTGCCCTCTGATGCCAATATGCCAGCAAATTTGGAGAACTCAGCAGTTGCCCCAGGACTGGAAAAGGTCAGTTTTCATTCCAATCCCAAAGAAAGGCAATCCCAAAGAAAGCTCAAACTACAGCACAATTGCCCTCATCTCACACGCTAGTAAAATAATGCTCAAAACTCTCTTAGCCAGGCTTCAGCAATTTGTGAACAGTGAACTTCCAGATGTTCAAGCTGGTTCTAGAAAAGGCAAAGGAACCAGGGTTCAAATTGCCAACATCCGATGGATCATTGAAAAAGCAAGAGAGTTCCAGAAAAACATCTATTTCTGCTTTATTGACTGTGCCAAACCTTTGACTATGTGTATCACAATAAACTGTGGAAAATTCTTCAAGAGATGGGAATACCAGATCACCTGACCTGCATCTTGAGAAACCTGTATGCAGGTCAGGAAGCAACAGTTAGAACTGGACATGGAACAACAGACTGGTTCCAAGTAGGAAAAGGAGTGCATCAAGGCTGTATATTGTCACCTTGCTTATTTAACTTATATGCAGAGTACATCATGAGAAACGCTGGGCTGGAAGAAGCACAAACTGGAATCAAGATTGCCAGGAGAAATATCAACAATGTCAGATATGCAGATGACACCACCCTTATGGCAGAAAGTGAAGAGGAACTAAAAAGCCTCTTGATGAAAGTAAGAGAGGAGAGTGAAAAAGTTGGCTTAAAACTCAACATTCAGAAAACGAAGATCATGGCATCTGGTCCCATCACTTCATGGCAAATAGATGGGGAAACAGTGGAAACAGTGTCAGACTTTATTTTGGGGGGCTCCAAAATCACTGCAGATTGTGATTGCAGCCATGAAATTAAAAGACGCTTACTCCTTGGAAGGAAAATGATGACCAATCTAGATAGCATACTAAAAAGCAGAGACATTACTTTGTCAATAAAGGTCTGTCTAGTCAAGGCTATGGTTTTTCCAGTGGCCATATATGGATGTGAGAGTTGGACTGTGAAGAAAGCTGAGTGCTGAAGAATTGATGCTTTTGAACTGTGGTGTTGGAGAAGACTCTTGAGAGTCCCTTGGACTGCAAGGAGAACCAACCAGTCCATCCTAAAGGAGCTCAGTCCTGACTATTTATTGGAAGGACTGATGCTGAAGCTGAAACTCCAGTACTTTGGCCACATCATGCAAAGAGTTGACTCATCGGAAAAGACCCTGATGATTGGAGGGATTGGGTGCAGGAGGAGAAGGGGAAGACAGAGGATGAGATGGCTGGATGACATCACTGACTTGATGGACAGGAGTTTGAGTAAACTCCAGGAGTTGGTATGCCTGGCATGCTGCGATTTATGGGGCTGCAAATAGTTGGACATGACTGAGAGACTGAACTGAACTGAATTTTTTTTAAAAAAATTGCATATAAATGGACCTGTGCAATTCAAACTTGTTGTTCACTGATCAACTGTACCACATAATAGCTCTTGTTTACTGATAAAGTTGAAGGATTTTGAAGGAGTTGGATTTCTAAAGAAGGTCTTAGAGGAGAAAGGGTTAATTATAAGACCAAGTCTAGGTGAGCATTTCTTTGAGCAGTCTGGTCACCTACAGAGAGAACAAAGCACAGTCAATAAAAGAGAAGAAGTGGAGAAGTTTATGTGAGGGAGAAGGAAATAATGAAATGCAGAAGATTAGTTTAAGCTACCTCATCATTTACCTAGGCTTTTTTGACTAACACTGAGAGAGGGAGTTGAGGGTCTGGGATTGTAATTGATGGCTGGCATGTGGAGAGAGCTTTATCAGTCTGGGTAAGCTGATGCCTGGTCCATGAGGAAGAACACCAAGCAAGATGTGGTCATCATTCTGGAAATTAGGGCTCCGAGTTAGGGTGTTCCACTGAAGAGGTGGTTACATCAAGGTAAGCAAGGCAAGCTTTTTAGTGAAACAGTACTGGAGAACCTGGAGAAAGTTGTTGGATTGCCCAAATTTAGTCAGAACAGCATGATGGTTTGAATCCCAAAGCTCCTTTTAGGAAGTGTTTCAAATCCTCTTTTTCTGCTGTATATATATGCATCTGTGAACAGATATTACCACTAACAGCAGGAAATTACTTATTTTGAATAAAGACTAAAAATGACAAAATGGGTTCTGCTCTGAAAGAGCTGGAAATGTATCCTTGATGTTCAAAGTGTGGCCCATGGGCCAGCAGCCTTAGCATCACCTGGCAGCCTGTCATACAGGCAGAATCCTGGGCCTCATCCTAGACCTGCTGATCCAGAATATGCATTTTAATGCAAGACACCCAGATGATCATAGCTCATTACTTTTTGGGAAATGTAGGGCAAGGGTTCTCAACTATAGCACGCTTCAAAATCAGTTGAAAGGTGAATTAAAGCACAGATTGCTGGGCCCTATTTCTAGAGTTCCTGACCCAGTTAGTCTAGAGCAGGGACGTTGCTGCTGCTGCTCCAGATGTCAAATTTTAGGAATCACTAGTCTAAGCAGGGGGCTTCCCTGGTGGCTCAGATGGTAAAGAATCCACCTGCAATGCGAGAGACCGGAGTTCTATCCTTGGGTTGGGAAAATCCCCTGGAGGAAGGCATGGCAACCCACTCCAGTATTCTTGCCTGGAGAATCCTGATGGACAGAGAAGCCTGGTGGGCTACAGTCCATGGGGTCACAAAGAGAACAGTTGGACGAGATTGAGTGACTAAGCACAGCTCAGCACAGTCCAAGCAATGCCAACACTGTTATAGCCCTCCAGCCTCCATGTTTCTTCATCTTTAAAATTTTTTTTATTAAAAAATATCCTCTGAGTTTCTGTTGCTTGCTTCGCATATTTCATTTCATTTCATTTTTTATGATTGTTTTTATGACAACATAACCTTTATTACTAATACAGATATTATTACTTATAAATAGGCCTATTGTTGTAACCAAATAACTAAACTAACTGAGACATAGAGTGGAAAGAACAAGAACCGGTATTTGAAGTTGAAAGAATGGTCGCCATTATTTGGCGATGAAATATACGGTAAAGCTGTAACAGACACTCACCTGATAAGCAGATAATGTGCCAAATGAACTTGTAACTGTAGGGAAAGAAGTTGGAAAATCGGAAAGTGGAAACATGTGTGGGGTTACTATTGATGTTTGACAGGGAGGGATGGAGAGAGAGAGAGAGAGAGAGAGAGAGAGAGAGAGATAGCACTGCGAGAGGAGAAAGAGGAGAGAGAGATAGCATAATAAGAGAGAGAGAGGGACAAAGAGGAGAGAAAAATCTGAAAAAAAGAATCCCACTAGCTATCAGCCACCTGGCAGGCAGGAATTAATAAGAATAGTTTAGATTTTAGCTAGAGATCCTTGTAAGATGCATCTGATTCTCATTCAAAATTGCTGAAAGGTAAAACAGAGAAAATTTTTGACCAAAAAAGACCAATTAGATTTATTATTGTGGCAGGTTTCAAATTTAAGGTATGGTTGTTGCCCCAGTTATAAAATCTCTGAATGGATTAAAGAATCTCAGAGCAAAATTTCCATAGTATTCAGGAAGCCTATTCATTGGAACAAAATGGCTGAGAGGAAAGAGACGAAACACATGACTCTGCAACCAAAATCAGAAAAGATCAAATGTCTATAAAAACATAGGAGGGAAAAGATAGAGGGTGGGAGGTGATAAAATAACAAAAAAATAATAAATCTAAAAAAGCATGACTAGAAAATAACTGCACGTGAAGCCGACTTAAATAGGCTGAAACTACAAAGTACAAAGGGATTTTTTTGAGGTAATATTTAAATTTTTCCTTGTTTATGTAATTTTATTTATTTTAAATCATACTATGATTATTTTATTTATGAATATATTAGTATGAAAATGATTAGGTTACTATGAAGCCTTTATTCATTTCTGTTTTTTATATTTAGAAGGTTGTTTTTGGTTTTTGTTTTGTTCATTTTTTAAAAAAATTATTTTTAATTGAGGTGTAATTGCTTGACAATATTGTGTTGGTTTCTGCCACATATTAACGTAATCAGCCATAGGTATACATATGTCCCCTCCCTCTTCAACCTCCCTCCCACCTCCCACCCCATCCCACCCCTCTAGGTTGTCACAGAGTTCCAGATTTGAGCTCCCTCAAATCTAAATTTCCATTGGCTATCAGATTTTACATATGGTAACGTGTATGTTTCAATGCTACTCTCACAATTTGTCCCACCCTCTTCTTCCTCTCACTGTATCCACAGGTCTGTTCTCTATGCCTGCATCTCCACTGCTGTCAGGCCGAAAGGTTAATCAGTACCATCTTTCTAGATTCCATATATATGTATTAATATATGATATTTGTTTTTCTCTTTCTGACTTACTTCACTCTGTATAACAGGCTCTAGGTTCATCCCCCTCATTTGAACTGACTCAAATGCATTCCCTTTTATGGCTAATTCAACATATAAAGAGAGTGAAAGTCGCTCAGTCATGTCCAACTCTTTGCGACCCCAAGGACTGTATAGTCCATGGAATTCTCTAGGCCAGAATACTGGAGTGGGTAGCCTTTCTCTCCTCCAGGGGATCTTCTCAACCCAGGGATCGGACCCAGGTCTCCCACATTGCAGGTAGATTCTCTACCAGCTGAGCCACAAGGGAATCCCAAGAATAGTGGAGTGGGTAGCCTATCCCTTCTCCAGCAGATCTTCCCAACCCAGGAGGTGAACCAGGCTCTCCTGCATTGCAGGTGGATTCTTTACCAACTGAGCTATCAGCAAAGCCCCTCAACATATAGGGGATGCCACATAGTATTTCTTTTTCTGTCTGACTTTCTTCACTCAATATGACACTCTCTAGGTCCATCCATGTTGCTGCAAATGACATTATTTCGTTCTTTTTAATGGCTGGGTAATATTTTATTGTGTATATGTACCACAGCTTCTTTATCCATTCATCTGTTCATGGACATCTGAGTTGCTTCCATGTCCTGGCTATTGTAAATAGTGCTGTGATGAACATTGGGGTACACATGTATTTTTCAATTATGGTTTCCTCAGGGTATATGCAGTAGTGGGATTGTTGGGTCATATGGTATTTTATTTCTAATTTTTTAAGGACTCTCTATACTATTCTCCATAGTGGCTATATCAATTTGCATTCTCACCAGCAGTGCAGGAGGGTTCCTTTTTCTCCAAATCCTCTCCAGCATTTATTGTTTGTAGATTTTTGGATGATGACCATTCTGACCAGTGTGAGGTGATACCTTATTGTAGTTTTCATTTGCATTTCTCTAATAATGGCAGTGTTGAGCATCTTTTATGTGTTTATTAGACATCTGTATGTATTTTTTGGAGGAATGTCTGTTTAGATCTTCTGCCCATTCTTTGAGTTATTTGTTTTTCTGGTCTTGAGCTGAATGAACTGTTTGTATATTTTGGAGATTAATCCTTTATCAGTTGTCTCATTTGCTATTGTTTTCTCCCGCTCTGAGGGCTGTCTTTTCACCTTGTTTATAGTTTCCTTCGCTGTGCAAAAGCTTTTAAGTTTAATTAGGTTTTAAACAGAGTTGTTTTGCCAAGTAAACCATAAGCTTTGACTAAAATTTCTGTGACTTAAGAATGTGATTGTAATTATTCACTTCCTGTCCTACCCCTGAATATTGGCTGTGATGTTTGCAGATAACCTTTTAGTCCATTGGTCTTTAGATCAAGAGGAACTAGACACACACTTAATGTAGTAAGCGCTACACATAAACCCCTAACAAAGAGTCTCATAAACCACACTCTGAGATGTTGGGTTTGAGCTTGATGCCAAGCCTGGATGGGATCTTGGCTTCAATTCCCTGGGGAAGAAAGTATCTCTTTTCTGAAGGAGGGAGAGAGATACTTGACAGAGTGCATCATGTGTATATACTCATTTGCTCAGTCCTGTCTGACTCTTCGCGACCCCATGGACTGTAGCCCATCAGGCTCCTCTGTCCATAGGATTCTCCAGGCAAGAAAACTGGAGTGGGTTGTCTTTTCCTCCTCCAAGGGACCTTCCTGCCCCAGGGATCAAACCTGTGTCTCCTATGCCTCCTTGCTTTGGCAGGTGGATTTTTACCACTGAGCCACCTGGGAAGCCCTGGGGGAATGTATATTGGACTATAATATTCATAGTGTTATTCAGAAGACTTATCTCTTTATCATCCTTTTAGGCACTCAATAACTTCTCAGCACTGGAAATCCTGACTCTGTGTTTGGGTGGATTCTTTTGGCTAATTCTGGCCAGTGAGCTGTGGGAGAGAAATGAGGCATGAACATTCCTGGCTGGCACATATAATTACAGACACAAAATCCTCCACAGCTCTTCACCTCTGGCACTGGGAAAAGCAATATTCCAGAATGGGGCCCTTCAGCTTAGATCCAGGAAAAGGACAATCCATAATAAAGAACCATTTTGATTCACAAAAGAGCTGTAAATAAATGAGAAATTATCCTGTATTTCATTTCTCTAAGATTTGAGAAATGTCCTCTCCCTGTAGCATAACTTAGTTTTTTCCGAGTGATAAAAAAGAAAAAAGGGAAAAAAAGTACTGATTCTTGTGGGGAAGTAGGATTGCAGTGGAATATCCTTTCTGAAAAACTTGCTTTTCATTACCATATATTTAAGGTTGAACAAGACATTTACAGATTATGGCTCTTTATAGGGCTTTCCTAGTGATTCAGATGGTGAAGAATCTGCTTGCAATGTGGGAGACCCAGGTTTGATCCCTGTGTGGGGAAGATCCCCTGGAGAAGGGAATGGCTACCCACTTCAGTATTCTTGCCTGGAGAATTTCATGGAGAGCAGCCTGGTGGGCTACAGTCCATGGGTTTGTAAAGAGTTGAACATGACGGAGAGACTAACACATGCCATGACTCTTAGTAGATTATGTAAATTTCTTTTCGGACTATGACTCAGTTGTGTTTTAAACCCTAGTGAGTGTGTGGTCGAGGAGGTTATATAACTATGTAAATAAAATAGTTGGACAGAGGAGCCTGACAGGCTACAGTCTATGGCATCAAAAAAGAGTTGGACATGACTTACTGACTTGACAGCAACAGCATGGACTAGTCAGTTTCTGTTCCGTGAGTACTATAAGAAGCTAAATAATTAAAAGCATTTTTGTGATAAAATAATAAATAAAATACAATTGACTCTATAAAATGTTTACAGATGAAAGTGGTTTTTACATTTCACTTGATGTTTTGAATGAATATATCACTACATGAAAAACAGTTGATTTGGATCTGAAATTTCTTTTAAAGATTCTTCCCATTTCAAGATATACTACAATCAACCTAGATATCTGAATGGGCATCA
The DNA here is from genome assembly GCF_023699985.2 of Odocoileus virginianus. Taxonomy (NCBI): domain Eukaryota; kingdom Metazoa; phylum Chordata; class Mammalia; order Artiodactyla; family Cervidae; genus Odocoileus; species Odocoileus virginianus. The sequence goes on from NC_069688.1 coordinate 29,167,474, forward strand.
ATACTGAATGAATCTGACTTGAGCTATTTGCTGATTTTTTTTCTTCTGTATCTCTATCCAAGGAATGTTGCTACATACAGAGACAAAATAAAAGGATGTCTCAAGGTTAAAGCATTCATCCTCCACAGCTAGAGTACTGATGAAGTAGATTTCTATCTGAAATAAATGCTTTTCGAAAGCTTTACTGCTGCTTCATCTCTATTCATGAGAACTTGAAGAGACAAATTCTGGGAAGAAGATAACTTTCTTTATGTTAGCTTCTTTAAGGCTCAAGGACTTGTTGAAATGCAGGACAGAATAAATACCATTTCAACTATACTGTCTGCAGGTGTAAGTTGGGGAGGAAAAAGGGTTTTATTCCCCCCATGAATTGTCACAGAATGAAATGAAGCTTGCTAAAAACATACTGGCTATGAATACTATAAAGAAAAATACAGAAAAGAAAAAAGAACATTTCCATTTTTTCAGACTTGATCATTGTAATTCTTCTATAAAAGCTATTACACTAAGATTCCTGCAGAAATAGTATAATTGGCCAATATACTTGAGGTGTAGGTGGCATAATTTATAGAAATGATTGTGCTTAGTGCTGTGGAATAATTTAGTTGTTGCTTTTCTTTTCTTCTTTCAATGTGTCTTGGCTGATAACAGTCTCTTCTTAAGCTGTGCAACCGGAGGAAATGAGTACATGACAGGCAATTTGGAAATAAAATTTGTAGGAGATGGACGTTGATATGTTTAAACATCTGTTTCTATCAGTGTTTCCTAGGATAACAATTAAAGGTAATGGAAGTTTTAATATTGTTTGATAGACAGTGGCCTGTTTTGAGTAGTAACTATAGTTAAAACATTGCAAATAATTACTTAAGAACATTACTTATTTAATACTATAAGTAATTAATTAATACAAAATAATTATTTAAGAACATTAAATATTTATGAGGTATTTTTATTTTGGATTTCTAATAGATACCATAAAGCAAAAGGACTTTTATGCTAACAAAACTTATGATTTCATAATTTCAATGAGTACACTAATACTAATTTAAAATGAAATAGGGGGCTTTCCTGTGGTCCAGTCCCTAAGACTCCACACTCCTAATGCAGGGAGCCCGGGGTTTGAGCCTTGGTCAGGGAACTTGATCCCACATGCCACAACTAAGAGTTCACATGCCACAATGAAAGCTCCTGTGTGCAACAAACAAGACCTGGCACATACAAATAAATAATTAAAACAAACAAACAAACAAACAAAATAAAATGAAGTGATCTAAAAAGTTAAATATTTCTATATACTGTACCGGAAAATACCTATAATATAATCTTAAGTAAAAATTTAAAAATTTAAATTTAAAAGTAAAACATTTAAAAACAAAATTCAGATTAATGGATTATGGTGTGATCTAACTATTGTAAAATGATGTCATATGTAAATAAATACACATATGTAGATATATTTATTTATATATATATATACACACACACATACATGGGCTTCCTAGGTTTTTTCTGTGTGTGTGGGGGCTTCCTAGATGGCACCTAGATGACACAGTGGTAAAGAATCCATCTGCCAATGCAGGAGACACAAGAGATGCAGGCTTGATCCCTGGGTTGGGAAGATCCCCTGAAGAAGGGAATGGCTACTCACACTAATATACTTGCCTGGAAAATTACATGGACAGAGAAGCCTGGTGAGCTATAGTCCTTGGGGTTGCAAAGAGTTGGACCCAGCTGAGTATATATGCACACATATATATTAACATATATATGTAAAACTATACACTTACCTATATAACTATATATAATTCATGTTTGTATCGGGATCAAAGTAGTGGTTATTCAGGTATGTATGAACAGATCCATAACCATTTTTTAATTTCTTCCTATGGCTTTATTTGTTACTAAAAGCATGTATCATCTTTATGATTAAAAAAATGAGGAAAATATGAACTATAAAGGAGAGAATAAGTGGAAATATCAAGTATGCCCTACAATGTTTGTGTTTGATAAGGTGTGCCTGCTTCCTTTTTGTTCTTACTAGGTATAATTAAAATCACTACCTATAATATCAACCCAAGTATAATTTTGTGAATTATAGTTTTTAATTCATTCTTATTATCAAAACTGAATTTACTAAACCTCATGCATGATTTTTTACACTTTAAATCATTTAATATTTAAAATAAGTTTAACATGTCCAGTTATGCAGAGAATATATTATCTTTGGCCCCTTAAGCTTTGCTAAATTTTTAAAATTTAACTTAGCCTCTCTGTAAAGCATGAACAGTTTTCATTTTTGCCCTTTAGAAGAGCAATTTGTGTTATGAATATTTCGAAAGTGGTTCAGCTGTTTAAATAACAATAATGGATTTTCCTCAGCAATGTTGCTTTTTGGAGTTTAATCATGCTCTCAGGCACACTTAATTTGTGGATTAGAGCTTTTTGAACAGCACAATCGCCAACACAATTACAGAGTGTTGTAGATATTATTTGCAAGGCAAAGAACAAGAAGGGCAGCACAAATGTTCCAGGCAGAATCAGTGAAGCAGATGTGCAGGATATGTGATCAGTAGCCAGAAGATTCTTTATAAATGTGTTTATGTAATTTTGAATTCATTTATTTGAAAACTGCTTGTTGAATACCTACTACGTTTCATGCATTTTACTAGATTTTGGCTATATATGGATGAGGCAATGCAGATATGACCGCGCCTCATGGACCTTTCAAGAATGAATCAAATATAGTAGCTTTCCCAACTTGACCTTTCTTTCACTGACACCTCTCACTCCCTGATGCTCTCCAATGCTCTATAAATCCTACTGACCGAGGCACCAGCCATGCTGAGCCCTGGCAAGGAATAGTCTGCATACTAATATGTTCACTTCTTTTTTGTTCTCACCCATTCAGCTGTGCTGTTATTAACATCAGTTGAGTTTGTTCTTAAACTTGATTATGTCAGCTGTACTTGTCATTTTAATAGGAAATTCAATTAACTATAGCTTGAATAAACATAATATGAATTCAAATAGAAAACTGTCTCTTCATTCTAATTTCTGCTATCATGCCACCCAAGCTTCTGCCGATTCATTTCCACAGTTCCAAGTTTAGAGACTGTGTTTATCTTTGACTTATTTACTCTAAAACCCTTCATCTTTTCCTTGGGCAACATCTCTGCTAATAATAGTGTTTCTCATGGCTCCAGCTCCTGCTGGAAAGTCAGTGGTTCCCACTTATAAAATGTGACCCTGGCTCTCTGGGATCAGGCTAAACTATATCCTCTAGCCCACAAATGACAATACTTCCTGCTAAGGCTTATTTCTGGGTAATGATCCCATAGGTCCTTACATCAACTACACATCTAATTTTATGCATTAAAATCTCTATGTTCTAAATACTTTAAAATATTAAAAATAATATTTTTCTTAATAGACCCTGACAAGTACAAAGATTAGCCACAAATGCTATCAAATTTATGCATGTTCACTGACTTCATCTTCTGCAGCCTAGGTTGCTCTACTTTCAGATTATAACCCACTGATGGCAATAGGGGTGGGGCAATAAACACATTATTACTGCAAAATAAGGATTACACTCAATTTAGAGATTCCACATTAATGGGAATACTACCCAGAGGGAGGGCCATGGATCCTTAGCTTAGTATTCCCAGCACTCCACATTGATCTATTGAATCACCAAGCACATTTGTTTATGGAACTGTGGAAATTAAAAGAGAAGTGACTGTATATGGATAGATGTTGTCTAGATCTCGATTATACAAAATCTGAGTAAGGTATTTAATGTATTATATTTGTCTTCAATAGGTATGTCCTATTTAGCTCATTTCATGAACAGTAGGAAAAGGCAAAAAGATATGACACTGAAAGATGAACTCCCCAGGTTGGTAAGTGCTTAATATGCCACTGAAAAGAGTGGACAAATAACACCAGAAAGAATGAAGAGACAGAACCAAAGCAAAAACTATGTCCAGCTGTGATTCAGACTGGTGACGAAGTAAAATTTGATGCTGTAAAAAATAATATCTCATAGGAACCTGGAATGTGAGGTTCATGAATCAAGGCAAATTGGAAGTGGTCAAACAGGAGATGGCAAGAGTGAACATAGAAACTTTACGAATCAGTGAACTAAAATGGGCTGGAATGGGTGAATTTAACTCAGATGACCATTATATCTACTACTGTGGGCAATAATCCCTTAGAAGAAATGGAGTAGCCCCTTTAGTCAACAAAATAACCCCAAATGCAGTACTTTAATGCAGTCTCAAAAATGACAGAAGATCTCTGTTCATTTCCAAGGAAAATCATTCAGTATCACAGTAATCCAAGTCTATGTGCCAGCCAGTAATGCTAAAGAAGCTGAAGTAGAATGGCTCTATGAAGACATACAAGACCTTTTAGAACTAACACCCCCCAAAAAGATGCCCTTTTCATTATAGGAGACTGGAATGCAAAAATAGGAAGTCAAGAAATACCTAGAGTAATAGGCAAATGTGGTCTTGGAGTACAAAGGCTTACAGACTTTTGCAAAGAGAATGCACTCGTCATAGCAAACACCCTCTTCACACTCTACACATGGACATCATGAGATGGTCAATACCGAAATCAGATTGATTTTATTCTTTGCAGCCAAAGATGGAAAAACTCTTTACAGTCAGGAAAAATAGGACTGTGGCTCAGATCATGAACTCCTTATTGATAAATTCAGATTTAGATTGAAGAAAGTAGGGAAAACCACTAGACCATTCGGGTATGACTTAAATCAGATGCCTTACATTATACAGTGGAAGTGAGAAATAGATTCAAAGGGTTGATTCTAATGGACAGAGTGCCTGAAGATATATGGATGGAAGTTCATGACATTGTACAGGAGGCAGTGATCAAGACCATTTCCAAGAAAAAGAAATGCAAAAAGGCAAGACGGTTGTCTGAGGAGGCCTTACAAATAACTGAGAAAAAAAGAGAAGTGAAAGGCAAAAGAGAAAAGGAAAAGTTATACCATTTCAATGCAGAGTTCCAAAGAATACCAAGGAAAGATAAGAAAGCCTTCCTTGGTGATCAAACTCAAGAAATAGAGGAAAACAATAGAATGGGAAAGACTAGAGATCTCTTCAACAAAATTAAAGATACCAAGGAAATATTTCATGCAAAGGCGAGCTCAAAAAAGGACAGAAATGGTATGAACCTAACAGAAGCAGAAGACATTAAGAAGAGGTGGCAAAATACACAGAGGAACTATACAAAAAAGATCTCCATGACCCAGATAACCACAATGGTGTGATCACTCGTCTAGAGTCAGAAGTCCTGGAATATGAAGTCAAGTGAGCCTTAGGAAGCATCCCTATGAACAAAGCTAGTGGAGGTGATGGAATTCCAGTTGAGCTATTTCAAATCCTGAAAGATGATGCTGTGAAAGTGCTGCACTCAATATGCCAGCAAATTTGGAAAACTCAGCAGTGCCCATAGGACTGGAAAAGGTCAGTTTTCATTTCAATCCCAAAGAAAGGGAATGCCAAAGAATGCTCAAACTACCACACAATTGCACTCATCTCACTCATACTATAGTAGTTCCTGCTATAGTTTGTATGGATTTTATATCAAGCTGAGATGCAAGCTGTTTTTTCATGATGTCAAAATTATAAACTAAAAGCTTATTCAAGCCATGCATTTGGTACAAAATAAAAATGAATTTTGTAGACTATAAGAAGGTGATAATTATATAGAGTTTTCATTCTAATCCCAAAGAAAGGCAATATCAAAGAATGTTCAAACTACCACACAATTGCACTCAACTCACAAGCTAGCGAAGTAATGCCCCAAATTCTCCAAGCCAGGCTTAAACAGTATGTGAACTGTGAACTTCCAGATGTTTAAGCTGGATTTAGAAAAGGCAGAGGAACCAGAGATCAAATTGTCAACATCTGTTCGATCATTGAACAAGCAAGAGAGCTCCGGAAAAATATCTACTTCTGCTTTATTGACTACGCCAAAGCCTTTGACTGTGTGGATCACAAGAAACTGTGGAAAGTTCTGAAAGAGGTGTGAAAACCAGGCCTGACCTACTTCCTGAGAAATCTGTATGCAGGTCAAGGAGCAACAATTAGAACTGGACATGGAAAAACAGATTGGCTCAAAATCAGGAAAAGAGTATGTCAAGGCTATATATTGTCACCCTGCTTATTTAACTTATTTGCAGAGTACATCATGTGAAGTGCCAGTCTGGATGAAGCACAAGCTGGAATCAAGATTGCCAGGAGAAATATCAATAATCTCAGATAAGATGACACCACCCTTATGGCAGAAAGTGAAGAAGAAGAGCCTCTTGATGAAAGTGAAAGAGGAGAGTGAAAATGTTGGCTTAAAACTCACCATTCAGAAAACTAAGATCATGGCATCTGGTCCCATCACTCCATGGCAAATAGATGGGGAAACAATGGAAACAGTGGCAGATTTTATTTTGGGGCTCTCCAAAATCACTGCAGATGGTGACTACAGTCATGAAATTAAAAGATGCTTGTTCCTTGGAATAAAAGCTATGACCAACCTAGACAGCATATTCAAAAGCAGAGACATTACTTTACCAACAAAGGTTGATCTAGTCAAAGCTATAGTTTTTCCAGTAGTTATGTATGGATGTGGGAGTTGAACTATAAAGAAAGCTAAGCGCCAAAAAATTGATGCTTTTTGAACTGCAGTTTTGGCGAAGACTCTTGAGAGTCTCTTGGATTGCAAGGAGATCCAACCAGTCCTTTGTAAAGGAAATCAGTCCTGAATATTCATTGGAAGGACTGATGCTGAAACTGAAATTCCAATACTTGGCCACCTGATGCAAAGAACTGACTCATTTGAAAAGACCCTGATGCTGGGAAAGATTGAAGGCAGGAAGAGAAGGGGACCAGAGGATGAGATGTTTGGATGGCATCACCGACTCAATGGACCTGAGTTTGAGCAAACTCTGGGAGATGATGAAGGACAGGGAAGCCTGGTGTGCTGCAGTCCATGGGGTCGCAAAGAGTCGGACATGACCGAGCAACTGAACAACTACAAAGATAAACATGCTTAATCTGTTGAAGGTATTGAGGATGTTAAACATGTAGTCAAAGCATCTTGACTTCATCTACCATAATACAATGGGTTGTTGAACAAAGCCATGACTCAGGGCATGGAGCACAGTGGAAGGTCTGGAATAGCTTCACAATTGGCTCTCCCTCTCTGTGATTTCACATGTGCAGATTCAACCAACTATAGATCATGTAGTACTGTAGTGTGCATTTATTGGGGAAAAAAATCCATCTATAAGTGAACCCACGCAGTTCAAATTCATGTTGATCAAGGGTCAACTTTATCATAATCAATGAGAAAGAGGAAACAGCCAGGCAATATTTCTTTTTCCTTTATTATTTGGTTGGTACTAATACAGTCAACATGGCTCTGAATACTAGAGGCATGTAGAGGTATTAAAAACTATTATATTGCTAGTCTTTGCAAATCTCTTTTATTGTGTTGTTACCACTAAAAAATGATAAATGGATTTAATTTAACATTATGGAAAAGCAGCTTTCGCTTAAAATATTTTTCATTTTGAAGCTATATTTGACCATTAAATGCACACAAATAGAAAGAAAAAAAAATCATCTGTAACACCATACCTAAACACAACCATAGTTCATAATTTAAAGTTTTACAACCATAGTTCATAATTTAAACTTTTATCTATAAATAGTTCTAATCTCTTAAGTATGTAATGCAGATATCCTTGAGTTTGTAACCACAAGGGAGGTTACAACTTTTTCTTTCTTTAAACTTTTCATTGATATATAGAGAGGAAAAGTGAAAGTTAGTGTCCAAGTCAAAGAACTTTCATAATTTAAATACAATCATAACCATTATCCTATCAAAGAATAGGATATCACTAGGATCCCAGAAGCCCCTCTTATTTCAGTGCCTGCACCCTGTTTCCCTGCAAGGGGAAACACTATTATAATTTCCACAGCCTAGGTTGTTGTTGTCTGTTATTCTTTATGCACATGGAATCACACAGAATGTATTCTTGTATTTGACCACTTTCACTCAGCATTTTATTTGCTTGGTTTATTTATATTTTGCAAGTAACTGTAGATTGCTCATTCTCATTGTTGCATTCAGTTGTGTGAATAAACACTATTTATCTATTCTAGTATTAATGGAGATTTTCAGATTTGGGCTATTTATTTTACATATGCTTTTATGAAAATTTCAGTGCAACTCTGTTAGTGAGCACATGCACACATTTAAATACTGCCAAACATTTTCCCAAAGTTGTATACCGATTTACACCTGCACCAGCAGCAAAGGAGCATTTTGGTTTTTACATTCTGTCAACATTTGTTTTTTCCTGTTTTGTTTCATTTTGTTTTGTTCCATTTTAGCCATTTGGGTGGGTGTATACTGGGTGTTCATTGGAAGGACTGATGCTGAAGCTGAAACTCCCATACTTCGGCCACCTCATGCAAAGAGTTGACTCATTGGAAAAGACCCTGATGCTGGGAGGGATTGGAGGCAGGAGGAGAAGGGGACGACAGAGGATGAGATGGCTGGATGGCTTCACCGACTCGATGGACATGAGTTTGAGTAAACTCTGGGAGTTGGTGATGGACAGGGAGGCCTGGCGTGCTGCGATTCATGGGGTCGCAAAGAGTCGGACACGACTGAATGACTGAACTGAACTGATACTGGTATCACATTGTGGTTTAAATTTGCACTCCTTTGATGGCTAAACAAGGAAAGTGTACCACTTTTTCATAATTTACACTGGTTGGCCATTTGGGTATCTTTATTGTGAACAGCCAGGGCTCCCAGTGGCTCAGCAATAAAGAACCCACCAGCAATACAGGAGATGTCAGTTACATCCCTGGGTCAGGGAAGATCCCTTGGAGAAGGAAATGCAACCCATCCAGGATTCTTGCCTGGAGAATCCTATGAACAGAAAACCTGGCTTGCTACAATCCATGGGTTGTGAGAGTTGGACATGACTTAATGACTAAAACACCACTACTGCGAATGGCTATTCAAACCTCTTGCCCATTTTAATCAAACTTCCCTTTTCTTATTGATTCATAGAACCCCTTACATATTTTTGAAACTAGTTATTTATTAGATTGGTGTCTAATCCTAATGTGAATATTGCCTTTTTAGTCTCTTAATAATGACTTTTCATGAACACATCTTAATTTTAATAAATTTCAGTTATCAATATATTCTTAATAGTGATTTTTGGACCCCATCTTTGTCTACTCCAAGGTCATAAAGATGTTCAAATTACATTTATGCTAAATACTTAAGGAATTCTCTTTTTACATCTATATCCATACTCCATCTGAAACTGATTTTTGTGTATGATGTGGTATTTTTTGCACTGTGTGATGCAGGACTCAACAAACTCCATGTGAAAATCTAGCTGTACTTTTGAAAAATGAGAGGATTAGTGGAATAACCTGCTGTCTACATAGACTGAAGTTTGCCCCAAGAGCAAAATTAATGTTAATCATCTGCCTTTTCTCCCATCCGTTCTATATGTCTTTCTCCTCTCCCAGCACTTCATATGTAGAGGTTGCCTTCATCATTTAGAGTTCTGAGCTCTGGTTATCTTGCTTTAGTCAGGTCATAGGTGACACCTGGCCATTTTCCTGTCATCAGTGGGCATGAGGGTGTTCAGACAAGTACAATATGCCTTAGAGTTCCATATATAGGGTGGCTCAGTGGTAAAGAATTCACCTGCCAATGCAGGAGATACGGGTTCAGTCCCTGGGTCAGAAAGATCCCCTGGAGAAGGAAATGACAATCCACTCTAGTATTCTTGCCTGGGAAATCTCATGGACAGAGAAAGCTGGTGGGCTTCAAACGAATAGCAACCACCAGGTCGCAAAAGAGTTGGGCACAACTGAGCAACAAAACAACAACAAGAGCTACTGCTATTATTTAGCAAATTTCAGTTCTTTCAGAAAATTAGACCCAGTTACTTCCTTTAGTTTAGTAGCTCCTTTCTTTGACTGCTCAAGGAGCTAAAATGGCGAAGCGGAAGTTATAGCATTAAGTTAGCCGAAAACTTACTGCATCCATAATAAAAGCATCAGCCATCTTTCCCATATCCTACCTACTTCTAGTGTTTCAGAACTTCTATTCCCACAAAGGCTAAAGTTGCAGGAATAGAAAGCACAAATTCCTCAGCTGAATTCCTGAGAGCAATGGTGAGAGAAGAAACCTGATAGAGCAATACATTGATTCTCCAAGTGAATCTACTACCATTGGAAGCTACTTATTGAAAACATAATATGTGCTAGATATGGCTCTGGGAATCAGAGGTGAACAGTGATTAAATAACTTATTTCAGTTATTATGCTTATTTCATTGTTCACACAATCCTTCCTCACATCCTGCCTTCTGTAGCTTCCAGAATGAACATAATTAACCAACCTATAACCATTCTATCCCACCTTAAAATGTAGTCACAGGACTTCCCTCACAAATGGTAAGACCATTGGTTAAGACTTCACCTTCCAATTCCTGCAGTGTTCTAACCCTGTCAGGGAGTTGATTCCACATGCCTCTTGGATATGAGTTATATATATATATATATATCAGAAGCAATATTGTAACAATTTCAATAAAGACTTTAAAACTGGTCTAAATTAAAAAAAATCTATTTTTAAAAATGCAGTTGCTCTGGAAATGTTAGAGCAAGTGATTTGAATCATGATTTGAACCCTGACAAGTTTGCTTCTACTACACTGTGGGCTATTTATCACAATCTGCCCTTTGGAAGGGTTTTGAGAAGTCATTCACAGAATGTCCATGACTGATAACTTCCTGATAATATCTTTTTGGGACATACCTTTAGGTCAATAGAATCACAAAAGGAGGCTTATTTTAACTGAAGAACCAGGACAAGTTTTTTTCATTATCAATGTCGGCTCAAAACAGCTATTCTTATTACAAGGTGTTATCTCTTTTGTTTTTAATGAATTCAAAGTTAGTTTGAAGCTGAGCTAGAAATTCAATTCCCTGGGATTTCACCTCCAAATCATGGTAACCCCCCACAGCTTTGTATACAGAGCCTTGTGGCCTTTCTCCTAGGTGCTTAAATATATAACAGTAGGGTGGTTTCAGTCCTCTTTTATTGGAGAAAAAGAAGTAGAAAGATGAAAGACTTAATTAAAAGATTACAAAGAGATTTTCTTAAAAGAGGTTTTACCACAGGACCTGGCACTGGGATAAGAATAAAGCAGCAGTGTGGCTATGGCCTCAATAAAGAAAAATCCATTTAACCTCACATTCAACAAAAAGATACCTTTTTAGAGAAGGTGATTAACAGTGGTGTAAACACACTGTATATATTTGTTCAATTGTCTGGGAACAACTTCAAGGACTCAAGCTGTCTAAATCACTTTTTGGAACAAAGGGTAAGTATAAATAAATGGATCAAATACAGCATGAGGATTAAACAAGAGTTCCTTGGCAAGTTTAGTGAAAATATTCAAGTGCCATTTTAATCTCTTCCCCTCTTCAATTTAAAAACAGCACAGAATTTCACGTGTTAATATGTGTTCTTATATTGGCATTGAGTCTTTTGATACCTTCTGAAAACAAAAATCCCAGAACTCTGCTGTTGCCATGGCAACTGCATTTTAAGAAGGCGAAGTTTCCAGCTTGATAGAGGTGAAAGGCTATTAACGTCAGTTCTCAATGATACTGAAACCAGGGTGTCAGGAGGAGTCAATACAATACAGGAAGCTTAGCTTGACCCCACCCAGCATTCATATTACCGCAGGAACAAGGTTTAAAAAGACAATAATATAAATTATTAAAATGGTAGTTATTATTCTGTAATCCAATATCATGTAACCTAACACTGAAAATATGTAGATAGAAATTTGAATCCAATATCAACTTTGAGGAAATATTAGAACCAATATCCTTTACCTAAGGAATTTAATTGCACTGGACCTCAGAGTGCTTTTATAAAAAGCATAATATGCATGATGAATGCCACCTTCTCTGTTATGGTCCAAGATCCACAAAAACTTTAGAATAAAGCTTGACTATGGAAAGAAAAAGATCCAGAAATATTCTCTAAATAAGAAGTCATTCTGTGGTCCAGGAAAAAAGAGATTTCCTCACTGAGCACAGTGTGTTAGTTGGCTAGGGCTTCTAGGGAAAAAAGGCCAACAAACTGGCTGGCTTAAACACCATATATTATTGGGCAGCTGGGAAGTTCAAGTTCAAAGGTGTTCACAGGGTTAGTTCCGTCTGAGGGCTGTGATAGGTGGCAATCTTTGGCATTCTTCAGCTTACAGACATATCACTCTGATCTCTACCTTATTTTCACATGACTCTGTATGTGTGTGCATATGTCCGTGTCCCCAGATTTCTTCCTTTTACAAGAGCACCAGTCATTTTTGAATCAGGGGTCTGTACAACCCTAGTATGACCTTCTTTTGATTAATCTGAAATGATATTTCCAAAGAAGGTCACATTCTAAAGTACCGGAGGCTAGAACTTCAACTTTTGTCATTGTCAAGCAAATAGCTTTTGTTGCCTAACACCTAGAGTAGAAGTCAGAACACTTCTACCCTCTGCATCTTGGCATCAGAATTGACAAGGAAAAGACAACACAGTCAAGCACCAGATGCAACAAGGCTTTGCCCTTCACAGAGAAGAGACAAAGCCAGATCAGCTTCAGTGGTGGGCATTGGTCCCCTGGGGCCAGCAGATCCCTCCTGGCAGCCAGCACACAGCGAGTGTGTGCTGCCACTGAAGCACCCCATCCCCTCCTTGCAAGGATAGAGTTAGTATTGAGGTTGGCCAGGTCCCACATGACATGCCTGCTTGAGGAAAGCAAAGAACTAGAGTCTAGAACAGGGAAAGTGAACTCCCCACAAGGTGATAAACTCAGCATAGGCTGTGTGTGCCTTGGTCTCTTGGTAAGAACCTTCCCAGCCCATGGCCCACTGTTATGTAGCCCAGAACGGGGTGGGGGAACATGACTCCACTCATGAGACTGTCGTTCCCAACGAGTTTAACACCGAGCACACTGATTATACTTTATCGCAGAGCTACGTATACTACATTTATTATCTCATGTAACCCTCAGAACTAAATAGCACTGTAGTGGTTTAGCTGGTAAAGAATCTGCTGGCAATGTGGGAGCTCTTTGATCCCCAGGTTGGGAAAATCTCCTGGAGAAGGGAAAGGCTACCCATGCCAGTGTTCTGGCCTGGAGAATTCCATGGACTGTAGAGTCCACGGACTCATAGTCAGACACGACAGCAGTTTTCACTTTCTCAGAAACTTAAGTGACATAAGTAAATTTGTCTCAAACATTATTGTGCTAATGAGTCAGTTGAGCATCTTGTTAAAACACTGAGCCCATCCAGGAGGTACAGGTCGGGTTCTGGGAGTCTGGATTTCAAAGTTTCTAGGTAAAGCTCACAACTGGTTTGTACACTTCCAACAGAAAAAACTGAAGCATTTGCGACTTCAGTTCAGTTCAGTCGCTCAGTCGTGTCTGATTCTTTGCTACCCCATGGACTGCACCACGCCAAGCCTCCCTGTCCATCACCAACTCCCAGACTCAAACTCATGTCCATTGAGTTGGTGATGCCATCTAACCATCTCATCCTCTGTTGTCCCCTTCTCCTCCCACCTTCAATCTTTCCCAGCTTCAGGGTCTTTTCAAATGAATCAGTTCTTTGCATCAGGTGGCCAAAGCTGGAGTCTCAGCTTCAACATCAGTCCTTCCAATGAACACCCAGGACTGATCTCCTTTAGGATGGACTGGCTGGATCTCCTTGCTGTCCAAGCGACTCTCAAGAGTCGTCTCCAACACCACAGTTCAAAAGCATCAATTTTCAAAAGCTCAGCTTTCTTTATAATCCAACTCTCACATCCATACATGACTACTGGAAAAACCATAGCCTTAACTAGATGGACTTTGTTGGCAAAGTAATGTCTCTGCTTTTTAATATGCTGTCTAGGTTATCACAAATTTTCTTCCAAGTAGCAAGCGTCTTTTAAATTCATGGCTGCATGAAATTTTGGAGCCCCTCCCCCCCCAAAAAAAAAATGTCTGGCATTGTTTCCATAGTTTCCCCATCTAGTTGTCAAGGAGTGATGGGACCGGATGCCATGATCTTAGTTTTCTGAATGTTGAGCTTTAAACCAATTTTTTCACTCTCCTCTTTCACTTTCATTAAGAGGCTCTTTAGTTCTTCTTCACTTTCTGCCATAAGGGTGGAATCATCTGCATATCTGCGGTTATTGATATTTGTCCCAGCATCTTGATTCCAGCTTGTGCCTCATCCAGCCCAGTATTTTGCATGATGTACCCAGCATATAAGCTAAATAAGCAGGGTGACAGTATATAGTACTCCTTTCCCGATTTGGAACCAGTCTGTTGTTCCATGTCCGTTCTAACTGTTGCTTCCTGACCTGCATACCGGTTTCTCAAGAGGCAGGTCAGGTGGTCTGGGTGTTCCCATCTCTTTCAGAATTTTTTACAGTTTGTTGTGATCCACACAGTCAAAGGCTTTGGCATAGTCAATAAAGCAGAAACAGATGTTTTTCTGGAACTCTCTTGCTTTTTCAATGATTGAACAGATGTTGGTAATTTGATCTCTGGTTCCTCTGCCTTTTCTAAAACCAGCTTGAACATCTGGAAATTCACAGTTTATGTATTTCTGAAGCTTGGCTTGGAGAATTTTGTGGCATTACTTTACTAGCCTGTGAGATGAGTGCAATTGTGTGGTAGTTTGAGCATTCTTTGGCATTGCCTTTCTTTGGGATTCCAATGAAAACTGACCTTTTCCAGTCCTGTGGCTACTGATGAGCTTTCCAAATTTTCTGGCATATTGAGTGCAACACTTTCATAGCATCATCTTTTAGGATTTGAAATAGCTCAACTGAAATTCTATCACCTCCACTAGCTTTATTCGCAGTGATGCTTTCTAAGGCCCACTTGACTTCACGTTTCAGGATGTCTGACTCTAGGTGAGTGATCACACAATCATGATTATCTGGGTCTTGAAGATCTTTTTTTGTACAGTTCTGTATATTCTTGCCACCTCTTCTTAATATCTTCTGCTTCTGTTAGGTCCATACCATTTCTGCCCTTTATTGTTCCCATCTTTGCATGAAATATTCCCTTGGTATCTCTAATTTTCTTGAAGAGATCTCTAGTCTTTCCTATTCTATTGTTTTCCTCTATTTCTTGGCATTGATCACTGAGGAAGACTTTCTTATCTCTCCTTGCTAATCTTTGGAACTTTGCATTGAAATGGGTATATCTTTCCTTTTTTCCTTTGCCTTTCACTTCTCTTCTTTTCAGAGATACTTGTAAGGCCTCCTCAACAACCATTTTGCTTTTTTGTATTTCTTTTTCTTGGGGATGGTCTTAATCACTGATTCCTGTACAATGTCAGGAACCTCTATCCATAGTTCTTCAGGTACTCTGTTTATCAGATCTAATCCCTTGAACCTATTTCTCACTTCCACTGTACAATTGTAAGGGATTTGATTTAGGTCATACCTGAATGGTCTCATTATTTTCCCTACTTTCTTTGGTTTAAGACTGAATTTGGCAATAAGGAGTTCATGACCTGAGCCATAGTCAGCTCCTGATCTTGTTTTTGCTGACTGTATAGAGCTTCTCCATCTTTGGCTGCAAAGAATAAAATCAATCTGATTTCAGTATTGACCATCTGGTGATGTCCATGTGTAGAGTCTTCCCTTGTGTTGTTGGAAGAGGGTGTTTGCTATGACCAGTGCGTTCTCTTGGAAAAACTCTATTAGCCTTTGCCCTGCTTCATTCTGTACCCCAAGGCCAAATTTGCCTGGTACTCCAGGTATCTCTTTACTTGTTACTTTTGCATTCCAGTCCCCTATAATGAAAAG
Organism: Odocoileus virginianus; assembly: GCF_023699985.2. Lineage (NCBI taxonomy): Eukaryota > Metazoa > Chordata > Mammalia > Artiodactyla > Cervidae > Odocoileus > Odocoileus virginianus. The sequence goes on from NC_069688.1 coordinate 29,183,416, forward strand.
GACATCTTTTTTGGGTGTTAGTTCTAAAAGGTCTTGTATGTCTTTATAGAACTGTTCAACTTCTTCAGCATTACTGGTTGGGGCATAGACTTGGATTACCATGATTTTGAATGGTTTGCCTTGGAAACAGAGATCATTCTGTCGTTTTTTAGATTGCATCCAAGTAATGCATTTCGGACTCTTTTGTTGAATACGATGGCTACTCCATTTCTCTAAGGGATTCCTGCCCACAGTAGTAGATATAATGGTCATCTGAGTTAAATTCACCCATTCCAGTCCATTTTAGTTCATTGATTCTTAAAATGGCGACATTCACTCTTGCCATTTCCTGTTTGACCACTTCCAATTTGCCTTGATGCATGGACATAACATTCCAGGTTCCTATGCAATATTGCTGTCTACGACATTGGACTTTACTTCCATCACCAGTCACATCCACAACTGGGTGTTATTTTTGCTTTGGCTTTGTCTCTTCATTCTTTCCAGTGTTATTTCTCCAATGATCTCCAGTAGCATATTGGGCACCTACCAACCTGGGGAGTTCATCTTTCAGTGTCCTATCTTTTTGCCTTTTCATACTGTTCATGGGGTTCTCAAGGCAAGGATACTGAAGTGATTTGCAGCATTTGAAAATGAGAATCCTAATTCAGAATCCCATACCACTTTTGCTAGAACATTCCACCTCTTAGGAGAAAAAGAAAGAAGACAGAAAAAGAAGGAAAGGAAGAAAAAGAGATGAAAAGGAATAGAATAGGACATCAGATTTTTGTGAGTGTGTTTCTGTCTAGGGCAATTTTAAAAATACAGTGAAAGCCATTATCCAAAAAAAAAAAAAAAAGAGAGAGAGAGAGAGAGAAATGTCTACATCTTGTTCCAAACTAGTTTACATTCCACTTCTATAAATCAACAATTTTTAATCCTTGTAGTGTGTGGGTGAGTGGTAGAGTAGGGAACTACGTGGTACTCAGGAATGAGAGTGAATATTTTCTTGGTGTGGTAACCCAGACATTATCTTCCCTATAATCTCTAACAGAAGTCAGCAAACTTGTTTTTAAGGAGTCATATGGTAAATATATATTTTAGGATTTGCAGGACAAAATGTTCAATCAAGGCTATTACGCAGGTACTTACGTAACTACTTAAAATATGACCAATTTAAAAATGTAAACCATTCTTAATTCACAGACTGTTCAAGAGAGAAAAAAAGGCAAAAATAAATACAGGTGGTTTATGGACCTCTGATCTACAATGTAGCAGTTCACACATATAAAACCTAATATAATGTTCTGAGTAAAATTGGCCTATTACAATGGTTGTGTGTGTTAGTTACTCAGTCATGTCCAACTCTTTGCAACACCATTGACTCTAGACCACCAGACTCTTCTGTCCATGGAATTTTCTAGGCAAGAATATTGGAGTGGAGATTGATTCAAGATGGTAGAGTAGGATGTACATTCATCTTCTTCTGCAAGAGCGCCAAAATTTAAACTAGCTGTTGAACAACCATCGACAGTAGGGCACTGGAATCCACTGAGAAAAGATACCCAAGTCCAAGGACAAAGGAGAAGCCACAATGAGATGGTAGGAAGGGAACAATCATGACAAAATAAAATCCTTTACCTTCCAGGTGAGCGACCCACAAACTGGAGAAAATAATGCCAAAAAAGTTCTTGTACTTTTGTGAAGATTCTTGGCCCCACATCAGGCTCCCCAGTCTGGGGATCTGGCAAAAGGACTGGGAATCCCCAGGGAATCTGACTTTGAAGGCCAGCGGGATAGAACTTCCAAAGGCCTGAGGGAATCAGACACTCCACTCTTGGAGGGCACAAACAAAACCTGTGCACACCAGTGCCTACGGGAAAGGAACAGTGACCCCACAGGACACTGAGCCAGACCTATCTGTTTGAGGGTCTCCTACAGAGGTGCAGTTTGGCAGTGGCCTTCCTCAGGCATAGGGGCACTGGCATCAGAAGTCTTGGGAAAATGCATCTTGGCATAAGTCCTCTTGGAGGTCTCCCTTAGCCTTACCATAGAACCTATAGACTCCGAGACTGGGTCACCTCAGTCCAAACACCCATCAGCAGACAAGTGGATTAAAGTTTTGCTGAGCCGAGCTCTGCCCACCAGAGCAAGACCTAGTTTTCCCCACATCCCAGTCCCTCCCATCAGAAAGCTCGCACAAGCCTCTTATCCTCATCCACAAGAATCCTGGGGTGGGTTGCAATTTCCTCCTCCAGGAGATAGATCCTCCCGACCCAGGGTTTGAACCCATGTCTCCTGCGTCACCTCACTGGCAGGCAGGTTCTTTACCACTGCACCATCTGGGAAGCTCCATATGCCAGAACCTTGATCTTGGACTGCCAGCCTCCAGAACTCTGAGGAAATAAATGTTTATTGTTTCTGCCACAGCCTCTGGTGATCTGTTATAGCAGCTTGAGCTGACTCAGACAACAGCTTACTGTCTGCCGTCAAATAACTGTCATCCTTGAACCACGCTGCAGCAAAGGCACTTTGTGGCTTTTAAAATGTATAGGTCTGAAAATGCTTTCCTGAGGCTGAATAACTACTCAATGAACCGAGGATAGTTGAAGGTCATATTTCAAAGACACTCCAAAGCCTCTGAAAACAGTACCATGTCCCCAGTTGATAACTCTGTTTATGAAAGGAGACATACAAACCTGGAGTAATAGAGATTTCAGGAATTATTTTTCTTTAGAATGTTTGCAGTATGGGGTATATATACACAGTCGGTCAGCCTTGCCCAAACTGGTGTCTAGCTGCATCCAGTGGCAGGCATCTGTCCTTCCACACTCCCTGATACCAGCACTGATACAGTGCAGTACACCCACCCACCCTTGCAGCTTTTTCTGGTGGCTGCATGTTGGGCTTTTCTGGGAGAAAGAGGCAAAGAAACAGCATTGGTTCCAGTGCTTTGTACACAATGCACTATCAATACCTCTTACATTATGATGATAAAAACCAACAGCATCTGTAGCTTGTGGAATGGCAAAGTTTCAACTTAGTAAAACTAGCACTAAAATTTGTAATTTTGACATTAAAAACAAAACACTTTATAATACATTAGCAGCAAAAATGAAATAGATATAAATCTAATATGTGCAAGATCTACATGAGAAAAATTACAAAGCTGATCAAAGAAATCAAGATTTAAATAAATAGAGATAAACTCCATGTGCATGAGTGAGAAGACTCAATATTATCAAGATGTCAGTTCTTTTCAAACTGATCTACAAAATCAATGTAATCCAAATCAAAATCCCAGTTTGTCAATCCCAATATTGGCAAACTGAGTCTTAAAACATTTATGTGAAAAGGCAAAAGAATGAAAGTAGCCAGTGTAAAATTGAAATAGCTAATGGAATATTGAAAGAGAAGAAAAAAGTCAGGGGACTGATACTATCTGATTCCAAGACTGACTACAGATGGTGAAAGAAAAGACAAATAGAACAATGGAATAGAATAGAGAGCTCAGAAATAGTTACTAGTATAGTTATCTTTGACAAAGAAGCAAAAGCAATTCCATGGAAAGGAAACATAGTATTTTAAATAAACAATTCTGGAATAACTGGACATGCACAGGCAAAAATAAATGTAAACACAGACACTACACCTTACACAAAAATTAGGTCAAAATGCACCTAGATGTAAAGTGAAAAACTATAAAATTTCTAGAAGATAAAATAGGTAAAAAATAGGTAACATTCATTTGGCAGTGACTTTTTAAATTTGATAACAAAAACATGATCCATAAAATAAATATTAAGAAGTGGGACTTCATTAATATTAAAAATGTCTGCTTTGCAAAAGATACTCTTAAGAGAATAAAAAGACAAGTTGAAGACTGGGAGAAAATATTTGTTAAACATGTAGTTAGTAACGGACTGTATCCAAAATATACAAAGAGCTCTTCAATCTCAACAATAAAAAAATAACCCAGTTAAAAATGGAAAAAAAAAAAATGATTTGAACAGACATCTCACCAGAGAAGGTATAAAGATGGAAATTAAGTATGTGAACACTGAAATTAGATTGATTGTATTCTTTGCAGTCAAAGATGGAGAAGGTCTATACAATCAGTAAAAACAAGACAGCAGCTGAATGTGGCTCAGGTCATGAAATCCTTATTGCCAAATTCAGACTTAAATTGAAGAAAGTGGAGAAAACCACGAGACCATTCAGGTATGACCTAAATCAAATCCCTTATGAATATACAGTGGAAGTGAGAAATAGATTTAAGGGACTAGATCTGATAGAGTGCCTGATGAACTATGGATGGAGGTTCGTGACATTGTACAGGAGACAGGGATCAAGACCATTCCTAAGAAAAAGAAATGCAAAAGAGCAAAATGGCTGTCTGAAGACGCCTTACAAATAGCTGTGAAAAGAAGGGAAGCAAAAAGTGAAAGAGAAAAGGAAAGATGTACCCATTTGAATGCAGAATTCCAAAGAATAGCAAGGAGAGATAAGAAAGCCTTCCTTGGTGACCAATGCAAAGAAATAGAGGAAAACAATAGAATGGGAAAGACTAGAGATCTCTTCAAGAAAATTAGAGATACCAAGGGAATATTTCATGCAAAGATGGGCTCAATAAAGGACAGAAGTGTTATCGACCTAACAGAAGCAGAAGATACTAAGAAGAGGTGGCAAGAATACACAGAAGAACTGTACAAAAAAGATTTTCACGACCCAGATAATCACGATTGTGTGATCACTCAACTAGAGCCAGACATCCTGGAATGTGAAGTCAAGTGCAAAGCTAGCAGAGGTGATGGAATTCCAGTTGAGCTATTTCAAATCCTAAAAGATGATGCTGTGAAAGTGTTGCACTCAATATGCCAGCAAATTTGGAAAGCTCATCAGTGGCCACAGGACCGGAAAATGTCAGTTTTCACTGGAATCCCAAACAAAGGCAATGCCAAAGAATGCTCAAACTACCACACAATTGTACTCATCTCACAGGCTAGTAAAGTAATGCTCAAAATTCTCCAAGCCAGGCTTCAGAAATACATAAACTGTGAACTTCCAGATGTTCGAGTTAGATTTAGAAAAAGCAGAGGAACAAGAGATCAAATTGCCAGCATATTCTGGATCATTGAAAAAGCAAGAGAGTTCTAGAAAAGCATCTATTTCTGCTTTATTGACTATGCCAAAGCCTTTGACTGTGTGGATCATATTAAACTGTGGGAAATTCTGAAAGAGATGGGAATACCAGACCACCTGACCTACCTCCTGAGAAACCTGTATGCAGGTCAGGAAGCAACAGTTAGAACTGGACATGGAACAACAGGCTGGTTCCAAATAGGAAAAGGAGCACATCAAGGCTGTATATTGTCACCCTGCTTATTTAACTTATATGCCGATCACATCATGAGAAACACTGGGCTGGAAGAAGCACAAGCTGGAATCAGGATTGCTGGGAGAAATATCAATAATCTCAGATATGCAGATGACACCATTCTTATGGCAGAAAGTGAAGAAGACCTCAAGAACCTCTTGATGAAAGTGAAAGAGGAGAGTGAAAAGGTTGGCTTAAAACTCAACATTCAGAAAACGAAGATCATGGCATCTGGTCCCATCACTTCATGGCCTATAGATGGGGAAACAGTGGCTGACTTAATTTTTGGGGGCTCCCAAATCACTGCAGATGGTGACTGCAGCCATGAAATTAAAAGACCCTTACTCCTTGGAAGGAAAGTTATGACCAACCTAGACAGCATATTAAAAAGCAAAGACATTACTTTGCCCACAAAGGTCCATCTCGTCAAGGCTATAGTTTTTCCAGTAGTCATGTATGGGTGTGAGAGTTGGCCTATAAAGAAAGCTGAGCACCAAGGAATTGATGCTTTTGAACCATGGTGTTGGAGAAGACTCTTGAGAGTCCCTTGGACTGCAAGGAGATCCAACCAGTCCATCCTAAAGGAGATCAGTCCTGGGTGTTCATTGGAAGGACTGATGCTGAAGCTGAAACTCCAATACTTTGGCCACCTGATGCGAAGAGCTGACTCATTTGAAAAGACCCTGATGCTGGGAAAGATTGAAGGCAGGAGGAGAAGGGGATGACAGAGGATGAGATGGCTGGATGGCATCACCAACTCAATGGACATGAGTTTGAGTAAACTCCGGGAGTTGGTGATGGACAGGGAGACCTGGCATGCTGGGATCGCAAAGAGTCAAACACGACTGAGTGACTGAATTGAACTGAACTAAGCATGTGAAAAGATGCTCAACATCATATATCATTAGGGAATTGCTATTTAAAACAAAGAGGTACACACATTTGTTAGAATGGACAAAATCTAAAACAGTAACAATACCGGATGCTGATGAGAATGTGGAGCAAAAGGGACTTTCATTTACTGCTGGCTTGAATGCAAAATGGTAATACAACTTTGAAAGATAGCTTTATGACTTCTTACAAAACAAAATGTACACTCACCGTATAATCCAGCAATCATATTTGTTGATATTTATCCAAAGGAGTTTCAGCTTTCTCTCCATACAAAAATCTGCACATGGATATATAGAACTTTATTCATCATTCCCAAGACATAGAAGAAACCAAATGTCTTTCAGCCAATGAATCTATAAACAAACTGTGGTACATCCAGACATTGGGATATTATTTAGCATTAAAAAGAAATAAGCTATCAAGCTATGAAAAAGTGTGAAAGAATCATATGCATATTACTAAGTGAAAGAAGCCAATTTGAAAGGGCTATGCACTACATAATTCTGGCTATACGACATTATGGAAATGGTAAAACTAGACTGTAAAGAGGTCAGTGGTTGTCAGGAATTTGTGGTTAGGGGTGGGGAGGGTGGAAGGAGGAGTGAATGGAACACAGGGCATAGAAACTACTCTGCTTGATACTACAGTGGCTGACAAGTGCTCTTATAACTTTGTCAAAACTTAAGGAATACAAAATACAAGCTAATGTAAACTATGAACTTTAGTTAATAATAACATATCACTATTTTGGCTCATGAAGGATAGCAAGCATATCACACCAATGACAAATATTGATATGAAAAACTAGAGGGTGGGAAGGGAGAGAACATTTATATGGGAACTCTCTGCATTTAGCGCTCAATATTTCTGTAAATCTAACACTACTCAAAAATTAAGTTTATTACTTAAAAAAAAAAAAAGCCTACAGGCAAAAGCACAGCAACCAAGATAGCATGCTGGTCCCTTGAAACTTGTTTGCAGATAAAGAAACCAGCTTTTCCCACAGCATTGACTAATGCTCTTAAAGACAAACACTAATTCTAAATATGAAGCTATCATGTTTCAAGGAAAAGAGCTTGTTAGTCATGTTCTCAAAATATGCTTAACACTGAAGAGGATACGCTCTAATGAAATCAGCTAAAAAAAAAAAGTAATACTCAGGATAAATTAATTTCCAAGAAAAAAGATGAATGAAAAGAAAGAATTTTAAATATGAAGCTAGCACTAATACCTTTACTTTTGCTTTGAGAAGGAAAGATTGCTAAAGCTGCAACATTCCCTTTTTTAAAATACATTCTTATTTGAGCTTCAGTATTCATTTGATTGAAATTTTTTAACTTTGCACAAGCATTCATATAAAACACATCAAATATATTCTTATGGATGGTTGGTTTAATGTGAGTGGAAAGTTTCCATCTTAAACCAATGTATTTCCTAGAAAATGGTTATGAAGACACCAAAGTTTCCTAAGGGAGGTATTACGCTGATTTACAAATATATATGACACTTTCTGGCAGAGAAATAATTCAAAAGATAAGTGAAAGGCAACACTGAAACCAGCATCCACCCAATGACTCAGTCAGGTCTCACTCCCTTCAGGATTCTTGTGAAGCTTTTCCCAGCATCAGCCACCTTGTTTTAGGAAACTTGAGAAGAATGTATTGAAAAGTTGGAAATGATGACAGCTCTCTGTGTCTCCATCTCCCTCTCTGTCTCTTTCTGTTTCTCTCTGTCTCTCTATAGCACTATTTTACACTAGAGAGACAGACAGAGCCAGTGAGAGACAGATATACAGAGAGAAACAATATAGGGAACAGAACAAACTGGGTAGATGGAGAAGACTCTTAATGGAGAGAGAATTAAAGGAGGAGCAAAAAGCACTACTTCATACTTGATAAGAGCCGCTGGCTACAATGAAAGCTGTCATTTCCTGTGCTACATTAGATGCTTCTTCATTAAATTATCTGACCCTGGCCTGTATTTTGCATAAAATAGGCAATTTATGATCTGAAAATAGAATATGGTCTTATGATATACACACCGATTCCTTCCCTTTGCACAATATTCATTGGCCTTTTTTTCCTTCTCAGTGCAAGCATTAGCAATATTGGAGACACATACTGTGTAACTAATGTTTTTATGCTCTGATTTTGAATTTTATTCTGTTAGAAAAATTAATTCATCTCTGTGGATATCACCAAATACTGGCTTCATTATGAACATGTCATGGGTTAAAAAACAGTATTATGCTATTCCTAAATTTTATCTTCAGTTCAGTTCAGTCACTCAATTATGTCTGATTCTTTGCAACCCCATGAACTGCAGCACAACAGGCCTCCCTGTCCATCAACTCCCAGAGTTTACTCAAACTCATATCCATTGAGTTGGTGATGCCACTCAACCATCTCATCCTCTGTCATCCTCCTCTCCTTCTGCCTTCAATCTTTCCCAGCATCAGGGTCTTTTCAAATGAGTCAGTTCAAATGGCCAGCATCAGCTGGCCAAAGTATTGGAGTTTCAGATTCAGCATCAGTCCTTCCAATGAATATTCAGGACTAATTTTCTTTAGGATGAACTGGTTGGATCTCCTTGCCATCCAAGGAACTCTCAAGAGTCTTCTCCAACACCACAGTTCAAAAACATCAATTCTTCAGTGCTCAGCTTTCTTTATAGTCCAACTTTCACATCCATACATGACTACTAGAAAAACCATAGCTTTGACTAGAATTTGTTAGTAAGGTAATGTCTCTGCTTTTTAATATGCTGTCTAGGTTGGTCATAGCTTTTATTCCAAGGAGCAAGTGTCTTTCAATTTATGAAATCACCATCTGCAGTGATTTTGGAACCCCCAAAATAAAGTCTCTCACTGCTTCCTTTGTTTCCCATCTATTTGCCATGAAGTGATGGGACTGGATGCCATGAGCTTAGTTTTCTGAATGTTGAGTTTTAAGCCAACTTTTTCACTCTTCTCTTTCACTTTCATCAATAGGCTCTAGTTCTTCTTCACTTTCTGCCATAAGGGTTGTGTCATCTATCTATCTGAGATTGTTGATATTTCTCCTGGAAATCTTGATTCCAGTTTGTGCTTCATCCAGCCCAGCATTTCTCATGATGTACTCTGCATATAAGTTTAAGGTAAATATTTTATCTTAATATCATGCAATGAATTTCACACTCAGGTGGTGCTCAGTTGCTCCAAGAGTAACGATTTTGTAAAGCTCATTGAAATTCTCCACAGTCCCTTATAGCGGGTGGAGTTGGTCCTGGTGCTGGCTCCCTCCTTCCCATAGGGATGGAGATGGAGAAAGAGGAGAAGGGCAGAGGTGGGGCAATCTAGTTAGTGATGGTGGCACCGCGAAAGTCTTTCCACCATTCCATCCTATACTCTATCTATGTCCATTTGTTTTCCTTCATTAATTGGTTGAGAGTTGAAAGGTAGGACCATATATTTTTCTTTTATTTTCATCATTCTTCACTGTGCTCAGTGTCAGGTTGTTGATTGTGCCTACTCTGTCATGTCAGACTCTTTAGGAGCCTAGGGAATGTAGCCCACAGGCTCCTCTGTCCATGGGATTTTCTGGGAAAGAATACTGGAATGGGCTTCCATTTCCTCCTCCAGGGGATCTTCCCAACTCAGGGACTGAACCCACATCTCCTGTGTCTCCTCTTTTACAGGCAAATTCTTCAGCCTACGATTTTATAAATGCTGGTTAGTTAAGTGGAGCCAAACTGGGGGGTGGGGAAGAAATACTTTCAATTTTACAAAGGATATCTATTTAAAATGTGCATTCTGAATGAACTTAGTGTATTTCCATTTCTCCCTTCTGCATTTAGCATATTTTAAGTAGAGAAGGGCATGCTCACATAACAATTAAATAATTGCCTTAGTTGTCAGATGCTTCTAGGAACAAGTTATATAATTGACTTTTCACCATATTATAAAAACTCACAGTAACTATTTTTATTAATCCAAAGAATAACAATGAGTTATTTCAAAGACTATTCAAATATCTCTTTCCAGAATGATGGGATCCTGGCTTCCAGAGACCTAGGGTTGACTTCCTGGAACCCCAGCAGCCTTACCTTTGGCTCATAAAGGTGGCCTGACTAGACCAGGGTCTGTCGGGATTTCCCAAGGCACCTGCATCCATAACTGCAGCAGGACCCCCAGTCCTTGTTGCTCCACACTGATGGACTTTACCTATCCAGCAGGTACCTCACCAACCAGTGAGCTTCTTGGTAACCAGTGCAGGGAATGTCACTGCCTGGATGGGATCTATGAGCGGAGGACACAGGTGTGGCTATTCAGGGGAGCTTGAGGCCAGAAGACAAGGTGAAAAGAAAGGGCAGGAGTTCCTGATACACACTCTGCTCCCTGTCTTTTCAGGTATCTGATATTTCCATAGTGGTTTATGTGCCCTTTTAGACATGTCCATACTAGCTTAGTACTCTTTGGAAGGACTGATGCTGAAGCTGAAGCTCCAATACTTTGGTCACCTGAGGTGAAGGGCTGACTCATTGGAAAAGACCCTGATGCTGGGGATGATGGAGGGCAAGAAGAGAAGAGGACGACAGGGTTGGATGGTATCACTGACTCAATGGACATGAGTTTGGCAAACTCCGGAAGACAGTGAGGGACAGGGAAGCCTGGTGTGCTGCAGTCCATGGGGTTGCAAAAAGTCAGACATGACTAAGCGAACTAATAGCAACAATACTAGCTGTCCAGTGACTGTTCTAAAGCTGCATGAGTTTTGTGGAATGTATGGTTTCATCTTTGTTTGAAATACTTAATAAAAAAACTTCAAGTGACTGAAACTGTATTAATAGGTTCATAGGAAGTATAATTACATTTACCAGTTTTGTATTAAAGGAAAGCATATTAAATTTCTTAACTATGTAACTATAGTAAAGTTTTAGAGTTGTAAAAATGAATTAGAATTTTTATCACCTATTTATAAAAGCAATGTTTTGTGCTGATGGTGACTATCAGCGTTTAAAGCCATCATCATTAAATGTTTATCAGATGCTGTTGTTTGTAGATGAAAGTTCAAGTTTCTATTAAAATTTATGAATAATTTGAATCACATAAATTGAATATTTAATATAGTCCTTTCTTCTGTGATATTATTTATCAAACAATTATAATGCATAAAGAACATGTAAGAAATGTTTTACCATGTAACATGCTTTTCCATGTCCCTCTACTGTTTCATACAAATGTTACTGCTTTTGTCTGCACCAGTTAGCAGCACCAGGACAAAGGATGGAATACGTTTCTTTAAAAGCTCAGAGTATAATCATCCTAAAGTGAACCAGACATCTTGAGCTATAAATAGTTACCCTCAAAGGCAGCTATTGAACTTTACCTTGGCTGAGATAATGGCCTAGACAGACATCCCGTAACTACATTCTGAGCAAGAATGAATCTCACCTCTTTTCTTCTATGTACTTCATAGCTTAGTGTAGTGGGGACTCTGAACTTCCAAAGCCTCTTTTTTTATCCTGCATTTTATTCTATTTTGATGATCTAAAAACTTGAAATTATATTTCTATCATATATTGGTATTTCTTCAATAAAGAAAATAATAGCAAAGCAAACATAGCTTATAAACTTTCTTTTCTTCTTTTTTTATTTTTCCATTTATTTTTATTAGTTGGAGGCTAATTACTTTACAACATTGCAGTGGTTTTTGTCATACATTGAAATGAATTAGCCATGGATTTACATGTATTCCCCATCCCGGTCCCCCCTCCCACCTCCCTCTCCGCCCGATCCCTCTGGGTCTTCCCAGTGCACCAGGCCCGAGCACTAGTCTCATGCACCCAACCTGGGCTGGTGATCTGTTTCACCCTAGATAATATACATGTTTCAGTGCTGTTCTCTTGAAACATCACACCCTCGCCTTCTCCCACAGAGTACAAAAGACTATTCTATACATCTGAGTCTGTTTTTCTGTTTTGCATATAGGGTTATCGTTACCATCTTTCTAAATTCCATATATATGTGTTAGTATACTATAATGGTCTTTATCTTTCTGGCTTACTTCGCTCTGTATAATGGGCTCCAGTTTCATCCATCTCATTAGAACTGATTCAAATGAATTCTTTTTAATGGCTGAGTAATATTCCATGGTGTATATGTACCACAGCTTCCTCATCCATTCGTCTGCTGATGGGCATCTAGGTTGCTTCCATGTCCTGGCTATTACAAACAGTGCTGCGATGAACATTGGGGTGCACGTGTCTCTTTCAGATCTGGTTTCCTCGGTGTGTATGCCCAGAAGTGGGATTGCTGGGTCATATGGCAGTTCTATTTCCAGCTTTTTAAGAAATCTCCACACTGTTTTCCATAGCGGCTGTACTAATTTGCATTCCCACCAACAGTGTAAGAGGGTTCCCTTTTCTCCACACCCTCTCCAGCATTTATTGCTTGTAGACTTTTGGATAGCAGCCATCCTGACTGGCGTGTAATGGTACCTCATTGTGGTTTTGATTTGCATTTCTCTGATAATGAGTGATGTTGAGCATCTTTTCATGTGTTTTTTTTTGCCATCTGTATGTCTTCTTTGGAGAAATGTCTGTTTAGTTCTTTGGCCTATTTTTTGATTGGGTCATTTATTTTTCTGGAGTTGAGCTGGAGGAGTTGCTTGTATATTTTTGAGATTAATCTTTTGTCTGTTGCGTCGTTTGCTATTATTTTCTCCCAATCTGAGGGTTGTCTTTTCACCTTGCTTATAGTTTCCTTTGTTGTGCAAAAGCTTTTAAGTTTCATTAGGTCCCATTTGTTTAGTTTTGCTTTTGTTTCTAAAATTCTGAGATGTGGGTCATAGAGGATCCTGCTGTGATTTATGTCGGAGAGTGTTTTGCCTATGCTCTCCTCTAGGAGTTTTATAGTTTCTGGTCTTACATTTAGATCTTTAATCCATTTTGAGTTTATTTTTGTGTATGGTGTTAGAAAGTGTTCTAGTTTCATTCTTTTACAGGTGGTTGACCAGTTTTCCCAGCACCACTTGTTAAAGAGGTTGTCTTTTTTCCATTGTATATCCTTGCCTCCTTTGTCGAAGATAAGGTGACCATAGGTTCATGGATTTATCTCTGGGCTTTCTATTCTGTTCCATTGATCTATATTTATGTCTTTGTGCCAGTACCATACTGTCTTGATGACTGTGGCTTTGTAGTAGAGTCTGAAGTCAGGCAGATTGATTCCTCCAGTTCCATTCTTCTTTCTCAAGGTTACTTTGGCTATTCGAGGTTTTTTGTATTTCCATACAAATTGTGAAATTATTTGTTCTAGTTCTGTGAAAAATACCATTGGTAGTTTGATAGGGATTGCATTGAATCTATAGATTGCTTTGGGTAGAATAGCCATTTTGACAATATTGATTCTTCCAATCCATGAACACGGTATATTTCTCCATCTCTTTGTGTCCTCTTTGATTTCTTTCATCAGTGTTTTATAGTTTTCTATGTATAGGTCTTTCGTTTCTTTAGGTAGATATACTCCTAAGTCTTTTATTCTTTTTGTTGCAATGGTGAATGGTATCGTTTCCTTAATTTCTCTTTCTGTTTTCTCATTGTTAGTGTATAGGAATGCAAGAGATTTCTGTGTGTTAATTTTATATCCTGCAACTTTACTGTATTCATTGATTAGCTCTAGTAATTTTCTGGTGGAGTCTTTAGGGTTTTCTATGTAGAGGATCATGTCATCTGCAAACAGAGAGAGTTTCACTTCTTCTTTTCCTATCTGGATTCCTTTTACTTCTTCTTCTGCCCTGATTGCTGTGGCCAACACTTCCAAAACTATGTTGAATAGTAGTGGTGAGAGTGGGCACCCTTGTCTTGTTCCTGATTTCAGGGGAAATGCTTTCAATTTTTCACCATTGAGGGTGATGCTTGCTGTGGGTTTGTCATATATAGCTTTTATTATGTTGAGGTATGTTCCTTCTATTCCTGCTTTCTGGAGAGTTTTAATCATAAATGGATGTTGAATTTTGTCAAAGGCTTTTTCTGCATCTATTGAGATAATCATATGGTTTTTATCTTTCAATTTGTTAATGTGGTGTATTACATTGATTGATTTGTGGATATTAAAGAATCCTTGCATTCCTGGGATAAAGCCCACTTGGTCATGGTGTATGATTTTTTTAATATGTTGTTGGATTCTGTTTGCTAGAATTTTGTTAAGGATTTTTGCATCTATGTTCATCAGTGATATTGGCCTGTAGTTTTCTTTTCTTGTGGCATCTTTGTCTGGTTTTGGAATTAGGGTGATGGTGGCCTCATAGAATGAGTGTGGAAGTTTACCTTCTTCTGCAATTTTCTGGAAGAGTTTGAGTAAGACAGGTGTTAGCTCTTCTCTAAATTTTTGGTAGAATTCAGCTGTGAAGCCATTTGGTCCTGGGTTTTGTTTGCTGGAAGATTTCTGATTACAGTTTCGATTTCCTTGCTTGTGATGGGTTTGTTAAGATCTTCTATTTCTTCCTGGTTCAGTTTTGGAAAGTTATACTTCTCTAAGAACTTGTCCATTTCTTCCAAGTTGTCCATTTTATTGGCATAGAGCTGCTGGTAGTAGTCTCTTATGATCCTTTGTATTTCAGTGTTGTCTGTTATGATCTCTCCATTTTCGTTTCTAATTTTGTTAATTTGGTTCTTCTCCCTTTGTTTCTTAATGAGTCTTGCTAATGGTTTGTCAATTTTGTTTATTTTTTTCAAAAAACCAGCTTTTAGCTTTGCTGATTTTTGCTATGGTCTCTTTAGTTTCTTTTGCATTTATTTCTGCCCTAATTTTTAAGATTTCTTTCCTTCTACTAACCCTGGGGTTCCTCATTTCTTCCTTCTCTAGTTGCTTTAGGTGTAGAGTTAGCTTATTTATTTGACTTTTTTCTTGTTTCTTGAGGTAGGCCTGTAATGCTATGAATCTTCCCCTTAGCACTGCTTTTACAGTGTCCCATAGATTTTGGGTTGTTGTGTTTTCATTTTCATTCATTTCTATGCATATTTTGATTTCTTTTTTGATTTCTTCTATGATTTGTTGGTTATTCAGAAGCATGTTGTTTAGCCTCCATATGTTTGAATTTTTAATAAATTTTTTTCCTGTAATTGAGATCTAATTTTACTGCACTGCGGTCAGAAAAGATGACTGGAATGATTTCAATTTCTTTGAATTTACCAAGACTAGATTTATGGCCCAGGATGTGATCTATTCTGGAGAAGGTGCCCTGTGCACTTGAGAAAAAGGTGAAGTTGATTGTTTCGGGGTGAAACGTCCTATAGATGTCAATTAGGTCTAGCTGGTCCATTGTGTCCTTTAAAGTTTGTGTTTCCTTGTTCATTTTCTGTTTAGTTGATCTATCCATAGTTGTGAGTGGGGTATTGAAGTCTCCTACTATTATTGTGTTACTATTAATTTCCTCTTTCATACTTGTTAGCGTTTGCCTTACATATTGCGGTGCTCCTATGTTGGGTGCATATATATTTATAATTGTTATATCTTCTTGGATTGATCCTTTGATCATTATATAGTGTCCATCTTTGTCTCTTTTCACACCCTTTATTTGAAAGTATATTTTATCTGATATGAGTATTGCAACTCCTGCTTTCTTTTGGTCTCTGTTTGCGTGGAATATTTTTTCCAGCCCTTCACTTTTAGTCTGTATGTGTCCCTTGTTTTGAGGTGGGTCTCTTGTAGACAGCATATATAGGGGTCTTGATTTTGTATCCATTCAGCCAGCCTTTGTCTTTTGCTTGGGCCATTCAACCCATTTACATTTATAGTAATTATTGATAGGTATGATCCCGTTGCCATTTATTTTGTTGTTTGGGGTTCATGTTTATACCACCTTTCTGTGTTTCCTGTCTAGAGAAGATACTTTAGTATTTGTTGAAGAGCTCGTTTGGTGGTGCTGAATTCTCTCAGCTTTTGCTTGTCTGTAAAGCTTTTGAGTTCTCCTTCATATCTGAATGAGATCCTTGCTGGGTAGAGTAATCTAGGTTGTAGGTTATTCTCTTTCATTACTTTAAGTATGTCCTGCCATTCCTTTCTGGCCTGAAGGGTTTCTATTGATAGATCAGCTGTTATCCTTATGAGAATCCCTTTGTGTGTTATTTGTTGTTTCTCCCTTGCTGCTTTTAATATTTGTTCTTTGTGTTTGATCTTTGTTCATTTGATTAATATGTGTCTTGGGGTGTTTCGCCTTGGGTTTATCCTGTTTGGGACTCTCTGGGTTTCTTGGACTTGGGTGGCTATTTCCTTCCCCATTTTAGGGAAGTTTTCAGTTATTATCTCCTCGAGTAACTTCTCATGGCCTTTCTTTTTGTCTTCTTCTTCTGGGACTCCTATGATTTGAATGTTGGGGCGTTTCACATTGTCCCAGAGGGCCCTGAGGTTGTCCTCATTTCTTTTGATTCTTTTTTCTTTTTTCCTCTCTGCTTCATTTATTTCCACCATTTTATCTTCTACCTCACTTATCCTATCTTCTGTCCCCGTTATTCTACTTATGGTTCCCTCCAGAGTGTTTTTGATCTCATTTATTTCATTATTAATTTTTAATTGACTTTTTTTTTATTTCTTCTAGGTCCTTGTTAAACATTTCTTGCATCTTCTCAATCTTTGTCTCCAGGCTATTTATTTGTAACTCCATTTGGTTTTCAAGATTTTGGATCATTTTTCTTATCATTATTCTATATTCTTTTTCAGGTAGATTTCCTATTTCCTCCTCTTTTGTTTGACTTGGTGGGCTTTTTTCATGTTCCTTTACCTGTTGGGTATTTCTCTGCCTTTTCATCATGTTTAGATTGCTGTGTCTGGAGTGGGCTTTCTGTATTCTTGTGGTCTGAGGTTCCTTTTTATTGTGGAGGTTTCACCCAGTGGGTGGGGTTGGACGATTGGTTTGTCAAGGTTTCCTGGTTAGGGAAGCTTGTGTCAGCGTTCTGGTGCGTGGAATTGGATTTCTTCTCTCTGGAGTGCAATGGAGTGTCCAGAAATGAGTTTTGCGATGGGTCTATGTGTTAGGTGTGACTTTGGACAGCCTGTATGTTGACACTCAGGTCTATGTTCCTGCGTTGCTAAAGAATTTGCCTGGTATGTCTTGTATTGGAGCTTATTGGCTCTTGGGTGGTGGTTGGTTTTGGTGTAGGTATGGAGGCTTTTTGCTGGTCTCTTATTCCTTAATGTTCTGTGTAGTCAGGAGTTTTCTGGTGTTCTCAGGTTTTGGGCTTAAGTCTCCTGCCTCTGGATTTTAGTTTTATTCTTCCAACAGTCTCAATACTTCTCCAACTATACAGCACTGATAATAAAACTTCTAGGTTAATGGTGAAAAGATTCTCCACCGTGAGAGACAACCAGAGAGGCTCACAGAGTTACATGAAGAATAGGAGGGGGAGGAAGGAGATAGAGGTGAGCAGGAGGAGAAAAAGGGGACTCAAGAGGAGACAGACAGATCTATGCAGTTATCTGTCCCCAAAGTGTTCTCCGTAGCCCAGACACCCACAGAGATTCACAGAATTGGATTGGGAAGAGAAGGGGAAAGGAGGAAATAGAGGTGTTCTGAGGTAGAAAACAGAGAGTCAAAAGTGGGAGAGTAATCACCACACTCCTGAATAGAAATGGGAACTGAATATTGGATTCTTAAATGTCCAAAATTTATATCACATACTGAAAAACAAAGATTAAAAATCTAGTGTAGAGGTTAGACTCTTGAAATACAATATTTAAAAACAAAAACAAAAACACACAAAAAATTTAGAAATGTATATGAATTTCGGTTTAAAAATAGGGTTTCTCTCTCTCTTTTTTTTTTTTGGCAAGGTTATAGTGAAATGAAAATGAAAATTAAGGAATAATAGAGGAGTATTAGAGGACTTTAAAAGGAAATAGGAGAGAAAAACAAGAAAAAGAAAAAAAAAGAAAAAATATTTTTTTTCCCTAATTAAAAAAATCGTAAAAATAGATGAAAATGAAAGTTGAGGAGTAATGGGGGAGTGATAGGGAGTTTTAAAAGAAAATAAAAGAGAAAAAATTAAAAATAAAAAAAAGGAAAGAAAAAAAAATTTTTTTTTTTAATTAAAAAATATATATAAATATATATCTAGGAATTTCTCTGGAGTTGTTGCGGTCAGTGTAGGTTCTGTTCAATTTCAGATAGCTCCTCTTTCCAGCTTACACTTCTCTATATCTATAGGCCCCTTCCGGTGTAGTCGGTGTTACCTTCGGGGATTTTAATCTGTTGCACCAGTCCTTTCTGAAGCGGTTCCCTTTGTTTATTTGGTTTCTGTTTGCCGTCTCTTCAGTGTCTAATTTCTGCCCTGACACAGGCGGGCGGAGGTGATCTCTTATTTAGGTTCTCTAGTTCAGTTCAGTCCTGCTATAGGGAGGGCGGGGCGCTGCAGACAGATACCGCTCTGTGTGGATAGCACTCACCGTGTTCCGGTCACACTGGGTTTGCCCGGCTCACCGGGTGTCAGTGCTTTCGCCGTCTACACTGTTCAGGCTCCCGGCTGCTCTATATGGAGCAGGCCCTGCGTTGAGTGCGGTTCCAGTTTTCGGGTACTCCACAAAAGCGTGGATTCGGTTGCGCCTGCGTTTTGTGCCTTCCCCGGCCTGAGCGGTTCAGGCAGCCAGGGGCTTGGGCGCACTCTCCCCGGATGCGGCGCGCCTTTTCCCTCCGCGGCGAGCGGCTCAGGCAGCCAGAGGCTTGGGCGCAATCTCCCCGGGTATGGCGCGCTTTTTCCCTCCGCGGCCCCAGCGCGCGCCGCCAGTCGGGTCTCAGGAAGTCTTTAGATAGGAACCGGGGGCCTGTTTGCAGTGTGGGAGGGGGTGGCTTCTCAGGGGCTGAGTTTGCCCTTTTCCCCTCCCCCCTGCCTTCTACCTCCAGCGGGGATGGGCCGGCTCTTCTCTGGAGTTTCTCAGTCCCTTTGTTTTGGGAACCGCCAGCAGTGTGTTTGGGCCAGTTAATTTTGTCCCTTGCTATCCCACAGTTTAAAAAAGCTCCCTCCGATTGCTCTCAGGGTCTTCGGGCCGGTCCTCACCCTAAGTAATGCTGCCCACTCCTCTCCGTTCCGCCCCCGCTTGTTGCTGGCGGGTGCGGGCGTCTGGGGTACTTTTCTGCTGGGAGTTGCTTTTAGGCACGTAATCTGTGGGCCTTATTTAATTTTTCCTCCCAGTTAGATTGCCGAAAACTTCCCCCAGTCCCGCCAGTGCGAGGGTTTCCTGGTGATTGGAAACTTCCTCTATTAAGACTCCCTTCCCGGGACGGGTCTCCGTCTATAGCTCTTTTGTTTCTCTTTTTATCTTTTATATTTTGTCCTACCTCCCTTCGAAGACAATGGGCTGCTTTTCTGGGCACCTGATGTCCTCTGCTAGCGATCAGAAGTTGTTTTGTGAAATTTGCTCAGCGTTCAAATGTTCTTTCGATGAATTGGTAGGGGAGAAAGTGGTCTCTCCATCCTATTCCTCTGCCATCTTGGCTCCTCCTAAACTTTCTTTTCTAAATTGCTGCTTGCTAAAACAATGGATTAGAAATTGAGGCACCAACTTCCATGTACAAAAATATAAGTCCATTTAAATCTCCAGGGCTGAATTTAACTTAGGGGCAGCCATCACTTCACTAGTGATAGAAACCTTGGACTTAATAATTTGAAGAGTCTTATTCACTTCTGATTTAAACGTGATCAATTGAGGATTTAAATTTAAACCATTCAAGATCACCCCCATTCCATCACCCATTCTACATTGTCCCTCTCTTCCAGATAGTCAAACAGTATGGATCTTGAATCTGTATGCTCTAGTCTGAAGTTGTGGTTGATTCTTCTGGTCTTAAATGTTATATATTGGCCACCACTGACCTCTGGCTTGTCTGAACTAGACTTTGGGCCTCATGCTCCAATATCTGATGCTGGTGACCATGAAAGCTGCCATGGCCAGTGTGACAAGTCACCACTATCTGGTTCTCCTTGACATCTCGGTTTCTCCAGGATCACATTTCCTCACTGCTAAAGAAGTGTGGACTGAAAAGCTAATAGTGTGGGGTGGGTAGGAGGGAGGCTCAAGAGGCAGGGTGGTGGCTCAAGCAACTTATGGTGATGTAAGGTGACTTATGACGGATTCGTATTGTTGTACAGCAAAAACCAACAAATAATGTAAAGCAATTATATTCCAATTAAAAATCTAAAAAATAATAATAAAAAAATTAAAAGCTAATGCAGTTAAGCTTTGGACCTGTATTAGTTTACTGATAGATAACAAATGACCTCAACTAAGAGACTTAAAGGGCTTCCCAGGTGGCTCAGTGGTAAAGAACTCACCTGCCAATGCAGGAGATGTGGGTTTGATCCCTGGGTTGGGAAGATCCCCTGGAGAAGATGAATAATAAGCAGTCAACTTGGAATGAAGTTATTCTGAACTATCAATAATGATCTCCAGTAGCATATTGGGTATCTACCGACCTGGGGAGTTCATCTTTCAGTGTCCTATCTTTTTGCATTTTCATACTGTTCATGGGGTTCTTAAGGCAAGAATACTGAAGTGGTTTGCCAGTCCCTTCTCCAGTGGACCACATTCTGTCAGACCTCTCCACCATGACCCATCTGGCTTGGGTGGCCCCACACAGCATGGCTTAGTTTCATTAAGTTAGACAAGGCTCTGGTCCATGTGATCAGATTGGCTAGTTGTTTGTGATTGTGGTTTCAGTCTGTCTGCCCTCTGATGCCCTCTCTCAGCACCTACAATCTTACTTGGGTTTCTCTTACCTTGGACGTGGGGTATCTCTTCATGGCTGCTCCAGCAAAGCGCAGCCGCCTCCGCTCCTTACCTTGGACGTGGGGTAGGTCCTCTCGGCCACTGCCCCTGACCTTGGACGTGGGCTAGCTCATTGGGTGTCCTTGCAGCCGCCACTCCCAAGCCAGCCTTCAGCAATACGTGAATCATGAACTTTCAGATATTCAAGCTGGTTCTAGAAAAGGCAGAGGAACCAGAGATCAAATTGCCAACATCTGATGGATCATCGAAAAAGCAAGAGAGTTCCAGAAAAACATCTATTTCTGCTTTATTGACTATGCCAAAACCTTTGACTGTGTGGATCACAACAAATTGTGGAAAATTCTGAAAGAGATGGGAATACCAGACCACCTGACCTGCCTTTTGAGAAACCTGTATACAGGTCAGGAAGCAACAGTTAGAACTGCACATGGAACAACAGACTGGTTCCAAATAGGAAAAGGAGTACCTCAAGGCTGTATGTTGTCAGCCTGCTTATTTAACTTATATGCAGACTACATCATGAGAAACGCCGGGCTGGAGGAAGCACAAGATGGAATCAAGATTGCCACGAGAAATATCAATAACCTCAGATAGGCAGATGACACTACCCTTATGGCAGAAAGTGAGGAAGACCTCAAGAGCCTCTTGATGAAAGTGAAAGAGGAAAGTGAAAAAGTTGGCTTAAAGCTCAACATTCAGAAAACGAAGATCATGGCATCTGGTCCCATCACTTCATGGCCTAGAGATGGGGAAACAGTGGAAACAGTGGCAGATTTTATTTGGGGGGGCTCTAAAATCACTGCAGATGGTGACTCAGCCATGAAATTAAAAGACGCTTACTCCTTGGAAGGAAAGTTATGACCAACCTAGACAACATATTAAAAAACAGACATCACTTTGTCAACAAAGGTCCATCTAGTTAAGGCTATGGTTTTTCCAGTAGTCATGTATGGGTTTAAGAGTTGGACTATAAAGATAGATGAGCACCAAAGAATTGATGCTTTTGAACCATGGTGTTGGAGAAGACTCTTGAGAGTCCCTTGGACTGCAGGGAGGTCCAACCAGTCCATCCTAAAGGAGATCAGTGCTGGGTGTTCACTGGAAGGACTGATGCTGAAGCTCCAATACTTTGGCCAACTGATGTGAAGAGACGACTCATTTTAAAAGACCTTGATGCTGGGAAAGATTGAGGGCAGGAGGAGAAGGGGACAACAGAGGATGAGATGGTTGGATGGCATCACTGACTCGAGGGACATGGGTTTGGGTGGACTCCGGGAGTTGGTGATGGACAGGGAGGCCTGGCGTGCTGTAGTTCATGGGGTCACAAAGAGTCAAACACAACTGAGCGACTGAACTGAACTGATCACTAATGATAACAAATTTTCAGTTAGTCACTTGAGAAGACTAAATTATGTTTCTATTTTCTCTACATAACATATAAAGCTGTTATCAAATAAACATGTGTAGCCGAAAATGAAAGGGGAAAAGCATTACAGAGGTGTAGAAAGTAAGTCATTAGTTAAGATAGTTTGTATGTTTTCTGTTTTAAAGCTTCTGGTCCTATGGAACAAGGATTTGTCTGCTCCTTCTTGCCATGATAGAAGATCTACTTTCGATATTCTGTTTTTCTCTCTTTGGTCTTTTTTCTCTCTTCTACTCCAAATTCAGACAAAGAAAAGGAAAATGATGTGTGTCCCTTCTGGGTGGGAAGATTTAATAGCTGGTCTTTGTTCACCCATGTTCCCTGGCCTTGACTCAGAAATGATAAATACATATGTTGAAAAGGAGTCATTATACCTTGTAGTCAACATCTCTCTAGTTGCAGCGAACAGACTCCCTGCTCCCATCTCCTGTTTAAACTATAATGAATTAGACCTTACTGTTTTAAGCTGCGGAGTGTTTGCAGTTGTTTGTTATTCAGCATAATCTAGCTAGACCTGACTGAAATAGCCTTGATTGTAAGGTTCACTCCACAGACTCTTTGAGTTTTCTGGCTCATGATCTTGACCATATTGGTATCCTTCTCAGTGGACAAAGAGAACATTTTAGATGCTCTTTTGTGCTAATCTGGGTTTAATAGGATACTGTCAAGCTGCTCTGTGGCATAGGATACTGTCAAGCTGCTCTGTGGCAGACTTTGATAGTTTATCACTCAAGCACCATGTTAAATGAGAAGCTTCTATAACAACCTTTTGTTCTGGTCACTCCTTAGGAAACAACACATTAAGTGTCTGCATTTCTTGGTTTCAGTTTTCACCTAGTTTCTTTGGCTTTGGCCATCCCCTGGTAGCTGCAAGCATTTAAAGTATAATTATACTTTCTGTGATTTTCCTGGTACCTTGTAGTTAGCCCAATGCTGTGAAAACTCATATGATAGTGTATCTTATGTCCTTTATTACTCTGCAATTTATATTACAAATCTGAGGCTTTAACTTTGTATTGATTAACTATTGCCAATATGATATTACAGAACAATCAAGCACAAAGCAATGACAACACAAAACAAAATTTTTATTATTATTATTATAGGTCTATTATGGGTTCTGGCAGTCAGAGCTTGGCTTAACTAATTTTATTTTTTTCCAGATTTGGCTCAGCTCAGTTTGACTGGGCTTATTCATGCATGTCTGACCAAGCTGTTGGGCTGGCAACAGACTACCTATCTATGATGACTCACCCTTCTCTA
Source organism: Odocoileus virginianus (assembly GCF_023699985.2). Lineage (NCBI taxonomy): Eukaryota > Metazoa > Chordata > Mammalia > Artiodactyla > Cervidae > Odocoileus > Odocoileus virginianus. The sequence continues at coordinate 29,207,107 of NC_069688.1, forward strand.
CACAGGCTCTCTTGGAGGCTAACCTGGCTTGTGCAAGAAGCAGGAGTCTGAGAAAGAGACGTGATCATGGCCTCTTGAAACAAAGGCTCAGAATTCACAATACCCACTTCTATTGCCTTCTCTTGGCCTAAGTGAGTCTCAGGGCCTGCCTTTTGTGGGAAAACCTGCAAAGTCTCAGTGCAAAGAGCGTGTATATATGGAAGAATAAAAAATTGGAGCCCTTTTAAAATTAATCCAACCACAAAATTCTCTAGGTTCCAATCTTTGGCACACAGAAACTATTTTTCTGATTCCCCCCCCCCCCCCGTTTTTTCTCTTTCTTAGCAAAGCCTGGATCTTAAAAATGAAAAATTTGCCTTATTATTCATACCATCTGTTTTCAAAAATGCATTCAGAAGGTTAATCCATTGCTATTTTTCTGAGGGTTCATTTGCTCTGCTCTGAGGTTAGTCTTGGGTTTCCCTGGTGGCTCAGACTGCAAAGACTTTGCCTACAACATTCCCAGATTTGATCCCTGGGTTGGGAATATCCCCTGGAGAATGGAATGGCAACCCCCTCCAGCATTGTTGTCTGGAGAATCCCATGGAGAGAGTAGCCTGGCGGGCTATAGTCCATGGGATCACAGAGTCAGATAAGACCAAGAGACTAACACTTTCAAGATAAATATCTTGGTCAATCCCAACATAGAAGAATAAGCAGCACATTTACATACTTAGCTCTCATTTTTTATATCATTATAAACCTTTTTATCCTTGAGACTGAAAATTCATATGTATTCTTCATTTATATTGGTAGAAAACCTTTACTAAATATAATTAGGCCTTGAAGAGAAAGCATAAACAGAATGAAGAAAAGGAATAGAATTGCTGATTTTTGCCACATGTAATTTTATTTTCTATAAGATTTAATCTGTATCCATGCAAAAAAAAGTAAAAGTTTTTAATAAAATAAATTCTTATAATCAGATACCACTGTTGACACTAGGTTATCCACAGTAATCTTTGAAGTCTCCTTATCCCAAGATGCTTCAGCATAATGTATATTAAAGTAGCAACAAATATTACTTTTTTGCAGTTATCTGCATAGTTTATGTTATATCATATAGCTTAATTAGGGCTTCCCAGGTGGCCCTAGTTGTAAACAACCTGCCCGCCAATGCTAATGCAGGAGATGTAAGAGACAGTTTCAGTTCCTGGGTCTGCAAGATGCCCTGGAGAAGTAAATGGCAATTCACTCCAGTATTCTTGCCTGGAGAATTCCATGGAGAGAGGAGCCTGGTGGGCTACAGTCTAAAGGGTCACAAAGAGTTGGACATGACTGAAGTGACTTAGCACGGGTATAGCTTAATGGCTTCCCTGGTGACTCAGCGGTAAAGAGTCTGCTTGCCAATGCAGGAGATGCAGGGTTGATTCCTGAGTCAGGAAGATCCCCTGGAGAAGAAAACGGTAACCCACTCCAGTGCTCTTGCTTGGGAAATCCCATAGACACAGAAGCCTGTGTCCAGAAGCCTGCATCAGGCTATGGTCCACGTTGTCATAAAAGGGTCAGACTTGACTTAGCAATTAAACAACAACAACAGTAATAGAAAACTTAACAGAGAGTAAAATAATTTTTATTAACCAGATGGTGAAAGTCTGAAACTAAATAAAGTTCAAAGCACTGTGAATTCAGTTGACTACCATGCCTGGTTATCTGATCAAGATAATAAACATTCTGATTTATAACATTTCCCCCTCTACTAAGCAATTTCTGCGATCACTTGTGCTCCAGGACAAAGACCAATCTATCTGAAGGTGGACTTTAATTTGGGAGCAAGAAGCTCTACTTAGAAATTAAAATGAAAGTATCTATCTTTTGGAAAATGACATGACTGAGCGTTAGAAAATTCTGTTTCGCTTTCTAAATACTTCTTTAAGCAGTGATTTATAGTTGAGCCTGGGAATTAATGCAATATCTTTTCTTTATCTTATTGAATAATTACAGCAACTAGTTTTTCTACTTTAGAAGGATGAGTAATTTTATTTTACAGTCAAATACCAGACCCTCAAAACTAGATCTTATCCTAGAAACTATACCAAAAAGATTCATAATGTGAGACAATTGGCCCACAAACAGAGGAAAAAGAATATGCAGAAAACTATAATGTACCTAACTGAAATGAAAATTAAATGCTTTTTAAAAGCTAATTCAGTAAAAAATTGTTACTCTAAAAATGGCACTACCATTTTGACAGATAGATGATTTACATATAAATGGTTTCAGAATGAATGTTCCAGTAATGAAGAAATGAAAACCTATAATTTAATTTAATCTAATCTTAATGTAGAGAGAAACTTTGGGTACAGGAAATGGAAAAAAAGATGACATTGTAGGTTAAATCATTATATCACTAGGGAGATTACTTATGCAAGGACAAGAGACAGAGAAAAACATTCCCTTTCAGGTAGGCTATTTTTCCTCAGAAAAGATTTTATGAGCACCCATTCCAAAATTACAGTAAGACCCTTATTTATGTGTTCAAATACACTGACAATTATTAGGCACAATAATTGTCAGTATATTTAATAATTTTCAGGGAGTCATTTTGGCTTTAATTTTGTTAAGAACCATAACCAGGACGCCCTGCAGGTCACTTGAGGCCTCACTGACCCTTGAGTCTGGTCCTACAAACAGGCACCACATGTTATGCTCAGCTATCTCTTTAATATTCTGATAAACAATTGACTCTTGTTAGTATGTATGAATTTTCTCTCACACATTTTATATAATTGGTCCCTCTCAGCCATCATTAAATATTTATAGCCTTTTATAGATCAAGCTTGTTTCACTTCATCGTGACCTCATTTGTGACTGTTCAAAATGTAGAGAATTCAGCTAACAGAACTGGCTCTTTTATCAACCTATTAGAAAGCTTTACTTTCTCCTAAGAAAATATTCCAGGCCTACTTTGCTTTTTATTTCACAAATTCAACATGAATTGTCTTCCAGAAAACAGATTTAGATACCAAAGTATGGATGCCTGAAATGAACACTCTATGGATTCCCATAATCACTGGTGAAAATCAAGTGATATGGAAGGTTCTAGTTACTTTAGTGAGAAAGCAGGAAAAAAATTTTTTTTTAAAAATAGGCCATTAGTTCATGTTGAGGTTTTCAAGTTACCTATGTTTTAAATAGGATTTTTAAACATGATTTTAATATGAGCATATGTAAATACATTTCTCCATTTCTGACTAATCTGGGTGATAACATACTATATATTCTTATGTCAACTCTGTTATATATTCTCATCAAACATGTGTTTCCCTTTTTTTTTTTTTCTCTTGAAACTTTTGGATCAAGACTGAGGCACAAAGTATTCATTTTACTGTTCAAAATGAGACTAAAAGTGAAATATGGCTTTGTTAATAATTCTTGGATGATGGACATAAACTAAGACTATTGCAGGCAAACATGGTCATCCTTCTTAAACATCAGCTATGTATAGAGGAAAGTAAGTTCTCTTCATGCGAAACCAAAGTGTGGTATATTCAAGAATAGACTTCCTTATATCTCAAGTACAATTTGAGACAAAGAAACAGTCTCAGGACTGTGAAAATTCTCTATTTTCACTGACACTAGAATCATGATTAACTTTTAACTTAAGAATCTTTACTATCAAACTTTAATTTCTTCAAGGTTTTAGGTAGGTATTAGATAGATATTTATCATCTCAATATTTTTCATTCAAATTTCCAAAGAACAATTCTGAATGTCAAAATTTATAACTAAATTATTATCAAGAATTATTTTTAAAGTATGCCTAATATTACTATTTTGAAAAGCCAAACACTGGCAATTTACACTAAAATATTTTCTATATGTTTGCATAATGCTCAAAATGTTGACTCATAAGAAAATTCAGGAATGACAGACAGATTATGGTATCACTGAAGTACAATGCCATTTTCATATTACTTTCACTTATCTCCCAATACCAACCAGTTAATAGTATACTTTAGGGGTTTTCTTATAAAGACAAGTACAGGAATTTTGTACCACTTACAGCCATAGCAAACTTTAGGGGAAAAAATTCATATCTTTATGTGAGTTATAATATACTATAATCTGAACTTTTAAATTCAGCAAAACCATAATCACCAAAGATATGTTAGTCTATCTATCCTTCTCTGGGTTACTTGGTGGCTAAGCTTTAAAGATCTTCATAACCCAGATAGCCAAAATGGTGTGATCAATCATCTAGAATCAGACATCCTGGAATGCAAAGTCAGGTGGGCCTTAGGAAGCATCACTGTGAACAAAGCTAGTGGAGGTGATGGAATTCCAGTTGAGCTATTTCAAATCCTACAAGATGATGCTGTGAAAGTGCTGCACTCGACATGCCAGCAAATTTGAAAAACTCAGCAGTGGCCACAGGATAGGAAAAGGTCAGTTTTCATTCTAATCCCAAAGAAAAGTGAAAGTGAAAGTCATTCAGTCACGTCTGACTCTTTGCGACCTCATGGACTATATAGTCCATGCAATTCTCCAGACCAGAATACTGAAGTGGGTAGCCTTTCTCTTCTCCAGGGGATCTTCCCAACACAAGGATCGAACCCAGGTCTCCCAATCCCAAAGAAAGGCAATGCCAAAGAATGCTCAAACTACTGCACAGTTGCACTCATATCACACGCTAGCAAAGTAATGCTCAAAATTCTCCAAGCTAGGGTTCAATAGTATGTGAACTGTGAACTTCCAGATGTTCAAGCTGGATTTAGAAAAGGCAGAGGAACCAGAGATCAAATTGCCAACATCTGCTGGATAATCGAACAAGCAAGAGTTCCAAAAAAATATCTACTTCTGCTTTATTGACTATGCCAAAGCCTTTGACTGTGTGGATCACAATAAACTGTGGAAAATCCTGAAAGAGATGGGAATACCAGACCACTTGACCTGCTTCTTGAGAAACCTGTATACAGGTCAGGAAGCAACAGTTAGAACTGGACATGGAAAAACAGACTGGTTCCAAATCGGGAAAGGAGTATGTCAAGGCTGTATATTGTCACCCTGCTTATTTAACTTATATGCAGAGTACATCTCATGAAATGCCAGGCTGGATGAAGTGCAAGTTGGAATCAAGATTGCCGGGAGAAATAGCAATAACTTCAGATACCCAGATGACACCACTCTGATGGCAGAAAGTGAAGAAGAACTAAAGAGCCTCTTGATGAAAGTGAAAGAGGAGAGTGAAAAAGTTGGCTTAAAATTCAACATTCAGAAAACTAAGATCATGGCATCCGGTCCCATCACTTCATGGCAAATAGATGGGGAAACAGTGGAAACAGTGACAGAATTTATTTTGGGGAGCTCCAAAATCACGGCAGATGGTTACTGCAGCCATGGAATTAAAAGATGCTTGCTCCTTGGAGGAAAAGTTATGACCAACCTAAACAGCATATTAAAAAGCAGAGACATTACTTTGCCAACAAAGTCCCATCTAGTCAAAGCTATAGTTTTTCCAGTAGTCATGTATGGATATGAAAGTTGGACTATAAAGAAAGCTGAGTGCCAAAGAATTGATGGTTTTCAACTGTGATGTTGGAGAAGACTCTTGAGAGTCCCCTGGACCTCAAGTATATCCAACCAGTCCACCCTAAAGGAAATCAGCCCTGAATATTCATTGGAAGGTCTGATGCTGAAGCTGAAACTCCAGTACTTTGGCCACCTGATGCGAAGAACTGACTCATCTGAAAAGACCCTGATGCTGGGCAAGATTGAAGGCAGGAGGAGAAGGGGACGACAGAGGATGAGATGGTTGGATGGCATCACTGACTCAATAGACATGAGCTTCAGTAGGCTCCAGGAGTTACTGATGGCCAGGGAGGCCTTGGCATCCTGCAATCCATGGTGTCGCAAAGAGTCAGACATGACTGAGTGACTGAACTCAACTGAACTGAAGCTTTAATCAATGGTGTGGGATACAGTTTCACTGAAATCCATGTTGCTTTATGCTTCTGACATGGAGAGTGTCCTTGAGCCATCTAGTATACTCTAAATAACCATCCCAGGCATTGAGGTAGTTATCCATTTTAAACACTTGGACAGCATTAGACCATCCCTTGCTTTGATTTTCAACTGCCTTGACTGATGTGGTTAAGAGAGTAAAAGGACCACCCCTTGGTCTTTCTTGCCTTTAATGCAGTGCTTCATTCATTGAGCAGGACTGGTTAGTGATAAGGAGCAATGGATACATTCTGCAGATTTAACTTCACAACAAAAACTTCCTTCAACAACTTAATGATTTCATCCCATAGACTGCCTGCTCTCCCCTATAGCATCCAAAAATCACTATTTCTTCCTTCAGCCTCCTAAATATCTTGCAATAGTAAATCATGATGATGGACGATGAAGATCTTCTTGCCAGTGTCACTTCTGTTACCAACTGCATCCATTTTTCAGTGAGTTGCCTATTGTAAAAGGCTCACATGTCCATGCATGTGTGTGTGTGTGTATGCACACACACACACACACACACACAACAGCAGTGGAAGGGAGTTTCTATTTTATTTAGTCAGAATATCTTTTCCAATACATCTTACCAGTGGAGGATGCCCATACCATAGAAGCAGACATTGTATATATCAGCTTCTCTACATCTGTCACTTAGAATTCATAATGTCAAGATGCTACTGATTTGTTAAATATATGCAAATTGTTTAACAAATCTGTTCAGACAGAAAGTAGACTGGTGATTCCTAACCTGGAGAAAGTAGGGAGGTATGAAGAGTGACTGTTAATGGGTCTGAAGGTTTTCTATGGGGGACAAAATTTCCTAAAATTAGACTGAGGTGATGGTTGCTCAACCCCGTGAATATACTAAAGATCATTGAATCATATACTTTAAATGGGAAGACTATTTGCTCTACGAATTATATCTCAATGGAGCTGTTTTTAATAAAAGTCAAAATGCTAATAAACAAGTGTAGAACCAAGAAAAACATTGTATCTGTTTAAAAGACAGAAATAAAAAAATCACATCAAAAAGAAAAGATTCTACTGAGAAACTGGTATCTACATAGGAAAAAGACCTACTAGTTCTGAGATGCTTTAGTTTCATTGTGCCTCAGCCCTTTTACATTCAAAGCTTTTATGTCTATTCAGGAAGAATTTAAACAAATAGTTTATGACTTTAGAAGAAAGTATTCACCCTGTTTTGGAGCCAAACTCAGCAAAATCATATCCTCTTCCAGAGAAAGTGGAATTCCTCACTGCCCAGTTGCCTCTGAATAGCATCTCTGCCTCCAGTCTTTCAGCATCCTAGAAAGTCCATTTCCCAATAGAATTAATTTGGTTAAGGGCCTGTCAGATGAAAGATTCATACGAGCCTTCCCAGAAGCTATTTTTAAAAGTACTGGGCAAGACCCAGTAGTATTGTTGAACTTTAACCATGTGAACATCTCTTAGAAATCTAGATTTGGTTAAAGGTGTCCGATAAAATTATTATTCTTTCCTACTGATAGGATTTTACTCACTGAAAGGAAGAGGAAACAAAAAGTGGGGATGTATTTCTTTGAATTTAGTTCTAAATTCTAAGAAGTGAAGGATTAGGTGGATGTGACAAAGACCTTGGTGAAAAATAGTAGGTCATATTAGTTTCTAAATAGTTAACAATAAAGACAAGCACATTCAGATGTGTCTTATACATTAGTTCTGGGCATCTAATCTAAAAGTTAAGAGGAGTGAGACCTATAAACTATGGCAGGCAAGTCAAAAAAAGCACCCTACTCCAAAAGAATGATAAACCGTAAAGTGAAATTACAAAGGAAATGTGAAAGGGATAGATAAATACACCAACACACCTACCCGGAGAGTTGTTTTATGATCTTTTATTTTAATACTGTATAGAATGGTCATATAAACAAGTATAAAAGCAACATAAAAGTATACTACAAACCCTAAAGAATAGATCAAGAAGTGCAAAGCTTAGGTAAGAAAAACTATAAAGAAACAATGTATTTTAGCTGTTTGGCCACAAGAAAATATACAAGTAAGTGATAAAACACTGGATAGTTGCAAATGGAAGAGGAAAGAGATATTGGAGGTATATCTCTTACTCAACCAATACTCAGCTAAAACCTCATGTGTAATCATGAGAGTAAAAAAAAAGAAAGAAAGAAAGAAACCTGCAAGGTCATTATTATCAGTCCCATTTTTCACAGAGAAAACTGAAGATTATAGAAGTTAGGCAATTTGCAGAGTTTTTATGACCAGTAAAGGAGTTATTGGCATCAGATTTTCCTGACTCCAAAAATTACAATAAAAAGTAAATTATTGACACCTCTATTATGTTCAATTTTCACTACCCAGGAAAATAGTCTTCAAACTGAAATGAAAATATTATAGCTAAAATGAAATTAAAATTTTAAATATACAAGTTAATGAAAGCCTACTTTCTTTGGAATAATCAATTGCTCAAATGGCATTACATCCTAGGTTATTGAAAGAATGTAGTGTTCTATAGATACATCTATTATAAAACTTAAAAAATTTTATTCCATTTGGAGTAGTTTGTCATTCACAAGAGATTGTGGGTTCATTGTATAGTCTGTAACAAAACCAGTGCTGTTATATCCATATGGTTCTCAATTAATATGTGTCTCATCATGGAACTATTGTTTTGAAGTCAAGAAGAACTCAAGATAAATTTGAAGTTTTAAAACTATGAATTTGTACTAACATTCAAAACTAGGAGAGAAACTAAGATGGTAACTACTACTTTAACACTTACTGTGTGTCAGAGTAGTGCTTGGCACTTGACCCATATTGAGTCATTTAAACCTTGCTTAATTGGTAGAAGATTTTACATACTATGAAACCAAAGTTAAAAAGATTAAAAAAATTGCCAGACTGTAAATAGCTAGGATCCACCAGATGGCCTGTATTCCAAACCCATGGCTGTAGTTGAAAGTATATGTTGGAGTTTATATTGGTCAAATGATGTTGGAACATGTTCCTTAATTGCTCTAAGCTTCACTTTCTCCTTTGCAAAATAGGAATAATGACAAAACTCAGAGAAATGTGGCAATTATCTATATCAGGAATATCCAAATTTTATATATTATATAAAGATATATATATTTGTATATAATATATTTATGTATTTATAAATGGTCCAGTATTCTTGGTCCAGTATTCTTGCCTGGGAAATCCCATGGACAGAGGAGCCTGGTAGGCTGCAGTCCCATGGGGTCACAAAAGAGTCAGACATGACTTAACATTTAAACACCACCAACAACCATAGGTTTGTTTTCTACATCTGTAATTCTATTTCTGTTTGTAAATAAGCCCAGTTATATTTTCTAACAAAGACCTATTCTATAGTACATGGAGCTCTACTCGATACTCTGTGATGACCTACATGGGAAAAGAATCCAAGAGTGGTTATATGCATAACCAGCGCACTTTGCTGCACATCTGAAACTTACACAACATTGTAAATCAACTACACTACTATACACTTTTTTTTAAAGTCAGAAGATGAACATTAAATAATTGGTAATGATTTGGAAAGACATAAACAGGAAAAAATAAATTTATCATAACTAGTTAGTACTTATTAGGCCAAAAAAAAAAAAAAAGAATACCCAAATTTGCATGACACTTAGCAAGTGCTCCATAATATAAATAGTATCAACAGTCTACAATAATGAAAACAATGGCCTTATTAGGAAGTGTGAAATCACGTACTGCTGAGCCATTAATATTAATAGTGGTGCTTTTCCATTTGGCTATTTGGTTTTTAGCTATTTGTTTTTTCTGTATCCAGGAAACCCCAGAAGCAAGGGTGCTTCTACCTCCACCCACTTCTAACCCTTCATCCTATAAGAGCCCAGGGAGAGTCAGATCAGTGTTAAAGTACCATGTGCCAAAGTTCTTCCCATTTAGCAGATATGTTTGCTTCTGATGATGTTAGAAATTGTAGACCATTGCAGCTGAGTTTAGCAAGAAGTAATCTACGTGGGGCATGGGGTCATGGTATCATACCCAAGCAGAACTTAAAACAGAAATTTGGTGTTAGGTGGGGCAAGAAGCTTTCTTTTACTCAGCAGAAAAACTGTCAACCCACATGCACAACTTTCCACAGAGGACAGAGCATTGCCAAACAAGCTCCACTAAGTATAGGCTATCTCACAAGCACAATCACAGGCCAAGAAATAAAGCGCATTCTCACAGACCTCAAATAAGGGAGATCAATTCCTAAGTAGGAAAACAATCTAATGAATTCTTCCTCTTATTTCCTTTTTTTTTCTTTTTTTAAATAGTGGGCTAAGGGGACTCATAACCAAGGTAAGTCTTTCCAAAAAGAGAAAACATCTTTTTGCTACTCTTGAGCAGTGTAAAATAACCAAATACACCTGTAAAATGAAGTGCCCCTGGAGAGTAAGTCTCTGAGCATCTTTGAGGGCACAGGCTTGGAGAATGTCAGCTCCGCAATGATCAAAGAGAGCCTTAGGGTATGTAAGGTGCTTAGAGTCACTTGGCAGCAAAATTTAACTCATTTAAAAATGAAATACAGATTATATATAGTAAGATATATGTATCTTATTTCATTGAATTTTGCCCATATATCTATACTTGTATAAACACACCCAGATCAAGATATAGACTGTTACTGTGGCTCCAGATAGCTTCCCTCTGTTCCTCCCAGTCTATACCAACACCTCCAAGGAGGCAACCACCATTCTGATTTCTTCATCATAGGCTAGTTCTGCATGCTTTGTAATCCATATACATGGGACCGTATGATACACACTAATTTCTGTCTGGCTTTTTTTTTTTTTTTGACTCAGCACAATATTTTGACATTTTGACTTATATTTCTGTTATGGAATGTATCAGGAGCTAATTATTATTATTTTGTTGTATGTTATTTGATTGCATGAATATACCATGATTTTTAAAAATCCATTCTCCAGTTTCTAGTTGGTGGCTATTTAGGAATAAAGCTGCTTTGAATATTCTTGTAAAGTCATTTTATTGTCATGTGTATTCACATCTCTTGAGATGTGCCTCAGAGTGGAATTGTTGGGACATAGGGTAGATGAGATGTTACTAGTGGTAAAAAATTCACCTGCCAATGTGGGAGATGTAAGAGATGCAGGTTCAATCCTTGGGAATATTCCCTGGAGGAGGAATGGCAACCTACTCCAGAATTCTTTCCTGAAAAATCCCATGGACAGAGGAGCCTGGTGGGCTGCAGGTCATGGGGTTGCAAAGAGTCAGACACAACTGAGCATGCACATAAAAAAATGTAATAGGGTAGGTGAATGTGTAATATTATGGGAAACTTTAAGCAGGGGAGTGATATAATCTGATGTTTATAAATGGTCACACTGGTTGTTGAATTGAGAATAGAATTTAAGGGAGGGAAGGGTAGAAACAGGGAAACTGATTAGGAGATGACTGTAGGAATTCAGTAGATGATGATGGAGATGGTTGTGAGCAGTGGTCAGATGAATGTGGGTTATGGAAAAAAAGAGAACTTAAGGATGACTCCAAGGATTTTACCTAAGCATTTGGAAGAAAGTTACAGAGATCAAAAGATGAGGAAAAAACTGGGTTTTGGGTGGGAGGTGGGGGCTGACAGGTGAAGGAATGGGCAAGTTCTATTTCAGATGTGGGTCAGACATCACAGCTGTGCTATTGAGTAGGTAATTGGGAGTATAAACTTGGATCTCAGAAAAGAGGTCTGAGTCAGAAATAGAAATTTGTAACTGTTGGTTAGAAAAAAATTATAAATAAAGTCAAAAGAGTGAATGAAATCTCTCTCATTCAGGGGAAGGAGCATAGGCAGAGAATGGACCATAACCAAGGATTGATCACTGGACACTCAAAATCAAGAGGCTGAACAGAAAATGAGGAAATTGTGAAGGTAATTGTGAAGGAGTGACCAATAAGGTAGCAGGAAAACCAGGGCCAATGGAAGTGTTAAGAAAAAAATGATGAAGTATGTCAAATGTTCCTGATAATTAAATTAAGGAGAACACTGGGGGTTGACCACTGGGTTGTCACACTGGTAGGTCATTCGTGATCTTCATTAAAACAATAGGAATGTAGGAATACTGATTCTCTTTAGGAAAAGCCAGTGCTGTAGAGATGTTGAACAAGTTTTGTAATATTTTGAACTTTGACACATGAGTAACTTTGAGTTCTATCAACTTTCAAGATGCCAAATTTGCTATGCACCTTCCAGTAAGTTCTGCCTGGCTTCAGCTCTTCAAAGTTGACCAGACATTCTAGAGAAATAACTGTGACTGAGGCCAAAAAAAAAAAAAAAAAAAAAAGGAAGGAAACAGCTATCAGTTTATGTTTATTTGACTTTTATTTTATAAGAGAAGGGAGAATTTCATTTCTAGAATATAGCTTCTTACTGGAAAATTTATTATGGAAGCAAAAATTTCAGAGACCATCAGTCAACTAGTAGTGATATTTTAAAATCAAACTTTTAGTCAATTTTTACATAATAGTGTCAAAGACTATGATGTTATGTGTATTTTACAAATGATAAATAGAGGCATAAAAATGATAAATTATTTTCCCCAAGTCACATAGGTAGAAGAAGGAGCCAGCTGGCTCCAGAACTCAAACTCTAAAGCATTGTACTCAGATTTAACAGAAGGTCAAATTTGAATATTTAACTAGGCAGAAAGATACAAAAGATATGAAATTCCCAAGTGAGATCTCTGGCAGACCAAGATGCATATTTTCAAAAGAAATGTCTGAGAACTGGCTTCATTATTCTAAAATGATTTCCACAATGAATCTATAAAAGAGTCAAAAGAATTGTAAAAGAGAGAGGAGTTTTCTAAAGTGGGTTTCTTTTCTTTTTAATTTTTATTTTAAACTTTGAAATAAAAATTGTATATATTTAAGATGTATAACAATATACATGTAAACAGTGAAATAATAACTAGAGTTAGGCTAATTGAAATATTATCTTTTCATTAAGTTTCCATTTATTTTGTGATGTGAACACCAGAAATCTACCCTTCTAGCAAATTTCCAATATCCAACAGAGTATTATTAACTATAGTCATCATGCTGTACATTAGATCTATAGGCTTATTCATCATGCATAACTGCAACTTTCTACCCTTTGACCAAAGTCTCCTCATTTCCCCAAACTCCCCAACCATGGTAACCACCATTTTATTCTCTGCTTTTATATATTTAACTTTTTTTTAGATTCCACATATAAGTGAAATCATGCATATCTCTTTCTTTTTGTGTCTGGCTTATTTCACTTAGCATAATTTCTTCCAGGTTCATCCACATTGTTACAAACAATAGGATCTCTTTCTTTAAAACTGGAAAAAAATATATATATATATATACTGGATATATATATACTGGAATATATATATATATATATTCTTTATCCATTCATACATTAGTGGACATTTAGGTTATTTCCATTTCTTGGCTACTGTGAACAATGCTGTTTTGAATACAAGAAGGCAGATAATCTCTTGGAGGTAATGATTTCATTTCTTTGGGGTTTGATGGATCAATGGTGCTACATGCTAAGTTGCTTCAGTCATGTCTATTTGCGACCCTATAGACTGTAGCCCATCAGGTTCTTTTGTCCATGGGATTCTCCAGGCAGGAATACTGGAGTGGATTGTCATTTCCTTCTCCAGGGCATCCTCCCGACTCAGGGATCAAACCTGGGTCTCCTGCATTGCACGCAGATTCTTTTCTTTTTTTTTTTTTGAGGAATTTCCATACTGTTTTCCACAGTAACTCTACCAGTTTTCATTCCTACCAACAATGTATATGTCACCTTTTTTCACATCCTTACCCATACTTTTTTATTTTTTTAACAATAGCCAATAAACATAAGACCTGAAACTGTAAGTACTAGAGAAAACATAGAGCATTGACAGCATAATTGGCAATTCATTTTTTTTTTATATACAATACCAAAAACTTTGGCAAAAAAAGTATAAACAAGTGGGAATACATCAAATTAAAACTTTCTGAATGGCAAAGACAATAATCAACAAAATGAAATGCAGATTGAAAGGAAATATTTGCAAGTCATACATATCTTATAAGCTGTTAATATCCAACATATATAAGGATCTGATACAATTCAGTAGCAAGAAAACAAAGAAAAATTTTTAAAGATGAGCAAAGGACCTGAATAAATATTTTCCAAAGAAGATATGCACATGGCCAACAGGTATATGAAAAGATGCTCAACATCACTAATTATAAGGGAAATGCAAATCAAAACCACACTGGGATATCACTTCACATCTATTTAAGTGAGTTTCTCTAGAGAAAATCTAATGTTTAACTATTAATCCTAAAGGTGTGTGGTAGAGAGTACTTCACTAGTGAAGTGAATTGTAGCTTCAACGGAGTCACTTGAAAGATGGGTGTGTATTCCTTATAAGGAGGGACCTGGTGCTGATGCACACAGATCACCCAGGTGTCTTGGAAGTGATCTCTTACATCTCTGAAAGCCAGTCAAAGGTGAGGAACCCAGTGGGGATCATTAGGCTTACGTTATTTAAAAAGTGATATTTCTTAAGAGACGGCCTAGACAAAGTAAGAGGAGACTGGAACTTAGATGTTCTGGAGACTACTCCAGGAGCAGAGCCAGAAGGGTTCTGAGGCTGCCCAGAAATTCAGACAACCCCTCAGAAGTGGGAGGGAGTTCGTGACCCATGTGAAAACTTATCCAATGATAAACAGGAGTGAGGGGGAAGCCAGCAAATACATTCTCTTCCCTCTGCCCTCAACTCTAATTTCTGAGTATCAGCAGTTCAAGAAAGTCCATCAGGAAAGTGACCTGGGTGCAAACATCAGTTAGGGTTTCATGCAAAGCTTGGAACAGGTCGGTAAAGGAACTCACCACTTTCACTGGCTTTCCTTCTCTCCCAACCATTGCTTCACCTTTTCCTCTCCTCTTATTCTCCTGGCACTGAATGTACCAGTAAAACCTCAGCCGGTTTTCTATTAAAGACAGGAGGTGCCAGCATCACCTTCCTTGCGACCAGGAATGTCCAACAGGCACAGGTCATTCAGAAACTCACTTACTGGCAGTTCTAAAGCTATACCCTTGAGGTCGCTATCTCAGTAATCAAGCCAACATTTTAGTGTCCATTTTTCCATATTCTGCGTTTCTTACTCAAAGGGTCTCAAAATCAGTAGGAAGAGGCATATAATTGATCTTCTCAAACACCAGAGCCTAGACTGTTGCTCTGCCTGCTTTCAAACACCACATATAGCTCTCACTCTGTGTATAGTCTACTTTATATTGTGAGCTATCTAAAGTCAGTGGCCCGATTTAGATTTACCTGAATTCCTCACAATGTCTAATACAATATATTAATATAGTAGCTGTGCAACTACTAAACTAAGTCAACATCTCCCATTTTGCATAAAATCAAATAATTCATTTCAATGACATAACCTTTAATATTTGACACCCACTTAAGAAGGCATGAAAGAATTAAGACACCCCAAAAAGGTGAAGACAATGGACAATAAACATCCTAAATCTTTTTTAAAATCTCCAGAGCTGGAATCTTTAACTAGAAAGTTGGAAAAGAATGTGCGTGTGTGTGCTCAGTTGTGTCCTACTCTTTGCAACTCTATGCACTGTAGCCCACGAGGCTCCTTTGTCCATGGAATTTTCCAGGCAAGAATACTGGAGTGGGGTGCCATTTCCTACTGCAGGGTATCTTCCCAACCTAGGGATCGGACACTCAACTTGAGTTATCAGAGACAGGTAAATTAAAACGACAATGAGATATGACTACATATTTAGAATTGTTAAAATAATAATAGTAATAATAGCTGACAATACCAGTCAGTTCAGTTCAGTTCAGTCCCTCAGTCGTGTCCAACTCTTGGTGACCCCATGGACTGCAGCACACCAGGCCTCCATGTCCATCACCAACTCCCAGAGCTTACTCAAACTCATATCCATTGAGTTGGTGATGCCATTCAACCATCAGCAAGCCATAAATTACTGGTGGGAAGGCAAAATTGTACAGCAACTCTGTATAACATTTTAAAAGTTTCCCATAAAATTATACATTTACCGTATGATTCTGTCATCTCATTCCTAGGTATTTACTTCAAAGAAATGAAAGCATAGGTATTAACAAAGACCTGTATAGAAATGTTCATAGCACCTTTATTTATAATAGCCCCAAAGCAGAAACAAACCACATTTCCATTAACAGGTGAATGTAGAAATAAATTGTGGTATCATCATGCAATGGAGTACTACTCAGCAAAGGAAACTAGAAATAATCAATACACAGAAGAAAAATTATTCCTTTAGTAGGAACTTAACACATTGTAATGTTTATTCCATTGTCTTCCAGGAATCTGAAAAACTAAGTTTAGCATAACAAATTACAACTCTAAATAGCTGCAATTGGTAGATGCACTTTTCTTTGATAAGTAATGGTAGTCAGAAGGATATAAAATATTTCTGTACCTCACTTTGCCCATCAGCACTCCATAAAATTCTATACACAAAAATCCATTATTTTCCTCTTTAATGCTACAGTCATGAATATGTCTTGACACGTTCATGCAAACACACTGGCCTGTAAGAATGAAAGTGACTAATGACACTGACACAGCAATAGCTGCCATCAAAATTATCTGGATTTGGGCTTTATAATTACTAATTTTTTCACATACTATATTCAAAATTACCAATAAATGGCAACCCACTCAAGTATTCTTGCCTGGGAAATCCCATGGACAGAGAAGCCTGGTGGGCTGCAGTCCACTGGGTCACAAAGAGTTGGACATGACTGAATGACTGAGCACCTCCATTTTATCTAACATACAAAGGGTTTATTAATAGACTACTATCCTTGTGTCAAGAGATTTTCTTTAGTTTGCTTCTTCTATCTTTCTAAAACTAATTTTAGCAAAATGCTCATTTTGTTGTCCTCACTCCATGAAAGTTAGATTAACCTTGAAAAATTGGTGCTGAAAGCCAGTGAGTTATTGTGTGATCTGAGAATCTGGTGTCAACTTAGCTCCTTGTATTTGAAGCTTCACTTAATTAGCAGACTCAGGGTTGTGGGAACATTTATCATGAACCACTGAACCACTAAACAAAACTGTACAGACACTGAATAGCTCATTTGTCTAAAATTATCACTTTCTGTGAAACAAAGTAGCTAATTAACTAATTATTTGTTATGAATGATAAAAGTCACTTCTGCTTTTACTGTATTTGATAGTAAACAGAAAGTTTTAGTACTTAAAGTTTATTCACTCTCTGGCAGCTTTCCTAAGTACCAAAAAATAGTCACATTTAAAGTGCCAAAGATTTCCTGGCAGTAGAAGTCAAATACTTCCAGTAAAGGTCTTATATAACTAGATTTTTAGAGTAAATACACATCACTGGAGACAACTCATAATTTTAAAGCTGCAGGTGGCTCCAGAGATTATCTGATCCACCTGTTTGGTTTCCCTGTGATCAACTGCAGCCCATGTGGTTTGCAACTTATCCAAATTGAACACCTGAGTTATTTTTCTGTGTATGCTATTCTATAACTTCTTAGTCTATTATCTGATTTAATAACTTATTAAATCAGTACCACAGAGGATGATAGTAACTTAAGATATGATATATGTACTTTGATTACCCCCAAAATAGATGCATATGATGACAGATTGAAAAATAATTAACCCTCCTCGGTCTTCCAATATACACAATCCAATATTAAAAATATAGTTTCTGCTGTCTCTAATGTTACCAAAATAGATTCAGGATTTTAATATCTAGTATCATCAGACTCCTGAAAGAATCAAGGCTCAACTCCTGGAGCCTTTAGTTGGCGTTAGCATGTATAATATTAGTTAAACAGAAGGACTAGGTAAGCATCTAAACAAAAAAAAATTAGATAAAAATATGATATTCTAACATTTAGAGTTTGTTGTTGCTGTTGCTTGGTTGCTAAGTTGTGTCCAATTCTTTGAAACCCTGTGGACTGTAGCACACCAGGCTTCACTGTCCTTCACTATCTCCCAGAGTTTGCTCAGATACATTATTGAGTTAGTGATGCTATTGAACCGTTTCATTCTCTGCTGCTCTCTTCTCTTCTTTGCCTTCAATTTTCCCCCAGGATCAGGGTCTTTTCAAATGAGTTGGCTTTTTGCATCAGGTGGTCAAAGTATTGGAGCTTCAGCTTCATCATCAGTCTTTCCAGTGAATGTTCAGGGCTGATTTCCTTTAGAATTGACTGGTTTGATCTTGCAGTCCAAGGGACTCTCAAGAGTATTCTCCAGCACCACAATTCAAAGCATCAGTTTTTCAGCACTCAGCCTTCTTTACAGTCCAACTCTCACATCCATACATGACTACTGGTAAAACCAAGGCTGTGATCCATAAAGGGGATTTAGAGTTTGAGTGGAAAGAAATCAGCAGTAAGACTAAGAAATAGTAGCAGATAATGTGGGAGTAAAAGTTTGGGTATTTTCTCTCACAAAAACAATAGATTAGCCATTAGGAAAGTGCATATCAAGATCACAACTGAAATATCACTTCACATCCACTAGGATGGCTATAATAAAATACAGAAATAATAATAAGCATTAACAGAGCTGTGGAGAAATGGAAACTCTCATACGCTGCTTGTGAAATTGTAAAATGGCTCGGCCATTTTGGGAGAGTCTGGAAGTGTCTCAAATATTAGACCTATAATTAGTTACTCTGTGACTAAGCAAAGCCGTTCCTATATACCTCAGACAATTACTGGATGAATCATCTATATAGAAACTAAAGTCACAAAAATTAATGCAAGAGTGATGGAGGAGAAAGTAAGTGAGCCTTTAAAATCTTCAGGTAAAAAAGGGAGAGTGATCTAAAGATTGAGAGATAGTGGCAATAAGGAAAGAAACTGACATAATTTGATGACAAGTTCTGCAAAAGATCTGCATCCTTTGGAATTTGAGGGAGGAGAAATTGTCTAAAAATGGCAATAGGAAGAAAACAAAACTCTCTTTTCCTTTGTAGGGTCTCAGGTTTTCCCCAAAATTTGCTAGTGGTATATCTTCATTTTCAGAGAAATACAAGAAAGGTTTGAGAAGTTACAAAATGGGATACTGAATAGTTTGGGATTATGATTTGGGTAATGATTAGTGATTGGAGCTGGACTTTGAAACTCAATGAAATAGGTAAACATGATGCTCTTCATTCTTACTTGACTGTTAAGATATCAGCTCAGATTGATTCTGTTGGGCATCATGGGCCTCCTGTGCAAAACTCTACTCCTGCAGTTTGCAGTGAAATTCAAGTTAAATTAGACACATCTCTATATATTGGCAAAGTGAGAGCAAAGTCTAGAGGAAATCCTCCAAGATTATTTTTGTATCAATAAATCTCTTGATGAGACTCAGCAGTCTAACTAGGTTCTGTCAAGAATACTAAGAACAGTTACTTCACTAAAATGCATGGTTTTCCAAACATGTCTCAGTATAGGATTTTTCTACTGCATAATTAAAATCATAGGTTTATTTTAAAAAGATAAAATCTGAGATGTCCACATCAAAATGAAACATCATTTGAGGTATTGGTAGTCTCTCCTGCTCCTCCTCCTTCGTCTTGTTTTGCCACTTCCGCCGCCTCTTTTCCTAACATTAAGCCCAACAGCGAATTTCTCAGCAATTTGAAAAATCAAGATATGTTTTATCTTTCTTTTTTTAAGAAATCTACCTGGTAATATTTCTCTCTTTGGCACTTCCATGTAGATCATATTTTGAAGCTGGAGAAAAATACTGATATATAAGTATTTGCATACTGATATATAAGTATTAAATACTGATATGTAAGTATTAAAGCTATCTTTTTAAGAATTAAAGTTATTGATAAATACCAGTCTTCAACAGAAAATACATTCTGGAAAGATTATTTAGTGTTTTTTGATAGTGTCTGACTATTTACAACCAACTCAGCTTGAATAAATGTGGACAATATGCCAAGAAAAAGAGTGGGAGTTAAGAAAATTTATTTGAATGAAATACAATATCTGACCTTCTCAGACTAATAACCTAAGACTTTCTAGCTTCAGGGGCAGAGCAGATGATTTATAATGAAAATAGCTTTGAATCAAAGTAAGTATTTCTGATTGGCAACTGGAGATCCATTAAGTCATTAACCATGGTTAGTTTCTCCATCCTAATTTTAGCTGCCTCATGGGTTGACAGCTGACTACTGACAACAGTTACTTACAACAGAAAAAAATATCAAAATTGATTTTTGAGGTGAGTAAACAAAGAAAATTTTATAATTTTATATTATTCATCTGAAAGACAAATGAAAAGAATCTATCTCCTAATTGAAAATATTTTTTAAAAGATTTCCAAATTGTGGAACAGAGAAGTATTCTCCTTTATGGCATAAAGAAATAATCTGCCCCTAGTGCCAAATAAATTTGAATTTACCAAAGATATTTGAAATACCAAAGATATTTTCTTTGGTTTTTTGAATAATTGTACCTATTTGCCCTTGCTTACTCTATTTTTGCCTACTTTGTAAGCTTGAGTGTTCTATGACACATTTGCTATAGAAATTATGATGGAATTTTAAGGACCAAGAGTTGTACAGGATTTTGTATTTCTCTCTCATCTTTCAAAATTGTCAGAATTCTCCACACATGGTAGATGCTTCATAAGCACCATGGACTGCCAAAACAACGTAAGTTTTATTAGTTGGGGATATTATCCAAAATAATTGCTATTAAATCAATTCAATTCAACATATATTTATCAGAATCTTCTCCACACCAGGCACATCAGGGATCAAGATACGTGAGGTCCTTGTATTTCCTAGGTGCTTACATTCTAGTTGAGAGAAAGATAATTAGTAAACAAACAAAAAATAATTATTTCCTATTGTGATATGTATCAGGTTGGAAACAAAGTGATGGGAATAAGCAGTGTAGGTTACCAGATACAGTATGAAAGAAAGGCTCGTTTAACCAGGGGATGAAGGTGGGAGTGGGATAAACTGAGACACTGGAGTGATATATACACACTACTGTACATAAGACAGAGCACAGCACCCTACTTGGTACTCTTGCCTGGAGAATGGTATGGACAGAGTGGCCTGATTGCTACAGTCCATGGAGTCGCAAAGAGTTGGACACGGCTGCGTGACTTTCACTTTCACTTTCAATAAGAACCTTGTGTCTAGCACAGGCACACCTACTCAGCGCTGCATGATGGCTTATATGAGAATAGAGCCTGTTAACAAAAACGAGTGGAGATGTGTATGTGTAACTGATTCGCTTTGCTGTACGCCTGAAACTAACACACACTGTAAATCAATTATACCCCAATATAACCGCTTAAAGAAAGACTCCTTGAGAAAAATACTATCTGAACAACCATTTGAATGAAGTAGAATAAGACAAGAAAATATATTGGGGAAGACTGGTCTGATAGGAACAGCGAATGCCAAGGGATGGAATCCCCAGGTTTGAGAAACAGAAAGGTAGCTAATTGCCAGACCATTGTGAACAAGATATATAATTTTTCAAGGATGAGTAAGTTAGGTAAGGATAGAATCACGCAGAACCTTGAGAACAATATTAAGGAGTTCTAGATTTGTTTAATTTGTGACATGAAACCATTGCGTGTGTTTTGAGCAGGGGAATGGCATGATGTGGTTTATATTTAAAATAGATCATCCTAATTTTTGTATGAAAAATAGACAGCAGGGAAAGTAGAATCAAAGAGACCAAATGGTAAACGACTGCAGTACACTAGGCAGGATGAGATGGCTTAGATTAGTCTGGAACTGGGTGAGGGGTGATGAGAAGCAAATCCAAAGTAAATATCTCAAAATTAGCAGTGATAGGGTTTTATAACTGGATTTTCTTACCAGTTGGTATGAGATGGGTTGAGAAGACCAAGTATAACTTCAATCTGAAAAAAAAAAAAAACTGATGAAAAGAAGATTATGATTAAAAAAAGAAGATATTTTTCTCAAAAGTAAGAATTTACCACTGGATTGGAGGGTGGGGGGTGGGGAAACATTGTCAACGTCCACCAGTAGTTTGGTTGTTTGGGAAATAGCATTTAGTTAGTACACATTTTTTGAGCATCTAACTTGTCAGATTAAGTCCTATGTTAGGCCCTTGTAGACAGATGTAAGTGAAGCATAACTTACTTCAGTTCGTATATAATTCATAAGATAGTCCCAAACTGTGATTTCTTTTAGAAGACTGAGATCTTTGGCTTTGGTTTACATAAAAGTCAGAAATAAGAGCAATGCTGCCTCAATCTTCTAACACAACTTCCGTAAGTCTTAGCTGATTACTTGTTTTCTGGACTTTTCCAGTAATAGCAAGTACATAGACAGCTATTCAGCTTTGAATAAAAAGTCCAACATAACATATCTATGGACTGTTCTCTTTATAGTTCATTGATATAAATTACTGGTTTATATACTCTACTGCCTAATCCCCACCCTGGTAAAAGGGAAAGGAAATAATGAAGAGAGAAAGTTATCTATAATCTGTTTCATCCCTTTTTTTGACAATTGTCTATTCAGCATTGGATGGGTGGATGATCTCATATATAATTCTCTATATAGTATGGAGAGCTAGGTAATACCGAAAACAAGAGTAATCTAGTTGCAGAACAAAACTGTGTCACTGAAAAAAATTCCCTAAAATAGGTTTCAATCTTTATTAAAGAAAAGAGGTTGACTCCCAAAAATGTCAATTCACCTCTGAGGTTGCAAAGCAAAACCCTTTGACTAAATCGAATCTAGACGCAAGTTATGCTTAGCTCTCAAAGTGTTTCTTTTTAATAATTTGTAATTTGTTGCTGATGTTTGACAGTCAAAAGAGTTTACATCTTTTCCTTTGAGATAAACTAAGAACAAAACAAAACAAAAATCCGACAATACTTGAGAAAAAAAATCTATATTCCTATAAGACACCTGGCAGGAGCTAATTAAATACCATGCCTTTAAATTTAGCATTTTGCCAAATTCCCAGGTACTGTTTGTTGTCTTCCAATTATTTAGATCAGGAGTGTTTTAAGTTGTCTAAATCGAGGCTGATGCACTCATCTGATTTTGCTTTGCTAACACTCTTCCCCCATGATCTATCCTCTCCATATCAGCATCAATCTGAACAATCTTTCAGAGTGGACATCAGATTATACCATCCCCCTGTATAAATGTCCCAAGTGATTTCATATTGCTCTTAGGATAAAATCTGAACTCACTCAGGCTCCACTGATTTTTAGAGCCAAGAATATTCTATCAATAAATTGAATTCATGTGAATGTAACACTTATTTTTGCTAAATAGTATGCTGTAAACCTAATTTAGAATAGTTGTTGAATAATTTTCTACTAACAAAAAATAGAGCATTTCATATCATGGTCATATAATATTTTGTTGAGTATATTTTAAACAAACTTAGCAACCTGCTTTTATGGGTACTACAAAGGGCATTTTTGTTTTATTTTAAATTACATTGGAGAAATTTCCAAAGTAATTCAAAAAGATACTAATTTTTAATAAAAAGAAGATCTTCATATGGAAGATAGTGAATTTTTGGAATGGAAATGACTAAAAGTAAATTATAACTCATCATTTGTTACTATTGGTGCTGTTAAAATAGTCTCAGATTCTAGCATGACATTTCAAGTATTGGCTGAAATTGCAACCATGTGACTTCCACTAAAGGCAATTAATTGAATTGATATTTCCCAAAATAATTCCTTGGAAATTATCTAGTCTGACATTCTAAGGTCAGAGTTTGAAAGGTTAACATCTATTTTTCTTTATTTTTTTGTCAAAGCGAGAGTTATATTAAAAGGGGGAAAAAAAGTTGTTGTTTTGTTTTTTTTCCTTCAAAGACAGGAGGTAATCATCTGGAGAAAGAGATGGAAGAAATATACTTTTTTTTCTTTTCCCATCCATCTCTTTCATGTACCCATCCAAATCAAAGGAAACAATATTCCCATGAGTAGGTACATGCCAAGAAAGAGAGTAAAGTCAGATTTAGAAGTGACAAGAGTCCTAAGTACTTAATACATTTCAGTTAATCATCTGATGTATAAAAAAGATCTGTGGTTATGATGAACATTTAGTTTATGCATTTCTCTTATCCTAACATTTTATTTTTTAGCCTCACCATCTTAACAACAATTATTATCCCTTTCCCCTGATGTGTCCTCACTCAACGATAACAACTTTTTACTCATCTTTAAATTAGGAACAAATAGCTACCACCTCTCATATAGGATTCAGTCAGTTCAGTTCAGTCACGGAGTCGTGTCTGACTCTTTGCAACCCCATGAACTGCAGCACACCAGGCCTCCCTGTCCATCACCAACTGCCAGAGTCTACCCAAACCCATGTCCGTTCAGCCAGTGATGCCATCCAACCATCTCATCCTCTGTCGTCTCCTTCTCCTCCATATAGGATTGGGCTTCCCCAAAGGCTCAGCAGTAAAGAATCTGCCTGTAATGCAGAAGACACAGGCGACATGGATTCAATCCCTGGATCAGGAAGATCCCCTGGAGGAGAAAATGGCAACCCACTCTAGTGTTCCTGTCTGAAAATCCCATGAACAGAGGAGCCTGGTGGGATGCAGTCCATGGGGTCACAAAGAGTCAGACATGACTGCACACAAAGCACAGTATACAGGATGATTCTGAAGGTCAAATGCAAAGATGCAGACAAAGGAATTTTGTAAACTACCCAGTTAGGAAAAATATTATTACTCTATGTCTCTATCAAATGCTGATTTTTTAAAGATGCTTTGGAATAATAATCAAGTAGCTATTAAAAGCATTGCTTGTCTGATGGTTTCTTATAATTATTTTGATTACTTTCTGAAAAAGTCCAGCTAAGTTATTCTTTAAAATGCAATCAACTGAAAGGCAGAAGAAAAATGTACTTTGGACACTATGTTCCAAAGCAAAGTACCTGTACTCTAAATAAATGCTTTCTTCATCATAAACGTCCTTGGCGGCTATGCATCTACAGCCAATGGCAAAATGCCTGAAATTCTTCTTCACACAATATGTAACTGATAGAAATATGTTCCTTCTTCTTGTTCTTCTTTTTATGCATTCCAATGAAAAAAAGTTATGTAATTTTGCAATATCAAGTATGAAAGGTTGAAGTAAAATGTTAGACTCATGACTTTTCTTTGTAATCTGGGTTGTGTGTGTGTGTACATCCACACACATATAGTCTTTAGGACATACATTTGAGACATAGTATACAGACATAATTTTTCTAAATCTGTGTAGTATTTCTCTAGACTATACATGGTATCTCATATATGTATGAATACTGTAAATATAGAATTATTTTGTGACTCCTGACAGACTTGGGCACAAAGTTCTAGAGAAATTGTGCAAGTAAGGTCCATCTGAGGCCAGGTCTCCTGTAGATGACTTTGCATCTATACCTGTAATTCCAGTTCCTGGTTTTATTTCATTTTCCATCAAAATTCCCCAGCACAAACAAGCCTCAAGCTGTGATAAAGCAAAAGTGGTTGATGCTGAGGATCTAGAATCTTGTCACAGCTCTGCCACTAACTTGCTGTGTGTGGTAGTAAATCACTTTTGAAATATAGTCTTTTTCATATTTGTGATGTCAAGAATGGAAGATTTGAATCTAAAATGTATTCTCTAAATCTATGTATTCTCTAACCTACAATTAGACCTTGAATTTCTCTCTAGTTCTTAATTCAACAATAGTTTACCCTGTTGTACAATTTATTTTCCAATTACCATGTAGCTTTAAGATACCCTGAAGCCCAAAGATTTTTTCTCTATAGTTCATGGGTAGGCTGTAAGATTTCTGTATTTCTCTGAAATGGTATTTCAAATATTTTAAGTGTGCTTTATTTTAGAGGGGAGGATTTACAGATTTCATCAATTTTCATTGGTGTGTACTGGAAAAAAGGTTTAGATTTTATGTATCTAAGCAGCCCAAACATAGAAGTTTAATGGAGGTGGTACTGTTTATAAATGACATCATGAGCATGCACAGAATATTTCATTTTTAATTCAAGCCTATTTGGCATTGTCCTTGGTTCCAGACCACAAGGTCTCCAATGTGAGGTTTCACTATCAATACATTAGGGCTCTTATCTTTTAAAAATTCTTACACAATAACATTTACTATTTTAAGAAATAGTTATTGGGTATCTTATATTAAACATTCTTCTAGATTATAAGGAGTCAATCTGAGGTACAGAAAGGCCAACAGGGTTGGCTGGCAAATATTGAGCAAGGAAATGACTGGTGCATGATGAGGTCAGAGAGTGAGACAGAAGTCAAATTACGAAGAATATGGGGAGAAACCTGGATTTTATTCCATCAGCAGTAGAAAGTCACTGAAAGGTTTTACAGAAAGAGGATTCTCAGATATGACTTATTTTTAAGAGATCACTCTGCCTACTAGGGAGCATTCATTTTATATAAACAAATGTGGAAACAGAGAAAATATTTGGGAAGCAAATATAATAGTTCAGGAGATAGATGCTGTGGCTTCATCTAAATGACTAGAAAAGGAGATGGAGTGACGGTTTATAGGTGTATCAGATCTATTTTTGAAGTAGAATAAATAGAACTTGCTGATTGCTTTAAGATTTGAGCTTAACTAGAATAACAGGGTATTAACAGCATTTTTATTGGCTTATGTGAAAATCCAAGAAGATCACAGATTTAACTCTGAAATTAGAAAAGTCAACTTTTTCAGCAACTTCTGCACAAGGTAGCCAAATTGAAATTTGAGTTCCTCCAACAATTATATCTATATAAAAGAGAACTTGTTCTTATGATTTTATGAAACCCTGAGGATCTCTGAAATTCTTTCAGAGGATCCACAAAGAAAAAAAAAATATTTCCATCATAATACTAAGGATTTATTTGCCTTTTTAACTGTATTGACAACATTTGCACTGATGGTACAAAAGTAATGAAAAATAAAATTAATGATGTCTTATCTCACATCAGAGCTTCCCAGGTGGCACTGGTGGTAAAGAACCCACCTGTCAATGCAGGAGACATAAGAGATGTGGGTCTGATTCTTGGGTCAGGAAGATCCCCTGGATGAGGGCGTTGCAACCCAATTCTTGTCTGGAGAATCCCATGGACAGAGGGTCCTGATGGGCTATAGTCCATAGGGCCGCAAAGAGTCAGACACAACTGAAGCAACTTAGCGCAGCACAGTACCTCAAATCAAGTTAGTGGCACCAAAATGTGTTAGTAGTCATTGTATTATTCACCATAAGATACTCACAATAAAAAGTTGAAAGTTTCATTTAAGAATATATTTAAGGAAATCACCTACAAGAAAGAATGTAAAAATCATAAACACTTGGAGGTTAAATAATATGCTACGAAACAAGAAACTAGAGGTTAAAAAAAAAGTACCTAGAGACAAATGAAAATGAAAACACAACAACTCAAAATCTAAGAAATGTAGAAAAAGCAGTTCTAGGAGGGAAGTTTATAGTGATATAAGCCTATCTAAGGAAAGAAAAAACAATCTGAAATTAACAACCCTAAAGGAAGTAGTGAATGAAAAAAATCCAAAGTTATTTGGAAGCAATAAATTACAAAAATTAGAGCAAAAATAAATAAAACAAAGACTAAAAATAGAAAAATCAACAAAACTTAGAGCAGATTTTTTGAAATGATAAACAACATTGATAAATTTTTAGCTGGACTTATCAAGATAAAAAAAGAAGAGAGCCCAGAAAAAATCAGAAATAAAAAAGAAGGCACAACTGAACATCATGGAAGTACAAAGGATCATAGATTATTACAAACAATTATAGGCCAATAATATGGAAAAACCTAGAAGAAAGGGCTAAATTCCTAGAAATGTACACTCTCCCAAGACTGAACCAGGAAGAAATAGAAGAAAATAAAGATCCACTTATATTTAAAACTCTCAACAAAGTCTATATGGAAGGAATGTACCTCAACATAATAAAGGACATGTATGACAAGCCCACAGATTAAGAACATACTTAACAGTGAAAAGCTGAAAGCATTTTCTCTAAGATAGGGAACAAGACAAGGATGCCCAGTCTCATCAGTTTTATTCAACACAGACTGGAATTCCTAGCCATAGCAATAAGAAAAAATAAATAAGAAGATTTCAAATTTTAAAGGAAGAAGTAAAACTGTCACAGTTTGCAAACGGCATGATTCTTTACACAGAAAATTCTAGACACCACCAAAAATGCCTAGAACCTAATATGGGATGGAGAGGTTCTGGAAATCAGGGAAAACATTTTTTTTTTTTTCTGGAGTTCTAAGATCTACTTTATACTCCTCTTTGTCTGGATGAATTTTGCTCATCTTTTAAGATGGAGGTTAGGTGCCATCTTTCTCAGAAAGTCTTTCTTAATCAGAATTTGTCTCCAGCTAGGATAAAGCACTTCTGTTTTGTGATTCTCCAGTACAGTGTAAATATCACAGAAAATTACAATAATCTGTGGGCTTTTGTATCTTTGTTCCTAGGCTGTTGAGGGTGGAAAATGCCTCAATCAATAGCAAATGCCTAAACTATGGACACACCTGGCACATGAATGTCATTCAACCCATGTCTTACCCTTGGGTTGAAGAAGTGAAGTGATGTCATTCAGTCCTGTCCGGCTCTTTGTGACCCCGTGGACTGTAGCCCACCAGGCTCTTCCATCCATGGGATTCTCCAGGCAAGAATACTGGAGTGGGTTGCCATTTCTTCCTCCAGGGGATCTTCCCGACCCAGGGATCGAACCCGGGTCTCCCGCATCGCAGGCAGACGTTTTAACCTCTGAGCCACCAGGGAAGCCCCAAGACAATCTTAATTCCCCTTCCTCTACTCCTGCTGTGCTTAACTGCAGTTGCCACCTTATAACCTATTACATATTTTATTTATATCTTGTATTTATTATTCATTGTTTAATCCTCATACTACAATGCAAACTTCTCAAAAACATGAACTTCTATTTTGTTTCACAGAACCCAGGTACATAGAATCTCTCAATGAATAACTGTCATTTCAGTGAATGAACTCATTAGAAAATTGTGGAACTATATGAAGGGTAATATCCTGATAAAAAGGAGCTATAATATAAATTCAACAGATATTTACTAAATAAATATAATACTTCATATTAAAATGTAATGACAGTTCTGACCTAAGATATTTAATAAAGATAACTGTGTTCAATTTAAGAAAGCAAACTAGTAGAATAAATATCCACTACAAAAGAGAGCATTTTAAACTATCTCTATTTAAGTGAGAACACCTACACAAATGCTACAAATATTTTTTTAAGACACTGAATGAATAGCTTTGTTAGTTGCTAATATTCATTTAAATATTTTTATTAAACCTCAAACTTAAAAACGTTTTCCTTTAAAACTCTATACCTCTTAACATATAATTTCCCATCTACAGTAACTCTGATCTCCACTTTTTGAACTATTTCTTCTGTTTTCATGGATATAAATCTATTTTGGTGGAATAATTTTGGCCACTTCAAAAAACAACCACCACTTAGTAAAATGACGATATATCACTTAAGTTAGGAATTAGATTTTACCAGTTGTGTGGGTACTCTCTTTTTTTTTCAAATTTTCTCTTATGTGTGGATTTCCTTCACTGTACCCTGCTGATTTCTTTTTTATAGACTGGCCACTCTTCTTTACTCACTCACTCACCTTTGTAAACCTGCATATCTCTGCATATTGTAAATGTCAGTGAGCTTCAAATTTTGTCCTAGCCTCTCTTCTTTCACTATGTACACTTCTACAGAGCAGTTACAGCAATTTCCAACAGCTCAACTATTATTTATGATAGTGATGCTTACAGACTTATATGCCTACAGTTGATCCAGCTTCTTCTTGTGCATATGGTCTTGTATTGAGCACAAAACCCACAAACTTAAGATACCAAAAACAAAGCTCATCTTTCCTTGAAAACACATTCCTTCTCATCTGTTTACTCTATCAGTGAATAACATCAAACATTCAGATACCTAACCCACATTTTTACTCCCTTTGTTCTCATTCTCATTCAACCAAGTGCTAAGCCTTATCAACTCCATCTCCTAAATAAATCTATTTGTTCACACCTCTCCATCCACACCTTCTAGGACACCATTATCTCATGCTTGCTGCCAAGCTGCTAAATCGCTTCTCGTGTCTGACCCTGTGCGATCCCATAGACGGCAGCCCACCAGGCTCCCCCGTCCCTGGGATTCTCCAGGCAAGAACACTGGAGTGGGTTGCCATTTCCTCCTCCAATGCATGAAAGTGAAAAGGGAAAGTGAAGTCTCTCAGTCGTGTCCAACTCTTCGCAACCCCGTGGACTGCAGCCCACCAGGCTCTCCGTTCATGGGATTTTCCAGGCAAGAGTATTGGAGTGGGGTGCCATTGCCTTCTCCAATCTCATGCTTAGATCAGCGATTTTAACCCTCTTTCTGCTTATTCTCGGTCTTCTTTTGCCCTTTTCGAATTTATTCTTCTCACTGAAGCTATGTTGATCATTCTAAAAGGCAAATCTAACAATGTCCTTTTCCTGCTTTTAACACCTAATTATCTTCCCATTACCTTCAAAGTTCAAACTCCTTAGCAGACTTAAAGATTCCTTCCACCACAGACTTCTTCAATTTTAAGTTTTACTACTTCACCCTTTATAATCCAGCCACACTGCAATTTTTAAAAGTATCTGAGAACACGTGCTCAATCTTCTTTCCAGACCTTGAAATCCGTTTGTTAAATTGATACATCTTTTTCTGGAATTATATGTGGGTGTGCAATTCTAACAACATATAGGAAAGAATTTACTGAACTTTTAGTCCAATCTGTATGAAGAGAAAATCCTAACATGAAATGAATACTCATTTTGTTTAAATAATCATACCTCTCACCTTGTCTCGTACAACTGCTCATTCTTTATATCGCTAAAATTATATTTTACTTTATTCTATAATCTATTTAGTTGATTAGATGCTCCCGTGATATACTTCTGTAGCACTTTTTAATTTTTGTGTCATCACTCTAATATTTTTTAAACTGCAGATTCCCTTAACAGACTAAAACCTCAATAATTATGTGCATTATGACTAGTTTCTTTATTGTTCTGTCCTCAGTACTTATAGTGTCTGGCACATGTAGATCTCAAGGTGTTGTTGTTGTTGCTGTTGAAGGACTGAGTGATAAGTTAGAGGGGAACTTTTTCTCTATCTTCTTTGGACCATAGAGGGTTTCTGACAGCATGATAAAAACCAGCCTCTGTATATATCAAATCAATTTCCCCAGTTATATTATAATTAAGAAAATTCCTTCAAACCTGGCAATCCCTTGCCTCAGAATTAATTTTTGGTATTTTGCTTTATCTTCTTCTCTGATTTTTATACATAATTTTAAGGAAAAAGGAAGAGGCTGCCTCAGGGACAGATTATTAGGTGTTATTTAGGTCTGGAAGCCTCCTATCCATTAATTTTTTAGCTTTCTTAGGGGAATTAATACATCTTTCTTTGAGTAAAAATGTACTATCACTTTTGGGGTAATATATAGGAGAGTCTCTAATTGCTTAAAAAGCTCTAGAAAAGAAGCAAACAAACCACACAAAGAAATTACATGTTTATCATTGTAAGGATAAAACTGACATCCTTATAAAGCAGGATCACTGAATAGGAAAAATACAAACATACAGCACAAGTACAATGAAATGAATTTGTGTGAATGAAAATGTGCAGCCCGACAATATTCGATGCCCAAGAAGTCAATATTACTAATCATATTACCAGTTGATAAAACTATTTGGGGAGGGGAGGGTAAGATTCTTCAAAAACCGCAAGACAATCAATTTAATGTTCATTAAGAGAACAGAGGGCTTCCCTGGTGGCTCAGGTGGGAAAGCATCTGTCTGCAATGCTGGAGACCCGGGTTTGATCCCTGGGTTGGGAAGATCCCCTGGAGAAGGAAATGGAAACCCACTCTAGTACTCTTGCTGGAAAATCCGATGGACAGAGGAGCCTGGTGGGCTACAGTCCATGGGGTCACAAAGAGTCGGACACAACTGAGCGACTTTACTTACTTACTTAAGAGAACAGATCATTATTTACCGTTAAGATTTCCTATTAAGATGGGAAAGATGGAAGGCAGGAGGAGAAGGGGACAACAGAAGATGAGATGTTTGGATGGCATCACCAACTCAATGGACATGAGTTTGAGCAAGCACTGGGAACTGGTGTGGACAGGGAAGCCTGGTGTGCTGCAGTCTTTGGGGTTGCAAAGAGCTGGACATGACTGAGTGACTGAACTGAACTGAAGAGAATAGCTACTGTATATGTTGTTATTATTCAGTAACTAAGTCACGTCTGACTCTTTGCGACACTATGAATTATTATAGCCTGCCAGGCTCCTCTGTCCATGGGATTCTCCAGACAAGAATACTGGTATGGGTTTCCATTTCCTCCTCCAGGGAGATACTGTATGTAAATAGATTTTTAAGGGAGACTTTATTTGCTAATAGTCATCAGATGCAGCCTCAGTGAGTCTAACACAAGTTAAAATCCAGGTCTTCTACAATTTTTTGCTTTTATGTAAAAAAGGTTGATTGGCTTCCCTGGTGGTTCAGGGGTAAAGAATCTGCCTGCAATGCAGGAGACCTGGGTTTGATCCCTGGGTAGGGAAGATCCCTTAGAGGAGGGCATGGCAACCCACTCAAGTACCCTTGCCTAGAGAATCCCATGCACAGAAGAGCCTGGCAGGCTGCGGTCCGTAGGGTTTCACAGACTCGAACACGACTGAAGTGACTAAGCAGCAGCAGCAGCAAAAAAAAAAAAAGCCTGATATCTTTAAAGATATAAGGAAAAGTCTTTCAGCTGATCCTAAAGCTCAGGAATTTTTCTCATTACAAAAAAAAATAGAGATGCAAGATGGTCAGACTTTGAAACAAGTCGAAATAGTTCTAGAATAGTTCTAGAAATGTTAATCAAGTCTAGGTATTGGAAGTTTGCATTTGGAAAGTAAATAAGAGAAGAGAAATATAACATCTATCTTAAAGATTCTTCAAGTGAAATTTTTCTTGTTTTTTAAATAATAAAATGATGATTTTAGAAAGATCTGCAAAAGAGAAAACAATTTGACACCTTAATAAGAGGTGTACTTGGATAAAATTGGATGAATGTAGTTATAAGACATGAAGTGGATAAAGAAAGTGAAAAGGTGAAACTTCTAGTTTTTTATTTATCAATAAGTACTAAAGATGCAGTTGCATAGTTGTGTTCAAATCTTTACAGCCCCATGGACTGTAGCCTGTCAGGCTCCTCTGTCCATGGGATTTCCCAGGCCAAAATACTGGAGTTGCCATTTCCTACTCCAGGGGATCTTCCCAACCCAGAGACTGAACCCACATCCCTTGCACCACTTCTACTGCCGGTGGAATCTTTACCACTGCACCACATGGGAAGCCTATAGTTAAATTGCTACTTATTATATATGAAAGCTGTTAAGAGAGTAAATCCTGAGTTCTCATCATGAAGAAGAACTGTGTTTTTCTTTTTAAAAATGTTTAATCTATATGAAATGATGGATGCTTATTAAACTTATTGTGGTAAGCATTTCATATGTATTATGTAAGTCAAGTAACTCTGTTGTACACCTTAAACTTATACAGTGCTGCATGTCAATTATATCTCAATAAAATGGAAAGAAAAAAATAAGAGTTGTATTAGAAGTAGGAAGAACACAGTCTAAATCAAATAAGTATCTTCTAACATATTTCTTTCTACAAAGCCCTCTAGAATGGTTTATAATCACCTGATTATTTTTCAAATTAAAGAAATCACATTTATTGCAAACTATTGTGTAGGATAAGAGCATTTTACTGAGTTTGTGTTTTGTATCAGGCACTGTGCTAAGCTGAGGAAATACATTGATAAGATTAAATAAATATAGTCCATATGCTCATGGAACTTACAGCACAACAGAGAGAATAGACATAAATCAAATAATCATACTGATGGAAGGAATTTTCATATATTGAGGTGAAGAAGTCATTCTGGCTTATATAGCACTTCAACTTTGTTATAACTAGAGCAGCCTGTATTATGGCTGAACATGTATTGCACCACAGTTTTAAATATTGAAGAAAAGTGCATTTAAAAATCAAAATGAAATAACCATGGTTCGGGCATCCAAAATGAAGTCTGTTTGCCATTGTGGATGTGGTCTCAGACAAGTTTCTGCATGACTGATAACTTGAATTCTTGAGCCATGTCAGACTCAGAGACACCACCAACTATTTTCAAAACAGTTATCTGCTAGTAGCTTCCAGTTGCAACCTTATGGTCTCAAGGTCTCACCTTTTACCTAGGCAAACATTTCAGATCCCAACCCATACTTGCTTAACAAGCATCCTTACTTGCCGACTTCAATGATAATCACTGGCAAACAATGTATAATTTTGCAAGTTTTGTCTTTTTAAGCTTCAGCATCTCA
Source organism: Odocoileus virginianus (assembly GCF_023699985.2). Taxonomy (NCBI): domain Eukaryota; kingdom Metazoa; phylum Chordata; class Mammalia; order Artiodactyla; family Cervidae; genus Odocoileus; species Odocoileus virginianus. The sequence goes on from NC_069688.1 coordinate 29,241,628, forward strand.
TAGTCCAATGAAAATAACTCAGATACTTCTTAAATCTGTGTCTCACAGGTTATCATCCTCAGATTGGCTCAAATAAAATTCTTTTCTATTTCAATTATAGATTGGTTTATTGATTATTCCCATCAACAATACAAAAATAAACATATAATTATTTAAACTCAGATAACTGCTAGGAATTAAAATGCTGAACACTGTGAATGCATGTAGTTAGAGAATTGATTTAGTCCAGGAAGGTTAGGATGTGAAGGTGACTTGTAAGTCCCAGTAGCATTCCAGGCAGAGAGGAAAGGCTGTGAGTTGGTAGGGACCATGTTCTTCCAAGAAAGTGAAAGAAGGTCAATGTGTCTAGGGTACAGAAAGAGGTGGGAAAAAGAATATGAGATGGAGAGAGAGGTTGACAGGCACTAGATAATGCAGGTCCCAGGAGTATTCCAGGCAGAAGGGAAAGGCTGTGAGTTGGTAGGGACCATGTTCTTCCAAGAAAGAGAAAGAAGGTCCATGTGTCTAGGTTACAGAAAGAGGTGGCAAAAAGAACATAAGATGGAGAGGCAGAGGTTGACAGCCACTAGATCATGCAGGGCTTTATGGCCATTTAAGGGTTCAGGTCTTTATCTTAACTATAATGGGAAGCCTTGAAGTACTTAAAACTAAGGCAACGCAAGTAACTATAGTATGGACAGAGAAGATAGAAAGTGTAAAATTGTTTCTAAAAATATTAGACTATAAATGCCATTAATTTGTTTCCAATTTTAATTGTATTGTTTATTTCTCAACTATTTTAATGCAGACTAACCCTAGAAAAATTAGACAAAATATGTGGAAGAAGTCCTTCATGCAAACATGTATTGAATAAATATGTTAACAAATACAGATTTGGCACTTTCCTATGACCCTAGGTTCATAAAAAGCACAGACATTCAGGATAAAAGAGTGAATAAAACCAACAGAGTTGTTGTTTTCCTGGAGCTCATGGTATAGAAGAAAAAAAAACCCTGTGTTTTTTTGTACTTTCAAAAACAAATTGAGTCTAAGTGAAGAGGATATTGATAAATAGAAGCGGGTATTTCATACAAGGCTTTCACGCTCTGTAAGGCTACTGTCTACAGGTGCTCATTAGAATACCTGTGTGATAGGCTGCAAAAATGACCCAAATCATACATTCCCACTCTATTCAAGCCCTTTTAAAATTTTTTTGCACCTCTCTCTCACTGTGGGTCAGGTAACTTACCCTGCTCTTTGACAATCGTAAGTCCTATGCAAGCTGAGCTTTGTAACAGGCTTGCTTACTCTTCTGCTTTTGCTTTCATCATGAGGATAGCTCCAGCTATAGACTGTTGGAGGGTGAAAGACACATGGAATGGAACTGAGTCACTGCCCTTGCTCCAGCTTGGTGGTGATTCAGCTCCATGTATCTAGCCAACCCCTAGATATGTGTGTGAACCCAGCGGAGATCAGCAAAGCTGACTACTTGACCACCAACAGACCAAAAGTATGTGAGCAATAAATCCTATGCCATGTGTCACTGAGGTTTTGTGCTTGTTCCTAATATAGCATTAAAGTACTGCAGCATTACTATGGCAATCAATAGCTAGAACATCTAAAGTCAATTTGTATAGAAAGAGAGCTATATACTTCGAAGTCATCCACAGCATCATTTCTAACTTCAGCTATTCATACAGGTGACTTCCTTAAAGATGTGTCTCAGAATCATGGCTGTATGCTCTGCACAAAACTTTCTGAAGACCAGACTTGGATATATAGCCACCTGAGTGAAATCTACATTTGGATGCCAAAGTGGACAGCTCTAACTCAACATGTTCAAATCAGAACTCTGTTTCTCCTCAAAGTCACTCTTCTCTCAGTTTTCTGCATTTTAGTAAATGGCACCATCATTGACCTGTTTACTCAAAACAGGACTCCACTCATCATCATCAACTCCTTTTGTACACATTCTGTAATTAAAACACTAGTAGGTCCTATTGGTTCCATCTTTTAGATATGCAACCCTCTTCTATGCATTCTCTTCTCTCACTTAAATAGCATCCTAACTGGTCTCCCAGCTTCTACTATTGTCTGGATACAGTTAATTATTCTCAACACAAGTAGATCAATTTCATTTAAGTTGTAAATTAGGTTATATTATTTTATAGCTCAAAGCCCTTCATACTCAAAATAAAATTCAACATCCTTCATGTGGCCAATAAGAGACTATAGGGTCTCTTCCTTCAATTCCCATTCATCTTATTGCTACTTCTACATCAGTTACCAAATTTCCCCAGTTAGTTATTAGAAGCTAGGATCCTGGCATTCTGGCATTCTTGCTGTATGTCAAGCTTATACATACCAAGCTTGTTCCCATTTCAGGACATTTACATTTGCAGTTTTCTCTTTTAAGAAAAAATTTCACTCAAGTTTTTGTCTCTCTCATTCACTTACTTCAATCAGGTCTCTGCTCAGAAAGGTGTCCTCAGACTTTAATTAGAGTAACAACCCCGGCCACATACATACATCTCCATTCATTTCAATCCTATTGCATGTCTTCTTTAGCCTTCATACTCCATATTGCAGTAAAAAGTAAGGATCATGTAGTTAAGAATTTTTGTCTTCTTCAGGACTGTAGCTCCCAGGCCTAATTATAATGTGCCTCTCATTATAATTACTCAATAAATAATAGCTAAATGAATGAAAGTGCATATATTATAGAAATTGCCCCAGTAACTGCTACAATCTTCTCCATAATAGGTGCTCATGTTCAGGAAGAATCTCTGTTTTGGTTAATTGTGATGGGATACTCTAATTCTTTTCTACCACAACAGTTAGAACCGATATAGATAACAGATAAAACAAACAATTGGCTCTCATGGCACCCAGGTTAACTGTATCTTCATGTTAGGGGCATTAGAAATTAGAGTATGCCTTTTCAGGGCATGAACCTACATACAATAGGAGTTGCAGATTCAAAGCTGAGGTTCTGCAATGTTTGAAGGTTTCCATGGGAACAACACGAGTCTATGTTCTGTTTAGAAGCTTAAAATATGTGATGGCAAGAAAGCGCTGCTGTAACATACCACGTGAGGATGATTCAAAAGATGAAAGCCTATAAAAATTAATGATCAGAGAAGAATGTAAGCTAGTAAATCAACAACCACATTATTAAAAACAGAGGAAATATAATTGGTCACATATGGTCACACTATAACAAGGCAAGAGTCATTGCATTCTTTAATCCAGTTACACATTTAATGTGTACCTCAAAGGCGGGAGCAAAACTAATATGCCAACAGCCTTGTGGAAATGAAATCCTTCCCTTATTAATACTTTCCATGACATCTAATTAGCTATTAAGAAAATAGCTTAACAATGAAAATGGGTACCTAAAATAAAATCATGTTGATGAATTACCACTATCACAGTTTTTTATAAGTAGAGCAGGCTTTGGAAATAATAGACTTTAGGTTGTAGAGGGTTAGAGGACAAACAATTCAGATGGAATAAAATCAATGTGCATTTGAACTTCAGTCAGTTTCCTCATCTTAAGATTTCAAAAAATAAGGAAAACAAAGTTTAGTCTTTTCACACGTCACTATGTGACTTGAGAAACAAAATTGTAATATATATACCAACAGAAGATCTTTATAAAATTTTAATATTTTCTGTAAATTACCTCAATTTTGAAGACTCCTGGTAAGGCTCAAAGAAGATTCAAAGAACTTTAAAAATGTTTTAATAAATCTTCTATTTGGCCAGAATGTTTGCTGGCCCACAAACATTTTACAACTGTTTCTGATGCTTACCAATATCTTAAAAAAAAAAAAATTGCTGATAGTAAAAAATGAAAAAAATAGATTTTTTTTAAAAAGGTCCTTGAGATTTGACTTGCCAAAAAAAAATAAATTTTTCTATCTCCTTTGGATAAGTAAGTTGATGCTAATTTGTGTGTCTGGGTCAAACAGAGATAGTTGATATTCCCCGAATATTCTAAATCAGTATTCTACAAACTTTTTCTATGAACCTACTTCACCCTTATTTCTGAAGGTTTTTGTTTGTTTGTTTGTTTATTCTAGGCATCATAGTAGACTATAGTAACCACTAACTCCTGAATTTTACAGGCTATACAGTTATTCCTGGATATTATATTTGTTTGTCTTAGATGTGGGTACAAATTCTCAAGGAAGGGACTAGACGGACTAGTGCAGATTTAGTACCAAACTCTGAAATAGCTACTTTGTCCACAGAATGGAGAAGGAAAATTTAAGGAAAAGGATTGACAATAGCTTCAGATTTTATCCAGATTCTGACCAGTTGTTACTTATCTTACTGCCATCTCTACTAGAATTGTCCTTTCATGCAGCTCATGAGGTTTTCACGGCAAGTATCCTGGGGTGGTTTGCCAATCTCTCCTCCAGGGGACCACGTTTTGCCAGAACTCTCCACTTGACCTGTCCATCTTGGGTGGCCACACACAACATGGCTCATGGCTTCATTAATTTACACAAGCCCCTTCGCCACAACAAGCCAGTGGTCTGGGAAGGGCATGAACTGAGGCAAACTTCGGGAGATGGTGAGGGAGAGGGAGGCCTGGCATGCTACAGTCCATGGGGTTGCAAAAAGTTGGACACGACAGAGCAAGTGAACAGCAACACTACTGGAATTACAGCAGTAATATTCTAACCAGTCTCTGCTTTCACAAGTGCCATTCCATAGCTGTTCTCAGCCACTGACTACATTTAAGTTAGATCTAATTACTCCTCTTAAACCCTCCATTGCCTTCCCATCTCACTCTGAATAAAAATCAAATTCCTATTAATGCAGTTTGCTACAAAGTTCAAGAAAATCCCCCCTTTTACTATAGTCACTATCTTTCCCCTTCCCTATTCCATTCCTAGTATCTATCTGATCATCTGACTGTATCTTTTTTTTTCTCTTTTTCTGCTCCAGCCACTCTTCCTCCTGCTTTTTCTCAAATTTGCCAGACACACTCCCACTTTTAAGTGTTTGCATTTGCTGTCCTGTTTATCTGGGATTCTGTTCCCTTACAGAGCCTTAGCGTTGTCTCCCATGATTCATTCAAGTATTTGACTCAATGTCACCTTCACAATGAGACATTCTCTAACCACTGTATTTAAAAATTCAATGACTCAGTGACAGGCAAACTTTTTAGATGGTTCCCCTGATCTCTAACTCCTGTTATTCACAATCTTGTACTATACCTTCCCTTTGAGTGTGGAAGAGACCTGTGACTTGCTTTTTACCTATAGACTATGGAAAAAGGAACAGGATATCACTGACATTTTATGTTAATAATATATGATTCTGTCTTGATAGCTGACTTATTTTAGAATCACAGTTTCCATTATTGACTTTGAAGACACAAACTATCATGAATTCTACAACACACAGTGCAATTAATCTTGCCAATAGCATGAGTGAGCTTGGAAGCAGTTTCTTCCCCATTTGAGTCTCCACATGAGAATGTAGATTTGGGTTGGACACTGAATTGCAATCCTGTGAGACAGAAGCAGAGATATTAATTAAGCCATGCCTGGAATCCTGACTTATCAAAACAATAAGATAATAAATGTTTTAAGCCACTAACTTTTTGGTAGTATGTTACACAGCATAAAAAATGATTACCAACTTTCAAGCATCCTAGAAGCCTCATATTCCCATGTCTTGTTACATTTTTTTCTCTATGTACTTCAGTTTAGTTCAGTTGCTCAGTCATGTCTGACTCTTTGCAACCCAATGGACGTCAGCACACCAGGCCTCCCTGTCCCTCACCAACTCCCGGGGCTTATTCAAACTCATATTCATTGACTTGGTGATGCCATCCAACCATCTCATCCTCTGTCATCCCCTTCTCCTCCTACCTTCATTCTTGTCCAGCATCAGGGTTTTTCAAATGAGTCAGTTCTTTGCATTAGGTGGCCAAAGTACTGGAGTTTCAACTTCAGCATCAATCCTTCCAAAGAATATTCAAGACTGATTTCCTTTAGGATAAACTGGTTGGATCTCCTTGCAGTCCAAAATACTCTCAAGAAATTTCTCCAACACCACAGTTCAAAAGCATTAATTCTTTGGCACTCAGCCTTCTTTATAGTCCAACTCTCATATCCATACCTGACTACTAAAAACCATAGCTTTGACTAGATGAACCTTTGTTGGTAAAGTATTGTCTCTGCTTTTTAATATGCTGTCTAGGTTGGTCATAACTTTTCTTCCAAGGAGCAAGCATCTTTTAATTTCATGGCTGCAATCACCATCTGCAGTGATTTTGGAGCCCCCCAAAATAATATCTCTCACTCTTTCCATTGTTTCCCCATCTATCTGCCATTAAGTGATGGGACCATATGCCATGATCTTAGTTTTCTGAATGTTGAGTTTTAAGCCAACTTTTTCACTCTCCTCTTTTGCTTTTATCAGGAAGCTCTTTAATTCTTCTTCGCTTTCTACCATAAGGGTGGTGTCATCTGTGTATCTGAGGTTATCGATATTTCTCCCAGCAATCTTGATTCCAGTTTGTGCTTCATCCAGCCCAGTATTTTGCATTATGTACTCTGCATGTAAGTTAAATAAGCAGGGTGAAAATATATAATCTTGATGTACTCCTTGCCCGATTTGGAGCGTCTGTTGTTCCATGTCCAGTTCTGACTGTTGCTTCTTGACCTGCATACAGATTTCTCAAGATGGAGGTCAGGTGGTCTGGTATTCCCATCTCTTTCAGAATTTTCCACAGTTTGTTGTGATCCACACAAAGGCTTTGGAGTAGTCAATAAAGCAGAAGTAGATGTTTTCTGGAGTTTTCTTGCTTTTTCAATGATCCAACAGATGTTGGCAATTTGATCTCTGGTTCCTCTGCCTTTTCTAAAACCAGCTTGAACATCTGGAAGTTCATAGTTCACATACTGTTGAAGCCTGACTTGGAGAATTTTGAGCATTACTTTGCTAGCGTGTAAGATGAGTGCAATTGTGGGATAGTTTGAGCATTCTTTGGCCTTGCCTTTTTTGGGGATTGGAATGAAAACTCTATATACTTACCACATTCTTATAGTCTACACATTTCATTTTTATTTTATACCAAATGCATGGCTTGAATGTCCTTTTAGTTTATAATTCTGACATCATGAAAATAACAGCTTGCATCTCTGCTTGAAATAAAATCCATACAAACTATTTTAGGAACTATAAGGAAGACTGTAGTAATAAGAATTGTTATATACATAGACTGGAATAAATGGTACAAATTTATGGAATCTCCTTCCCTAGCGTATTTTGAAATTGGGGATAAGTAGATTTTCATGTCTCTGGGACAATATGATTATAGCTCTATTGGAAGCCATGGCTATTAAAATGTTGCAAAGTTCATTCCATCTCTATGATATTGTGATTAGAGATTGAGTAAAGGAAATGTGGTAGTCTTCTTCACTGAAATGGCAAAACACTTCTGCTTTTGCCCAGAAGGATTTTAAAACCTTTATGTTCTTTGATTATTTGAGCAAAGTTACTAGACCAGTCAGAGATCACTCTGTTTTTATTGTTACCCACAGAAAAGAAAAATATAAAAGAAAAAAATAAGTGTCACATGTAAAGATATTCATAAATATTGATATTTCCATGTTAAGAAGCATCCATAGTTCTGTTTTTCTCCCAATATGCTATTTATCCCATTTATCATTATGGACTGTGTTGCATTATCAGATGAAGCTTTGTTGTTGTTTTTGTTTTTATTTAAATCAAATAAAGGGTCATTAGAAAAGGAATAGAAAGAGCTTGATAGCAAAAATAAAATGTAAATTAAAAAATATTTTATTGGTTTTGCCATAAGTTATTGGTACATACTTATTTATCTTTTGTGATTCAATAAAACATTTATTGAAATAATCCATAGAGCAGTCAGTGTGTTAGTAGAGAGAGACTGAATCATAGTCCTAGAAAGCCTCATGATAAGTGAGGAGGCAGAGTAACAACTGGGTCCCTCCAAGGGACCAGAAGAAATTGCTCTGCCTTTCATTGTGAAGGTTGCTACAGATCCAAATGGATCTAAGTGAGAGACACCATTGCTTCAGTTCTTCATATGTAATCCCTGAGAAACTTTGTATTTTTACAATGGTTTGGAAAGGTTAAAGTATTGAGGAATGAGGGACAAACTTGTTTTACCTCCAGATTGAAAACATATTTTGAAGCAGCTCCCTAATAACAATGTTGAATGTTGCAATACACTGAGATGCTATATGGGTGATATGTCCTAGACTTTTTGTACTGGTTAGAACAATAATTTTTTTCTCTAGTTTAAAATAAATTTATTTTTTCTCTACAGTAAATCAGCCTGAAACATCCAGCCATGTATAAGCATATCAAGCTGTTTCCTAAAAGTAAATAAATGTATTGATGTCATCAGGGGAAATATCTTTGAATTAATTCAAAAAGTCTCTAAAGATATTAATCACAAACCATTGAAATGCACTTGATGAATTTCACATGAGAAATTAGCAGCACCTTAGAAGCAATTTCATATACACAAATATCTTCCACAAGTTCCCTTTCTAATTTGGAAAAGGTTAAGTATTTAGTATTGTTTGTACACCCCAGTAGCTACAAAATTCAATTTATTCCAAATGCTCTGTGAGTTTCTACCTGAAAGCATTCATTTAACAGCACTTATTTTTAAAATACTGAACACATGCTGAGTTTCAAAACTATGCAAACTTTCTAGGATTAGAAAAAGCAGACTTGTTTCTAAAAATTAAGAAATCTAAAAGGAGGCTGCTACAGACTGAATGCTTCTGTCCCTCCACATTCCATGTTGAAAATATGCAGTGTGATTAAGTCCTCAGAGGTAGGTTCTTTGGGAGGTGATTAGGTTGTGAGAGCAGAGCCCTCATGAATGGACTTGTTCTTCTTACAAAGGAGGCCCCGGAGAGTTCTCCCATCCCTTCTGCCACTTGCACAGCTAGAAGACAGCTGTCTGTGAACCAGATTCTTCATAGACATTGAATCTGCCAAAACCTTGACATTGGGCTTTCGGTCTCCAGAACCATGAGAAATAACTTTGTTGTTCATAAGCCACCCGTCTAAGGTATTTTGTTATAGGAATCTGAATGGATAGAGACAGACAGGTTTTCATGGACTGAAGTAATTATACAGATAAGTTTAGGGTATTTTGAGCACTTAAAGAAGAAGCCTTTAGACCAGAGTAAACATATATCTTAACTGCTGGATACAAACCCAACATATTTTTTAATAACTACCTTTTCTTTCTCAAAAGTGTCCGAGTTTGGATAATAACTTACAAGATCACATACCTAAAATAAAAAGGAGAAAGTTTTTTGGGGCACAGGAAGGATTTAAAGAAGGCTACCCTGAATCATTCACATTTAAGAAATGCAAATATCTTAATAAGGTGGAGTGTTGAAATGTGATTTGGGTCACAGGCTCCTCTGAGACAAGAAACAACAGAATTATGCGGAAGATAGATGATGAATACTGTTATATACCTTACTAAGATGTTTGGCCTTTTGAAAGAAAACAATCTTGAATTTAATGAAAGTTTTTGAAAGCAAAAACTTCCAAAGACCAGATTTACATTTTTTTTTAAACCACTGTGACAGCAATGTGACTGTCGGTATAACGCAACAACCTAAATGGGAGGAGAATTTGAAAGAGAGTGGGTACATGTATATGTATAGCTGAATCACTTTGCTGCCCACCTGAAACTATCACTTTGAGTTATTCATATGTTCCAAGTATTGAATCTATCATCATATAATACCAAAAAATTTATATTCAGCAATATCAGAACCGATCTCATCATAAAATCTTTCATTATCTTGGGACTGACAGGTTCATAGGGCACATCTACATTTATCAAAATTTCAATTTTTCACAATAAATTTCAAACTTTATTATTATCAGAAAAATAATTGCACGCAAATCTCTTTAGTCATGTCTGACTGTGACCCTATGGACTGTAACCCACAAGGATCCTCTGTCCATGTGGTTCTTCAAGCAAGAGTACTGGAGTGGTTTGCCATTTCCTCCTCAAGGGGATCTTATGACCCAGGGACAAACCCGTGTCTCTTATGTCTCCTGCATAGACAGGTGGGTCCTTTACCACTAGCACCACCAAATTAAAAAATTAAAATGCACTGTGACAGCAATACAGAGCATGAACCACAGACTAAACACATGGACGTCCACTAAGAGTCTGTTTCAATAGTTCAATCAAGAAATAAGTCTCTTCACGTGCACCCCAATGTTCATCGCAGCACTGTTTATCATAGCCAGGACATGGAAGCAACCTGGATGCCCATCAGCAGATGAATGGATAAGGAAGCTGTGGTACATATACACCATGGAATATTACTCAGCCATTAAAAAGAATTCATTTGAATCAGTTCTAATGAGATGGATGAAACTGGAGCCCATTATACAGAGTGAAGTAAGCCAGAAAGATAAAGACCATTACAGTATACTAACACATATATATGGAATTTAGAAAGATGGTAATGATAACCCTATATGCAAAACAGAAAAAGAGACACAGATGTATAGAACAGACTTTTGGACTCTGTGGGAGAAGGCGAGGGTGCGATGTTTCAAGAGAACAGCATCGAAACATGTACATTATCTAGGGTGAAACAGATCACCAGCCCAGGTTGGATGCATGAGACAAGTGCTCGGACCTGGTGTACTGGGAAGACCCAGAGGGATCAGGCGGAGAGGGAGGTGGGAGGGGGGATGGGGATGGGAAATACATGTAAAACCATGGCTGATTCTTGTCAATGTATGACAAAAACCACTACAATATTGTAAAGTAATTAGCCTCCAACTAATAAAAAAAAAAAAAAAGAAAGAAGTCTCTTATCTATGGAAGTGATAGTGGGAAATAGAAGCTGAGGTATAAAAATATGAAATTCTGTAGTACTTGGTGATTGATTGGATATAGTGAGGTAAATGATCAGGAAGAGTAGGAACTATCTCCCTGGTACCTTGCTAAGTCACTGGGTAAATGTTTACTCTGTCAGGGACACAGGAAGAAGATCAGTTGTATTTACTACTTAGAGGTGGGACGTTGTGATGGGGGTGGGAAAAAATAATGAGATGATTATGGGGTATATGCTTTTTTAAGCAGCCTTACAGAACAGAGCTTAAGAGAATGGACTTTGAACTAGATTGCAATTTCCCTGTAGAAAAAAGGCCATATGCCCGGTATAGCCAACTCAATATTGAAAGAGAAGAGCAAAGTTGGAGGACTGATGCTACTTGACTTTGACTTATTATAAAGCTACAGTAACCATGACAATGTAATTAGTGAAAGAACAGACCAATAGATCAATTGAAAAGACCAAACTACACCCATAGAAACATAATGCAAAGGTGGTACAATGGAACAAAGACATTCTTTTCAACAAATGATGCTGGAACAAATGGACATCCACATGTAAAAAAAAAAAAAAAAAGTGAATCTAGACATGGACATGACATGCTTTACAAAAATTAATTCAAAAAATACCATAGATCTAAATGTAAAAAGCAAAATAATAAATATCCTGGCAAATAGCATAGGAGAAAATATAGATGATCTTTGGTATGGCTTTTTAGATACAACACCAAAGGCACATGGAGAAGGAAATGACAACCCACTCCAGTATTCTTGCCTAGAAAAGTCCAGGGACAGAGGAGCCTGGCAGGCTATAGTCCATGGTGTTGCAAAGAGTTGAACACAGCTTAGCAACCAGACAGCAACAACAACAATCAAAGTCACAATCAATTAAAGAAGTACTTGATATGCTGGACTTAATTAAAATTAAAAACTTCTGCCCTTTAACAGACAACAGCTAAAGATGTTCTGAAATCCAGAAAAGCTCAGCATAAACCACAAAATGACAAGCTATCATCTTTCTGGATTGCGTGTACCTACTGGAGAATAAATGAATGTGTACATTCTACATGATGCCCATGTACATCACTCCAGGTTTCTCAACTCTCCATGAAATCATACCATGTTGTTCAATACTTCCTCATATCTATTGAATTTTAAGACCTTTCCCTAACTCTAGAGTTACCTTACAATTCATAGCTCTTTACCTTATACCTCAAAGTTTGTTAGTCATTCAGCTGTGTCCAACTCTTTGAGACCCCATGGACTGGAGACCCCAGGCTCCTTTGTCCATGGGATTTTCCAGGCAAGAATACTGGAGTGGGTAGCCATTCCCTTCTCCAGGGGAGGTTTTCAATCCAGGGATCCAACCCAGGTCTCCCTCACTGCAGACAGATTCATGACTTCCATATATTTCTCGTATCTTCTCTGCCATGCAAATCTGGATAACATATTCTATCCACAGGAAGTACTAGTGGAAACAGCAGGGTATGCAATATGGACTATCTTGGGTTCTTTAAATTAAGTATGTGGTTTGTTGAAAAAGCTATACTTCTGACAATTAAGCATGAGTGCCCACTTCCCATATTCATGCTAGAATTCCAGATTTATGTAAGAATCTTCCAGTCTCAAATCAAACTGGCTTTCAGATAAGCATTGGGTCTAGTCCAGATGCCCCAAAAGAGAGATATATTGGGGGTAAGAGGTGATATTGGATCTCCACAAACGAAATATGTTAAAGAGGAAATAATATTGCTGAAGCCATGGTCTTTGCAAACATATGAGGTACCTCCCTAGGAAGTCTGTACAATAGAACCTGAGTCCCATTTTAAAAGATAGCATTAGAAACCAGTATGAATGGAAATTCATGGACCCAAGTCATAACAATTTGACTTAAAACAATAATCAATTGAAGTGGGCTGAAAATGCTATAAAATAATTTTTAAAACATAATTTAACAATGATATCTATAAATGAAAAAGCCATAAAATTTTATATTTTAGCATGTGGAGCAGATATTAAAACACTTTTGTTTATAAATTGATAACTAGAGGGGAAAAAGTAAGCATTTATCTTCCATTCATGTGAAACTCTGAGGTAACAAATAGTTCCAGTTAATCAGAAAAGCTGTAAGAAAGAAAGGAAGAAAAAAAGGGAAGGGAAGGAGGGAAGAAAAAAGGAAGGGAAGGAAGAAAGAGGGGTAAGGGGGGGGGAGTAAATATAATAACAGAAAGAATGATAGAAAAACAAGACCATCATTCTCTAACATCCAAAGGAATAGATTTACCTAAGAATTACCAACTGGTATTAAAAAAAATCAGGTGGAAGGATAAATTGGGAGTTTGGGATTGATATGTACACACTGCTATATTTAAAACAGATAATCAAGAAGGATCTACTGTAAATAAAAACATAAAATCAGGGGCTATGGTTGAAATGGAGTCAGATATTTGTTCAAATCGACTACAGCTACCCCATGAATTACTTTCCACACTCAAGGGAAAAACCATAACTATGAAATGGAGGGATTAGACTGTCATCACCCTTATTCTGGGTCAACCAATTCACCAGAGCAGTGAATAAGTGATAGTGGCTCAGTTTGCTCAGGTCCAACTGTTTGCAACCCCATGGACTATAGCTTGCCAGTCTCCTCTGTCCACGGAAGTCTCCAGGCAAGGATACTGGAGTCTGTTGCCATTTCTTTCTCCAGGGGATTTTCCCAACTCAGGGATCAAATATGGGTCTCCTGCACTGCAGGCAGATTCTTTACCATCTGAACCACCAATGAAGCTTACTATTAAGAGACTTTTCTCAGTAAAAAGACAGGTCAACTTAAAGAGTATCAGCAGATACATGTTTGACTTTATGAGGTGTCTCCTGATATGGTATAATACACAATGCACAACATTACTAGTCTTCTAGCTGAAGTCGAGTTTGTATCTATCATGTCTTCAGGCTTAAGTCTACATTTTTCAACCCATAGGAAATACAGGGATAGAAGAATTAACATGAAGGGGTAGAAGAAAAAATTACAGGGATAGAAGATAGCTAAACATGAGTGTGACAAAGCTCAACGTGAAATGCTGTTCAGTATCTTCTAGCCTCATGTGGTGGCTATCTACATTGCAACTTAAATTAAATTTAAGTCTAAAAATAAATTACAAATTCAATTGCTCAGTCGTTCTAGCCACATTTGGCTCTAGAGCCACAAGTGGTAAGTGTCTATCTTATTGTCTAGCAGGAATATGGAACATTTCCATCAAGGCAGAAAATTCTGTAGGACAGTTCTGAAAAAGACAAACCCATAAGTTAAGATTTTCCATGACTACATCTATCCAACATACCAGTGCCCTGGGAAAAAAGATATACTTTACTAGAATATAAAACCTCAAGGGACATATGAGAAGCAGACTGCATCTGGTTTGAGCAGCTTAAAAAACATTTTGGGAGGGCGGAGCCAAGATGGCGGAGGAATAGGACGGGGAGACCACTTTCTCCCCTACCAATTCATCGAAAGAACAATTGAACGCTGAGCAAATTTCACAAAACAACTTCTGATCGCTAGCAGAGGACATCAGGCGCCCAGAAAAGCAGCCCACTGTCTTCGAAGGGAGGTAGGACAAAATATAAAAGATAAAAAGAGAGACAAAAGAGCTAGGGATGGAGACCCGTCCCGGGAAGGGAGTCTTAATAGAGGAAGTTTCCAATCACCAGGAAACCCTCGCACTGGCGGGTCTGGGGGAAGTTTTCGAATCTCGGAGGGCAACTTAACTGGGAGGAAAAATTAAATAAGGCCCACAGATTACGTGCCTAAAAGCAACTCCCAGCAGAAAAGTACCCCAGACGCCTGCACCCGCCACCAACAAGGGGGGGGGCAGAACGGAGAGGAGTGGGCGGCATTGCTTAGGGTAAGGACCGGGCCTGAAGGCACTGAGAGCAATCGGAGGGAGCTCTTTTAAAGTGTTGGATAGCAAGGGACAAAATTAACCGGCCCAAACACACTGCCAGCGGTTCGCAAAACAAAGGGACTGAGAAACTTCAGAGAAGAGCCGGCCCAACCCCGCTGGAGGTAGGAGGCAGGGGGGAGGGGAAAGGGGCAAACTCAGCCCCAGAGAAGCCACCCCCTCCCACACTGCAAACAGGCCCCCGGTTCCTATCTAAAGACTTCCTGAGACCCGACTGGCGGCGCTCGCTGGGGCTGCGGAGGGAAAAGGCGCGCCATACCTGGGGAGAGTGCGCCCAAGCCTCTGGCTGCCTGGGCCGCTCGCCGCGGAGGGAAAAGGCGCGCCGCATCTGGGGAGAGTGCGCCCAAGCCTCTGGCTGCCTGAGCCGCTCACCACGAAGGGAAAAGGCGCGCTGCACCCGGGGAGAGTACGCCTAAGCCCCTGGCTGCCTGAACCTCTCAGGCCGGGTAAGGCACAAAACGCAGGCGCAACCGAATCCGCGCTTTTGTGGAGTACTCGAAAACTGGAACCGCACTCAACGCAGGGCCCGCTCCATATAGAGCAGCCGGGAGCCTGAGCAGTGTAGACGGCGAAAGCACAGACACCCGTGAGCGGGGCAAACCCAGTGTGGCCAGAACACGGTGAGCGCTATCCACACAGAGCGGTGTCTGTCTGCAGCGCCCCGCCCTCCCCGTAGCAGGACTGAACTAGCGAAACTAAATAAGAGATCACCTCTGCCCGCCTGTGTCAGGGCGGAAATTAGACACCGAAGAGACGGCAAACAGAAGCCAAATAAACAAAGGGAACCGCTTCAGAAAGGACCGGTGCAACAGATTAAAATCCCTGAAGGTAACACCGACTACACCGGAAGGGGCCTATAGATACCGAGAAGTAAGCTGGAAAGAGGCACTATCTGAAATTGGACTGAACCTACACTGACCGCAACAGCTCCAGAGAAATTCCTAGATATATATATATACTTTTCTTTAATTAAAAAAAACTTTTTTTCTTTCCTTTTTAAAAAATTTTTTTATTTTTTTTTATTTTTTCTCTTTTATTTTCTTTTAAAATTCCCTATTACTCCCCCACTACTCCTCAACTTTCATTTTCATATATTTTTACGATTTTTTTAATTAGGGGGAAAAATTTTTTTTTCTTTTTCTTGTTTTTCTCTCCTATTTCCTTTTAAAGTCCTCTAATACTCCTCTATTATTCTGTAATTTTCATTTTCATTTCACTATAACCTTGCCAAAAAAAACAAGAGAGAGAGAAAGAAGCCCTATTTTTAAACTGAACTTCATATATATTTCTAAATTTTTTGTGTGTTTTTGTTTTTGTTTATAAATATTTCAAAGAGTCTAACCTGTATGCCAGATTTTTAATCTTTGTTTTTCAGTATGTGATATAAATTTTGGATATTTAAGAATCCAATATTCAGTTCCCATTTCTATTCAGGAGTGTGTTGATTACTGTCTCCCACTTTTGACTCTGTTTCCTACCTCAGAACACCTCTATTTCCTCCTTTCCCCTTCTCTTCCCAATCCAATTCTGTGAATCTTTGTGGGTGTCTGGGCTACGGAGAACACTTTGGGAACAGATAACTGCATAGATCTGTCTCTCTCCTCTTGAGTCTCCCCTTTTTCTCCTCCTGCTCACCTTTATCCCCTTCCTCCCTCTCCTATTCTTCATGTAACTCTGTGAACCTCTCTGGTTGTCCCTCACGGTGGAGAATTTTTTCACCATTAACCTAGAAGTTTTATTATCAGTGCTGTATAGTTGGAGAAGTCTTGAGACTACTGGAAGAATAAAACTGAAATCCAGAGGCAGGAGACTTAAGCCCAAAACCTGAGAACACCAGAAAACTCCTGACTACACGGAATATTAAGGAATAAGAGACCAGCCAAGAGCCTCCATACGTACACCAAAACCAACCACCACCCAAGAGCCAATAAGCTTCAGAACAAGACATACCATGCAAATTCTTTAGCAACGCAGGAACATAGACCTGAGTGTCAACATACAGGCTGTCCAAAGTCACACCTAACACATAGACCCATCGCAAAACTCATTACTGGACACTCCATTGCACTCCAGAGAGAAGAAATCCATTTCCACACACCAGAACACTGACACAAGCTTCCCTAACCAGAAAACCTTGACAAACCAATCGTCCAACCCCACCCATGAGGTAAAACTTCCACAATAAAAAGGAACCACAGACCACCAGAATACAGAAATCCCACTCCAGACACAGCAATCTAAACAAGATGAAAAAGGCAGAGAAATACCCAACAGGTAAAGGAACATGAAAAATGCCCACCAAGTCAAACAAAAGAGGAGGAGATAGGGAATCTACCTGAAAAAGAATTTAGAATAATGATAATAAAAATGATCCAAAATCTTGAAAACAAAATGGAGTTACAAATAAATAGCCTGGAGACAAAGATTGAGAAGATGCAAGAAATGTTTAACAAGGACTTAGAAGAAATAAAAAAGAGTCAATTAAAAATGAATAATGCAATAAATGAGATCAAAAACACTCTGGAGGGAACCATGAGTAGAATAATGGAGACAGAAGAAAGGATAAGTGAGGCAGAAGATAAAATGGTGGAAATAAATGAAGCAGAGAGGAAAAAAGAAAAAAGAATCAAAAGAAATGAGGACAACCTCAGGGACCTCTGGGACAATGTGAAACGCCCCAACATTCAAATCATAGGAGTCCCAGAAGAAGAAGACAAAAAGAAAGGCCATGAGAAGTTACTCGAGGAGATAATAGCTGAAAACTTCCCTAAAATGGGGAAGGAAATAGCCACCCAAGTCCAAGAAACCCAGAGAGTCCCAAACAGGATAAACCCAAGACGAAACACCCCAAGATACATATTAATCAAATTAACAAAGATGAAACACAAAGAACAAATATTAAAAGCAGCAAGGGAGAAACAACAAATAACACACAAAGGGATTCCCATAAGGATAACAGCTGATCTATCAATAGAAACCCTTCAGGCCAGAAGGGAATGGCAGGACATACTTAAAGTAATGAAAGAGAATAACCTACAACCTAGATTACTCTACCCAGCAAGGATCTCATTCAGATATGAAGGAGAACTCAAAAGCTTTACAGACAAGCAAAAGCTGAGAGAATTCAGCACCACCAAACCAGCTCTTCAACAAATGCTAAAGGATCTTCTTTAGACAGGAAACACAGAAAGGTGGTATAAACGTGAACCCCAAACAACAAAATAAATGGCAACGGGACCATACCTATCAATCATTACCTTAAATGTAAATGGGTTGAATGGCCCAAGCAAAAGACAAAGGCTGGCTGAATGGATACAAAAGCAAGACCCCTATATATGCTGTCTACAAGAGACCCACCTCAAAACAAGGGACACATACAGACTAAAAGTGAAGGGCTAGAAAAAAATATTTCATGCAAACGGAGACCAAAAGAAAGCAGGAGTCGCAATACTCATATCAGATAAAATAGACTTTCAAATAAAGGGTGTGAAAAGAGACAAAGATAGACACTACATAATGATCAAAGGATCAATCCAAGAAGAAGATATAACAATTATAAATATATATGCACCCAACATAGGAGCACCGCAATATGTAAGGCAAACGCTAACGAGTATGAAAGAGGAAATTAATAGTGACACAATAATAGTGGAAGACTTTAATACCCCACTCATAACTATGGATAGATCAACTAAACAGAAAATGAACAAGGAAACACAAACTTTAAAGGACACAATGGACCAGCTAGACCTAATTGACATCTATAGGACGTTTCACCCCAAAACAATCAACTTCACCTTTTTCTCAAGTGCACAGGGCACCTTCTCCAGAATAGATCACATCCTGGGCCATAAATCTAGTCTTGGTAAATTCAAAAAAATGGAAATCATTCCAGTCATCTTTTCTGACCGCAGTGCAGTAAGATTAGATCTCAATTACAGGAAAAAAATTATTAAAAATTCAAACATATGGAGGCTAAACAACACGCTTCTGAATAACCAACAAATCATAGAAGAAATCAAAAAAAGAAATCAAAATATGCATAGAAATGAATGAAAATGAAAACACAACAACCCAAAACCTATAGGACACTGTAAAAGCAGTGCTAAGGGGAAGATTCATAGCATTACAGGCCTACCTCAAGAAACAAGAAAAAAGTCAAATAAATAAGCTAACTCTACACCTAAAGCAACTAGAGAAGGAAGAAATGAAGAACCCCAGGGTTAGTAGAAGAAAAGAAATCTTAAAAATTAGGGCAGAAATAAATGCAAAAGAAACTAAAGAGACCATAGCAAAAATCAGCAAAGCTAAAAGCTGGTTTTTTGAAAAAAATAAACAAAACTGACAAACCATTAGCAAGACTCATTAAGAAACAAAGGGAGAAGAACCAAATTAACAAAATTAGAAACGAAAATGGAGAGATCATAACAGATAACACTGAAATACAAAGGATCATAAGAGACTACTACCAGCAGCTCTATGCCAATAAAATGGACAACTTGGAAGAAATGGACAAGTTCTTAGAGAAGTATAACTTTCCAAAACTGAACCAGGAAGAAATAGAAGATCTTAACAAACCCATCACAAGCAAGGAAATCAAAACTGTAATCAGAAATCTTCCAGCAAACAAAAACCCAGGACCAAATGGCTGCACAGCTGAATTCTACCAAAAATTTAGAGAAGAGCTAACACCTATCTTACTCAAACTCTTCCAGAAAATTGCAGAAGAAGGTAAACTTCCAAACTCATTCTATGAGGCCACCATCACCCTCATTCCAAAACCAGACAAAGATGCCACAAAAAAAGAAAACTACAAGCCGATATCACTGATGAACATAGATGCAAAAATCCTTAACAAAATTCCAGCAAAGAGAATCCAACAACATATTAAAAAATCATATACCATGACCAAGTGGGCTTTATCCCAGGAATGCAAGGATTCTTTAATATCCGCAAATCAATCAATGTAATACACCATATTAACAAATTGAAAGATAAAAACCATATGATTATCTCAATAGATGCAGAAAAAGCCTTTGGCAAAATTCAACATCCATTTATGATTAAAACTCTCCAGAAAGCAGGAATAGAAGGAACATACCTCAACATAATAAAAGCTATATATGACAAACCCACGGCAAGCATCACCCTCAATGGTGAAAAATTGAAAGCATTTCCCCTGAAATCAGGAACAAGACAAGGGTGCCCACTCTCACCACTCCTATTCAACATAGTTTTGGAAGTGTTGGCCACAGCAATCAGGGCAGAAGAAGAAGTAAAAGGAATCCAAATAGGAAAAGAAGAAGTGAAACTCTCGCTGTTTGCAGATGACATGATCCTCTACATAGAAAACCCTAAAGACTCTACCAGAAAATTACTAGAGCTAATCAACGAATACAGTAAAGTTGCAGGATATAAAATTAACACACAGAAATCTCTTGCATTCGTATACACTAACAATGAGAAAACAGAAGGAGAAATTAAGGAAAGGATACCATTCACCATTGCAACAAAAAGAATAAAAGACTTAGGAGTATATCTACCTAAAGAAACAAAAGACCTATACATAGAAAACTATAAAACACTGATGAAAGAAATCAAAGAGGACACAAACAGATGGAGAAATATACCGTGTTCATGGATTGAAAGAATCAATATTGTCAAAATGGCTATTCTACCCAAAGCAATCTATAGATTCAATGCAATCCCTATCAAACTACCAATGGTATTTTTCACAGAACTAGAACAAATAATTTCACAATTTGTATGGAAATACAAAAAACCTCGAATAGCCAAAGTAACCTTGAGAAAGAAGAATGGAACTGGAGAAATCAACCTGCCTGACTTCAGACTCTACTACAAAGCCACAGTCATCAAGACAGTATGGTACTGGCACAAAGACAAAAATATAGATCAATGGAACAGAATAGAAAGCCCAGAGATAAATCCACGAACCTATGGTCACCTTATCTTCGACAAAGGAGGCAAGGATATACAATGGAAAAAAGACAACCTCTTTAACAAGTGATGCTGGGAAAACTGGTCAACCACCTGTAAAAGAATGAAACTAGAACACTTTCTAACACCATACACAAAAATAAACTCAAAATGGATTAAAGATCTAAATGTAAGACCAGAAACTATAAAACTCCTAGAGGAGAACATAGGCAAAACACTCTCCGACATAAATCACAGCAGGATCCTCTATGACCCACATCCCAGAATTTTAGAAACAAAAGCAAAAATAAACAAATGGGACCTAATGAAACTTAAAAGCTTTTGCACAACAAAGGAAACTATAAGCAAGGTGAAAAGACAGCCCTCAGATTGGGAGAAAATAATAGCAAATGAAGCAACAGACAAAGGATTAATCTCAAAAATATACAAGCAACTCCTCCAGCGCAATTCCAGAAAAATGAATGACCCAATCAAAAAATGGGCCAAAGAACTAAACAGACATTTCTCCAAGGAAGAAATGCAGATGGCCAAAAAACACATGAAAAGATGCTCAACATCACTCATTATCAGAGAAATGCAAATCAAAACCACAATGAGGTACCATTACACGCCAGTCAGGATGGCTGCTATCCAAAAGTCTACAAGCAATAAATGCTGGAGAGGGTGTGGAGAAAAGGGAACCCTCTTACACTGTTGGTGGGAATGCAAACTAGTACAGCCACTATGGAAAACAGTGTGGAGATTTCTTAAAAAACTGGAAATAGAACTGCCATATGACCCAGCAATCCCACTTCTGGGCATACACACCGAGGAAACCAGATCTGAAAGGACATGTGCACCCCAATGTTCATCGCAGCACTGTTTATAATAGCCAGGACATGGAAGCAACCTAGATGCCCATCAGCAGAGGAATGGATGAGGAAGCTGTGGTACATATACACCATGGAATATTACTCAGCCATTAAAAAGAATTCATTTGAATCAGTTCTAATGAGATGGATGAAACTGGAGCCCATTATACAGAGTGAAGTAAGCCAGAAAGATAAAGACCATTACAGTATACTAACACATATATATGGAATTTAGAAAGATGGTAATGATAACCCTATATGCAAAGCAGAAAAAGAGACTCAGATGTATAGAACAGTCTTTTGGACTCTGTGGGAGAAGGCAAGGGTGGGATGTTTCAAGAGAACAGCATCAAAACTTGTATATTATCTATGGTGAAACAGATCACCAGCCCAGGTTGGATGCATGAGACAAGTGCTCGGGCCTGATGCACTTGGAAGACCCAGAGGGATCGGGTGGAGAGGGAAGTGGGAGGGGGGACCAGGATGGGGAATACATGTAAATCCATGGCTAATTCATTTCAATGTATGACAAAAACCACTGCAATGTTGTAAAGTAATTAGCCTCCAACTAATAAAAATATATGAAAAAAATTAAAAAGTAAAAAAAAAACATTTTGGAGCTATCCAGAGAAATTTGAGTATGGACTAGGTATTAGAAAAGTGAAAAATTAATCATATTGAAAGGTAAATAAAATGTTACTAGTGGTTATTTCAGGTTTGTGAGAGTATAGTGTTTTTTTGCTGTTGTTTATGTCTATTTTCTAAGTTTGTACAATGCACATATGACTTTTGAGATAACAAAGGTTATTTTAATGTTCTTAAAGATGACATTGCTTACTGCCAAGAAGAAATTTCAAAGGCTCTTCTTGACCTAGATTTACCCTTGCTTACATCCCTTGTGGTAAAGGAGAGGAACCCTCTGGGAATGTTCCAGGCAATCAAAGTCCATGGAAATAGGAGGATGCAAAAAAATTAGAATTTAGCAATAAAATGAAGAGCTTTCAAAGTGGATATTAGAAAACAAAGCATTATGGGCAGTTACCAAAACAAGCAAAGACTAAAAGCACATAGTCAAAATTGAGCAAACAGAAATGACTGTCATTAAGGTAGTTCTAGAAAAATATTGAGAACATATGTTTTCCACTTTGTTATTCCTTTTGCTAGGATATTATTAACCACATTGAGTCATGTCCAATTCAGTGTTCTAGCCTTTAGATCTTCCTTTTCTTTTAGTTTTGACCTTGACCTCTGAATTTTTCTAAACCCAATTATGTTTTCTAGTGAGAAATTTGTTCGCTGATAAGCTTCTGCTCTTTTCCTTGTTCTAAATAATCTGATATTCAAGGGATTTTGTCCAGGAAATCTGTCCAAACACTTGCCTTCTTTTTTGCAGTTGCTGCAACCTCTGTTTTCTTAATTGTTCTACCTGCCTCAGATATGCACATTCAACATGAGTTCTTGTCAAGTCATTTTAGGCAAGCCAGACCCATCAACTCATTCCTGAGATACTGTCCTTTGAACTCTGTCAATTATGATCAGTTGCAGTGTGGCACACACCTTCAACCGCTAGCTCAAAATCCATTATTTATTTCTTCCTCACTATGATAACTTTACCATATCCTTTCAAAAGAAGATCAGGCTCATATAAAATACTTCCTCAGACTCCAGTGCGTTTTGCAGGGTCCATGTGATCCAGTTTGGTACAAAGCAAGGTAAGCAGCAGTGTTGAGTTAGATTTCCAGAACAGCGTTTTCAAAGACATGCTCTTTAATCTTTTCCCCTTTATCTTTCTTTAAGCCCGGATAGCAGGTGCAGGCACCATCTTTGTAAGCAGGGAGATGAAAGCCAGATACTAAGGATAGTGGTATGGAAAGACAATGGGAGCCTGAGACGTGAAGGACATCCCGTGTCTGCTGCTGCAATGTTGTGTTGTCTGCTTTTAGACTCCACATTACGTTTGTCTCATTTACCATTTTTCTTGACATGGAAACAAAGGCAATTTTGACTAATGCACAGAGGAAGTAAAAAGCATTTCACAGGCTATTTTGAAATCTGATTATCATTATTAGGTAAACATGGCTTATAGGTAGATTTATAATATTTGATAGTTCACTTGTGTTTTGTGTAATTTTCAAGATTATCTCATTGAGAGAGTAGGATTTCATGCTTTTAATGGTTACCCTTTTTAGCTAGAAACTCACAGAAATATAAAAATAGGTATGTCTTTATTCCTTAGATGGGAAGGTAAAATGTGCTGTTCTAATTAAAAAACAAAATTGGAATGCAACCATAGGAAAAAAGACTGAAATGACCTTTTTTCCCCCTAATTATGAACTCAGAGTAAAACCATAAATCCAGTAAAATCAGATTCAATTCTTAATCTAGGAAATATGTCTGAGCCTTTAAAGCCTAAGATTGCATTCATGTTATCTTCATCAAGCTTGCTAATGCTCACTTAACTACTGACAAGGAAACAATGACTAGCATCCATCCCTTTATATAAATATATATCATATTACATTTTAAAAAGAATTGTCTTTTGGTTTTACTGAATTATTTCCAAATCCAAGACCCAGTAAGGCTGTCAAACTCCTTGAAAACATTACCTTTGTGTTCTAGTTTCTGCTATCAATATAAAGCAGATGGTATGGTCTTTAAAGAAAATTATTTCAAAAAATCTAAACTTTATGCATTTCTGTATCTTTCTATATATAAAATGAGAGGTCCATGTTTTCATTTAATTTCATTTACAACTGACTTGAATTTCTAATTGTTGGTAAGTGGTACCTGAGATAAATCTCCTATACTGCATTGAAGAGTCTCATCCATGCCTCCTGCGTCATGCATGCATTGCATAATTTTTTGTTATTGCAGTTTCAAATCTTCTATGGATGTGACCTGACTCCTGTATAGAGTCTTCTTTGTACATTTGCTTTAGAGTAATTAAATTTGTATAATTCCACATGTCTCCATCTTCCATGTTGTTCTTAAATCTTCACATCCCTTTGTTGCTTAGAGTCTCCTCACAACAAGGAGCTTCTAAGCAACAAAAGGATGGGAGTGATGCAAAGGTACTAAAAATGGATTCTTTCTCCTTCAGAAAAATTGCAGAGTGAATAAATAAGCAATAAAATTAGGATCACAGTTGCTTACGATTACCTTCCCTCATTACACAAAATTCCCAACTTATTTATGATTTCAGGAAAGATTCCATGATGTTGCTTTAAAATTTCAAATTTGATGGCATAATATTCCTTTCAATCTCCATGAAGGAGTTCCCATGTTTTTAATTGAAGTTTTTAATTGAAGAAAGTAGGGAAAACCACTGGACCACTCATGTATGACCTAAATCAAATCCCTTACGATTATACAGTAGAAATAACAAATAGATTCAAGGGATTAGATGTGATAGACAGAGTGCCTGAAGAACTATGGACAGAGGTTCATGACATTGAACAGGAGGCAGTGATCAAGACCATCCCCAAGAAAAAGAAATGCAAAAAGGAAAAATCGTTATCATATGAAGCCTTACAAATAGTTGAGAAAAGAAGAAAAGCTAAAAGTAAAGGAGAAAAGGAAAGATATACCCATTTGAATCAGTTCAGTTCAGTTGCTCAGTCGTGTCTGACTCTTTGCAACCACATGGACTGTAGCATGCCAGGCATCCCTGTCTATCACCAACCCCCAGAATTCACTAACTCATGTCCATTGAGTCGGTGATGCCATCCAACCATCTCATCCTCTGTCTTCCCCTTCTCCCACCTTCAGTCTTTCCCAGCATCACAGTCTTTTCCAATGAGTCAGCTCTTCACAACAGGTGGCCAAAGTATTGGAGTTTCAGCTTCAGCATCAGTCCTTCCAATGAATATTCAGGATAAATTTCCTTTGGGATGGACTGATTGGATCTCTTTGCTGTCCAACAGACTTTCAAGAGTCTTTTCCAACACCACAGTTCTAAAGCATCAATTCTTTGGCACTAAGCTTTCTTTATAGTCCAACTCTCACAGCCATACATGACTACCGGAAAAATCATAGCTTTGACTAGACAGACCTTTGTTGGCCCATTGAATGCAGATTTCCAAAGAATAGCAAGGAGAGATATGAAAGCCTGTCTAAGTGATCATTGCAAAGAAATGAGGAAAACAATAGGATGAGAAAGACTAGAGATCTCTTCAAGAAAATTAGAGATATCAAGGGAGCATTTCATGCAAAGCTGAGCACAGTAAATGACAGAAATGGTATGGACCTAACAGAAGCAGAAGATATTAAAAAGAGGTGGCAAGAATACACAGAAGAACTATACAAAAAAGATCTTCATGACCCAGATAACTATGATGGTGTGATTCCCTCACCTAGAGCCAGACATCCTGGAATGCAAAGTCAAGTGGGCCTTAGGAAGCATCACTATGAACAAAGCTACTGTAAGTGATGGAATTCCAGTTGAGCTATTTCAAATCCTAAAAAATGATGCTGTGAAAGTGCTGCACTCAATATGCCAGCAAATTTGGAAGATGCAGCAGTGGCCACAACACTGGAAAAGTTCAGTTTTCATTCCAATCCCAAAGAATGTTCAAACTACCACACAATTGCACTCATCTCACAGGCTAGCAAAGTAATGCCCAAAGTTCTCCAAGCCAGGCTTCAGCAATACGTGAACCATGAACTTCCAGATGTTCAAGCTGGTTTTAGAAAAGGCAGAGGAACCAGAGATCAAATTGCCAATATCCGTTGGATCATCGAGAAAGCAAAAGTTCCAGAAAAACTTTTGCCTTTGCTTTATTGACTATGCCAAAGCCTTTGACTGTGTAGATCACAGCAAACTGTGGGAAATTCTTCAAGAGATGGGAATGCCAGACCACCTGACCTTCCTCCTGAGAAACCTGTATGCAGGTCAAGAAGCAACAGTCAGAACTGGACATGGAACAACAAACTGGTTCCAAATCAGGAAAGGAATATGTCAAGGCTGTATACTGTCACCTTGCTTATTTAACTTCTATGCAGAGTACATCATGTGAAATGCCGGGCTGGATGAATCACAAGCTGGAATCAAGATTGCCGGGAGAAATATCAGTAACCTTAGATACTTAGATGAACCACCCTTATGGCAGAAAGTGAGAAAAACTAAACAGCCTCTTGATGAAAGTGAGAGAGGAGAGTGAAAAAGTTGGCTTAAAACTCAACATTCAGAAAACTAAGATCATTGCACCCAGTCCCATCATTTCATGGCAAATAGGTGGGAAAAAAATGGAGTGAGAGACTTTATTTTTGGGGGCTCCAAAATCACTGCAGGTGGTGACTTCAGTCATGAAATTAAAAGAAGAAAATCTATGACCAGCCTAGACAGTATATTAAAAAGCAGAGACATTACTTTACCAACAAAGGTCCATCTAGTCAAAGCTATAGTTTTTCCAGTAGTCATGTATGGATATGAGAGTTGGACTTAAAGAAAGCTGAGTGCCAAAGAATCGATGCTTTTGAACTGTGGTGTTGGAGAAGACTCTTGAGAGTCCCTCGGACTGCAAGGAGATCCAACCAGTCCATCCTAAAGGAGATCAGTCCTGGGTGTTCATTGGAAGGACTGATGCTGAAGCTGAAACTCCAATACTTTGGCCACCTGATATGAAGGACTGACTCATTGGAGAAGACCCTGATGCTGGGAAAGACTGAAGGCAGGAGGAGAAGGGGACGACAGAGGATGAGATGGTTGGATGGCATCACCAACACAATGGATATGAGTTTGAGTAGGCTCCAGGAGTTGGTGATGGACTGGAAGGCCTGGCATGTGCAGTCCATGGTGTTGCAAAGAGTCAGACACTACAGAGTGACTGAACAGAACTGAACTGAACTGAAGGAGGCCTGCCAAGACGGGACATTAGGATCAGCTCTTGGCTCCCTCCCACAAGTTTGATCATTGTAATACATTTAGTGAAACAAAGAGCAAATAACTAATAATACAAGAAAACTTACTAACATTAAAATAACAAACATGGTAAGGTATTGCTTGAGTGATTAGAGCTGCTTCTGAGCAAGTAAGGGTAGGTATGATATGGAGGAAGTGTGCCGAAGCCTTGAACGGAGAGGGGACCACAGTGTAACTGTAGAATAAATGTAAAGAAAGTTGTTTGTTTTCTGCTCTGGTTTAATTCCCATCTTGGAGTGCAGCTTCCATACCCAGGGAGGGGAACCTTAGCTCATTAGCTAAAGATAAAAATAAATCTGGATAGATGCTTGTAGGGCGATGGCAAGCTAACATCTCCTTCAACAGATCATATTATCACTTTGGACAAAATAGGGAAAGGTACTCCTTTCTTTTGTAAAAATGTATTTAAGTAGTAGATCATTTATTTTTCAAGAATAACAGTTATAACATGAAATCATTGTCTATACATTATGGAAACCAAATCATTAAGATTATGTAGATAATTCACTTTTGATTGGAACAATTAGAAAGTCAAAGTCACTAGGATATCATTTGTTACAAAATAGTTAAATGTCTTACTTTCAGAGAAATAAAATTTATTACTGTACTTTATTTCCTTGCTCTAACATATTACTTTTGGTAGAAATTATCATTGGACTTAGCAGACTTTCTTTTGGCACTGTAGGTGATGCTTGATGAATTATTATTTTGAGAAACTATGTTTTGTTTTGTTTTGTTTTGTTTTGTTTATAACAAAACAATTCTTCACCAGTTCAGGGCTTCCCAGGTGGCACTGATAGTAAAGAATCTACGTGCCAAGGCAGGAGACACAAGAGACGTAGGTTCGATCCCTGTTTTGAGAAGATCCCCTGGAATAGGAAATGGCAACCCAATTTGATATTCTTGCCTGGAAAATTCTACAGGCAGAGGAGCCTAGGGGGCTGCAGTCCAAGATGTCACCAAAGTCGGACATAACTGAGTGACCAAGCGCAGAGGTTAGTTAATTCTCTTCTTGAGTAGAGGACTAAGTCTACAATCCAACCAAGTCCTTCACTGAGCTCTCACCCTACAGGCCACTATACACCCTAAGCTTCAGACCAGGTATCACACTAGCAGGGGAAGATTTTATTTCCCAGAGCCCAGTGAAATTATTTAAATTAGCCTACACTAAGCCTGCTTACCCTGCCTTGCCTTTCCTTCACTTTGACTCAGAAACTACCATAAAGGGTCCTTCCTGAAGTTCCTGTCCACCCCCTCACCTCTTACCTCCCACCCCTCACCCCCAAGCTCTATCTCATGACAAATCCTTGTGTGTCCCCTCAGAGGTCCTTCCTGGCACCATATTTCAAAGCTGCAAACATCTTTCCACTTTCTCTCCCATGAACTCTGTCTGGCTTTACCATACCTCATCCAAGATAATATGATTAAAAAAGCTGTCAACTCATATTGACAAAAAATAAATATGCCCTTAGAACTACAGGAGTATTCAGAAATACTTGTGGTAATTTTCTTTCTGAAATTGGAATGTCATGTTCTAAAGGAGTCATCCTGGATTTCAGAAAACTGTCTAAATCTTTACTTATGCATCCCCTGAAAAAGCTAGCTTAAAACTCAATATTCAAAAAGTAAGATCATGGTATTCATTTCTGTCACTTCATGGCAAATAGATGGGGGGGAGGGATGGAAACAGTTGTAGATTTTATTTTCTTGGGCTCCAAAATCACTGAACACGGTGACTGCAGTCATGAAATTAAAAGATGCTTGCTCCTTGGAAGAAAAGTTATGACAGTTATGAAAACCTAGACAGCATATTTAGAAATAGAAACATCACTTTGCCGACAAAGTTTGCTATAGTCAAGGCTATAGTTTTTCCAGTAGGCATGTGCAGATATGAGAGTTGGATCATAAAGAAGGCTGAGCACCGAATAATTGATGCTATCAAAAGGTAGTGCTGGAGAAGACTTTTGAGAGTCCCTTGGCTGCAAGGAGATCAAAGTAGTCAATCCTAAAGGAAATCAACCTTGAATATTCATTGGAAGGACTGATGCTGAAGGTGAAGCTCCAATACTCTGGCCACCTGATGCAAAGAGCTGACTCACTGGAAAACACCCTGATGTTGGGAAAGATTGAGGGCAGGAGAAGAGAATGACAGAGGATGAAATGATTGGATATCTTCACCGACTCAATGGACATGATTTTGAGCAAACTCTGGGAGATACCAAAAGACAGGGAAGCCTAGCATGCTGCAGTCCATGGGGTCACAGAGTTGGATGTGATTTAGTAACTGAACAACAACATTCACCCACTAAAGTCTTAATAACTTAACACTTCTTAGTAATGTTATCAGTCAGTCTCAGGATCACCATCATATACAGCATATGTAATTTAAAGAATTGTGATGAACATCTAGAATGCTAAAAGGTCAAGCTATATATTTGGTACTACACATTTTGCAAAAATATAGGAAATAATAGGTTTTGAAATTTAGTTTGGGGTCATAGGTAGGCTGATTATGAAATTTTAGTCAAAATTGGTTGCTTTCCTCCTTTTTCTAAAATTTTCTACACATGAAGAAATTGACAACAATAGCCAGTGACAGCAACTTCTTTTATTGTTGTTCAGTCGCTAAGTTGTGTCCGACTCCTGAAGTTTGCTCAAACTCATGTCCATTAAGTTGGCAACTTCTTTAGCATCAATAAGAGATATTTTCTTACTTGTTGCTTTATTTTTCAAATAGTTTCTTTCTCATTAATTTTTATTAATTGGTACAATAAAAGGTATATTTGCTTTACAGTGGTTTGTTAGTTTCTGAGTGAATCAGTTATATATGTATGTGTATCCACTTCTTTTTAGATTTCCTTCTCACTTAGGTCACACGGAGCACTGAGTAGAGTTCCCTGTGCTAGACAGGAAGTTCTCATTAGATGTCTCTCCATCTATAGTCAGGCAGTCAGTCAGTCGTGTCCGGCTCGTTGCGACCCCATGAATTGCAGCACGCCAGGCCTCCCTGTCCATCACAAACTCCAGGAGTTTACTCAAACTCATGTCCATCGAGTCGGTGATGCCATCCAGCCATCTCATCTTCCATCGTCCCCTTCTCCTCCTGCCCCCAATCCCTCCCAGCATCAGGGTCTTTTCCAATGAGTCAACTCTTCGCATGAGGTGGCCAAAGTATGGGAGTTTCAGCTTCAACATCAGTCCTTCCAATGAACACCCAGGACTGATCTCCTTCAGGATGGACTGGTTGGATCTCCTTGCAGTCCAAGGGACTCTCAAGAGTCTTCTCCAACACCACAGTTCAAAAGCATTAATTTTTCGGTGCTCAGCTTTCTCCATCTATAGTAATATATATGTCAATCCTAGTCTCCAATTCATCTCACCCTTTCTTCCTCCCTTGGTATCCAGAAGTTTTTGTTTTGTTTTGTTTTTTTGCTACATCTGTGTCTCTATTTCTGCCTTGCAAATAAGTTCATCTATAACATTCTTCTAGATTCCATATATAAGCAATATTATATGATATTTGTCTTTCTCTTTCTGACTCAAATAATTCCTTAGTATCTTTGATACTTTTTTAAAAAGAAGTATTTATTTATTTTTGGCTGTGCTGAACCTTCATTGCCACATGCCTGATTTCTCTCATTGGAGTAAGTGAGAGCTACTCTTTTTTGTGGGTATCAAACCTGTGTCTCCTGCATTGGCAGGTGGATTCTTAACCCCTGGACCACCAAGGAAGACCTCTCTTTGATAATTCTAAGGACATTATAAAATTGAACTTTAGTTTCTGCAATATTTTGCTTAAAACATAACTATTAAAAGAATCATGCCAAATGAATAATAAGTAAATCATTAAAAAATTTTTTTTTCAAATATATGCCTTTGGTTTAGCTTCTATAATGCCTATGTTTATTAAAATAGTCAACAATTTCCAAGCGATTCTACACTAACTGAATTCTATAGTATTAAGGATCAATTCTGTTTTTTTTCTACTATGTACTTAACAATGTTTTGAAGCTAAAAATTAGTTTTATAAATAATAGATATTTTATAAAAACAAGAAATTAATTATTTTTGCTACATTATTTACTACAATTTTAAAAATGAACAGAAGAAATAATACGATGCTGTTTTGAAGTTTTTCAATGGAAACCAATATTACCATGCATATTTGCAGCACTGGTCTATCCTTGGCCCTTCAAATAATTTGTGTTTAAGTTTAGTGTGGCTCAGATGGTAAAGAATTTACCAGCAATACAGGAGATCCAGGTTCAGTCCCTGGGTCAGCAAGATCCTCTGGAGGAGAGAATGGCAACCTATTCCAGTATTCTTGCCTGAAGAATTCCATAGACAGCAAAGCCTGATGGGCTATAGTTCATGGGGTTGCAAATAGTCAGACACAACTGGGTGACTAACACTTGAACTTGGACTTCAGAATTTTAAGTAGTAAACTAAAAATATCTATAGTTCTTCTCAAATGATTACTATGGAATCTCTGAGTTGCATGCTTCAAAAGAATAAATTTAATAATATGTGATTTATATTTAAATAAAGTTATTATTTGGGAAAAATTTCAAAATGTATTCATATAAAGAAATATCTATATTTGAAAGCCAACGGACCTTATAATAGTTGTCTGTTCTACATGATCCACAACTTTATCTTTAAAAAACTGAGTAACAGTATTTCTACTTTTTACAAAATTGTTTCAGTGGTTGCATCTACTATAATTTTGATTACTTCTGAAAAGTTTTATTTTTTTAAACAATGTGTGATAATCTTTTGGTGTTGATGTTTGATTTCTGCAGAACTGTTCAATGACCTGTTATCAATTTTCTACTCTAGTTTTTGCCAAATGAAGGCAATTCTCATTATCTTATTCATAACATTTCATGAATAATCATCAGAATGTCAAACATTAATATGCCAAAACTGAATTACACACATTTAATAATGGTATGCCAATGTTTGTTATATTCGTATAGTCTATTCTTCAACATTTTATTTGTATGTTTTCCAAATTAAATTTACATGTGAATATATAGTATTATTGTTGATGTGCATTTCATTCTCTTTGTGTTTACTCAGTATATATGATAAATGCTGCCAAGTTTTGTACCACTTCTCATTTTTCAGTGGGTTTTTGTATTCCTTCAGAGAAAAATTACAGAATAGCTTGCAATTGAATAAAATAATCTGATTATTATTGATTAATTTGACTACTTGGAATAATTCATGTAAAAAGAGTTCCAGAAATTCTTTCTGCAACATTTTTCTGAAGTGTAAATTTTGTACTTTAAATTTTCAATAAAATTGTAACATTGAACAATATTTGAGTCACACAACTATATACTTGGAGCAGCAGGAGGAATATTCAATTTAGTCAATTCTTCTACTTTGTCTCATGCTAGATTTTCATAATCAAAAAGTGTTTGTCAAGGAAGTAAACTTCCTTGAAAAGTGATCTCCCTTCCTTTTCCTTGATCAGTGACCTATCTTCATTATCTTCAATATATTCGATAACAATTTGCAGCTCTTAAATATTTTTCTTTTCCTGACATTCTATCTATTCTTTCCAAATATTCACTGATTTCATATCCTAATAGTTTTGGATCCTATTTGCTGATTCTAAGCATTTTTTTCTTCTTTTTCTTTCTGGTGAAATTTGAGGTGGCGGGGCGGGGGGCACATGACATTTTCTCTAGCATTGAAATAAAGTTTTTCAAAAAATACTGTCCTGACCTAGTATTTTCAAAAAATACTGTCCTGACCTCAAAACTAGCTAAAGGCTAGTCAGTTCTTCATTTTAAGTCCACACTCCCAACCACTTCAGTTATTGGGCCCTCCACCATTCATCTACCCATATCACTCCAGGGCCAGGGTGATTAAACTAAGGTTAAATAAAAATAGTTGCTTTTCCTTAGGAATCCAGTAAGTTATTAAAATTAATGAATCCACAGGGAACCTACAAAACCTAGCTAACATCACTCACTTGCAATATACAAACCACCTCTTACAACTCCAGCTTGCATTTACTCTGTCCTGGAGTGCAATCCACTAGCAACCTTTTCTTGTTTGGAGCTATAAATAACACAGCTTTGCCTTTTATCCTTCTAAATACACTATGTTATGTTCTACCATCAAAACAATTTGTAAAGTATGGATGTAGCTACTTTAACAAGTGTACTTTACCAAGATGGCATTTTTAAAGATACTGGCCAATCAGTATATCAATGACAATTCCATCCTCTTCTGTGAAGGTTCCCTTTTATTTTATATGTTGTCAAATCAGCAGCATCATTCTTACATTAAGCTTGGCTCTTTTCTATATTTTGAAATAGAATACCTTAAACACCCTGGTTAAAACAAGACATTTTACTGTTATAGGCTAAAAAAATTTTTGTAAAGAATATATAAATAAGTTGCTTGGGGGACTGATTAGTTTTAAAGATATTTTAAAAGTTAAAACAATATAGACAACTATAATGTTTGTAGTGCCCTTTACTGTGGAATTCTTATATTATGTGTAAACTGAGAAACCAGATGAAGCAGTCCTGTAGAGAGGTATGATTCAAGATGATTTTGTGGTCTTTTCACTTCCCCTCTTTTTTAATTCATCATGACTGACATACACAAAGTGCTTTACTAACATGCATCATTAGATATGATAACACCGATCCCAAGGGAATTGTAAGTTAACCAGGTCTAAACTGAAGACACCTGGGAAAATAATGAAGTAAACAAGAACAAGAATTTGAGGAATTGATAGCAAAGTTTGCATAGAAAGCTAAAGAACCAAAATAGGCAAAACACAACGGAAAAAGAAAGAAATACTTCCCCTACTACGTATCAGGGCTTATTACAAAGCTACAGTATTTATGATAAAATAATACTGGTACAGCAATAGAAAACACTCATTATAGAGATTAGAGAGCCCAGAATAAGACCCATGCATA
Organism: Odocoileus virginianus; assembly: GCF_023699985.2. NCBI lineage: Eukaryota > Metazoa > Chordata > Mammalia > Artiodactyla > Cervidae > Odocoileus > Odocoileus virginianus. Next base: position 29,276,151 of record NC_069688.1, read on the forward strand.
TAGATAACTATATTATATGACATTAGAGAACCCAAAATAAGATCCGTATAAATAAAGAAGAGAAGCAAAAGGCAAAGGAGAAAACTAAAGATATACCCATCTGAATGCAGAGTTCTAAAGAATAGGAAGGAGAGGTAAGAAAGCCTTCCAAAGTGAAAAATGCAAAGAAATAGAAGGAAACAATAGAATGGGAGAGACTAGAGATTTCTTCAAGAAAATTGGAGATACCAAGGGAATATTTCATGCAAAGCTGAGCACAGTAGAGAAAAGAAATGGTATGGACCTAACAGAAGCAGAAGATTTTAAGAGGAGGTAGCAAGAATACACAAAAGAACTATACAAGAAAATCTTCATGACCCAGAAAGCTATGATGGTGTGATCACTCACCTAGAACCAAACATCCTGGAATGTGACGTCAAGTGGGCCTTAAGAAGCCTCACTACGAACAAAGCTGGTGGAGGTGATAGAATTCCAGCTGAGTATTTCAAATCCTAAATGATGATGTTGTCCAAGTGCTGCACTCAATATGCCAGCAAGTCTGGAAAACTCAGCAGTGGCCACAGGACTGGAAAACTGTTTTCATTCCACTCCCAAAGAAGGGCATTGCCAAAGAATGTTCAAACTACCACACAGTTGCATTCATTTCATATGCTAGCAGAGTAATGCTCAAAATTCTTCAAGCTAGGCTTCAAAAGTACATGAACAGAGAACTTCCAGATGTACGAGCTGGATTTAGGAAAGGCAGAGGAACCAGAGATCAAAACTGCCAACATCCACTGGATCATAGAAAAAGCAAGAAAATTCCAGAAAAAAACCTACTTCTGCTTTATTGACTATGCTACAGCCTTTGGTTGTGTGGATCACAACAAACTGTGGAAAATTCTTAAAGAGATGGGAATACCAGGCCACCTTACCTGCCTCATACAAGGCATGCATGCTAAGCAGGTCAAGAAGCAACAGTTAAAATCAGACATGGAACAACAGACTGGTTCCAAATCGGGAAAGGAGTACATCAAGACTGTATATCGTCACCCTGCTTATTTAACTTATGCAGAGTGCATTATGAGAAATGCTGGGCTGGATGAAGCGCAAGCAGGAATCAAGATTGACAGGAGTAATATTAACAACCTCAGATACGCAGATGACACCACTCTTATGGCAGAAAGCAAAGAGGAATAAAGAGCCTCTTATGAAGGTGAAAGAGAAGAGTGAAAAGCTGACTTAAAACTCAACACTCAAGAAAGTAAGATTATGACATCCAATTCCATCACTTCATGGCAAATAGGTGGGGACACAATGGAAACAGTGACAGACTTTATTTTCTTGGGCTCTGAAACCACTGCAAATGGTGACTGTAACCATGAAATTAAAAGATGCTTTCTCCTTGAAAGAAAAGCTATGACCATCCTAAGACAGCATATTAGAAAGCACTGACATTATTTTGACTACCAAGTCCATCTAGTGAAAGCTGTAGTTTTTCCAGTAGTCATGTAAGGATGTGAGAGTTGTACTATAAAGAAGGCAGAGTGCCAAGGAATGGATGCTTTCAAACTACGGCATTGGAGAAGATTCTGGAGAGTCCCTGAGACTGCAAGGAGATCAAACCTGTCAAGCCTACAGGAAATCAACACTGAATATTCTTTGAAAGGACTGCTGCTGAAGTTGAAGCTCCAATACTTTGGCCACCTGATGCAAAGAGCCGATTCATTAGAAAAATCCTGATCCTGGAAAAGATTGAAGGCAGGAGAAGAAGGGGAGGACAGAGGACAAGATGGTTGGATGGCATCATTGACTCAATGGACATGAGTTTGAGCAAGCCCTGGGAGATGATGGACAGGGAGGCCTGGTGTGCTGGGCTACTAAACAACAATATATAGACAGGGATTTTCTGGCAGCTTAGTAAGTAACAAGTCTGCCTACAATGCAGGAAACCTGGGTTTGATCCCTGGGTTGGGAAGATCCCCTGGAGAAGGAAATGGCACCCACACCAGTATTCTTATCTAGGAAATCACAGAGGAACCTGGCAGAGTAGAGTCCACGGGGTCACACGAGTGGGACATGACTTAGCAACTAAACCACCACCACCATATATAGACAGCTATGCTATATGACCACAAACATAGCAGATTAGTAAAGAATGGAGGAGATTGGACAATTAGTGCATCTGTAAAAAATTTTTCCACATGGAACGAGAAAATAAGATTGGACCTCTTTTTTATCACTTTATGAAAATAAATTACAGGTGAATTATATACAATTTTAAAGTCAAATTTTTTAATTTATTAGGAAATATAGGTAAGTGGACTTCTGATTTTGTGGTTTGGAATGATTTCCCAAGTAATACATGCACTCAAAAACTAACCATAAATAAAATGATTGGTAAACTTGCCTATATATTATTAAGAAAAAATTATTACCAAAAGAGAAACTAAAAATATGAGTTTAAAATTGGAAGAGGATATCTGTGAATCATATACATGACAGCTGTTAAATATAAACAATTCATACAATTTTAATAAACTTTATTTTTAACAGCAGTTTTAGCTTCATAGCAAAACTGGGCAGAAAGTACAAAGGCCCCACGTACCCCCTGTGCTAATGTGCACAACCTCTCCTGTAACTGACATCCTGCACCAGAGTGGTACTTTTGTTACAACTGATAAACCTACACTAGTACATCGTTATCACCCAACGCCCATAGTTTGCATTAGGGTTTTGGTGTTGTATGTTCTATATATTTTAATGTGTGTGATGACATGTATTCGCCATTACAGTATCTACAGAGTAGTTTCACTGCCATAAAAATTATTTGTGCTCCACTTATTCGCTCTAGTATTCTTGCCTGGAAAATCCCATGAACACTGGAGCCTTGCGGGCTCCATTCCATGGGGTCGCAAAAAATTCGGGCAGAATTGAGCGGCTAACACTTTCACTTTTCACCATTCAATTCTACTCACCCCCAAGTCTGACAACCATTGATCTTTTTACTGTCTTCATAGTTTGCCTTTTCTAGAGTGTTATATAATTGGAATCATACAATATGTAGCCTTTTCAGATTTCCTGCTTGCACTTAGTATGTATTTAAGGTTATATGTCTTCTAAAGCCTTGATAGCTCATTTCTTTTAGCTACTCAATAATATTTCATTTCCTGGATATGTCAGTGTACTTGTCTGTTTACCTACTGAGGAACATGTTGGCTCCAATTTTTGGCAAATATGAAAAAGTGCCACTGTAAACATCCATATTGGAGAAGGCACTGGCACCCCACTCCAGTTCTCTTGCCTGGAGAATCCCATGGACGGAGGAGCCTGGTGGGCTACAGTCCATGGGGTCGCGAGGAGTTGGACACGACTGAGTGACTTCACTTTCCCTTTTCACTTTCATGCGCTGGAGAAGGAAATGGCAACCCACTCCAGTGTTCTTGCCTGGAGAATCCCAGCGATGGCAGATCCTGGTGAGCTGCCGGCTATGGGGTCACACAGAGTAGGACACGACTGAAGCAACTTAGTAGCAGCAGCAGCAAACATCCATGTACAGACTTTTGTTTGGAAATTATTTTTCAGCTCCCTTAGTTAAATACTAAAGAGGACAATTGTTGAATAACATGATTAGAACATTTAGTTTTGTAAGAAACGGCCAAACTGTCTTTCAAATTGCCACTTTGCTTTCCCACTAGTAGAGTGAGAGTGCCTCTTGCTCTACATCCTCATCAGCATTTGATGTTGTCAGTATTTGGGACTTAGAACATTTTAATAGATGTTTAGTGGTAACTCATGATTGTTTAATCTGTATTTCCCTAACGACATATGATGTTTAACATGTCATATGCTTATTTTCGTCTGCAAATCGTCTTTGATAAAGTGTCTCTTTAGATCGTTGGCTTATTTTTTTTAACCAGATTATTCCTTTTCTTATTGCTGAGTTTTAAGAGATATAGATCTCTGAATTAATTTTTGATAAAGAATTTAATTTTTGAAAAAAACAAAGTCTCCAATAGGAAATGGCTAAAGACATTAGCAGTCATTTTTCAAAAAAGAACAAATAGATGTTCAATAAAATTATAGAGATGCTCTACTTTATTTCTGATCATAGAAGTGCAAATAAAGGTCACAATGAGTAACATTTTATAACATTTTATACTTCAGTTGACAAAATCCTGAGAAGTCTGATAAAATCAAGTGTTGAGGATGACTAACAGGAACACCTCTATATTGCTTATGGAAATTTTAATTGGGAAACATTCAGTCATGATCTTATAAAATTTAGTAGTCAGATACCTTAGAATGCTTCACTTCCACTCCTCAGAATATGCTCAAGAAGAATTCTTGAGCATACACTTCTGCATAGCATGTAAGAATGTTCACAATAACTACATTAACCTGCAAATGCATACACACATACATACATGCATACATACATGCATATATGAATACATAAACACATCTGTGAATAAAGCAGGTCTATCCAGGAGATAGATAAATATATAATAGTATGTTCAAAGCAATGGAATATTATACTTGAGAAAATAAATGAAATACAGTTACAAGCAACAACATTAATATATTTTAATAATATAGCAACTTTGAAAAAAGAAGTTCCAGAAGATAACATACAACTTGATATCTTTTTTATAAATTCCAAAAACAACTGAAATAGATAATATATTGCTTACACATATGTATTTGTTGATGAAAACTATTTTAGAAAAAAATAAAGTAATGATAACTTCTGATCCTGGTTAGGGAAGTTGTGATAGATGAAAATTTCTGTGTTATATTTTTCAGGTCATCTGGCAAATACACAGATACTAGTTATTTAGCAAGTTAAGTGGCTATATGTGTGTCAGTGAGACCATTATTAATCCAAATCTGCATGCTGCTGCTGCTAAGTCGCTTCAGTCGTGTCCGACTCTGTGCGACCCCATAGACGGCAGCCCACCAGGCTCCCCCGTCCCTGGGATTCTCCAGGCAAGAACACTGGAGTGGGTTGCCATTTCCTTCTCCAATGCATGAAAATGAAAAGTGAAAGTGAAGTCGCTCAGTCGTGTCCGACTCTTAGCGACCCCGTGGACTGCAGCCTACCAGGCTCCTCCGTCCATGGGATTTTCCAGGCAAGAGGACTGGAGTGGGGCACCATTGCCTTCTCCGCCAAATCTGCATAAGTAAGCTTAAAACATGTCTTAGAAATAAATGCTCCTTCTCACTTTTTATTCTGTGGAAGGATGAAACCATCTCAGGATAAACCACTACTCAAGATTTGGAGCCATAAATCTGAATAGTTGCTTACTTAAGGGTGAGCTACACTGAGCAAAGCAAACTGCTAATCTTATACAGAGCTTGGGGGAGGGGTTAAATGGTGGCAGAGGCAGGAATGCGCTGACACCAGCCTTAGAAGTGTGTTCACTGGAGTGAGTTCATCACCTCCTAATGACTGAATTTCCAATCATAAGGTTGTCATTGAATGGTTGACTTTCAGGCTTTTGGTGTTAACTGAAGTGTGTAATACTGATACAGTGGGTACATTTAAAACTAGTTCTTGTGTTTTCAGGTTTCCTTAGATAGAGAATGGTGTTTTCCTAGGGACTTAATTATTTTCTCTGTATGTGTATTCTTTGTAAAAGATAACTCACTCCAGAACAGTGATTTTCAACCTTGGCTGCAATTTAGAACCACATTAGGAGCTTTTAAAACCCCTGATGCCTAAGCTGCACCCCAGACCAAATATATCAGAATCATTAACAGCAGACTTAAGCATCAGTATTTTCAAAAGCTGCCCAAGTGACCCCCATAATCAACCATCATTGAGTTGATGGAATGAATGTCTTAATGCTCATTATCTCTTTGCTAACAAACCGGTTTTACTGGGGCAGGGCCACCTCTGTCAGCTAATCTCACTGTTTTAGGCCTTAATTCCACTTAATATGCACATGTGTAACTCAGTAACATTGTGAACAATAATTACCAAATCTGGGACATTTTCACAATTACCTGGGAAGATTTTTTAATTCCAAATCTCTAGATTCCACCTGGAGCTCCTAAAGGAAAATTACCTGATAAGAAGCACAAGAATCAATAGTATTTTTAAAGTTTCCCGTGTAATTCTACTTACCATCCAAGTTTGAGAACCCCTATTTTAGGACATCTAACTAGGATGATGCTATGATGTGATGGATTTTGCTTACCAATTGGGAGAGTCCTTCTGATCTATGGATCCTACAGATCCACAATTCCATACATTAAAATTTTAGCTGTGGTTACTCTAAAAGCAAAACTGGATAGAGAAAAATGTCTCTTACCTTCGTGATATTCTGTATTGATTTCAACCTACTGGTTCAATGTTAAGTGTCCAACCACTCAGGAGAATATTACACTAATTACCTCATATGTTCTCCCATTCCATGATTATTCTAATTTCCCTTTTCACCACCAGTAAATGTGATGCCTTAGGCAGAGGTATTGTTTTATCTAAGTACAGTTATCTGTTTTATATAAATTACAGATTTGCTATTATTTTTCTATAGTAATTTCAGTCACTATTTATTTTAAGGCAATTGGATATTTCTCAAGATATTTCACCAAAGTTCTTGAATGGAAGAATATATTTTCATTGTTATTATTATTTTGGATGATATTCTTGCTCCCTTCACAGTTATCATCATTGCCATTATCTAGCTTTGTAGCAGGAGGTGTACTCTGGTATAGAGTTAATCACATAGATGTTGGAGTTAAACTTTCCTGTGTTTGAATCCCACCTCTGCCACTTGTTACTTGTTAACTCTGGAACAAGTAACTTACACTTTTATTATTAATTTTCTACCCCAAAGTTGGTTGTAAGCATTGAATAAGTTAATATATTCAAATATTTGGAACAATGGCTGACAAGTAATAAGTCAAATGTAAAATGTTAGGTTTGTCATGAAATGTGTGTACATTTGCAAATATCTTAGTTTTTTTCTTTTTTCAACTCTACTTTTCAAAGAAAAAGGAGCCTCCACAGAGTCAAATAACTTTCCCAAAGCCCCATAGAAATAAATGACAAAGCAGAATTTCAACCATCACAGGCTTACATCACCATTTGAAACCTCTCACCTTTCTTAGAATGGATGTTTGTTAGAGCAGGATAAGACTTACTTGTACCATGCTGCTACAAAATGGAAATGGGGCTCCTGATCTTTTGTATCAGGTGAAATTCCCTTATTTTTCCCTTTTGGGATGTTGCTATGATGTATCTTACTTATACATAAGCCATAATCATTGAACATATTGCTGCTATTTTTCTGAACAAGATGTTATCTGATAGATTAAGAGCAAGAAGTAAAAATTTTTGTTTTTCCTTTACTTATTGATTCTCTAGTGCTCTTCCTTTCTTTATGTAGATCTGAGTTTTTGACCTATGTTATATTCCTTCTCTCTTTTTCAAAAAGAATGTTTTTATTTTATATTGGATTATAGAGGATTAACTCTGCATACACAACTTTCTAGTTCTATGCTTTCTACTTATTAATATAATGAGGATTTAGTAATAAATAGTATTGCCAAAATAGCATATTTTGTTCAATTCCACACTTAAAACAATACAAATGGAAATAAAAGCTGAAATTATTGTTCCTCAAAATGTTAATTTCAAATATAATAGCAAGTAGCAATAAAGATGAATTTACTTTCTACTTTCTCAGTTGACTAGTACATTTTGACTCTAATAAAAATTAAGTTGAATGCTTATTGTTGGAAAAAGAAAAGGACTTTATCATGAGGGTTTCATAAGTCAATAACGCAGATACTATTAAAGACATAGAAGAGATTATATCCAAATATTTACTGTAAGAAAATTCTTATGTAAGTTAACAAGCACATTCTAATGAAGAATTAATGATTTTTAAAAGATTAATATTTGAAAAGCATTATGCTATATTAATTAAAATAGAATATACTGGTTAGATTAAACTTTAATATCTGCATGTGAATTAAATACATGTATGTGTGTGTTTGTGTAAGTGTATATGAAAGACACAGTAAGCTTTGTATTTTCTTACTGCCTGTATAAGCCTAGACCTGACCGAGAATATTTCCTGGAATTGCTGAAATATTTCCTAGAATAGGGAGAGAGGATTGGGAACAGCCCTCTGGGGAAGCCTTCCACTTTATATGTGTGATATTTTTTGATACTCATCTTCCATTTCAAGAATGCTGTGGAAGCAATATTATTGAGTGTGAAAAGTTATGCAATAAAGACCACAAAATGGAGACACGTGGCGCATTAAGATTACCTCTAGAGATAACCTAAAATACATGATAAAGGAGTATGTTAGTTAAGTTTAGCAAAAGCCACATTCCTTTTTATAACTAAAGTAACTAAGAGATTAAATAACATGAGATTTTACATTGTGTAATGGTTAAAAAGTAAACCTAGTGCCAGAAAGCCTGGATTCAAATTCTGACTCTATTCAGAGCTGTGTGACCTCAGGCAGGTCATCTTGTCTCTTTCACAAGACTTACCCAAAAAGGTTATTTTAAATATTATAAATAATATGTGTCTCACCAAAGTTATCAGCTTTATTAGTCTTTTTGATAATAAGTTTTTATTTCGCCATTCTATTCCTTTTCTATTACATTAACTTCTGTTATCTTTTCTTGTATTCTTCTCTCTTTGCACTTAACTTTTTATCTAAACTTTGAGATAGATGTTTAGAGCATATGTTTTCAGATTTCTAATCTATGTATTAAAGACTAATGCTGTTTTGCTATATATCTGAAATTCTGATATATATTATATATATAGTTCAAAATATTTTTACTTTCCATTGTAATTCTGAATTATCTGATAAGTTATTAAATATGCATTGCTGATTTCCACTATATGAGAATATTCTAATTATCTGTTTTATGTTTGTTAGAATATCATTTCTTTGAAATGTTTTTGAAGCATGCATAATATTTAAGCACAAAGTTAATGGTCAATTTTAGTAAAATACATGAGCAGTACAAATAGATATGTAACACTTGTGAAAATTTAGTTGTTCAGTCATGTCCAACTCTTTAACACCCCATGGACTGCCAGGTTCCTCTGTCCATGGAATTCTCCAGAAAGAGAATTTATTAAATTTTTCAATCATGCTATTTAAATCCTTCATATCTTTACTAATGCTAGCTACTCATTCAACCACTTACTAAAAACAACAGTATTAAATTTTCCCACTATGTTTACAGATTTAACTATTTCTCCTTTAGTTCTGTGAAATTTTGCTTCAGAATACTTTAGGTTATATAATTTGTGCATAGACATTTAGACATGTATTTCTTTCTGGTGAGTTTATCCTTACAATAGATATTCTTCTTTACCTCTAGCAATGCTTTTTTATTTCAACTCTATTTTGATGAGCATTATAATATATACTTATGTCAATTTTATTTTGGTTCGAGTTTAGAAGGTATATCTTCTTCTATACTTTATATTCAAACTTTATGGTTAAGGTTTACTGCTTATAATCATTATATACTTATTTTTACTAATTTAATGATTCTTAAATTTTAATTATGCACAGTTTCCATAAAGTCTGGAAATGAATATGTATATACACTATGTCATCAATGGCATCTTAAATTTGTAAAAGAAAGTAAAAGTTTCCAGATGTTACAGCTAGCCTGTAGTACCAAATCAATTTATATGTGATGAAATTGCTATTGTTATTAACACATAGATCTACCATCTTTCTATTATTTCACTCTTTCTATGGTCACTTTTCTCTCTATTCTTGCCTTCTCTCAAATTAAGTATTTTCATTATTACTTTTTTAACCTATTATTTTCAATCAATGTTTAACCTGTTTGCTAATTATACATTCCTCAAAAAAACTTTTCTGTTAATACACTAAAAATTCCCTAAATAATTCAAAAGCCCTACAACTGTTTACTCTTTCTTGGTTTTTAAGTTATTTTTATGCATTTTAATTCATATATATTTTCCAATATTTTATTATAAAAATTTCCAAAATAAAGTTGAATGCACTAAGGAAACCCCTATATTCACCTTGCATATTCTACAAATTAATATTTCTAAAATGATTTGTATAGTTTATATATTTGCTTCATCATAAATGTATTTCATCTATCATGAATCTAGCATGTATTCATACCTCTTTCAATTCATAAATTTACCATCCTGTAAAATGCACATTTTTTATTTCAAAGTAAATTAAAATACAAATATACCTTATTGATAAATATTTCAACATGTATATCAATCACCACAGTTCAATTTTTGCTTATATTTTCTTTCATTATATACACCAAGATGTACAAATTTTAAGCATGTTGTTCAGTGGGTTTTGCTAATTGCATTTATTCTGTAACCCAAATATAAACAATTGTCATCACCCCAAAAATTGTTCTTGTGACTTTTCCCAATAATCACTCCCCACTTCCACTCCCTTCAGACATACAATGCTCTGGTTAATTTTATAAACACAACAAATTATCTTTCTATAGTTTTTCAATTTTTTTCTGCTTTCATTTGTAATAATTTTCTTTAAAACAGACTTCGTTATTTAATTCGGCATTAGTCTACTGGTGAGATTTTTTTTTTCCTAGTTTTTCTCAGATGTTACCCCTTTAAATACTGATTCTCTGTATTCTCTCCCTTTTCTCCTTTTGGATTTTCAGTTGGATCTCTGTTAGATCTTTATACATATCCTACATGTCTCTTAAGTTCCTTTCTGTATTTTTCATCAGTTCCTAATTCTCTCTTTGCTTCTTCCTATCCCTTATTAAACTCATCCACTGAGTGGTTAATTTTATTACATTTTGCTTTTAATTATAGAATGTCCATTTATTATTTTGTTTATAGAATCTAATCCTTGCTCCAATTCTTTATCTTGTAATTAATTTTTTGAACATATTAATCATAGGATTTTTGTTTGTTCATTTCATATTTCATATTACTCTAATTGTAGCTCCTGTGGGTTGCTCATATTATTACATTAGCACACTATATGTTTGTCAAGTTGAATCTTCTGTTACTGTGGTTTTTAACCAAATCCTAAGTGTCTCACTTGAAGGTCCAGAACTGACTTGAACACATATGAACATGTATTTGATAATATTTTACTTTAGATATGTCATTACTTTCATCTCCAATTTTAGGGATGATCATATAAAGTAATGGACAAGGAAATGGCAACCCACTCCAGTGCTCTTACCTGGAGAATCCCTGGGATGGGGGAGCCTGGTGGGCTGCCATCTATGGGGTCACACAGAGTTGGACATGACTGAAGTGACTGCAAGGAGATCCAGCCAATCCATCCTAAAGGAGATCAGTCCTGGGTGTTCATTGGAAGGACTGATACTGAAGCTGAAACTCCAATACTTTGGCCACCTCATGAGAAGAGTTGACTCATTGGAAAAGACCCTGATGCTGGGAGGGATTGGGGGCAGGAGGAGAAGGGGAGACAGAGGATGAGATGGCTGGATGGCATCACCGACTCGATGGACATGAGTTTGAGTAAACTCCGGGAGTTGGTGATGGACAGGGAGGTCTGGCATGCTGCAATTCACGGGGTCGCAAAGAGTGACTGAACTGAACTGAACTGAAGTGACTTAGCAGCAGCAGCAGCAGCAGCATATAAAATAAAAACTTTATATCATGTTCACTCTTTTTTTTTTTCATGTTCACTCTTAATAAAGAGAAGTATGTAATTAAATATAATCTACAAACTCAATACTAGGTCACAAAAATATTACTTTTGTGTTTTCAAAGAAATTTTGCATCTATATTTTATTTAGTTTTCAAATGATTTTAGTAAAACACAATAATTTGCTTTTTAAATGTATGAAAACTGAGTCTAAGAGAGATTAAATAAATCTCTCAATATCATACACTTACCTAATCAAAATCATAACTAGTATTTCAATTAAGATTTCTAATTCCAACTACAGGATTATACTACATTTGCCATTGCCTTCCTTAGTTTAGCATATGATAGAATGAAGAAAGGCATTAAAGTAATTCTCTTCCTTGGTTTGTATTCCTCACATGCTTTTGATTTGAAATTCTCCTTTAGAATCAAAAACATGCAAATATTATACTGTCCCAACTGAAGGAAGCAACCAGTTCTTCCTCTCTCGTGTGTTTTTTTAGAATCATTGCAGATGGTTGTGATTAAACCTAAATTAAACTGAACTTGTGATCTTCACTTTAACAAAGTTTTTGGTTCATTACACATAAGAGACATTCTGACCAGAAGAGTCTAGAATCCATATGGCTTTAGAAAATATCATATTATGTACTTAACATGCTCCGAATCATCCCCTGGACTTATTACTTCCTTAGTATTTCTTTGCTAGGTTGCCTCTGTGTGTATCCTCCCACCATTGTCTTTTAGCAAATTTCTTCATCTTAATACATTCACCCTTCTGCAAAGGCCAAAAAAATCGCAGCTTTTGTTTGTTGTTTGCCCGTCAATATCCATTCCACCTTCTACCAGTAATTATATCTGATTTTCCTTTCAGTTAACCATTCATTCTCACCTACAATGAAAATGGTTCTGTCAGGACTGATCTCTCCTTCTAGACTCAGGAGATGTCACAAGACCCAGATATGACCAATCAGGGCTTTTCATGCCAACTTTCTCCATGTTAACTGATAGAAGACTGAGCAGGTAACTCAATTAGAGCAATAAACATACAGCTTGGGATTTTTCCAGAATTATGAGGCAGAAAATTCCTATCTCTGCTAGGCTTATAAGTAAGTAAAGTATACATCTAAAGCTATCTCTAAAAAGAGGAATTCTATCTGAGAACAAAGCCAGTAGAAAGGAATAAATAGCCAAGAGATGCAAAGAGATGCCATATTTGGAGGACATCATTTAGAGGGCTTTGTTTCAGCCTTGCCTGAAGTTGCTAATCTACCTCTTCACCGTGTATGATCCTTCCCTCCACTAATATTTAAGCTAATGTAATCTAGATTTCTCAAATGCTACTCTATCATGTATTCCCTCTTTCATGTTCCTCACGGAACACCGTATTTAAGTGGTACTCTCTATCTCTTTTCCAGAAGAAACTATGCATTCCTATCAGGCAGAGTAGTAGTATATTTATCTCCATTGCACCAATGCTTAATCAGTTTTCTGCCTTATAAAATAAGCACAAGAGTGTGGGGAAAAGAAAAGGAGGATAAGGGAAGGAGATGAGGGAAAGGGGAATATGATTGACATAAAGCCAAAATTTTAGAAAAAAAGTCATTTGTTCTTTTTTTTATTCTCCCTTCCTATTATAGAAAGCAAACAAGGAGCTAAAGACTTGCACTTTGGATTTTCCAATATCCCACACAGCCTTCGCACAAAGGTTGAAATGCACAATAAATTTTATTGACAGGCCTGATATTACATATTCTATCTTATTGTCAGGACATATGCTGGATGATGCATCCTCTTTTTTTTTTTGATTCAGAAAATATGACTATTGTACTTATAGACACGAGAACTATATTTACCAAGTAATAAATCTTGGCTGTCGGTAGAACCCACAGGCCAATACATTACAGGATGTGATGAAATCCCTTCTGTATTGACTCAAAGTGTAGGATTCTCTTGAGCAATGACAGGCAAGCTGAAATCATCACTTGTGACTGTAGATGTATTCAGAAGGAACATTTAAAAGCATGTTACTGAAGCTGGAGTAAAATACAGCTAATGGAGAAAAAACTGCTTGCTTTCAAATACAGTTACTGAAAGAAGCTAAATTAAAATGTCAGATGCAATAGCAGAGGTAAGCTTCTCTTGGGTTAAAAAGAAATACACAGCAATCATTGTAGTTATTGGCTAAGGCTTTCTCTTTTTCATTGATTTTTATATTGATCTGCTACAGCAGACACTAAAGACAGTCCAATTTCACTTTAAATGTATCTTCAGTTCTCAGCAAGACAGGAATTTCTAAAGGTAAGAATAGTTCTTCTGATACAATAATTATTATAATTATTACAATTATTACAATTACAATTATTACAATACAATATTATTGTGTTAATATTATTATTTATAAACACTACCATAGCACTCATAGTGAATACTAAAACCCAAAATTGAAAAAAATGAATTACACAGATTGGAGAAATTAAATATGAGGAGTTCACTCATGGGTGTTTCTTATGCCTCTTGTTCAATAATTAACTAGAAATATAGGAAATAGAAACTGTATTATAGCTAGTGGATAGATGATTGGACCTATTGGGAAGATACCCTGAAGAAGAGAATGGCTACCCACTCCAGTGTTCTAGTCTAGAGAATTCCATGGACTGTATAGTCCATGGGGTCACAAAGAGTTGGACATCTACTGAGTGACTTTCACTTTTGGAGCTGGACTGCTTGTGTTCAAAATTCAGTTTGACTATTATAGGACCTAGGGGATGTCTTGAAAGTGCGCCAAGCCTTAGTTTTTCTGGCTAAAAGGTAAGAATGAAAATCATTCTTACCTATTTAATAAGGTTGTGGTGAAGTTTAAATAAATTAATGTGTGTAAAGGTCCTAGAATATTGTTTGGCACAGAATAAAGTGCTAAATAGATGTAAGCTGTTGTTCCTGAGTTCTCTGGTATTTCTATATTTATGTATTTGTATGTATACATTCACATATATATAGTACACATACACACATATAGATCCACATAGATGTAAAAACCTACCCTCTTTTGGAAAGGGTAAAAGTCTTTTATAACACTTGTCAGAGGAGCAGAGCCAAGTGGCAGAGTATAAATCTGCTCTAAGGGATGAATAGATCTAACTTGCTTCCTCATTACTCAAGATTCCCTAAAGAAGCCTGAAAAACAGGAACACAGTGACCTTCCTGGGGCCTTATTAGACACAGTTTATCTTTGACAAGTGCAATCTCTGAAATCAGTTTCTAGTTCCCATCCTTGACTCCACAACTAATGAAATTCCACAACTAACCAAATGTACCACCTCAAATATGTCATTGTCTCATCCGTAAAAATGGAGATAATGAAGAACTCAAATGGTAAAGAATCTGCCTGTAGTGTAGGAGACTTGGGTTTGATCCCTCGGTCATGAAAATCCCTGGGGAGAAGGGAAAACTACGCATTCCAGTATTCTTGCCTGGAGAATGCCATGAACATAGGAACCTGCTGGGCTATATTATATGGGGTTACAAAGAGTCGGACATGACTGAGCTACTAACACTTTCAACCTTATAAGATTGTTGTAAAAATTTTATTTAAGTAAAGAACTTAGACTCTAACATCCATACATGACCACTGGAAAAACCATAGCCTTGACTAGCCGGACCTTTGTTGACAAAGTAATGTCTCTGCTTTTTAGTATGCTATCTAGTTTGGTCATAACTTTCCTTCCAAGGAGTAAGCATCTTTTAATTTCATGGCTGCAATTACCATCTGCCGTGATTTTGGAGCCCCCAAAAATAAAGTCTGATGCTGTTTCCCCATCTATTTCCCATGAAGTGATGGGACCAGATGTCATGATCTTAGTTTTCTGAATGTTGAGCTTTAAGCCAACTTTTTCACTCTTCCTCTTTCGCTTTCATCAAGAGGCTTTTTAGTTCCTCTTCATTTTCTGCCATAAGGGTGGTGTCATCTGCATTTCTGAGGTTATTGATATTTCTCCTGGCAATCTTGATTACCACCTGTCAATAAATCTGCAGTACTAACAAACCCTCATTATATACAGCCTCCCATATCCTTAAAAATAGTGACATTTAAGCAATTTCTGATTTGCAATGCATGGTAAAAAAAATATATATATAGCTAGTGTCCAACCAGCCTAAGTGACCCTTAATTCCATTTTCAAGGCAAATGGCTTTTAAATAAGCCACTAGCTGCCATTTGCTGCCATTGTCTTCCATCAGCAGTGAAGCCTTACCTCAGTGGCAAATTGAAATCCTCTTATCAAAATTGTACAGTTTACAGATAGCAGAGAGGTAAACAGGGACAGTTACCAGGGGGTAAAATAAAATCTGTAACAAGACTAATGGAGCTAAAAGTCGATTCTGTAGGCTTCTTTTCTTCTGCCTCCTAGTACCCTCCCCAATATCCAATGGGAGGTTTATGCTAAATATAAGAGCAGCATAAGTGATTAACCTTTTGCTACAGCTTCCAATTGCCATAGGTTTTTTTTTTTTTTTTTGCTTATTTTTTTTTCCCTTGACAATACAACAAAGCATAGGAAACATATAGATTTGTCTTACAGAATAGGAAAGATTTTGCTGAAGCTGCAGCCAAGCTTACATCATGAGTGAAAAAAGGTTTGTTAGCTTCATGATTTAGGTCAGTAAAATATAAACTATCAGATATGCCATAGGCATTTAGTAGTCTTGCATGTAGGGTTGAGGAGCCATGTGCTAAAATCTAAATCAAGCATTAACCTCCTGTTTTAAGATTAGTTTATCTCTAAATAGATTTTCTAGGATCTGAGAGATGTGGATGGTTGAAAATGATAATTAAGCCAAGCGGTTATTGTATATTCGTCATAAATTAGCAGGATAATAAGAGAACTTCTCAAGTATGCTTTTCTTTATATATTTGGAACACTGACAGAATGTTTTATTGTCAACTTGACAGAAAATCATGTTCATTCCTAAAAAAAAAGAAAGTAAGAAAGAAAGAAATCCCCATTCCGTGATGTTCAAGCATTTATGTATATTTAAAATCACTGATTTTGCCAAGTAAATTGAAGAAATCTGTTAAGTAGTAATTAGCACATACAATGAAATATTTCCCACCACTCTCCGATTATTTTGTGCAATTCTGTTTCTATAACCTTACTTTGCATCTTTGTTGACAGATTATGATAAAATAAGTGAGACAAAGAGGTGAGTCTAAAGTAACTGAACATAATAATTTTTTAGAATTTTGTAAGAATATCCAGATTTTTTTCCTTTGAGAAATGCTGCTAGGATAAGCTATATTCAAATGACCATGAATACCTCTAATTTTCTATACTAGTACATTACCAGGGGCCTTCCCATGGCTCAGCAGTAAAGAATCCATTTCCAAGGCAGGAGACTCTGTTCAGTCCCTGGGTCAGAAAGATCCCCTGGAGAAGAGCATGGCAACCCACTCCAGTATTCTTGCCTGGAGAATTTCCATGGACAGAGGAACCTGTTGGGCTATAGTCCACCGAGTCGAAAAGAGTCGGACACAACTGAAGTGACAGAGAATGCATGCATGCACTTAACTGGAGAACATTTTGTTAAAACTCAGAAATTATATTGCAAGTGTGACAAATAATTTAATTGGAACAGAAATTTCTGGAGGTCAAATTGACTATCTTTCAGGGAAACCAGGGTGAGTGAACATTACTGGGGATAGCTTATTTCTCCGGCTCTCATTTCCATTTGGCTGAAGCCAGGGAAAGGGCATCTACCTCCGACAGGACCTGAGACATGATAAACATGTCCCCATACCAAGTCAATCAGCTTGATAGCCATAATAAAAAAAAATTCACTTTTTCAGGGTCCAAAACAATATAAAAAAATACCATTGACTTCTCCATAAAGTAAGATAAAGAACCATTTCACTGTCTCAGAGATAATCATGCACGATTCTTTCATTTGAAAATAGTTACCTACAATTCTTAGCATCATTTGGTGGCAGGAAAAAAAAATACTTTCATGGTCAAGAAGGTACTATGTTTTGCTATGTAACCCAAATACATCAGATCTCTTCTACATGGGAAATATAAGAATGGGGAAGAAAAATTCTCATGCTTCAACCTCCCTCTCTACAGACAAAACACCACCTGTTCCTGTAACTGATGTCTGTTTTTACCCAAGGAAACACGTAGGATAGCCCAGGATGTAGTAAGCAGAAACAGGATGTCTCAGTCTGGGCATCTTGCCTGGCATCTAATGGTAACTCATCTCTACACTGATTCTTCTTCTTTAGTTCTTTTCTTCTCTAGAGGAGATTCATCCTGCCCTGCTGCTACCAACTTACCCTCCACCAAACACTTAAAACTATAAAAATATCTCTGATTGATTCCTGCTACTTTTCAAGGAGATGATCCTCATTTTCTCTCATTCCTGTAACTTGCTGTGTGGCTCCACTTTGCCATCATTTTATCGTTTCAAGTATTTGGCTTATTTCTCCAAAGAATTGTCCATGCATGTCAAAGTTTCACACTAAATAGACTGTACCTGATAGATTCTGGCAGGGGTAGCTACCAAATCCTATACAATAGGTTCTTTCATTGATTCAAAACATACTTACTGAGTGCCTACCTTGAGACTGGCATAAATCCCGGAGAGGGGAAGTTAGTCTCTTTCACAGTAGCAGCTTCCATTTCACTTGGCAATTTTGTTTCACCAGGTTTGAATTCACTGTGAAAATTATGTATCTGCCTTTGTGGAATACCCTAGTGGCACCAAGAATAAAAGTAGATCCCTGAAGATATGCAATGTTGTTATTGTTTTGTTCAGTCACTAAATCGCGTCTAACCTTTTTCGACCTCAGTTATTGTAGAACTCCAAGCTTCCCCTGTCCTCTGCTCTCTCCCTGAGTTTGCTCAAGTTCATGTCCATTGAGTTGGTTTTGATATCTAGCCATCTCATCCTCTGCCACCCTCTTCACATTTTGTCTTCAAGCTTTCCCAGCATCAGAGTCTTTTCCAATGAGTTGACTCTTTGGGTCAGGTGGCTAAAGTATTGGAGCTTCAGTATTAGCATCAGTCTTTCCAATGAATATTCAGGGCTGCAAGAAGATGTGCAATAATCTGTTTTTAATCTTAGTAATACCGGGACTATAACCTTCTCTCTCACTATGCTGAATATACATATTTTTGCCTTTCAGTTATCAAACAGAAGTTTTACATTCACCTTTAAACTCAGATACCACACAAATCAACCTCAGGAGAAGATTGAGATGGTTATAAAGTATTATGACAGACACCTTGGTCTCTTGTGCCCTGTGGCCATTTTAGGCAATTTGCTTTCAGAGAGAAAGGCTGCATAATATTTTTTTAAATTGTTTTATTCCTTGTTTTTTGAACATTGATCTAGAAAAAGCCTTATCAATAACGGGAAGAATAAGATCTGCCAAAGAAACAGCCACATCAAAGAATTTAGGGAGTTTGTTTCGCATATAGGGTTATCGTTACCATCTTTCTATATATCGGGTAAAAAGACACTAGAACCGTTCTTATATAAATAGATTTCTATAATCCTCATTTTTCTCAACTTCATTCTTCTAGCAGAATTTCTTTTTTCTTATTCAGTTTCAGACCCTCTTATTATTGATCATCCTGTAGTTGGGGTCCAAAGCAGCCTGCTTCACGATGAGCTTTTATGACATACTGATCGTACTGAATTAGTTACTTGATAAACAGTCAGTTTGTGAGGAGGGGAGAAATAGTTTAAAAAAAAAAAAAAAAGCTTCGATCGTCCCTCTTTCTTCTTGAAAGTGGGAGATAAATCGTCCATGTGAAAATATTCTCCCCAAGGCATGAGGATAGAAGCATCCCTGAACTAGGGAATTCAAGGCTAAGAAAGCTGTGTAAACAACCCTTGTTATTTCTTTATTAGTCCGCTAACCCAAGTACAACTCCCTTTTTTTGTTACACCTTCACAAACCATTGTTTCTTTGTCTAAAAATGATATATAAACAACCAGTTTTGGTCACTTTGGGGCTTCCATTACTTAGAGACCTCTGTGTGTATGAAATAAACATTTTTTTTCATGTTTTTAATACTAATATATCTTGTGGCAATTTAATTTTAATCAGACCAGATAATAAACCAACCAAAAGAACTTAAGAGGGTTAGGGGAAATTTACTCCTTTCCTGACACTGTTGGTTTCAAATCCTAACATTAACCCATGCATTTATTGGAGCCCTTTAGGGTTCAAGAGTCATGGCAAGAATATGGTGACTTACACAAATATAAATCTTGTTTTATTATTTCCCTGCTTAAAAACTTTCCCTAATCTTTGCTGTGGTATTAAAGGCTATTTCTTTCTGGCTCCAATTATCTCATTTAATCACATCTCCTTCCTTCCTCCCTTCCTTTCTCCCAAGATATTCTTCAGCCCTGTGCTATCTAAAACCACTGGACTATTGGTAAAATCCAAAACTGTCACATACTTTCATCCTTTAATATCCTTCCTTATTCTTTTGCTTCTGTGTTCTTTCTTTCATCTCCCTCTGAGAAACCCCACTCATTCTAAAAAACAGTTCAAATGTCTTTCTCTCCAAGATATCCCTGAGTCTTCCAACTTTGTATTCTGTGCTTTTCATAACATTCTTTCTGTCCTTCTATGATAGTTTCCATTAGGTTGGATTTTAGTTACTTATAGATCCGTCTTTCCCAGTAGTCTGTGAGTTCCATGAAGAGATAGATGATCTATGCTTTATTTTGCAGATCTAGTATCTTAAGTATCTGGAATGGAGAAAATACTCAGATATTTTTATGTGTTTTCATAACAAGAAAATAAACCATTTAAACTTTCTGCAGAAAAAAAAAAAGAACTCAGTGAAATCTTATCTAACTCATGAAATCTTAGAAGATTTATAATCTTATTATAGCCAACAGGATCTCATAACAATGGACTATATATGCCTTTCCAAATCTGACTCAAAACACATATCTTTGCAAATATTTTTAAGCTCTATATTATAGTTTCTCTTCTGATCTTATTTCTGCTCAGCTATCCTTCAATCACCAAACAAAAGCAAAACAAAACAAAGTAAACAAAAACAAACAAAACATAAAACTCCATATCCATGTACACAACAGGGAAGAAAGTTTTGGGGTCTTTGCTTGCTATATTCATCAGTTCCCTCTGACATCCAAAGCCTACCTCACATAAAATCAAGTTCTGGTCTCCAACCATACCAAATCTCCTAGTGTCTCCAATAGTATGCCCAGGACATATCAAGTAACTTGATGACATTAGGTTAAGAACTCTGAATAGTGTTAATTTCTTCCTTCTCTGTATTTTTTGGGGCTTCAAAATCACTGCTGATGGTGATTGCAGCCATAAAATTAAAAGAAGCTTGCTCCTTGGAAGAAAAGTTATGACCAACCTAGACAGCATGTTGAAACTCAGAGACATTACTTTGCCAACAAAGGTCCATGTAGTTAAAGCTATGGTTTTTCCAGTAGTCATGTATGGATGTGACAGTTAGACTATAAAGAAAGTTGAGCACCAAAGAATTGATGGGTTTGAACTGTGGTGTTGGAGAAGACTCTTGAGAGTCCCTTGGACAGCAAGGAGATCCAACGAGTCCATCCTGAAAGAAATCATCCTGGGTATTTATTGGAAGGACTGAAACTAAAGCTGAAACTCCAATACTTTGGCCACCTGATGAGAAGAACGGACTCCTTAGAAAATACCCTGATGCTGGGAAAGATGGAGGGCAGGAGGAGAAGGGGACGACAGAGCATGAGATGATTGGATGGCATCACCAACTCAATGGACATGACTTTGAGTAAACTCTGGTAGTTGATGGACAGGGAGGCCTGGCATGCTGCAGTCCATGGGGTCACAAAGAGTTGGACATGACTAAGCGACTGAACTGAACTGAATTGAAACAGAAATACAATTCTTAAGCCTTCAAAATACCTTACACTCTTTTCATTTCCTCTCCATTCCAAACTGGGCAACCCTCAACACCCCTAGTTTGTGATACCAGAGAGCACACTTGGTCTTCTTTCACCAAAGTTTTCCTGTATCCATTTTACCTGTTTATGCACTCCTACCAAATGAAACCTAGACAATCACATTCAGTTTTTCAATTCTCTATTAAAACTCAATAATGACTTTCTTGTCCATCAATTTTAAATCCCTTTGCCTTGTTCGGAAGTCCACTATAATCCGTCCTTACTTTTATGACAACACACACACACACACCCCTTCTTTATCAGTCTTCCCCTATAATATGCAGTACATCTGTTCTTTTGCTAATATTTGTATATTTATATCTCCATATACTCCTCTCTTTGTTTCCTCTACCTCTTTCCTAAGCTTTCTGCTTGACCATTATTCTTATTCTCCTACTTCTTTAATGACAAATTCCCTTATGAAGGCTTTCTCTAACTTCAGCCCACACTATCCTCCCTCTTTTCTGCAGCAAGTGTTAGTAACATAGACATTAGTATTTAATTGTTCTGTGGTGGTTTCATATGGGTTAAATGTGCATTCTTTGATTGAGAGATTCCAGATTTATTTATTGAACACTTGATGCCGAACACTTTTCACTTTTCAGGCTTTAAGCAAGATGTGAAGATAGCAATTTCTGAAAGAACAAAGGCTGAGATCACACATGCAAAGCAAGCTACCCTACACAGTTGCGTGTGAAAGAGGCATAGCTAATTGATCTCAGTACCCTTTCTTGCTGAGCTTGAAGGAAGTTTCTCAAGTACAAACCAGTAATTATCAATCAATTGGATTAAGGAGCAAGTTGAAATTTATTTGATATGCCTGACCTATAATCTAAATGAAAATGTGTATGCATATGTGTGTGTGGTAAAAATCAATCTCAATTTGGTTCTCTGAAGAGTGGGAACAGATTCTTATTTCTGAATTGTATACACAATACAATACCAGGAGAATTTCAATAGAGATGTGGAAATAGTTTATTAAAATGGAAAACAAATTATATATTGATATTCAGGCCTCACAAACATTATCTACAGCAAACTATGATTTACTCACATAGGGAATAGAATAAAGTCCAATAGTCCCACATTGATTTATTTCTTCAGTCACACTCAGAGATACAGAGCAACATAATTAGCAGCAATATCTTCAGACACAAAGAAAATCAATTCTTACGCATGCATCCATGTTGACTAGGAATCTTTTAGAATTTTCCACAGTGCCTGATCCAACTGACAGCATATACAATAGAGAAACCTAAGTGCATCCTTTCATAATACATCTTGACAAAAGCTGCAAATGCTATAGACCCAGAAACCAAACCACAACAAACAGAAAATTCTATTACAGTATGATTAATTAGAAGAAGCAGCTACTAGTTCGATTACCAAACAGCAGTCTTATGAAAGTGGTTGGTATGCATATATGCATTTATACTATGGATGAAGTTAAGAGAAAGCATGAGGAAGAAGCAAAAAGAGGTAAGTGTAACCTGGAAGAGTCAATTTTGACTCTTCCAAGCTAGATCTGTTTTTTTGGTGACTTTTGTTATTATAATCACACACAATGGCCTGCCTCAGAGAATTCTGCCCCTCTGCCTGACTGTTAAGCTGAAGTGCCTTTGTTCAGAACCTTGTCCACCTGTAGATGACAGGAAGGAAGAAATTAACACATCCATCTGCCTGAGGCTTGCCATTCTAAAAGACACTTGCAGGATTAAAAAGAACCTGGCAGCCAGACCCTGACAAGATGGTTTTTTTGAGACATTAGTCTGTCTTCTCAGTGAGCTGGCTTCCCAAATAAAGTCAAATTCGTTGCCTCAATGCCTTGTCCCTTGGATTCATTGGCCTCTTGTGTTGCAAGCAGAGTGAGCTTGGCCTCAATAATAAGACAGTGGCACTGGTTGCATGTTAGAAAAACTAATTGATGACAATATTTTGGAGACACTGTGGTACAGAAATTCAAGACAGTTATATTTTAGCATGGCTATAATAATTAGTAGGTGGTTGTTGAGGGAAATATAAATTGAAAGTGCTGCTACATAGATATGCCTTCCTCCACAAATATCTAGAAGAATTAAATGACAGAAATTTCTTCTGTATAAAAAAAAAAAGGTTAGTAAAGATGAAGCATATGCTTAGCTAGATTTAGGTCTGCAAGCTGTTCTTTAGGCTTTGAAGGAAAAATAATTTTTATTATTCACTAACCTTCTGGTCGTCTTGGTCATCTCATCAGCATGGACAGACTGATTCCCCTACCCTTACCCATCAGAGTGGATAACACAGTGCCAAACTGAAATATTCAGCCTTTTAAACTTCTATTTAAATTTTACTGGAATATTTTGTCTTCCAGGTTTTTTTTAAAATAGAATTCCCAATTTTTATGACTTGTACAGGTCTAGATGCAGTCCTTCTTAGAATAAAAACTGCTGCTTTAATGTGCACATGTGATCAACTCTGATGGACCGAGGACTTCATCACAACTTTTGATTGACACAAGTATATCCTCAAAGACTCAGAGAGGTGTTTGCACTCAGAGAGGACTTAACAGAAATCTGTGGGAGATGAAGGTAGACAGTCACTTGACTTTATTGCTTTGCTTTAAAATTGACAAAAAAATATAGGATTCAATCTTATCATTAAAATAGTTATTCATAATAGCCTACCCTCCTTCTAGAACTATACAGATAGCAAATTAGTTATACCTTGTAGCGCTTACAAGGACTATTTATTCATCACAAGTGTACAGACACAAAACTTTTTCTTGACTTAATTTTTTTCTTCATTAAGGTATTTTTATACTGCAAAAAAAGATCAGATGGAAATGAAGAGGAGCCTTAAAAGTTACAACCAGAGGCAATTTTAGTATCTTCATTTTTTCCCTTGGTATAGTACAAACTGACCTATTTTGAATCATTGGAACATCAAAATGTGACTGCAGTGTTCTAACCAAGAAGCTATATGAAGCTAAGTGATTGAAGCACTTCATAAGTGATGTATTTCATGTGCATCCAGTGCTGCCCCAGTTTCAGTTTTTAACCTGTAAATTTTTTTTTTTAATTGAGAACTTTCTAGGATAGGGAAGAAAACTCTATAAGCAAAAGGAGGGAGGAGATTACAAACTAATAGAATAGTTAAGCAAATTAATAGTACAGATTTTGAATCTTTTTGATACTTTAATTTTTAGAGACAAAATAAGTTAGTTGGAATTTTTATTTCAATGAGAAAACACTGAGCAACTTAGATTAAAACAGTAAAATGATTGGAACTTGCCTGAGCTCACCCATCACATCCCAGGTATTCAAGCTTAGGAGAAAGGATGATGTAATTGAATTCTGTGTACCTGAAATGAATTTGATTCAACAGAAGAATGTTCATTTTTTAAAGAACCAATTAAAAAGTACAAATGCCATATTAAGGAAAAATACTTTGTAAGATATATCAATTATTGTTACAGAAAGACATAAAACTTAAAATCTCTGGATTGCTACTCAGGTACTGTTCTTTACTAACCGTACACCCTTGAGCAAGCCACTCTTTTCTGAGCTTATTTTCCTAGCCTTAAAGAGTAATAATCATACTTCTGTAGAGGAACAAAATTTGCCATCTCACAACGATTCTTTGGCATAAGAATTATTTCAAAGTGAAAACAAAGCCCAAAGCTCAGGAAGGAACTTTGACCTTTCCCTTAATTGCCTAAAAGAATATAGAGGACTTGTTATAGGAAGGGATTTATCCATAGCTAACTATAGAAATGAATTAGATGTGTAGACATAGAGGAAACTAGCAAGTCTATTTGTTAAGATTATTTTCTGTCATATGGTCTCTGATGGCCTTGCTTACCAAATATTTGCTTTTCCACCTCCATGGAAATTGCCTTCTTCTCCTTTGAAGTCCCAAACTACTACTCCCAACATCCTCTTTTGTCTTGAAGGTGGTATTTAAGGTGAGTATTTTGGCAATTTCTATGAGTTACTCAGTTTCCCTGGGTCTCTTCATGTAAATATATTATTAACTTTTGTTTGATGATCTTCTGTTAATCTGTCTTATGTCAGTTTAGTTCTTAGACCACCCAGAAAAATCTAGAAGAGTAGAGGAAACTTTCTTCCTTCCCAACACCTTTCACATTGATTTCAGAGGTAAGAGTAAAGATAAAATGAGATAAGATATGGGAAAACATAGGGAACCATACATAACCTTTGATTGGTATAAGGTATAATGCTTGATTGATATCATATTGGTGATTGAAGCTTAACCAAATGGCAAACATCTGACTATTTTAACTATAGTCTCTTAATTTGTCATTTTGAAGGTGATCCTAAGGACATTAATGTGAAAGAAAAAAAGCTCACCTGCCAATCTGAAGCAATATTCAATCAGTAATATTTTGAGGTCAGCCTTTTGACATTTCAAGAAACCAATGTTGATCTCACAGTAATCTGCAAAAGGTAAATAATTTATATTTACATACAATGTCTAAGAATGTCATGACTGAGCTTCTCTCCTATTTGAAAAAGTAACACAACATGGTATATGCCAAAAAAGCTTTTATTTGCAAACATTATATTTTTATGCAAATCATTTCTTCTCACATATGCCCCACTGGTTTAACCTTATACACATTTCCAAACAGGCATGGATCTGGCTAAGTCAAAAAAAGTCAACCATGTGTGGAAATAAAAAGAACAAAGAGTATCCCTCATCAACCAGGTATACAAGGGTTAAATCACAACCCACTATAGTCACCCACTGACAGTGCACCCTGAGGGAAATTTAGGATGAAAAATGGGATGAAACATTCTCTGTTTTCAATAAATGGACCCCAGAAAGTTAAGATGCATACCTCAGGAAGAATTTCAATGACTCCAGATTCTTGCAACGTCCCATTCATAGAACAGCACTAAAATTATTAACTTGAGATCTCTATTCCTTGATAGAAGTAATCTTTAGCCAAAATATATGCTTGACTACATGAATTTCCCAGTGCCCCCTAGCCCCAAATCACATGCATACTGTCTTCTTTCCTACCTCCTAAGAGCAGTTTACTCAGAGCTACTGAGTGACTGTCTCCCCAGTTGTAGTCTTCAGTAAGACCTTGACTGCTTAAATTCACAACTCTCCTGTCACAAGTGTTTCTTTACTTTGACACTTGAGACTGATAGCATCTGTATTAAGTGCTATGATCCCCCATACACAGACTTTCTGAGCACAGGAACAGGAAAAGAGATGGAGACAATGATTAGTGTGCAGAGAGGGGAGCGGAAGAAACTTTCATTTAATCCAAAGAATGTTTCCTCAGACTGGGCTAACATTTTTCTGGTTGACTGAACTAGTGAAGATTTTAAAAGATTGTAGAGCTCTGCCGTTGTTATCAATTTTATTGTGTTTTGGAGTTGCTAAAGTTATTAGAAACCTTGCTAAACTGAAGCTATAGATGCAAGCCTGAACTCAGATAAAATCATCAGCCCCTTGCTTCATAGCATTTTGCACCTTTGTGTGTTCTATTTCCCTTCTGTTCCCAGAAAGCCCACTATCTTCATGATGTTACAGTGAAAAGAAAAGAAAAAAAAAGGAATGAGTTTGTTTTCTTTCCCTTTCCAGAGAACAAAGTAGATAAAGAGAACAGTGAACAGGCCTGAACATTCTTGGCTTTTTTACTTTAACTGCTCTTAGCTCTGCATGTCTCTAAGTTTTCTTTTTTGCCCCGCCCTAACTCTGAATGTTTGTAACTAAGTTTATTTCTCTGTCCCATAACTCTGCAGAAGCTATGCTTCACACCAGTTTTCCTTTGACTCTATCCTAAATGCATCCATATCTGGTATTTGGCCTTACAATATCCTTCCCCTTCTAGCCCTTCTAGATACATATCAGAAAGAAAGTCAGGCCTGAGAGCTACTGAACTGTCAGACTCAATTACTGGCCTCCTGACACCTATGACTGTCTTAGAAACAATGCGAGAGGAAGAAATCCAGTCCTAATACCTTTGCTCCTCATCACTGACTCTTGTGTGCCTTATTTTACATACGCCCCCAGATTCCTCATGGACGAGGGGCACAGTAGGCAGGAGCCTACTGTGTTCTCCTCTTCCAGGCTGAGAATTAAAGCCACCTTTGCATTTCCTCCAAATTCTGTCTCCAGATTTTTCATTTGACTTTGGTGGGCAGAGAAGGCCAAGATTTTAGCCAGCAACAATGACACTGCAGATTCTTTCCAAAATCTAATATTTCCTGTTAACATGGTAATGACTTTGCTACCTTGTAAAGGATAATTTATATTTTTAGAATATAGCCTTGAAAGGACAGTAAATAAAATCTTTAAAAGTGAATCTTCAGATAATACAACCCCCAGATGAAGGTATATTTTTTTATAGAAACCATGTTTTTCCAAACTATACAACCATCATATACAGATAAAAATAATGTCCATTCATATGGATAATTTAATTGCAACAGTATGGTAAAATTAGGATTCAGTACTGGTGTCCAGAGTGTTAAAAACTATTGAAATGTTTCTTGATGCCAAGTATCAAGATGACTATGATGAATATTCAGATATAAAATATGCAGAGTTGAACAAAAATAATGACATGCAGTGATAATTAATTTGTAACACCAGTTTAAGTAGGCATGCAACATCATATTTCTTCATTTCTTAATAAATAAAATTAAATTTTCCTTTAAAGCAGAAAAGTCAATATGGCAACAGAGAAGAATAAACCTGAATCCAAGTTTATTACTGTGTTGCCTGTGCTTAGTCATGCTGACTCTGCACCTTTGTCTCCTCAATAAGTAAAAGAATATTTCTCATAGCCTAAAATATATATAATAGCCCTTTCTCAAGGCTCTGCCTCCAAGACTTGAACTTTAAAGCCATAATACTTTTCATTCATATAGAGATTAAAAGTTAAAAAACAAGAAAATAACATTTTTCTTGTTGAAGGTTTATAGGAACATCATGACCAGACTATGTAGACAGCCCTAAGAACAAAGCATTTCAACCAAGAAACTTGCAACAACCAGTCACATTCCCTCCTGTTTTCGTACAAAAGAAGACTGAATTCTAACGGGGAAGATGATTCTTTGGAATGCTGGTTCTCAACTTCCTGGTTTGCTAGCTTTCCGAATAAAGTTGCTATTCCTTGTCTCAACACCACTTGTCTCTATTTATTGGCCCATTGAGCAGCAAGCAGTATGAGCTTGGATTTGGTAACAATATCAGTATTATTATTCTCCTTACTGCTTTCCCCTTGTGCAGAGCAGAACATTCAGAAAAGTCTCTTCTCCGGTTAGTCTGCTGATTACTATTGATATATTGACATCCCTGTCTAATGAACTCTTGAACTTTGCTGATTTTTTTTTTTTCTGTGCCATATTTGGGCCTTTTTCTGAAGACATGAATCCTGTTTCAGGGTCACAGGTACACTAGGAAGCCATCCTTTCCAAAATCTTACTATCATCTGTGTGTGATACAACAAAAGTGAAGTGAAGTGAAGTGGCTTAGTCATGTCTGACTCTTTGTGACCCCGTGGGCTGTAGCCCACCAGGCCCCTCCATCCATGGGATTCTCCAGGCAAGAATACTGGAGTGGATTGCCATTTCCTTCTCCAGAGAACCTTCCCAACCCAGGAATCGAACCCAGGTCTCCCACATTGCAGGCAGATGCTTTAACCTCTGAGCCACTAGGGAAGCCCACAAAACAGGACATAAATGAATACCTTTTGTAGAAACCTATAATTCTCCCTACCCTTTGAAGTTCTCAAAGATACTCCCCTTCTACGCATTTCTCTTGCCATCTCAGGAGCCCAGTAAAATTTCGTCAGTGCATGTGAACTTTTGTCTTTACAAAAGCACTTAAAACACAGAAATAAAAACGGTCTGCCAACATGCTTGGTCATGACCATGAAGGAAAAATAAGAAAATATCACTACAAATTAACACCTCATTACATTAACCTTTATCAACATATTAAAGGTTCTTTGCCCTACATACAAAGTGGAAGTGTTATCAACTTTGGATAACTTACTTTCTCTTTCTAGGCCTGTGCCTCTAGCCTAGCCCTTTGTTAGTGATTTGAAATAGTTGTATTCTTCTTAACTGGCACTAGGACCCTTATATTCACATCAAAGGCCCTAACCAGAACCCCATGCTTTAGAGAATATGCATCACAAAAAACCAAATTAAATTATTACAAAATGCATACTCATGTCACTAGGATCTGATGCACGAAGCTGACATAATGTGACCCTGACACTTCAGATCATGGCATTGACTCACACCATCCAGGCCAAGAAAAGTGGTTGTTTATCTCCTTTCCTATGCCCCTGAACAAAATGCAAAGAGGATTTGAATATTAGAAGGTCTCAGACAGGGGGGAAAATCCTGACAAATTTTTCCTCTTACAAGAAACAAATCCTCCATTTTCTTCCTTTCATTTGTATTCCAACTCACAGTTTCAAAGATATCTGAGAATTAGCAGAAGCTTTACAATAGTTGTGAGGTGGCCTAGAAATGAAACCAAGCAGGACCCTTGAAGCTCCCTGGGGTACAAAAATCTTTCTGTGTCCCCATTTCTTGTTTGTAGGAAAAGAGCTTCTGTCTCCTATACCTTCCCTGAGTTCTGAAGGGCAGATTCAAACAGTTAATAAATAAATAGGTGAGGGAATGCAGGAACAAGGAAAAGCAGTCAAGAAACAATAGTGCAAGGTCCTGGTTACGCCCCAGGGGTTGTGCATACTAATCTAATACATATCTCTGACTTCTTCTGCAGGACCTAGAGTCTCATTCAGGTGGAAGACAGTAACTTTAAGCTGAGCACAAGCCTATGGACTCCAGACTGGTGGGAAGCAGACAGATGATGAGATTTCTGGAACACCATCTTGTTACTTCACCAACAACCAATCAGAAGAAAGTTATATTCTATTCGTGAATTCTCCAGGCAAGAATATTGAAATCGGCTGCCATGCCCTCATCCAGGGGATCTTCCCAACCAGGCCTCCTGCATTGCAGGCAGATTCTTTACCACTGAGCTACCAGGGAAGCCCAAATCAACTCTAGATGACTTATAATACCTAATACAATGTAAATGCTATATAAACGGCCACCAATGTTCAGCAAATTCAAGTTCTGCTTTGTAAAACTTTCTGAAAGTTTTTTGAAAAGTGTTTTTGATCTGAGTTTGGTTGTATCCACTGATGTAGAGCTTGCACAGATTGAAAGACTGACTATGTGTATATTTATGACATGTATATACATCACACAACGTAAAGAAAGACTGACATTGATTCTTTACCTTGGCAATGATATTGGATCTTGGAAACTAAAATTGTGAGTACCATTTTGGTAAAAGTATTCAATAAGAATTAATAAAATATTACTTTAAAACTTAATTTATAATTATTCAAATGAATTTTAAAATATATGTGTGTTAATTATAAATTGTATTTAGTTGTATATTCAATAGAAAAGTTTGGATATTTGAGAAGAGAGTCACTTGAAAATACATGAATATCATTATATTCTTTACATTCACCTTGATTTATATTTTTGCATATTATATTCAAATTTATGTACTTGAAAAAAGTTGAATTCTTTTATATCACCACTGTTAAAGAATATAAGTAACTAAAAGCATCTATAGTAAAACCATGATCAGGCAAGTAAAAAAAAACTAAGTGTACGTTAGTCACTCAATCATGTCCGACTTTTTGCGACCCAATGGATTATAGCCTTCCAGGCTTCTCCGTGGAATTCTTCAGGCAAGAATACTGGAGTGGGTAGCCATTCCCTTCTCCAGGGAATCGTCCTGACCTAGGGATGGAATCCACACCTGCTATACTGGCAGGCAGATTCTTTACTGACTGAGCCACCAGGAAAGTCCATCTATTATAAAACCATGATTAATCAAGAAAAACAAAGCGGGGGAGGGGGGGAAGTAATTTATAAATCATGAGTGCCATTGTTTATTACTCATTTAAACATTGTAGATCATTAACAAAATACCTAGAGCAGCACAGTAAAAATTAAATTCAATTAGAATTTGTATCTTGCCTACTTTTTACCTTATAAAATCATAGCTTTACATATTTTTTTGTCTTTTGTTTTGAAAGTATACTATTCAATAGGCAAATAGAACACATTTTATTTAACACCTTAGTGGTTTTCTATACAGCTTTCAAACATTTAAACATCTTTTATGTGGGCCTCTATTTGTTTTTAGGCCCTAGGCCTGTCAAATATTAGAAGGAGGCCAGTGGACTAGAAGTGTTAAAGAATGTGAACAGATCCATTTTCCCTGATGCTGGCCTTTAAAAATAGCCAGCAAACCTAATCATGATAGATTTTCTGGCCATAAAAAGTACTTCTAGGTGTAATAAAGTAAATTCCTAGGGCTTCTCTCATTCTATTTCCTATCTGTTTCATCAAAGTTCCACATCTATTTTGTTGTTAACTCTTGATTCTCTAACCACATCCTAATTTCCCACTTCTGGTTCATAAGTGGACTTCGGGCACTCTTCATCATGTGTGGTCTTTAGCTTTTTGTATGTAGATCTGAAAGTGAGTGAAAGTGAAATTCTCTCAGTTGTGTCCAACTCTTTGGGACACCATGGACTAAACAGTCCATGGAATTCTCCAGAATACTGGGGTGGGTAGCCTTTTCCTTCTCCAGGGGATGTTCCAACCAAGGGATCGAACCCATGTCCCCTGCACTGGAGTTCAGCTTAGTTCAGTTCAGTCGCTCAGTCGTGTCTGACTCTTTGCGACCCCATGGACTGCAGCATGCCAGCCTCCTTGTCCATCACCAACTCCCAGAGTTTACTCAAAGTCATGTCCATTGAGTCAGTGATGCCATCTAACCATCTCATACTCTGTTGTCCCCTTTTCCTCCCCCCTTCAATCTTTCCCAACATCAGGGTCTTTTCTAATGAGTCAGTTCTTAGCATCAGGTGGCCAAAGTATTGGAGTTTCAGTGGCAGCATCAGTCCTTCCAATGAATATTTAAGACTGATTTCCTTTACAAAGGACTGGTTGGATCTGCTTGCTGTCCAAGGGATTCTCAAGCGTCTTCTCCAACACCACAGTTCAAAAGCATTAATTCTTCTGCACCTAGCTTTCCTTATAGTCTAACTCTCACATCCAAACATGACTACTGGATAAACAATAGCTTTGACTAGACAGACCTTTGTTGGCAAAGTAATGTCTCTGCTTTTTAATATGCTGTCCAGGTTGGTCATAGTTTTTATTCCAAAGTGCAAGCGTCTTTTAATTTCATGGTTGCAGTCACCATCTGCAATGATCTTGGAACCCCAAAAAGTAAAGTCTTTCACTGCTTCCACTGTTTCCCCACCTACTTGCCATGAAGTGATGGGACCAGATGCCATGATCTTAGTTTTCTGAATGTTGAGTTTTAAAGTCAACTTTTACACTCTCCTCTTTCACTTTCATCAGGAGACTCTTTAGTTCTTCTTTGCTTTCTGCCATTAGTGTGGTATCATCTGAATATATGAGGTTATTGATATTTCTCCCAGCACTCTTGATTCAAGTTTGAGCTTCATCCAGTCCAGCGTTTCTGGTGATGTACTCTGCGTATAAGTCAAATAAACAGGGTGACAATATACAACCCTGACATATTCCTTTTCCTATTTGGAGCAAGTCTGTTGTTCCATGTCCAGTTCTAACTGTTGCTTCCTGACCTGCATACAGATTTCTCAATAGGCAAGTCAGGTGGTCTGTTATTCCCATCTCTTGAAGAATTTTCCACAGTTTACTGTGATCCACACAGTCAAATGCTTTGGCATAGTCAATAAAGCAGATGTTTTTCTGGAACTCTCTTTTTCAATGATCCAACAGATGTTGGCAATTTGGATCTCTGGTTCCTCTGCCTTTTCTAAATCCAGCTTGAAATCTACCACATTGCAGGTCAATTCTTTACCAGCTGAGCCACAAGGGGAGATCATATAGATCTGAGTGTTTTTATTCTATTTAAAACAAGTGCCTGACCTAAGCTTGGATTGCAAAGCCCTCTACTCCCAAGGGGCATCCAATTGACTTCAAGTTGTCTCTCTTGAATAAAGCACAATGCCAGTCACAGGGCTAGACAAGGTGCCAGTCCATGTCCCCCTTCCCTATCAGGGTCTTTTGTTTTAGAGATTTTGGTTGATTTCAATAACTGATCATCGGCTGCTCATTTTGTTTTCTCATGCTTTAAATTCTCCCTCTTATGTTTAAAATTCATCTATGAATTGTGCTCATTTCACATGCTAGCAAGATGATGCTCAAAATCATTTAAGCTAGGTTTCAGCAGTACATGAACCAAAAACTTTCAGATGTACAAATTGGATTTAGAAAAGGCAAAGGAACCAGAGACCAAATTGGCAACATTTGTTGCATCATGGAGAAAGCAAAGGAATTCCAGAAAATCATCTACTTCTGTATCATTGACTATGCTGAAGCCTTTGACTATATGGATCACAACATAGTGTAGGAAATTCTTAAGTAAATGGGAGTACCAGGCAACCTTACCTGTCTCCTGAGAAACCTGTATGCAAGTCAAGAAGCAACAGCTAGAACTGGACATGGAACGTGGACCAGTTCAAACCTGGGAAAGAGTATGTCAAGGCTGTATATTGTCACCCTGTTTGCTTAACTTATATGCAGGGTATATCATGCAAAATGCCAGGCTGGATGAATCACAAGCTGAAATCAAGATTTCTGGGAGAAATATCAACAACCTCTGATATGTAGATGATACCACTTTAACGCAGAAAGTGAGGGGGAATTAAAGAGCCTATTGGTGAGAATGGAAGAGGAGAGTGAAAAAACTGGCATGGAACTCAACATTCAAAAAACTAAGATCATGGCATCTGGTTCCATCACTTCATGGCAAATAGAAGCGGAAAAAGTAGAAGCAGTGACAGACTTTTTCTTGGTCTCCAAAATCACTGCACAGGTTGACTGCAGCCGTGAGATTGAAAGACGCTTGCTCCTTGGAAGGAAAGTGATGATAAACCTAGAGAGTGTATTAAAAAGCAGAGACACCACTTTGCCAACAAAGGTCTGTATAGTCAAAACTATGGCTTTTCCAGTAGTCATGTACAGATGTGAGAGTTGGACCATAAAGAATGTTGAGCACTGAAGAAATGATGCTTCATCTTGTGTTGCTAGAGAAGACTCTTGAGAGTTCCTTGAACTGCAAGGAGATTAAACCAGTCAATCCTAAAGGAAATCAACCCTGAATATTCATTGAAAGGACTAACGCTGAAGCTGAAACTCCAATACTTTGGCCACCTGTTGTGAATATCTGACTTTTTGGAAAAGACTCTGATGTTGGGAAATATAGAAGGCAAAGTGATAAAGGGGCAATATAGGATGAGATGATTAGATAGCATCACCAACTCAATGAACATGAGTTTGAGCAAACTCCAGGAGATAGTGGAGGACAGAAGAACCTGGCATGCTACAGTCCATGGGGTAACAAAGAGTCAGAACAACAACAATAATAACAACCCCACAAATCCTAGGCCTGCAACTTCAACCTCAATAAAAGCAGAGCCCCAGGCCTGTGCTTTCTTTCTTTCTACCTGTAACCTTACTGTCTGTCCCCAGGTGTGACATGCAATTTCCAGGACTAACAATCAATTCTTTTTCTTCAAAATTTTCTGGTGGTTATTACTGAGGGCATCTTGAAATCCTAATAAAAATCACAAGGGCCAGGTCAGCCACAACACTGGTTATTGATTGGTGAGACCAGCACAAGACACTGTGATCTCAGATTGTTTGATTCATCACTTTAGTTGCTAACTTACCTGATGGCTTCCTTAGTGAGGGTCAGCTCTGGTCACTTGAGAGCCTGTTCTTGGAGACTCAGCAGATACTTGGAATAAAAAACAATCCATCATCACCTTGGAAACAAGATAAAGGAATTAACTATCATAAAATGGAAGAAATCTTTTTTCTTTCTGTCTAAGAATCCCACATATGAAAGTACTACCAAAAATTCTATATGTCATCTACACTTACAAATTGTAGGCCTCCCTGTGAAACCTCCTTTCTTTATTCAAATTAAAGGACGTCCCTATCTCTGAAATTGACGTGCTAAATATTATCTGTCACATATATTTTGGTACCCTGTCTTATTAAATTTTAATGTTTGATTGCTCAGTGAAATAACATTGAGTGAAGCAATCTAAATAAGTATCAACCTCTAAAATTCCATGACTTGCATATATTATGTTTCACTGAAGCATTACTTTTCTGTGTTTTAGAGAAATAATAGATAATTCGATTACCAACATACACATGAAAAAAAAATAGAAAATAATGTCACATTTATTTTTGTGTGCACTTGTCCTTTTGGCTATTCAGAGTACAGTCCTTTCTCTGTTGGTAACCAGATTCCTTTGGCATGCAGTCTTGGTCAAAGGTAGTGTCATTCTGGTGCTGAAGAAATTCTTGGCTACACACTCCCCAAAGTGTGTAGAAGCTACACACTTCTAACATCACACAACCAAGAGTGACCCAAGCTCATCTAACAAAAAGGTTCAATAGAGTTTTGATCTTGAGTTAGAGATGAGAGAAATAAGGAATAATTTGAGGAAAGATCTGCTCTTCAGTAAATGTGCACCAGTAAGGACCCTAGCTTCCCTGGTGGCTCTGAGGTTAAAGCGTCTGCCTGCAATGAAGGAAACCTGGGTTCAGTCCCTGGGTTGTGAAGATCCCCTGGAGAAGGAAATGGCAACCCACTCCAGTATTCTTGCCTGGAGAATCCCATGGACGGAGAAGCCTGGTGGGCTACAGTTGACGGGGGTCGCAAAGAGTCGGACACGACTGAGTGACTTAACTAACTAAGGACCCTAAAGACTAACTATAAACTAAAAAGACTAACTAAAAACCCTGAAACTAACTAACTAAAACTAACTAACTAAAAACCCTAAAAACTAACTAAAAACCCTAAAAACTAACTAAAAACTAAAAAGACTAACTAAAAACCCTAAAGGTTTTTAGCTAAAGACCAACTTGATGATTTTGTACATTTTCTGTACAAAGAGATGTGTATTTTGAAATCCGCACCCCCCTTGGTTAAAGAGAATCCTTTACAAGAAAGCCTGCTGTCAGACTGCTTCCGATATGTAGTGTGCTTTCCCTGTCTCTTTGTCTCTAGAGGTCCCCTGGATCTATTTCCTAAGCTTTGTCATATATATCTGATCATCTAGATTTTCACTTATCCTGTGGGCATTCAATTCCATTCTGCCTGAGGCAGGTTTGGTTTTCTTTGCTTGCAACAAGAAACTTTGATCTATATACTACAATACAATGTCTCTTGATAAGGCATATTTTTTAGAAAATTTCATATTAAACAAATCAAGTTGATTTACATTCAAGAGTACCCTAAAACAACCACAAAACTTACATTAAAAATGATCCCCCCAAATAAGTCTAATAAATAATAATGGAATGCACATGTTTGGAGCATTTCATAGTGCTTTTCATATCTCTTGATTTCTTTGATAATGATAACAAGCAAGTGAGGCCAGCAGGTTAGAAAATGTACACAGAGACACAAAGGGATTGGGAACCAGAGAATCTAAAAAGCTTGTTTTGCTGCAGGGTAGTCAGACAAAGGCCTGGGGCTAGAAACCAGCTTCCAGACTATTGATAGAGAACTTTTGAAAAGGAAATCTATATGTTCAATTTTCAACAAGTAGCCTATAAAAGCACAGGCAACATTATCACCTACTCTCTTCATTAAAGTGGAAAGTAAGGTAAGCAGGCTTCCTATGTACTGAAATCATATTCTGATTGCTTAGGGTGTATAGTGCCTTGGACTGATAAGCAGACACCCTGCAATAAAGTTCCCATTAACCCATTAGATTCACGGCATCATCTGTTAAAGAATTTCAAACATCAAACTTCTGTATTTTTTTCTATATAACAGGACGCTTCAGTTCAAATGAAACTTCAGGCACAAATTCAGTATGTAAGCAGAAAAGCCCTAATGCTTTGATTGAAGCAAAGCTGGTTGACTAGTGCCCCTGATCCTGACACTTAAGCACCTCTGTAACTCAGGACTCTGAGGAAAGAGTCTAAAACTGTTAATCAAGCCCTGTGCCTTATTTCAGAAATGAAAATATCCAAGTACAGATAAATTAGGTGTTAGTTTGTTTTTGTTTTCCAAGTCCAACTCTATATATGATTTTCATGGAAGACCTAGAGTCTTGACTCCAAACAAGTGAGGGTTTTTTTTTTTTTTTTTTGCTTGTTTGTTTTTCAAATTCAGGGGGAACATGTGTATTTCCACCTTATTCTCCAAAACCCTCCCTCAAAGGAAGATCCTGATCAGTGTCTGTGTAGATGAACCTGAAAAATCACTGCAGTTACATGTTACATTATCCTCAGCCGATAAGTATGTTTCTTGAGGATAGAATCTCTGCTCTCAAATGTATTTCTATTCTTCATGGCTAAACAAGCCACATAACATATCTTCCAAATAAGACCACTTTTGAGAGTGAAAGTGAGGCCATTTATAATTATAACTGAGGAGCAGGCCAGGCAAAGTCTGATGAATGATCACCCTGCCCACGGTACCAAGTATGTTCTACAAAAAGGGACTCTATGAAAAAGACATTTGGCATTCAAGAGTCTCCAACTTGTCCTTAATTATTCAAGATGTGAAAATAAATTCCACTCCACTCAGATTTCTAAAGAGTCTCTGACTTTTGAGAAGAGACTCAGTCACATTCTTGGTAACATAAGTAGCTCCTGTTTGATCTGCTTGGTAAAGCTCACAGTGAACACACATGCTGCTGTTTTCATTAGTGTTATTGTTGTTATTGTTTATTCGCTAAGTTGTATCCAACTCTTTACGACCCCATGGACTGTAGCCCACCAGACTCCTCTGTCCATGGGATTTTTCAGGCAAAAATACTGGAGTGAGTTGCCATTTCCTTCTCCAGAGGATCTTTCTGACCCAGGGATCAAATTGAGTCTCTTGCTTGGCAGGTGGATTCTTTACCACTGAGCCACCTGGGAAGCTGAACACACATGTGGAGAAGCTAAAAAGTGAAGGGATTTCTATTCCAAAGTAAAATTAGCAAATAATCTGCCATAAACTTATTGAATTATACAAGAAAATGAATATCTGTTGAGTTTAAGTTTCAGTGTGGAAGTCTTGGTTATGCCTACTCACAAACACAATTTCTACTCTTGCCTCACTTACAGACAGTACTTTCTGGAGATGGCCAAACGCCAGTATTGGACTCTGTCTCAGCCCTTAGAAGTACAATTTTTGTGAGACATATTTATGGGATATCCTTGCCCTCTCAGTCACCTGTCTGTTCTCCTTACTTACAGAGCAAATGACTTTCTGACCTGCTGGGTCTAGAACTTTGATTGAAATAATCACCTTCTACTACCACCTAAGTGACTTAGGTGCTCATATTTGCATTTGACACTGATCCCTCCAGCTCTGCTCAATCCCACAATTTATTTCCAGTTCAGAAGAAAAGAATGATTGCTCAGCTAGTCAACGTGTTTTTTCTAATTCCTATATGCCTTTCATTGCAAGTTTGTCAATGATATTCCAGAGATGAGGAAGAATTTTATAAACCTTAATTTTCATTTCCATCACAATTCTAGGCAATAGGTAAAACTTATAATTAGAAAATGACCATTGTGATAGTATGAGAACATTTTATAAATCAGTGTTTAATGTTTACAAATGAAACTATGGAGAAGAGAACAAAAGCTAAAGAGTGAAAAATAGATGAGAAAATTTTGGATGACACTGAAAAAGGCTTATCTAGAAAGCATAATGGCATATGTCTTGTATACCTTTGTATTTATCCATTCTATTTTACAATGAAAGAAGAGAAATTTTAAAGCTAAATTATGCTAGAATTAATTTTCCATTGGAGAATACTTCAATTTCTTTAAAGCTTTTAATTTTCACTTTTTACACCTCTTACACTTGAAAGATTTTTAACTGGAATCCAAATAATTACAAACAAGAAAAGTTTACCATTTACAAGAACATGGATAGAACTTGAGGAAATTATGCTAAGTGAAATATGCATACAAAGAAAAATACTATGTTATTTCACTTATATGTAGAATTTTAAAACAATAACAACAAACTCATGGAAACGAAGAGTAGATTCATGGTTGTCAAAGATAAGAGAGGGGGTGGGGTGGTAAAAATGGAGAAAGGTAGTCAAGTGTACAAGTGTCCAGTTACCAGATGAGTAAGTTCTAGAGCTATACTGTACGTGTGGACACTACAGTGAATAATACTGTATTGCATATCTGAAAGTTGCTAACAGAGTAAATCTTAAAAGTCCCCCCTGCAAATTCTAACTGTGTGAGGTAGTAAATGGGTTAACTACCCTTATTGTGATCTTCATTTCCCAGTGTATATGTGCATCAAATCATCACAATATATACCTGAAACTGACACAATGTTATATGTCAACTATATCTCAATAAAGCGGGGGAAACAAAAAGGTAATCGAAGTGAGGGGAAATACACAAGTTAGTGATTCAATATAAAAAGAAATAGAGTCCCCAGGCTAGGCTGATTGGGAGTTATTACCTAAAAGGACTCTCAATTTTCAAATATCAATAGCTTGAAGAATAAGGCTGTCATTAACAGAAATATTCGAGAGATGAGTTTGGGAGCAAAGCAATGTACTAAGCACAGTCTCAGCCATGTGGATGCTGAGTACCATGGGCATATCTAAATGGCAAACTCCAAAAGGAAAGAATGTAGGACTGAAGTTAAATATAGAAAGAGACATACAGTATGGAGTTGGGGGGAATAATCACCTACACAGAAGTTTTAGCTGCATCCACAAAAATAGTGGAAGCTGCTGGAACTTAAAGGAACAGAGTCACCTAAGGTCACCAACTCAAAGCAAATATCGTGTAGTCAAGTTTATAAAGGTGTGAGCTCTGTGAAAAAGGATTTTTTTTCTTTAAAATATGCAAACCAGAGGAAGAAAATACATGCATGTTACATTTTATTGTGATTAATTGTATGGCTTCTCACAGATATTGTGGGGTTTTTTTGTTTGTTTGTTTAACAAATTGAAGGTTGTGGCAACCATGCATTGAGCAAATCTACTGGTACTGTTTTTCCAACAGCATTTGCTCACTGTCTCTGTGGCATTTTGGTAATTCTCATAACATTTCAAATTTTCCATTAATCCTATATTGTATTTGTTACAGTGATCTGGAATCAGTGATCTTTGATTTTCCTACTATGAATCACTGAAGGCTCAGATGATGGTTAGTATTTTTTAGCAATGAAGTATTTTCTAATTAAAATATTTACATTGTTTTTGCAATATAATACCTTTACATACTTATTAGACTATGGTATGGCATAAACATAACTTCTTTATACAGGTGAAATAACGTATTCTTGTTCAGTAATTCCTAGAGAAGTGATTACTGGCCAGAGATTCTGTGCTGTGTGCTTAGTCTCTCAGTCATGTCCTACTCTTTGCAACCCCATGGACAGTAGCCCTCCAGTCTCCTCTGTCGTTGGGGATTCTCCAGGCAAGAATACTAGAGTGGGTTGCTTTGACCTCTTCCAGGGAATCTTCCCAACCCAGATATGGAACCCATGTCTCCTGCACTGCAGGCAAATTCTTCACCAACTGGGCCATGAGGGTGTGAAATGCAAGTCGCTCAGTCGTGTCTGACTCTGCAATCCCATGGACTATACAGTCCATGGAATTCTCCAGGCCAGAATACTGGAGTGAGTAGCCTTTCCCTTCTTCAGGGGATCTTCCCAACCCAGGATCGAACTCAGGTCTCTTGCATTGCAGGCTGATTCTTTACCAGTTGAGTCACAAGGGAAGCCTGACCAGAAATTCCAAATATCTTAAATTAATTGGCAATAACATTCACTATCCAAAACAATGGAAAAACTCAGCCCCCTCACCAACACCATACAGGAGGCACTATTCCCCCACACCTTCACTAACTGGACAACAACAGTAGCTTTTGTCAGTGTCAGTATGATAAGTGTACATGGTTAAATTAATAACAAATTAAGTCAAGAAATTAAAAGATGCTTGCTCCTTGGAAGAAAAATTATGACCAACCTAGGAAAGCAGAGATGTTACTTTGCCAACAAAGATCTGTCTAGTCAAAGCTATGGTTTTTCCAGTACTTATGCATGGATGTGAGAGTTGGGTTATAAAGAAAACTGAACACCAAAGAACTGATGCTTTTGAACTGTGGTGTTGGAGAAGACTCTTGAGAGTCCCTTGGACTGCCAGAGCAAGCCTGTAAATCCTAAAGGAAATCAATCCTGAATATTCATTGGGACGACTGATGATGAAACTGAAGCTCCAATATTTTGGCCAGCTCATGTGAAGAGCTGACTCAGAGAAGACCCTGATGCTGGGAAAGATTGAAGGCAGGAGGAAAAGGGGATGACAGAGGATGGGATGGTTGGATGGCATCACTCAGTCAATGGACATGAGTTTACACAAGCTCTGGAAGTTGGTGATGGACAGGGAAGCCTGGCGTGCTACAGTCCATGGGGTCACAGAGAGTTGTATATGTCTGAGCGACTAAACTGGGCCATTATTCAGTTCAATCTTATCCCATTTTTCTTTTTATATATTTTCAGTTTGAAGGAGCCTGGTAAAGTCAAGTAATTTATGCAATTTCTTTCTTTATTAAATAGGTATAGGAGGAAACCAGTGTAATTAAAATGCCCTCTTACTTAATTTTCATTGATTTCCTATGAACAGGCTCTCTAAATGTAGCTTTCACCATTTAGAAAATAAATGAATGAAATGACGGGTTTTAAAGATTGATAATCTTTAGGTAAGTAGGTAGATAATGATATGTAATGGTAGGCAATACTTATCATGGTATTTTAAAGTATCAGAGGTAAGTACTCAAGTGGCTACTTGACTAAGGAGTGTTATCATCACTGAAATCTATTATATAATCAGAGACTACAGAGAATGTAAGTATAACCATTTTCTATTGATTTTTGAAAGAGTTACAAAATGCTCATCAAAATATCCTTGTTGAATAGAGTTTTCTAAGTTGTAAAGAAATTTCCTCTTGAACTGAATTTTCTCTGCTATCTGCAATAGGGGGCTTTGATGAATATTCACTTTTCTGAAAACAATGAGCAAATTAGCCATTGGAGAAGAGACCCATTTTAAAACAATAGATGTGGTTGTCATGAAATCTTCCATTGCCTCTCACCCAGACACAAGATGTAAAACACAGCCCATATCTGCTCTTTGAAATACCAAAAGAAAGTGAGTTGTCTAACTAGTTATTATTAAAGATTCTTACATCAAATGGAGCTCTTGGTTGCAAGAATCAGAAGCCAACCATGACTAATTTAAGCATAAAATATTTTATTTAGACGATGTTAAATAGTTCATAGAATTTTAATGTGGGAATGACGAGAGGAAGTGAAGGGAAAGGGAAGAGGGAAGACAGAGAACCAGGTTTGAGGATACAGAGTTAAGAAAATTTCCTCCAAGCACCATCATATCTTGAAACAGATCTTGACCATTCAGCCAACGCTAGACAGAATAGAAACTGCCAGAGATTGCTGCCAGAATTGCCTCTCAAGACCTGATATGACCTCTGCTACTATCTGCAGTATGTATCCCAGAGGCCCTGCATCTTTGCATCATTACCTTCTCAGTCAAAGCCTAAGGCAAGCGTATGAGTAAGCAGAGCTCCAGGAAAGATTGAAGAGTAAGCATCTGGCATCTTATGCTTCTATATTTGGGTGGCTCTGTGCCATACAGTAGGAGATTAGTCAGACATAGGAAGGAAATTCAGAGACTAGGAACCCAGAAAGAGTGACAAATACTTATTGAAATTCAAGAATATAAGGAGTATTTCTTTATTAGTGTTGAAGTTAAAATTATTCCCTAAATCTTTTTGTATTAAAAATCTTTATTTAAATGAAAGGACTACAATACTATTAAATTTTTCCATCCTCTTTTGTCAATATCTATATTTCCTTTATTTTGAAAACCATATGCTCAATTTCCAATCTGAATTTTCTGTGATCATTTGCCTTCTTAGTACTATTATAGTAAGTATTATATTGCTGGGAGAAAAATCAATTACCTCAGATATGCAAATAACACCACCCTTAGGGCAGAAAGTGAAGAAGAACTAAAGAGCCTCTTGATGAAAGTGAAAGAGGAGAGTGAAAAATTTGGCTTAAAATGCAACATTAAGAAAACTTAAGATCATGGCGTCTGGTCCCATCAGTTCATGGTAAATAGATGAGGAAACAGTTGAAACAAGAACAGATTTTTGGGCTCCAAAATCACTGCAGATA
This sequence comes from Odocoileus virginianus, assembly GCF_023699985.2. NCBI lineage: Eukaryota > Metazoa > Chordata > Mammalia > Artiodactyla > Cervidae > Odocoileus > Odocoileus virginianus. Next base: position 29,320,097 of record NC_069688.1, read on the forward strand.
GTGACTGCAGCCATGAAATTAAAAGACACTTCTTGGAAGAAAGGTTATGACCAACCTAGACAGCATATTAAAAAGCAGAGACATTACTTTGCCAACAAAGATCCGTCTAGTCAAAGCTATGATTTTTCCAGTAGTTGTGTATGGATGTGAGAGTTGGACTATAAACAAAGCTGAGCACTAAAGAATTGATGATTTTGAACTGTGGTGTTGGAGAAGACTCTTGAGAGGCCCTTGGACTGCAAGGAGATCCAACCAGTTCATCCTAAAAGAGATTAGTCCTGGGTGTTCACTGGAAGGACTGATGCTGAATCTGAAACTCCAATACTTTGGCCACCTTATGTAAAGAACTGACTCATTGGAAAAGATCCTGATGCTGGGAAAGATTGAAGGCAGGAGAAGGGAATGACAGAGGATGAGATGGATGGATGGCATCACTGACTCAATGGACATGAGTTTGAGTAAACTCCAGGAGCTGGCGATGGACAGTGAGGCCTGGCCTGCTGTAGTCCATGGGGTCGCAAAGAGTCGGACATAACTGAGCGACTGCACTGAACTGAATTATACTTATTTCTGCATCTTGGTTCTCAATGTTTTCTATTTGTCAAACTTATTTGGCTTCCATTTTTCTTCTTTCCATTGGGGACTTTTCCTCTAAAGATTTCCATTTAATACATTCTCTTTCATTTTTGGTTACTTATTAAACCCTGTGCATATATTTCTATTTATATCTCAATATATTAAACCTAACCAATACATATATCACTTCCTGTATGAAAACAATGTTCTCACCTCAGTTTATTCTCTTGGTGTTATTCCCACTTCCAACTACCATATAATTTCCATTTTGTCCAAAACAGTAACCACTAACCACATACAAATATTTAAATTATTTAATAAATGAAAATTTAATGTTTAGTTTCTACGTTGTCCTGGTCACATTTCAAGTGATCAGTGGTTCCATATTACTAGCATCCTGCATATTGGTTAGCACAAATATAAACTATTTCTGCCATCATAGAGAGGTTGACCGCATACCTCTGGACTAAACTCTAATTCTAGATGATTATGAATATGTGTTTTATAGTTGATCCTTGCTTACTTAAACCATAATATAATTTACTAATATATTAGTAAATATATTTCTTCTAGGCCCCTCATTGTTCTCCTGGGGTAATTTCTTCTCTTGCTGTATACCTCTTCAGAGAATATGGTCTAAGAAGAATTTTGTATGTTCAATCTTATGAAGACTTTACTCCAGAAATATATTTAGTTTATACTTGTATATCAATATTAGTTTAATGTAGTATAAAATTATAGGCTAATATTCTTTCCCTTCATTACTTTGAACATAAGTTTATACTTATATATCAATATTAGTTTAATGTAGTATAAAATTACAGGCTAACATTCTTTCCCTTCATCACTTTGAACATAATTTTGCACTGTTTTCTGAAATCTAGTGACTCTATTGAGAAATTTAGTGACAATCTTAGAGGCAAATTGAAATACTGGCTCCAATTTTTCACTTATCTCTCTATTCATGTATTTTGCATGTAACATCACAATTCCTCATAAAAAGGCCTAGAGGACTCTCTAAGTCCTTGAATTTGGATTCAGCCACATGATTGATTCTAGTCAATAAAATATGATTGAAATGATAGGGCATCAGTTCTGAAAATAGGACTTAAGAGACCTCCTGGATTTCTACTTTCCCTTTGCATCCCTGCCATCATCATACAAAGAGCTACTCCTTATTGCTGATGCCCCTTGGGCTAAACTAAAAAATTAAACAGATGCAAAGAAGATCTTTTGAGATTTTTTTTGAGTCAAGATTATATTCTGATGCTCAATATTTCCAATTAGTTCTTAGTCATACTAACTCATCTCTTGGAAGACCATATAATTACCAAATGTCATAACTCATAATGACTCTCAGGTAGAAAAATGTCTAGGTTTTAGCTTATCCTCCTCTAGATGAGTTGTGGGAGGGAGAAGTCTTAAGGCAGGGCTTCCCTGGTGGCTCAGATGGTAGAGAATCTGCCTGCAATGCAGGAGGCTGGGTTCGATCCCTGGGTTGGGAAGATCCCATGAAGGAGGACATAGCACCTACTCCACTATTCTTGCTGGAAGAATTCCATGGTAGGAGAAGCCTGGTGGGCTAAAGTCCATGGGATCACAAAGAGTCAGACATGACTGAGTGACTAAGACACACACACACACAGTCTCAAGGCAAAATGTTGTATTCTAATGGCGTAATTCAAGTCACTTACTGCTTATTTTTCTACCTCTGGCATCCCCGAAAGTGAAAGCCGCTCAGTCGTGACTGAGACTTTGCGACCCCATGGACTATACAGTCCATGGAATTCTCCAGGCCAGAATACTGGATTGGGTAGCCTTTTCCTTCTCCAGGGGATCTTCACAACCCAGGAATTGAACCTAGGTCTCCTGCACTGCAGGCAGATTCTTCACCAGCTGAACCACAATGCAAGTCCTGAGCCCAACCAAAAAATCATGACAGACTTCACACTAGGCACTGCTTTTCTGTAAGAAGCAAAAATGCTTTTTGTTTATGTTATTATCTGGGTCCAGTGTTTGGAGGTGGGGAAAGCTCCAGGCTCTGTTGAACAATTTTAGATCACTAAAATAACTGGTTCACCCAGCTCTTGGGCTACATTGATATACATATATACCATTGTTGACCCTGGTTTGGATCAATAGCTTACCTGACCTTAGGAGTGATGGTGAAGACAGTAATCCACTCAGGTTAAACGTATAAGATATATAGGTATAAAGAGAAATCTTTCACCAAAGCTAGTTATATGGGCTCACTGTAGGTTCCCTAACATCCAACACCTCATCTTAAACACACTTTGGAGCTCCAATTCTTTAGCTCTCCTGAAGGTTTTTTACTTTATTATGTTACTTCAGAAATTGATCCTAGAGTCTACCTGTCCCTCTGTTTCTTGGGAGACATGTCCCCAAATCTATTTTAGGGAGGGACCAGAATACTTTGCAATCCTTCACCATTATGTCTCAAATATTTTTATAAACATTACAATCCCCAGAAGTATTATGAGGAATGTCATTCCCTGGTATTACAAGGGCAATTCCCAATTATGCATTTAAATGAATTTCTCAGCACATGAATTTGAAATAAAACCAGATGGTTATCTGGAAGAAACCCTTTTAAGCTTTACTTTGCTGATTTGAAAAGTAAATATCAAACACTTCTTTTTGTCTACTTGGGTGGTCGTTTCCTGACAAGCCTATCTAGACATATCTCCTTGGTTATAGTCTACAATATTATCCTTTTTACTCTTTCAGTGTTTTATCTCAATCAGAAATAATTCTAATTTTAAATTTTATTTATTGTTTGTCTCTCTCCATCAGATTGTAAACTCCGTGAGGGTCCATATCACTCTGAGCTTTACCCACAATGCCTAGGAAATATCTCTTACATAGTAGATACTTAATAAAGATTTGTTAAATAGATTAACCACTCTTCTTTGCAAATTAAATCTTATTGCTAGTGGACTTCACAAATTTATGTAAATTGTCATTTCTGGCACTTTCTTGTACTTTCCTTGGTGTTTACAGTAAAGCCCTGTATTAGTCTGTTTGGGCTATAGTAATGGAGTGCCACAAACTGAGTGGCTTAAACAACAGAAATTCACTGTCTCAGAGTTCTGGAAGCTAGATGTGTGAAATGAAGGTGTCAGTAGGGTTGGTTCTTTCTGAGGGCAAATTTGTGAAGAAAGAACCTATCTCCTTAACTAAAGAGATGGTCATCTTCATGTTAATATCACATGTCTTCTTGTATGCATGTATCTGTTCCCAAACGTCTTCTTTTTATGAACCAGTCATATTGGATTAGGGTCGACTCTAATAATCTAATTTTGATTTAATTACCTCTGTAAAGACTCCATCTCTCTACAAGGTCACATTTTGATGTACTAGGGTTTATTACACAAATTTAATGCATGAATTTTGAGGAGCCAGTTCAACCCAGGATTTCCCTGGTGACTCAGTGGTAAAGAATCTGCCTACAATGCAGGAGACCTGGGTTTGGAAGATCCCCTGGAGAAGGAAATGGCAACTCACTCCAATATTCTTGCCTGGGAAATCCCGTGGGCAGAGGAGCCTGGTGGACTGCAGTACTTGGGGTAAAAAGCATCAGACAGGACTTAGCAACTGAATGACCACCACTTCCCTTGTGTAATAGCAGTTTACTTTTCTTTCTTCATAACTAGAATTTGAGGCAACTTGAACACAGAGTAGTTGTTCAGTTAATGTCAAGGGTATGAGTGAACGCATTCTCTGAAGAAAACCTGCAGATCTTAACATCCAACTTCAGCCTTTCCTATAGTGCTTCTTAAAAGTAAGCATGGGGTGGGAAATGAGAGGAAGGCTCAGAGGGAAGGGACGTATGTATACCTATGGCTGATCCATGCTGGTGTGTGGCAGAAGCCAACATATGATTGTAATTGTCCTTCAGTTAAAGATAAATTAATTAAGAAAAAAAAAAGAGAGAGAGAGAGAGACAGAGATCACCTTCTGCTTCAAAACTCCATCCAAGACTTAGTGCCACTTTTCTGGCCTTTTCCTACATTTTACAGTGTTGTAGTGAATTTATGAATGAGTGAGTCTGAAGTCCTGGTTTACACTGCAAGGGCAGGACCCTGAATTAATATTTACCCAAATCTTTTGCCTTGTTTGGAGCATAATAAACGTTGAGTGTTTTTTGAGCTGACAGAAACCAACAGAACTACAACTTAGAACAAAGAAGCAAAAATAAAGATCATTTCCACCTGGATATCTTTGGAATGGCCACAACCTTCTTGACTCTGGGGCACAGGATCTTTCGTTGTTGTCCTTTTATTGAAAACTGAGGTTAGTTTAAGCTTTGGACTCCAGCTGGCTCGTATCACTGTGTCCCATGAGTAGAAATCAAGTTCCATTCAAAACAAAGTGAAACTACTTTACCATCTTGTCCTTGTTGCTTGTTCCTAGGAAAAGAAGCAGTGTCACATTTCATTATCTCTTAACTACAGTAATAATAAAATAAATAATAATTCCCTTACTTTGGATCCTAAGGCTACAGTGGCATAGGATTTTTGCGGGAAGATGCATTTGCAAGAGAATTTTGCAACTCAAGGATGTGCTGCAATCCACAGTTTTAATGGCATCTTGGCAGCTTCTTAATTCCCATTCCAGATGTTCCAGTAGGAGTGGGAAGAGTGAGCACGTTTTCCCACAGAGGATGTTTCTTTTTTCCTTGGAAACTCAGCAAATACCACAGCAGTACGTAGTTTATGCTCTTCTCCAGTCAGATATGCCAAAAGGAGTGCTTCACTTGGCGTAAATTGGGGCCACTCATTATTCTAGTAGAAATCATGCATCACAATAAAAGGAAATGTCAGATTTCACTTAATATTGGACCACTTGCTTTAAGATATATTTTCATTTTAAACTCCTTCTGTGGAGCCTGCCTTTTGGGAGAGTAAATGAACAAAGAAATAATAGTATAGATACAAACCAAGCAGGAAAATCTTAACTCAAAATATCAGAGACACTTTAGCACTTTGTAGAAGCTATAGCAGCTCAGGCATTCTCCCGTATGAGGAATGGGTAAAAGGTGTGCTGAATCCTAAGCAACCTTCAATTTTCTCTTGAATAATAGAGTTTTCTTTTTCTTTTCAGTCAAATTTAACAACCTATTATGATATTAAGATTGTTTTCCACAATTTCTACAATGCCATCCCTAATTTTATGCTGTGGGATCTCTTTATGGTTGAATTTGCAATTTAAAATTAAAAATTTCCTTTTAGCTAAGTCTTAACAGAGACAGTCCCCAGTCTTAGCTAACTTTGAATTTGGCTCTTTAGGAGGTCCCAGGAGATTTTGCCCCAGGATGTTCTCTCCAGATGTGTCTCTTCAATTTAGGATTGTGTTTATGCAGGCTTATATTCATATTTGAGGCAACCAATAACTCTGTAATGCTTTTATTGATCTTACTTCAAAAAATGAGAGTTTAATTGGCAAGAAGAGATTGGTTCTGTCTGGCTGTATTTGATAAGGTAGCCCCTTAGGAAAGATCATTAGGCCCTAATTGGAAAAAGGAATTGTTTTTACTGCTGTCCCCTTAAGCTGTTTCTGCTTATCTTATCATGAGGGTGGTGGTGGGGCTCTGTGTTTATACATGTTTGACCTGGATTTCATAGAATCACAAGGCGCCTGGGTGACCAATGAGATACTGTTGCTAGGGAGACATTGAAACATATGCTAACTAAATCAGAGTTGCCATAAATTTTTAAGATGAGGAGAGGAAATTCTATTTATGCATTTCTCTCACTCTTGCGACCTCCCTCCCTCCCTTTTTCTCTCCCTCCCTCTCAAGATTTTAGTATTGTGTATTCTATGTGTTTCTGATTATAGCTCTATTATTTTTACCACTTGTTTATCCAGAATATTTTTTCCCGTTTCTTACTTATTTTCAGTCATGCTTTTCATTCTCATGCTGAAAGCACAGCCTTTGTGCATTCGTGCTGAATCTCATCCCAAAGACAGTTTTGAGTGAAGGAGAAAAGAATGGTTTTATTGCTTTGCGAGCTCAATGGGCTCCTGCCCCAACAATCTGTGTCCCAACCCAGTGGATTTGATGAGGAGTTTTGGGCTTCCCGGCTGGCTCAGTGCTAAAGAATCTGACTGCCAGTGCAGGACACACAGGAGATTTGGGTTCGAACTCTGGGTCAGGAAGATCCCCTGGAGGAAGAAATGGCAACCCACTCCAGTGTTCTTCCCTGGAGAATTCCATGGACAAAGGAACATGAACAAAGGCATGGGGTAGCAAAGAATTGGACACAACTGAGTGATTAACACTTTCCAGTATTCTTAAGTGGGAAATCCCATGGACAGAGGAGTTCAAGGGGTCCCGAAGAATTGGACATGACAGCATGCACCCACCCACACAGGTATTTGTAGCAATGGTGCAAAGATGGGGTTGCTGATAAGATTAGGCTGTGTGCAGGGAATCTGGTCTCAGGTAATCTTTTTGATGAGTTTCTCTGGTTTCTTTAATGTAGCCTCAGGTAGTCTTTCTTCATCAAGAATACTGATATATTAAAGAGCTTAGTTCAGTCACTCAGTCCTGTCACTCTTTGCAACCCCATGGACTGCAGCATGCCAGGCCTCCCCACCCATCTCCAACTCCTGGAGTTTACTCAAACTCATGTCCGTTGAATCAGTGATGCCATCCAACCATCTCATCCTCATCCTCTGTCATCCCCTTTTCCTCCCACCTTCAATCTCTTCCAGCATCAGGGTCTTTCAAATGAGTCAGTTCTTCACATCAGGTGGCCAAAGTATTGGAGTTTCAGCTTCAGCATCAGTCCTTCCAATGAACACTCAGGACTGATTTCCTTTAGGATGGACAGATTAGATCTCCTTGCAGTCCAAGGGACTCTCAAGAGTCATATCCAACACCACAGTTCAAAAGCATCAATTCTTTAGCACTCAGCTTTCTTTATAGTCCAACTTTCACATCCATACATGACTACTGGAAAAACCATAGCTTTGACTAGATGGACGTTTGTTGGCAAAGTAATGTCTCTGATTTTTAATATGTTGTCTGGGTAGGTCATAACTTTTCTTCCAAGGAGTGAGCATCTTTTAACTTCATGGTAGAAGTCACCATTTGCAGTGATTTTGGAGCCTCCCAAAATAAAGTCTGTAACCGTTCCCATCGTTTCCTCATCTATTTGCCATTAAGTGATGGGACCAGATACCATGATCTTAGTTTTCTTAATGTTGAGTTTTAAGCCAAGTTTTTCACTTTCCTCTTTCACTTTCATCAAGAGGTACTTTAGTTCTTCTTCGCTTTCTTCCATAAGGGTAGTGTCATCTGCCTATATGAAGTTATTGGTATTTCTCCCAGAAATCTTGATTTCAGCTTGTGCTTCATCCAGTCCAGCATTTCTCAAGATGTTACTCTGCAAATTGGTTGGATAAGCAGGGTGACAATATACTGCTTTGACATACTCCTTTCCCAATTTGGAACCAGTCTGTTGTTCCATGTCCAGCTCTAACTGTTGCATCCTAACCTTTATACAGATTTCTCAGGAGGTAGGTCAAGTGGTCTGGTATTGCCATCTCTTGAGAATTTTCCACAGTTTGTTGTGATCCACACTGTCAAATGCTTTGGCATAGTCAATAAAGCAGAAGTAGATGTTTTTCTGGAACTCTTGCTTTTGATTCAATAGATTTTGGAAATTTCGATCTCTGGTTCCTCTGCTTTTTCTAAATCCAACTTGAACATCTGGAAGTTCATGGTTCACATACTGTTGAAGCCTGACTTGGAGAATTTTGAGCATTACTTTGCTAGCGTGTGAGATGACTGCAATTGTGCTATAGTTTGAGCATTCTTTGGTATTGCCTTTCTTTGGGATTGGAATGAAAACTGACCTTTTCCAGTCCTGTGGCTACTGCTGACCTTTCCAAATTTGCTGGCATATTGAGTGCAGCACTTTCACAGCATCATCTTTTAGGATTTGAAATAGCTCAACTGGAATTCCATCACCGCCACTATCTTTGTTCATAGTGAGGCTACCTAAGGCCCACTTGACTTCGCATTCCAGGATCTCTGGCTCTAGGTGAGTGATCCCACTATCATGATTATCTGGGTCGTGAAGATCTTTTTTGTATAGTTCTTCTGTGTATTCTTGCCACCTTTTCTTAGTATCTGTTTTTGTTAGGTCCATACCATTTCTGTCCTTTATTGTTAAGAGCTGAAAGACATTGTTAAGTGTATCACTTGAGATACAAGTGATGGACTCAGGACCCTACCCCAAGGCTGCAGTACTGTTTCCTGGAAGGCCCTCCTAGTTCCTGCATCCCCACCCTTCCTGGGTTTTGAATCTGCCCCCTTGGAATCCAGGGAAGGTTATGGAGGTTCACACCCAGGACCTTCACAGAGTCCCACTTGGTTTCAAATTTTAACTACACTATCAGCATTCTCTATCTACCAGCAGAATCACTGTCTCTCAATCCATTGTGGATACATTACTAGTGATTCAGTTATTAAGAAATCTAAGATCATAAAAATATTTAATCAAATATCAAGGGTTCAAGGTGACAGGAATAGGGTGGTCTGTACCAGGGCAATAGACTGCGGAGAAAGTCTGGACAAGATCCCAGGAACTGAAATGTCTATTAATATGTCTAGCCACAGGGTAACTCGCTTGTGCAGATTTCTGCTTAATGGGAATCAACAGAAACTCCTAAAATATTTCAAATTATGCAAAATCCTCAAAATAATGCAATGTCTCTGGCTCAGTGATTATTTGTTGACTATAAATGAAGAGGAAATTAGTCTTTACTCTCCAGGGAAAATAATATAGTATGGGGTCCTTCATGTAGTTCAAGAATGAATAAAGCGAATGACAAATTTATGAAAACCTCAATGGTTAGAAAAACATTCATGCTCATGTCCAGCCACACCCCCTCACATACTTACAACCCCCATATCCCATTAAAAGATTATCTTTCCTATTCTTACAATGAATGATATTGAGTCTTAAATTAAACTAAATATTAAAGGAGGAAGTCTATTTTGAATTTTGACATGCTTAATTCTTCCCATAATATAGAAAAACTTTTGTGTCATTTACCCTAATTTCTTGTCTGTGCTTTGATTAGCATTTTAATACATTGTTATGTATTTGTAGTAGCATATCAGATAATCCATGGGAAAAAAAAGAATTCTAAGCAAGAATCTTTAGTATTTACTTTAATTCTATTTCTAAACCAAGAGACTGCAGCAACATAAACAGAGCTGTTTATTGCTGATGATAAAGCCAAATGAGTTCTGTCCACAATTCCACTGCTGATAGATGCCTTTGTCTTTCCAATGAATGATTCGGATTTCTGAGCACATTAGGAAGAGCTACTGATAATGATTGCCCCTCCTTGAGTCAGAAAGGCCTGTGATGGGTTCATTCTCTATCTCATTTAAGCAATTTTTCTCATTTATTGTAGGTCTTAGCTTCTGTGGACTCAGGGTCTCCAGGCTGCCTGTGGAAGGACAAATCATCCACAGATAGGAAGCCTAACTTCCTTTGATTTCAGAATGGGTAGTCACAAAGTAAAAGCATCCAGTCTTAAGAAAAGAAGCATGAGCTGCTTGGGACAAAGAACTAAACAGACATTCCTCCAGAGAAGATATACAGATGGATAACAAACACATGAAAAGATGCTCAACATCACTCATTATCAGAGAAATGCAAATCAAAACCACAATGAGATACCATCTCATGCCAGTCAGAATGGCTGCTATCAAAAAATCTACAAACAATAAATGTTGGAGAGGGTGCAGAGAAAAGGGGACCCTCTTACACTATTGGTGGGAATGCAAACTAGTACAGCCACTATGGAGAACAGTGTGGAGATTCCTTAAAAAACTGGAACTAGAACTGCCATACAACCCAGCAATCCCACTGCTGGGCATACATACCAAGGAAACTAGAATTGAAAGAGACACATGTCCCCCCAATGTTCATCGCAGCACTGTTTACAATAGCTAGGACATGGAAGCAATGTAGACGTCCATCAGCAGACAAATGAATAAGAAAGCTGTGGTACATAATACACAATGGAATATTACTCAGCTATTAAAAAGAATGCATTTGAATTGGTTCTAATGAAGTGGATGAAACTGGAGCCTATTATACAGAGTGAAATAAGTCAGAAAGAAAAACACCAATACAGTATATTAATGCATATATATGGAATTTAGAAAGATGGTAACGATGACCCTATATGCAAGACAGCAAAAGAGACAGAGATGTAAAGAACAGACTTTTGGACTCTGTGGGCGAAGGTGAGGGTGGGATGATTTGACAGAATAGCATTGAAACATGTATATTACCATATGTGAAATAGTTTGCCAGTCCAGGTTCGATGCCTGAAACAGGGTGCTCAGGGCTGGTGCACTGGGATGACCCTGCGGGATGGGATGGGGAGGGAGGTGGGAGGGGGGTTCAGGATGGGGAACTCATGTACACCCATGGCCGATTCATATCAATATATGGCAAAAACCACTACAATATTGTAAAGTAATTAGCCTCCAATTAAATAAATTAATTTACCAAAAAAATTAAACCATATAAAAAAAGAAAAGAAGCAACTGGGGGCTTTAAAAAAATTCATTGGAGTATACTTGATTTACAATGCTGTGATAGTTTCTTCAGTACAGCAAAGTGAATCAGCTATGCATATACATATATTCACTCACTTTTAGATTCTTTTCCCATATAGATCATTGCAGACTGTAGAGTTCCCAGTGCTATATGGTAAGTTCTTATTAGTTACCTATTTTATATATAGTAATGTGTATATGACAAATTTAGGGCCCTTTATTAGCTGTTCTGAGAGACGATCTCATAGTTTATTTGCCAGACTCTTGGCTCTGCATTTGGCTTTGAACTGCCCTGGAGGTTGTGGGATGTTTATGAAATGTGTGTGTTTGTAATCTGCATTTGCCAATTCTATTTGGAAAATAATGCAAGAGTAGAGAAAAAAAAGTAAAGGCAACTGTTATGTTGCCAAATATGTAATCACTCTTTTTCACAGTCCATTTTTTCCATTGCAAATAATTGTTTTGAAATTAAGTGATGAGATGTATTGATGGGAAAACAGAGCCATGTTTGTTGTGGCTAATTTCTTAGGATCTGAGTAACCAGTGACTCCGATCATTGTCAACCCTTTGCCACTATTTGCTATTCCCCAAAAACTTAAGGACCTTAAATTTCATTTTTATGAATCTCCATTCTGGATTTATGTTACCCATTGACTGACTTTCTATGGACTTCCCTGGTGGCTCAGATGGTAAAGAGTCTACACGTATTGCAGAAGACCCAGGTTTGATCCCTGGGCAGGAAAGATTCCCCTGGAGAAGGGAATGGCTACCCTCTCCAGTACTCTTGCCTGAAGAATCCCATGGAGAGAGGAGCCTGGCGGGTTACAATCCATGGGGTTGCAAAGAGTCAGACACGACTGGACAACTAACACTTTCACTTGACTGCTTTTCTATACATACCGTCAATTGCCCTGAATTCTCTGTTCTCAGCAGGAACAATCCTCCTTTAGCTTTTGTTCTCATCCAAATTATCACCCAGATCAATTATTTTCTGTTCTTGAAAAAACTTGCCTTAGACCTCTGCTTACACTGACTCATCTCTAAATTTTGTTCACGTGATTGCTATCTCATATCTAGACGGCAAATCACTTGAGAGTGAGAGTCACTTCATATTTGACATGCATTCCAATGTTATCCTGCAGGGTGCTTGGCATTATGTAGACATTCACATTCACATATTCATCCACTGGTTTTTAAACCATATATGTATATATATATATATATATATATATATATATATATACATACACACACATAAAAGTTGTGTATAAATCCCTGACTGACTTCATTTTGTTCTCTACTAGGTAGTATAATGACATGAAAATGAGCACTTCTTCTCTTCCTGTTTTATGGGCATTTATATTCTAAGATAATGCCAATAATAAAATAACTATTATCTTTGTCATTATTATTTCATATACTATGCCTCCATTATATGAGTTAAGCTCTACATATATCATCTCATTCGATCCTTATGACAGCAAGAGATGTATTGACATTTTCATTTTAGAAGGGAAGACATTGAGGCTCAGAGAAGTTAAATGACTTTCCCAAGGTCATAGATCATCTTTCTCTTAAACAGAATAGAGAAATGTGTTTTCTTGTCTCGTTTTGCCACGTTTTGAAGAGTGGGAGTATGGAGTGCCACCCACCATTCTTTTGTTATTATTTATTTTTATCTACTTATCTGGTTGTGCTGGGTCTTTGTGGTGGCAGGCAGGATCTTCAGTTGCAACATACCAACTCTTGCAACATGTGGTATATAGTTCCCCAACCAGATGTTGAAGAGCGGTCCCCTGCATTAGGAATGTGGAGTCTTAGCCACCAGACCACCAGGGAAGTCCCTCACTCACCATTCATTGTGTTTGTGCCCCTTCCCTTGCTCCCTAGATACCTGAGCCTTCAGGCTCACCCTAGGCTACGCAGGGGGTGGGCCTGAAGGCGAAGCATTGCACTATTTGCCAAAGGTCTTCCCATCCCTCGGAAAAATTATCCTATCTTTCACCCTTTGACTCTAGTTGTTTCTCCTGTTGCTCCCAGTATTTTCCTAGGTGACAAGCTTGCTCATATCTGATAGATTGATTTTTACACTACTCAAATAGATAAGTGTGACAATATTTTTCATTCTTTGCAGAAAAATTTGTGTGCTAAAAGTGAGTTCCAAGAATCATAATCTTGTATCTCAAAATAGGAAAGTGCTAATAATGAAAATATTGTCAACTGAAGCTGCAAATTATGTTTTATTCAAGAAACTTACTGAGGACTATAGCCTGAGACATAGCCACTCAGATAACTCCAAATAACTGCTCCAAAGGGGTAAGAGTTTTTGCTGAAAGAAAAAATAAAATGTAGTGGACATCAAAAGATTTCTGCCAATCACAAAAAACAGACATCTCAAATTAGTGAGTTTAGCACTTTTCTTTGTATAGGAAGATGCAGGAGTCTGGGCTCATTGAAATTATTCTTTTGAAATGCATCTTAACTATCTAGGGCCAATATCCTGTTTCTTTCCATCCCGAATCCCCTCAGGATGCAGCATTAGGGAGCAGCTGCAGTGGTTAATGGCTTGATGGCAGGCAACATTCTTTGTTTACTGAAATGGCAAGCAACATTTTTTTGTCCGCCATATAGAGTTGGACATGACTGAGAGACTAAGCACATCACAGCACATCATGGTTAAAGGAAGATTTGGAAGCCTGAAGCCTTTCAACAGTACCCCTCACATTACATCACATATTCCTTTGCAGAAGGTAGAAGATTTGCTTCTAACTTTCATTTCTTTTGCCCTAACCTTTCCTTTGGAGAAGAACAAGACTATCAGAAAGTATAGTAAATGTTATCTCCCTTACAGCCTTCTTTGTATTTTGCTTATTTTAGAAGTCTGAAATGTTAAGACAACTATTCCCAGTGCCTGCTAACTATAAATTGTTACTTGCCATCTGCCTCTTCAAGCATTAGGTCACTAACCACTGCAGTCAACGACCTTACACACCCTGAAAAGAGTTCAGTGTGGATATCAGGAATGAAGTACTCTTTGCCCTGGGAAAAAGTAACAGAATACACTTTAGATAGATATTTTCAGGAAAATATTTTATGAACCGAAATTTCTTACATCTTCTCATATGTAGAAAAGCACTAAAATCATTAATGGACAGGAGACATTGGCTCCTTGTAACTAGTAGCAACCATCTCCTGATTAGCAGCAAGCCTTTTCCAAAATGTGTGCTGGACTGTAAGTACCCCCCTTCACTAAGATTTTATATAATACTGACCTTCCACCCTACTGATCTGGAGCAGTTCCTCAGAGCTATCTGAAATGCTGTCTCCCTGACTATAGTTTTCATTTTGCCCTAAATAAAACTTAACTCACAGTTCTCACTTGCATATTCTTTTTTCAGCCCACACCCTTAAATGGTAGATGAACCCCCTTGATCTCAGGAATGAGATCTCTGAATGAGAAGAGGGACTTTGACTCCTAATCACTACTGTGGAGCCAAGGCTTAGAGCAGTGCCTGAAAGAGTAGGCTCCTGGTCCAGTGCTTCTAGAACTAACGAAATCAGCATATATCAAAGCACTTATTTTTTTATCTTCTTTTTCCTAATTTATTTATTTTAATTGGAGGCTAATTACTTTACAATATTGTGGTGGTTTTTGCCATACATCCACATGAATCAGCCATGGGTGTACATGTGTTCCCCAGTCTGAACTCCCCTCCCACCTCTGTCCCCGTCCCATCCTTCAGGGTCATCCCAGGGCACCAGCCCTGAGCACCCTGTCTGATCCATCAAACCTGGACTGGTGATCTGTTTCACATATGATAATATACATGTTTCAATGCTATTCTCTCAAATCATCCCACTCTCGCCTTCTCCCATAGAGTTCAAAAGTCTGCTCTTTACATCTGTGTCTCTTTCAAAGCACTTATTCTTAAGGATATTAATAAAAACCAATACCTATTGAATGAATTCTATGCCTGATATTCCTATAGTCATTTTGCACACATTAACTTGAGACTTTGAGCTTGATACTTGATACTATTCAGCCATTTATTAAACAAATGAAGAAGTTGAGGCACTGAGATGTGATGGAGTTAACTTAGTCAAGCAGCTAGACAGTTTTGGATATTGGATTATGAAACCAGAAATACTAGATCCAAAGGACACTAAGCTTAATTGCTAAGAAAAGTTGTTCAGAAATCAAATCCTGCAGAAATATTGCCCCAACTGCTACCTCTATAAGACAAGCCAAGTAAACTCTTGCATTAGTGCTCACATTATATCTCACAATGATATATAATATACACTATTATATATGTGTGTATATACCACACTATAGAGTAATAATTTGTATTTGCCATCTTTAGCTGAAATGAGTTGACTTAAAAAAGGAAGTTGGTAGAGCTGTCCTGCAGTCCACTGGTTAAGACCCTGTGCTTCCACTTCAGGGGCGTGGGTTTGATCTCTGGTCAGGGAACTAATGGATCCCACACGCCACGTGGTGGTGATTTAGTCGCTAATTCGTGTCCTAGTCTTGTGACCCCTTGGACTGTAGCCCACCAGGCTCTGTCCCTGGGATTTCCCAGGCAAGAGTACTGAAGTGGGCTGCCATTTCCTTCTCCATGGAATCTTCCCAACCTGGGGATTGAACCTGCATCTCCCGCATTGCAGGAGATTCTTTACTGATGAACCACCCGGGAAGCCCCACATACCTCATGGCAGAAGCCAAAGCAAACAAACAAAAAGATTGTGCAAAAAAAATTGAAGCTAATTTATAATTAAAAACAAAACTTGGGCTAAGATAACTGGACATTTTATATCTGGAAAATTATTTTGATTATCATATAATAGATATAGCTCAATGCTGATTAGAATAACAAACAAAAAGAAACACTATTAGACTCCAGAACACAATGATTCTCATATTATGTTAATGTTTGAGGTTTGAATTTGCTGAGCAATAAACTAGCCTCTGATTTCCTTTGTACCTCCAATTTTAGTTTGTGCAGTGCTATTTAGGTCAAATTAAATATCCTCTTGACACAGATATAATTTAATTAACTCTTTATTCTGCTATCTTACATTCAGTGTTCATTCCCCTCATATTTATTTAATAAGCATGGACATCTTTGTCTTTGGGAAATATGTTCTTTGAGTTAGCATTTTGGAAATGCAGGGAGAGACCCTGCCTTGGTTTACTGGGTCAGGTCAGAGATTGAAAGGTCCCAGATGGCTGTAGGATCTTGCAGTATGCAGTTCTGTTGCTAGGAGACCGTATTGATCTTTTCTAGCCTCTTTGCAAATGGCCTCCCTAAATTCTGGTGATTGATTGCCATCATTTACAGCACTAAGTGGTTAGAAGCATTACCTTGTCTTTGGTATTTATAAAGTTAAAAATCCAATTATTTGAGCTCAAAATGCTTTACAGAATTTTTTTAACAGCCTATCATTTGGAATGCCTGCTCGTTTAGTCTGGTCAATTTTAAGTCAGGGTTAAACAGACAAGTGTTTTCCTACTTTAACATAAGTACAACGTGAGTATTAAAATCAACTGGTTTGTATTAACCAAAGTCAATTTATTCTTTCTTTCTGGGTCTGCCTTGCCCACTTCTTTCTCTTCACAAAGCTTCAACAATAACGGCCTTTCTCAAGAAGATTCTGTTTCAAACATTAAAATGTTCCACTTGTGGAAGATAACAGAAGACTTAATAGTACCTCAGTGCTTTGATGTCTGGTCCCTAAAGGTCAAGTTGGACAGTGCAGTCAATAACCGGACAGTTAGTCCAATGAGGACACAGACTTCTCTCCGTCCTTTATGGTCCTGGTGGGGGATTTCACTGAATGAGGATTCTGCTTTAGTCAGTCAAGGTGGAAGCCTAAACACAATTCAGGTTTTCTGATCACAGCACTCAATGATGAAATGCCTGCCATATGTATAGTTCTGTCTAATATTTTAAAGTTGATTAAAAGAATCAGACTGAGACAGTCCTTAAATGCACAGTTTTTTGTTACATCTGTGGAAGTCTAAATGGAAACTTCGAGCAGTGCTTTGCTTAGCCAGCCTTGTCTGAGAAAGGGGGACCTTTATGATTCTAGTAAACCTTGGCTTCTCTGAGGTTTCCAGGAGAAATGGAGGTGTGATGGGAGTTTTCATAAAAATAATGGTAATAGATATGAGGTGTATATTTTGTACCACTGATCTCAGTGATACACACGTACAGAGCAGTAGTGTGGTGGGGCTCTTATTCTCTTATCCATCACAATGACCCTATTGGGTAGGTGTTATTATTTTAAGCCAGATAAATATATTTGCTATCAAACCAAACTTGGATCTATTCACCTAAGTGCAGTAAAGCCAATTTACTGATACTGAGTTATGATGAAGGAAAGTGTCATATTATTTTGGAGTCCAGGCAGCGAGGGCACAAAAATCACAAACTTCCCAGTGGTTTTCAGGGAAAGGTTTTTAAGACAGCGTGGGAGGGAGGGGGTTTGTAGGGCAGTGATAAGATTGTGGATATTCTTCTGATTGGTTTGTGGTAAGGTCATCTGGAGTCAACATCAACCTTCTGCTTCCAACCAGTCTGGGATCTACATGCTTGTGGGCAGCATGAGGATTTCAGTACTGCAAAACAGTTCAAAGGATATGGTTCAGACTATTATCTATAACCTTTGAGGAGGAACTAAAGATCCTTGACTTTGTTTAATGGCTAAACTATTATTATTTTGTCTTGCTTGACAGTTTTCCTTCACTTTTGCATTTTCTCACCTCTCTGATTAAATTTGTTCTTTGAAATTCAGGGAAGACCAAGGAGGTTAAACTTTTTCCACAGCAAGAGGCAGGTGGAGGACATAGGGTTTCTATTGAAACCAAGAAGGACCCCGTGGGGCTTCTGGGCATGGAAGCCTTTCTGTGTTCCCCATTTCTTGTTTGTGGGAAATAGACTTCAGCCTCCAAGGCCTTCCCTGAGTTCTAAATGGCAGGTGAAAACCGTCGCTAATCTGGGAAGACAAGGGATTCAGAGAAAAGAGAGGAGCAGTCAAGAAACAACAGTGCAGACTTGAGGCAGGGTCCTGGTTCTTCCTTAAGGGATGCACAGAGCAATACTGTTGAGCTCTCCTACAGAGCTGATGTTCCCAACAAACTGAAGATGTAAACTACTTGATGAAGCATTCCTCATTCCAAAGAGGTCACAGTTTGATAACCTTGTGAACCGCAAAAGTGCATCAGGAGACCACCTGAGGCTACATTATATGAGTGCTGGCCCTGCACACACTCTGATCCTATCAGCAATCCTGCCCTTGAACCATTGCCATTAATATAAATGTAAATTTATTATAATATTAATCTAAAACTCCTCACCAAATCCCCCAGGGTCGAGATATGCAGTTTTTGAGGGCATGAGCCCTCTGTGTTCTCCTTTGCTTGGCCAAGCAATAAAGCTATTCTTTCTAGCTCACTCAAAACTCTGAAATTCAATTCAGCCCCAGTGCACAGAGGTCAAGTTTTCAACACCACTATCCCGGGAAGGCCCCAGAGGATCCTGCTAGTTTACATATTCAGATACAGAAGTTTCAGATGATTTGCTAAGGTCTATGCAGCTAGGATGCGGTGGATAGAGGCAGGATCAAACCTCGGTAGTTTGAAGGCAGAACCAGAACTCCTAACCACCACCATCATGCTGTACCCGGCAGGGATGCTGACTTGTGTCAGTCTGGACCTGATGCAAAAGCAAGAAATTTTTTTCGCAAAGCTCCTGTGTAATCGTCAGAGAACTTCAGCAATTCTCATCACTCCACTCACCTCATCATCAGTCTTTGGATGTTTTGCAGACAACAGTCTCAATCAAATATTTTGCTAACCCAAGATATGGGTCTGAGGACTGAGTCAGGGCAGTGCACTTCTACCTGACAGGCCTGCATGAGGAGAGGTTTCCAAATCAAGACTGTGGAGCAGGATTGTGATCCCTCTCCTATGCAGACAATGACCGTGATGTCCTGCATGCCCACACTCCCATTAATTTATGCATTTTAATCCAATTACAGTCATCTTGTTTTCTGAAATGCCCCTTAACCCTCTCCCATAAAAATATAGAGAGATGATAATATTCCCGAAACAATAAGAGAGCTGCTGGGAATTAGCTTCCAGTTTTGGAGACTGGACCACAAGGAGCACATTCCTAAGAGTTTAGTTCTCTTTAAAGTTCTGTTACTCAATAAAAGCTAATTCAGACATGCTTGAAGCCAAAGATTTTATTTATTTATTTTTTAGCTTCAGAATATATTGACTCATTGAAATTCATGAAATAAAAATAATTTAAAATATTCGAAGATTTATTTTTTTTTTTTGCTCTCTTATGTTGAAGAATAATGTCTAATGTTGAGTTTTGTCAGCAAATAAATTAAACTCTAGAAAATATATAGGCATAATGCAGTAAAAGAGCCAGTGTAGATATCTCAAAGGCTATATAACTAAATTGTAGTTATAGTAGCTATCACATACTGAAAGCTATTCTGTGCCAGGCACTGCACTAAAGACTTTAAATGTATTATTTCACTTAATATTCACAACCATCCTATGAGACAGGTACTACTGATTTGGGGGGTGCTCAGTCTGCAGCAGCTTAAAACAGGGTTTCACTTACTGGCCAGAAACTGAAGTCAGGCTGTGGAAGTGAGAATATGAATCCTAGCCACTAGAACACTAAGGACCCAGTGGCCAGTGGCAAGGTCCCTGGCCCTTCAGCTTTGTAGAAATGAATTCCCACAAAGAAAGTAGTAAAACAAGTAAAGTGTTCATTAGGAGAAAAAAAAGGTACATGTGAATAGACACAGTCACATCCTCATGGTAGTTTGAATCATTTATATGGAACATTTCTTCTGGGTTTCCTTTGGCCAATCATCTTGCTTTGCCTGATTTTGAGTTCATATTTGGTTTATCTCAGGGTCCTCCCATATGTGCACATACATCTCTTAAGATGGATTCTGGTGAAGAGGGCTGTTGACATCACTCCCTCTTTTGACTGCCAAAGAGCCTCTCTGGGTATGTAGAATTAGGAAGAGCTTCTTGACTTCAAGAATGAAGAAAATGTAGTATTTTATCTTTTATCTGAGCAGGATTCAGCTTTTCTTCCCTCCCACTGTTATCTTCATCTTGGATTATCTGCTCACAGGTGACAAACTCCAGCTAATCACTTTGGGGCCCATCTTTCTCCTGGCTCACTGCTATTATCTCCTTCTAGCAGATGGGGAAATAGAGGCATAGAAAGGTTTAGTAGCTTACTGTGGGATAGACAGCAATTAATCGCCAAAGATAAGCTTTATTCCTAGGCAATTAGATTGAAAAACCCATATTCTTAAGTAGATTATTAACGTTCATTTTAATTGTTAGAGAACTCTTTTTCATTAAGCTCGTCTGTCACAACAAAATTTTGACTGTAATATGTTTTCATGAGCTAGAGATAATGGTTTATTAATATAGTGTTTTAATTAGAATTTTTCTATTCTCTCAATTTTTATTAAAAATGAAGTTTCCCTCATATTTCATCTCAGAGAATTACTCTTCCTAGCAAAATTTGAGCTAAATTTGCATAGTATCTATTATCAAAAATTTGGTCTCATTTCAGGGTCACTGTAATGCAAGCAGATATGAAACGTGTGAGTAGGAGTATATTTCTGTCTTTTTAGCACGAAACCCTGAAATGCCAGTAAAAAAATAGTTACAGTTATAGAGTTTTACTCTTAATTTGATATATAGTTACTTATATGTACATGGGCTTCCCAGATGCTGCTACTGGTAAAGAATCCACCTACCAATGTAGGAGACACAAGAGGCTTGGGTTCAATCCGTGGATCTGGAAGACCCCCTGGAGTAGGAAATGCCAGCCCACTCCAGTATTCTTGCCTGGAGAATCCCATGGACAGAGAACCGTGGTGGGCTACTGTCCATGGGATCACAGTCAACTGAGTACACACACACACACGCACATATATATATATATATATATATATATATATATATATATATATGTAATTTTTATACAGTTATATAGTTACTTATATGCTTATATAAAATAGGCTTCTATACCAGATTAACAGGCTTTTCCTCCCAGTGGGAGCTCAGGTATTTTGCAAAGAAAAATTTTTTATATAATGCAAAACAGGTTTATTTACATGCACAACAATGAGTATTGTTGTTCAGTTGCTAAATCATACCTGACTCTTTGTGACCCCATGGACTGCAGCACGCCAGCCTTCCCTGTTCTTACTGTCTCAGATTTGCTCAAACACATGTCCATTGTGTCTATGACACCACCCAACCATCTCATCCTCTGGTGCCCGCTTCTGCTCCTGCCCTCAATCTTTCCCAACATCAGGGTCTTTTTCAATGAGTCAGCTCTTCACAAGTGGCCAAAGTATTGGAGGATTAAGATGTTAGATAAAAAGGAAAACCGTCCTCTGTCAAAAGGAGATCAAGATTTAGCAGCTGGTTTGGGGACCTACTGTAGTTAGAAGATTTGCTATGTTACCTTCCAAAGTTAAATCTTTTTTACTGGATGCTTCAGTAGACTTGTAAAACAGACTATGATGCTGGGATAGTTACCATAATTCCTTTTGACAGCCAAGATGGTTTCAGCTGGATTTGGTCTACTGGCCACTATTTGCCGACCACTAATGATATAGGTGATGTTCTCATGTATTCTGAATCAGAGTGTGCTTTGGTGAATTAGCTTCTACACTGCCTGCTTACAAGAGGGTATTTACAACTACATATGGGAAAAAGACAAAACCCAAACTGACTTTCTCAGTGAAGGAAACTTATCAATTTATACAACTGGAAAGTCTAGGCATAAATTTAACATTAGGCCAGATTTGATCCAGGAATTCAAATCATGCCATAAGGTATTTGTTTCTCTCTACTTCTTGGTTTAGCCCTCTGGTTGTTAGGTTTAACTTCAGCCTACCTTTGATGGTCTCTGACACTTCATGACTCACATCTTTTTTCTGCCAGTAGTTCCAAGGGAAAAGTCATCCACTGAAGTCCCGGCAGTCATTGGGATCAAGCCAGTCTGGGAGAAATGTGCATTCCTGCACCAATGATTGTTGTAACAGGATAATTGGAATTATGCTAATGAATCAATAATGTGTCAGTGATCAAACTAATCTTCCTGATATATCCCTGAAATTAGGACTGATGCCATTCCTGAATCACACAGACCAAGAATGGACAACTAATTGTCCTCACAGATAACATGAAATACTGAAAAAGAAATTGTGGGTGGCGACTGTCAGTTGTATTTACTTCTTGCAATTGAATACAGTTTTGATGAAAAATCATATTAAGATTGTAGAATATATGAGCAATGATTATCACTTCTGCAAAACCAATCCTGAATACTAAGAGGGAAATGACCACTTCCTCCTCTGTTCCCCTACAGTTCTGTCTCTTCATATATCATCACAACTCTTTAAGTCCCTGAATCATTTGATCACATATATAGTAGTCCCCCATTTTTCACAGGAGGTATATTTCAAGACCCCCAGTGTATATCTGAATCTGCAGGTAGTACTGAACTCTATATATACTGTTTTTCTCTATACCTACACACCTGTAATAAAATTTAATTTATAAATTAAGCACAGCAAGAGAGTATCCAAATCACCCACATCATTACACTTGTGCTTTTGGGACATCAAGTAAAATAATGGTTACTTGAATACAAGTTCTGCTGAAATATCATGACAGTCAATCTGATAACCTAGCCAGTTACAAAGTGATTAAAGGATAGGATAAATCCTATCACTAAATCATATCTCTAAAATTCATCATCATACTCAGAATGTCATGACATTAAAAACATGGGTTGCTTGTCTTTGGAATTTTTCATTTAATATTTTTGGATCTTGATGGACCTTGGGTAATTGAAACTGTGGGGAAATGAAATCTCAAAGAAAGGAAGGGCTATTGAATATCTCCCCACCTATGGTTACCTCTTCCACACAAGTGAAGAAGATAACATTCATTTGTATATCTCCACTGATTTCATAATGCCTGAAAAAATAGTAGGACTCCTAGTAAATATTTATTTCTTGAATAAATTATCTCCATTTCTGATCACATAATAAGCAACAATGTTATAAGATACTATATTACATTAAAGAATTGACTCAGACTACCAGGTAGCCTGATACCCTACAATCAATATCACTGTCTCCCTCCTTGTCCCAGAATACTCCATTACTTGTTCAAAAGTTTTACACATTATAGAGATTAAATTGAGGGAGGAGATAGAAGGCCCCCAGGCTAAGCCGCGGTAGTCATCCCCTGTGGACAGATACTCCAAAATAGCAAGAGGGAGGAGAAGCTGAGCCCTGCCCAGATAAGAAATAAAAGACCAAAGATTTCTCATTCTCAAAGTCAAGGAGACCATCCCAACTATACACACACAGAAAGGCTCCTTGGATGTCCTTGGAGGTCAAAAAGAGATGACATCACCTTATAGTAAGTGATGTCAACCTCCCCTTAAACCTCTTCACTAGAATCCATCTTGGCTAAGAGACACACACATGGGAGAACCCTGAAATACATCAAATACAGACTCGGAACTGGGCAAAGCGAGATGACTGGCCAAAGAAAACCTGAAAGAAATGTCCCATATGAGTGACTCAAACTATCATGAGTATGTGACTCTCTGAGCCCACCCATGTGTCTATCCACATGTACTCTTTTTCCTCCTCATAAACACTTATTTCACTATTTTCCATCTCTGTATGTTAATTCATTTCTACACAGCTGATGGGCCAGGTCCTAGTCACTGACCACTGGTTCCTGGTGGTCTGGTGAAAAGAATTCAGTGCTCTCACTGCTGTGGAATGATTTAAATCTCTGGCCTGAACCAAAACCCTGTTTCAAGCTACAGCCAAGGACACCTGAGGTCAAAGTGACCCATGAGAGGAGAAATAGATAGAAATAGAAAGAGTAGTACAAATTCTGGGCCTTAGCATCTAATTTGGGATTTTGATGACACTTCTTAAAATCAACATTGAAGAGCTTGTCAAAAATACAAGTTGCTAGACAGTCACTGCCTCTACAAAGTCTTATCAGTTGCCCCAGGCTGGGTCCAGTCTTAAATACTGCATTTGATGGCTATATAATCTTGAGCAAATCAGTTAATGCCCTTTTACTTCAGGTTCTTCATGAATAAAATGAAAAATGGGGACCAAGATATTCTTAAACTCCATTCTAGCTCAAATAATTCATAATCTTGCCATATATCAAGGATAGTGCATACTCAGGTAACATTCATGTAGAGAAAACTGAATTGAGATTTGAATATTTTTAAATGATGCTTTTATTTTGGAATAATTTTAGATTTACAGAAAAATTGAAAAGCTAGTACAGAGAGCTTGTGTATACCCTACACCTAATTTTTCCTATTAATATTATTGATATACTTATTACATCCGAGTGAATATTGATACATTGCTATTAAAGTTCATGCTCTATTCAGATTTCCTTAGTTTTAACCTCATGCACTTTTTCTGTTTGGGGATCTTATTTGGGACAATGCACTATATTTAGTAGCTATGTCCCCTTTGGTTCCTCTTGCCTACGACACTTTCTCATACTTTTCCTGTTTTGATGACCTTGACGGTTTTGAAAAATACTGATCTAGTATTTTGTAAAATGTGTCCCAGCTGAGACTTATCTTCAGATTTTCATGATTAGACTGCAGTTATGAGTTTGAGGTGTGAGGACCACAGAAGTGAATGTGCATTTTCAAATGGAGGCTGCATGATATCAACATGACTCATGACTGTTGGTGACCTTGGTCACCTGGCTGAGGTAAAAAGACTTGATTTTTTTTTTAATTTAAAAATTATTTTGTGCCTTTTATGTGTTAGCTCCTACGTTAGATGTTAAACAAATAAAGATATTCCCTGCTCTCACTGAATGTACAGTTAAATAGGGAAAGTTAACCAAATAATTTTACAACTAATTTTGTATCCATATCTGCAACCATATCATCTATATTAAACCTAAAATAGGGGCAATTCATTTAAGTTGATGGATCAAGAAAAGCTTCTCCAAGAAATGATACTTAAGTAGAAATGTAAATCATTAGAAACAGAAAGCTAGACAAAGAGATTTGCAAAGAGAATTTAAGACAAAGAGAATCGTTTATCTGAACATCTTGCTTAGCTGATTGACAGAGGAGAGAATGAGAGAGAGAAAGAGAGAGGGGTACAAGAAATGGTCTGAAATGATAAAATGAAGTTGAAAAGTGTTCAAAATATCCTTAGCCTTTCCCTGAGCTTGATTAAAATTTACACAGCTTTCTTCCTGACTACATGTCCCTGCCTTCCCTTTTCTTAGAGCATGTACTTCAGAAAACTTGAAACTGTGAATTTTTTCTCTGATCCTTTGAAGTGTAAATCACTTTACAATCCAGATATGTCTTTCTCAAGGACTTGGGAACCATCCCTTTGAACTGCAATCATTGAAGGAGATAGCAGCCCTGTCTCCCATTCTCTGTAGGAGACTAGGTTCTTAATTTTAAAAAGGGAAAATTAGCAAGCCCAGCTGGTCTAATCACATTGACCAATCTCCCTGCTAGTGTCCTGTACTTTCCCATCAGTTCACCCTACAGTTTAAAATATCCCTTGCCTTTTGTTTCAACAGAGTTAAATTCTCTCCCTTTTTGCAATAGTGAATAAAATTTTCCTTATCTGTTTCAACTAGTCTGGTGTAAACCAAGAATACCTAGAAAATGTGGAAGACATTATTTAAAAAATTGATTTAATGATATCAGAGATTTAGAAAACCCATAGAACTTGAGAGGCCAAAATCCTAAGAAAAAAAGGGAAGCCAACAATAGATACAATTTTTTTTTTTTTTTTTTTTGCAAACCATGTGAGCAACCTAGAATGGTGACTGAATGGCTGAGAAACTGAGAAGAATTTTCAGAAATTTCATCTGGTATGATTTCTCCAAATATTTCTGCCCCTCCCAATAGAGAACTTCTCTCTCATCCCTTGGAATCTGGGCTGTGTATGACTGCTTTGAACAATGGAATGCAGAAGTAATATTCTGAAATTTCTAAGTTTCAGTATTAAGATTGTCTAGCTGCTTCAACTACTTCTCTCTTGGGACACAGCCAAATTACTGTGGGGATCTCAAAAACCACATAAAAATGTCCACATGGAAGCTTCAAGTAGAAGAATAGTCACAGCTGCATTATTCATAAGTACACAGTTCAAATGTTTATCAACATTCAGTTCAGTTCAGTTCAGTTCAGTTGCTCAGTCATGTCCGACTCTTTGCAACCCCATGAATCAAAGCATGCCAGGCCTCCTTGTCCATCACCAACTACTGGAGTTTACTCAAACTCATGTCCATTGAGTCAGTGATGCCATCCAGTCATCTCATCCTCTGTCGTCCCCTTCTCCTCCTGCCCCCAATCCCTCCCAGCATCAGGGTCTTTTCCAATGAGTCAACTCTTCGCATGAGGTGGCCAAAGTATTGGAGTTTCAGTTTAAGCATCAGTCCTTCCAATGAACACCCAGGACCGATCTCCTTTAGGATGGACTGGTTGGATCTCCTTGCAGTCCAAGGGACTGTTCTCCAAGAGTCTTCTCCAACACCACAGTTCAAAAGCATCAATTCTTCTGTGCTCAGCTTTTTTTATAGTCCAACTCTCACATCCATACATGACTACTGGAAAAACCATAGCCTTGACCAGATGGACCTTTGTTGGCAAAGTAATGTCTCTGCTTTTTAATATTGCTATCTAGGTTGGTCATAACTTTCCTTCCAAGGAGTAAACGTCTTTTAATTTCAAGACTGCAGTCACCATCTGCAGTGATTTTGGAGCCCAAAAAAATAAAATCTGACACTATTTCCACTGTTTCCCCATCTATTTCCCATGAAGTGATGGGACTAGATGCCATGATCTTAGTTTTCTGAATGTGGAGCTTTAAGCCAACTTTTTCACTATCCTCTTTCACTTTCATCAAGAGGTTTTTTAGTTCCTCTTCACTTTAGAGTAGATAAATGCAATGTGACAAGTTCATAAAATGGAGAGAACTAGAGAGAATGAAAATAATCTACTGCTGTATGCAGCAATATGTATGAGTTGCAAGACTATGCTGCTGCAAGACTATAACATTGAGTTAAAAATAAGCAAATCTAACCTATGGCTTGAGTTACCCTTATGTATCATAGGTATCTATGATTAGTAGATACCCATGGAGTAGAAGATGGAAATGTTTTGACTAGAAGGTGCCTGGAGAATACTTTTGTAACACTAGTTATGTTATATTTTTTATCTTGGTGGTGTTTATAAGGGTGTGTTCACTTTGTAACAACTCATTGAGATGTTCTGTACATTATAATCTAATTACAAATTTTACAAAATTAAAAAAAAAAACAAAACTTCAGATTGAATGAGAACAGAGGTGCAAGCATTCCTTAGCCATGGCTAATAACCTTTATCAATACTTCAGGAGCAGGAAGAAAGGTTGGAAGTTTATGAAAGAATTTAGAAGTTCTAAATGTATGCTGCAAAATATACATAATAGAAATTGTATTTATTTTAAACTCTATTGTGTAATCTAATTTGTGTTGGTGTCAAAAATATGTCCCCTTTCCTGGTTTATTGCTCATTTCCTTTAATCTTTTGGAGTCCATGTTGCCAGACAGCTTAGTTTTTTGTTTTATTTTCTGTTTTGTATGGCGAGACCTCAGCTCCCTTTCCTTGTTACCCACTGATCTCATTCTAGTTCAGGAAATGAATTGTATTCTGGGCCAAAGCAGGTCAAGCTCGATTGTCTTATCCTTCAGCATATTTTGTTTTCTAATTTACATTTCTCCATCTAGTTTTTATCTTTAAATGTCACACACTAAATTAATGGCTTTCAATCTGGAGCATAAAATTTCTCAGTTTCCACAAAGGAAACAGCCTTCTCTGCCTATCAAACGAAGCATGTGACTGTTTGTAAAGTCATTTCAACTGGTTCAGAGAGTCTACTCTCACCTATTCACTTAATGCCATTAAACCTGACCACTTCCAGCCTTCAAATGATTCCTGTGGTGTTTAAAGTCTATGTGTGGATTTCATGCCATGCGACTAAGTTATTACGGTTGCTAAGCTATTTCCTCTCCTCAGAGATCCTGTACGGCCCCTTCTCAATGATAATTGTACATTTTCCCCCATCTGTTCTTTTGTTGAGCTTCTGGTCACATTTCTGTACTATTTGTTGCCATTTTAAAAAAATTGCGGTGATATTCAGCTTTTACCTCTTGGGTTGTATAAAAAAAAGGTTATTACTATACTATGCTAAAGCATGAAGGTACATAGTCAAAAATGCATAACCACAGAGCACCATTGATTTATTAAGAGACTTTTAATTTTTTTTTTTTTTAGGAAGAGCTATGTGAAGCATCATTATAATAGCTTGGAAACAATGATACACATAACAGTTTAAAGAGAGAAAATAATTAATTATATCAAGGAGAAACTGCAGAATTCTCAAACTAAGTGACCTTAAAGATGCAACTCAAACCTGCAAGTTTAAAGATGAGTCAACTGAAGCCTACAATGGAAAATGGCCGCCTACGACCTTCCACCTGTGAGTAAGTGCAGGTTGACACTGAAAGTCAGCGCTCTTCTACATCACACAAATTGTACACCTATAAACAAGTGCCAAAGTGCAGCAATAATATCTGTTGTAAAATTCAGATAATTCTAATGATTTACTCCCCTTGACATGCACTGAAACAATTTTGCCATAGTGTGATTTTTCTTTACTTATTAAGCAACCTCAATTTTCCTCAACAAGTGATATTAACTATCCTGACTTTAAAACCAGAGTAAATTTTCAGTGCTAGATCTATCAAAATAAATGCTGTCCATAAATATTTTAGATGATAATTTATTTAGAGACTTGGAAATAACAGAGGTCAAATTGTTCTAAATGGAAATACATTAGGTGGAAATATGCAGAGATGGAAAAATTATAGCCAAGAAATTAATAGGAAGGAAAAGAAAAGAGAAAAGAAAAAAAAGAAGAAACAAGGTCAATGAATACTTGTAGAATAAAAGGAAAAAAGAGAGAAGAGAAAGAAAATATAATCCAAATAGTCCCTCTGCGAAGAGATGAAGACAGACTGACTAGTCTGAGAAATGAATGGTCACACCCAGGATGACAACGTAGGTGCTTTTCTAAGGTCAACCCAAAGCACATTTACAATCTATTGATATTAAATATGATATTGCTAGAATTGCAGACTTTACTATCACTGGAATGAATGTAAAACATATATGAAAAAGTACCCATCCCAAGGAAACGTTTATTTTCTTATGCAGCAAAGTCATACATGTACCAGTAAAATCTGATTTTATTTCCAATGGTTCCTTTGTTTGACATGCTAACAATAGGCTACTCTACTGAAAAATGTTTCAGCAAAGCTATTTCCTTTTGAATGCTGAAATAATTTGAAAGACATTAAAATGATCAGACACATAAACAGCAAACATATTTATTACTAAATTAAACCAGAAATGTTAGCAGTGAATTCCAAATGAACTGAGATGACTAGGCACAGGAATGATTGTGAATACTTTCCACATTTAGTAAATAATTCCCAAAACATATGTTAACACTAAAGGGCCATTGAACGTTAGCATGAAATAAAGTGGGGAAAGCAAAAGGGAATAGCAATTGCTAAAGAATGAGGTAAAGAATCAGGTCTTTGATCACAAATTTAAAATATCAAAGCCTGTTGACTTGAAAAAAGCTGCCATTTGAAAAATAAAATATTTATTTAATAAATCATTTGGATAGTCATTGTAAGCAATATTTTGGTTTTGTCTTTAACTTAATGAAGGAATTGAGACTGAATTAATTATTTTTGCATTATATATGCAAAAACACTGACCCTTTCCCTTTTTTCTTTTCTTTAGCAATCTAGGTAAACAAAAATAAATTAATCATAATCTTTGTTTCATAGTGCATAATCATCATTGGTCTATGAGCAGTCTACTCTTATTCATTTACTTTTCCAAACTATATTTAAAAAATTGTGACAACTGTGCATAATTTACATTTTGTTATTTAAAATAATTTTAAATGTATTTAGTTTAGTGACATTAGATAATTGACAAAGTTTTACAACTATCACCACAATCCATGCACAGAACTTTTTCATCTTGCAACGCTGAAGCTCTGTACCTACTAAGAACTCCCCATTCCTCCTCATCCCAGACTCTGGCAACCACCATACTTCTACTCTCTGTCTTTATGAATTTGACCTCATGTGAGTATAATCATACAGCATTTGTCTTTTTGTGACTGGCTTATTTCATTTATCATAATGTCCTTAAGTCATCCATGTTGTAGCACATGCCAAAATTCCCTTCCTTTTTAAGGCTGAATAATATTCACTGCAGGTATTTATCACATTTTGCTTATCATTCATTGATGGACACTTGGATTGCTTCCATTTTTGATTACTTGATTAATGTTGTTATAAACATGGGCATGCAGTTTTCCTGTGTCTATTTTCAATTGTTTTAGAGATATATTCTGAAGTGGGATCATAGGATAATCCTATTTTTAATATTTTAAAGAATCTCCATTCAATTTTCCATAGCAGTTGCACCATTTTACATCCTTAGCAGTCCATTTTCAGTCATGTCCAGCCAATGCACAAGAGTCCATTTTCTCCACATTCTCATCAGTCCTAACAAGCCCTAGCTTTTCTGATAGTAGACATCTTGCTGGATATAAAGTGGTATCTTATTTCTATTTATTCTTTTAATTTTAACTACAATTAGGGCTTCCCTGGTGACTCAGATGGTAAAGAATCTGCCTGCAATGCAAAAAATCCTGGGTTTGATCCCTGGGTTGGGAAGATCCCCTGGAGGAGAGAATGGCAACCCACTCCGGTATTCTTGCCTGGAGAATTTCATGGACAGAGGAGGCTGGCGGGTCCATGGGGTCTCAGAGTTGGACACGACTGAATGAATAACAGACACACAAAAACTTTAGGGCTTCCCTGATAACTCAGTTGGTAAAGAATCTGCCTGCAATACAGGAGACCCAGGTTTGATTCCTGGGTCAGGAAGATCCCCTGGTGAAGGGAAAGGCTACCCGCTTCAGTATTCTGGCCCGAAGAATTGCATGTACAGTATAGTCCATGGGGTCACAAAGAGTTGGACACGACTGAGAGACTTTCAGTTTCACTTCACTTTCACACTAAAATAAATACCCCCAAATCTATCGCCTAACCAGGCCTAAAATAGAACTATGCACATGAATCTCTCTCATTTCCTGCTCTGCCTTTCCTTAATGGTAATCCAAATTAGTTGCTTAACATTCTTGCTTTTTTATAAATATGTAGTTTTGCCTTATACTATATGACTAAACTTCTCTACTTTCACTTGAGCCATGGCTCTCATTCCTAAAGAAAAGGAAAACTCAACAGACACGTCTCTCTAGGTAGGAACAGAAATAATCATGACTGCATAGCCACTGAGAAACAAGTCAAGTCTCTTTACTTCTCATGTTGATGAAAAATTTTGTGTTAATTAGTTAATTGAATTAAAAGTAATTCAATTTAATGAATAGTAGCTAACTGTGCCAGGTATTGCAGAATGTATAAAGATGAATATAAATGGTCTCTCCATCAATACTGTGCTTACAATGGAATCATTTATTTATCTACTTCATAACCATAGGTTCAAAACAGGTACAAAGAAGCAATAGACGTTAATAACACTTCACAACCTGCAGGATTGTATTATCTGTATTCTTAATCTGATGTCTTCTGTGGCAGACACAAATTTTCATTCAACCTATTTCCCTCTCTTTCAGAGCATGCACCTGGAATATATTTTCCAGGTCATTTTATAACTATATGTGGTGGTATGCCTAGGTTCTAGTTAACAGTTAAGGGAAGGAAATGATGAATGCCCTTCCTGAGACTGGAATCCTCATCTCAACTTTCACTCACTCCTTACCCTGTCCACTAGTCAAGGATACTGAAGCCTTAGGGGATGGTAGAAACACAAGTTGGAGAAATCATCCATTCCTGGATGACTTTATAGATATCTGCCTGCTGAACAGTCACATTAAAAGAATTATTGAGCAATAGATAAACTTCTACAGTGTTAAACCTCTTGAAATTATTTAGTGTTTATCTGTTACTGCAGTTAGTATTTACCATATCTAATATTCCTCCTGTTTCTGAAAGAATTTAAATCCAAAAATTTCCCCTTTTTTGACATAATGATAACTATAATTCAGAATACAGTGTTCTGTAACGTGAACCTGGAGTTCAAATTGTAGTGTTGTCATTTTATTTTCTTTTTAAAAATTTATTTATTTTTTAATTGATGGATAATTGCTTTGCAAAATTTTGCTCTTTTCTGTCAAATTGCAACATGAATCAGCCATAGGTATACATATTATTTACATTTTATTTTAAATTACTCATTCAACAGATATTTTAATGCACTGATTCTTTTTAATGTTGATGCAACAGCAAGGAAACAAATGGACAGACCACTGTTTTCATGGACTTATTTCTAGAATGCAAAGACATAATAAACAAGTAAGCTTTTTAATATATAACATAGCAATGATAATCTTAGAAAAATAGTGCTCAGTGAGAGGCTAAATGATTTGGGGAGATATTTATACAAATAGACATAACAGTAGAAAATAATAAATATTTCAGGGAAGTATAAAAAGCAGAACAATATCAGGGCTAGGAAAAATATTTTAGTTATTTTAACTAAATATGATTTTCTTCAAAATGTGTACATGGTTATGAGCTCCTTTTCAGTAGAGATATAAAGAAAATAACAATATTTAATTTATAGCATGACATTTTTGGAGGAATGTATTTAATGAGATAAGTGCTTATCCTTTGTTAGGTATCCAAGAATGATAAATAATTAAGTACAGAATTTTCTGAAGTACACCTTAAAATGTCAGTACCAGGTTTTTTTTAAAAAAAAGTTCCTAAATGGCTGATATATACAAAATAAATAAGAAGCTAGAGGACAAAGGACTCACCAGACAGAAAAATAGCATTGGACTTGGTTTTAAAGGTTGAAAGACATTTGATTAGAAAGAATCAGGGAAAGAGAAACAACTTGTATTAACTAAAATATAATGAGGAGAAACCAGAGAAAATGAGAAAACAAATGGAAGAAGTAGAAAGTATACTTGGTGTGCAATAAAACTCACTTTTGAAATACAGGCTTGAGCCATAGAAACAAAGGACCTTGAATACCAAGTTGAGGCATCTTGCAAACCCAATTTAGCAGTAGAAAGATGACATCAAAATTGATGAATTAAGTGTAGAAAACTTTTTTCACCAACTGACAGTTTGTTATCATAATGCCAATCATTGTCATTCTTCCAGCCAGCGGTACACTTTATAAAATTAAACAACACATCTTTCATTCATGGGGATCTATACAAAGTGCCTGTCATAATGCCCAGTCTACAGTCTATATTCCATACTTAATATTCACTACAGATTTATCTAATCACCTCAAATATGTGCGAGTTAATTGTTTCTTTACAGATTGCTATAGATGAAGATTTCTCCCATCATCCCAAAATAAGAAAACACGGAAAATGAAAAATTGTAGAATATTGAAGAAATTAGCTCTAGCAAAGAAATATATTTAAATTGACTCACTTTACTTAAATTCACACTTTCACTTCCAGTATAACAATGGAAAACTAAAGAACTTTCATTTTTCTATCAGTATTAAAAATGAAAAGTCTTTTAAGGACAAAAAGAAAAGAACAGAGGAATAAACAGAAGATCTTCAACAATGTGCATATCTTCAGGCAACATAATTTCTAGTTTCAAAGTTTTCATATTAAGTTCAGGTAAGATGTGCTTAATAATAAAATAAAACTATTGTTCTTGCTACAATAATAGGCCTAATAATACTTCTGTGCTATGTTTCACTTCACCAGAGCACAATCGTGGTAGGGAGAAGGATTCTGAATAAAGTTAAATTTCCTTTAAGGAACCTTGACTAGTTCAGGGATAACTGGGATATTTTTAGGTAGTCCCATATGGAAGCCTGTATACTCTCCCAGTATTCTATGGACCTAGGCTTTCATTGTTATGTCTGTAATGACAGCTTTCTTTTTCTTCCTATCCCTTGGTAGCATAATATGGCAAAAGACACAGAAGGGAAAAAAAAAGCAAAAACCCTTAATGCTAGAAGATTCTGAGAAAATAGTAAGGTAGATAGCTTCCCATTCAATAGGAATTACCCTGGCAGAAACTGTCTGATGCAACAAGATGGAATTCTAAATCTATGGAAAGTTGGCTACTTCCAGGGAAAGGCTTCAGATCATAGAAGGGCAGGCATAGAGGCAGACAGCCACTTCCCTCCATCCTTCAAAGCCTCTACCCCTATAGCAAAAGTGACTTCTAGGGAACTTTCAAGGACTAGAACATTTCCCTCCCATCAGTTTTTTGTTTTTCTTTCTTGGGAGAACCAAATATTAAAAAGCAGCTTTATGCACAAAGGAAATTAGAAGTCATATGCCTAGGAAGAGGCACAGGCTTGGAAAGATCCGAAAATAACTTAAATGGATGCCTTAAACTTAAGTTCATATTTAATACTTAAGGCTGATCCTTAGCGGAGATACCCTACAGTAATCAAAACCAAACAAAGAAATAAACCAAACAAAGATAATGCTGGGAAAAGCGGAGAATCTGTTTCCAGAGTCACAGTATTACTAGATTAAAATGTACAGTTTTCAACAACGACAACAACAAAACAAAAACATAAAAACAGGAAAGTATGACCCATTTGAAACAATTAAAAATATATAAATAAGAGAAAAGATTCCCAAAAGAAGACTTGCTGGAAGATCTACTAGACAAGGAATTTAAAACTGTTTTTAAACATTCCAGAAAACTACAGGAAGATGTAAAGAGAGTCAGGAGAAAACTAGGCATGAACAAAATACAAATACCAATAAAGAAATAGAAAATCTAAAAAGAAACCAAAAAGAAATTTTGTAGCTGATAAGTACAATAACTAAAATGAAAATTTTACTAGAGTTTCAAAGGCAGATTTAAGCTGGCAGAAGAATCAATGAACTTGAAGATAGGACAATTAAAAGTTTTAAATCTGAGGAACAGAAAAAAGTAAAGATCAAAGAAAAGTAAGCAAAGTCTAAGGGACCTGGGGAATATCACTAAGTGGAGGGAGTCTCAGAAGGCTAGGAGAGTGAAAGGCAGAGAGAATATTTGAAGACATGGTGGCTGAGATTTCCTAAATTCTATTACATTGGGAATTAATTAATCCAATTAATTAATTCAATTAATTAAAATTGAATATAAACATCCAAAAAGTTGAACAAAGTTTAAATAGGATAAACTACAAAAGACTCACACGGAAACTACAGAACAACAGGATTCTTTTGCACAGATTCTCACTATTCTTTTACTATGCTGATATAAATTGAGACCCTCTATGGTTTTTCCAGTGGTCATGTATGGATGTGACAGCAGAACTGTGAAGAAGACTGAGCACCCAAGAATTGATGCTTTTGAAATGTGGTGTTGGAGAAAACTCTTGAGAGTCCCTTGGACTGCAAGGAGATCCAACCAGTCCATCCTAAAGGAGATCAGTCCTGAGTGTTCATTGGAAGGACTGATGCTGAAGCTGAAACTCCAATACTTTGATGGACAGGGAGGCCCGGCATGCTGCGATTCATGGGGTTGCAAAGAGTTGGACATGACTGAGCGACTGAACTGAACTGAACTGAAGAGAATAAAAATAGAATGCACAGACTGTTCCAAACAAATTTGGCTTTCTTGACCATAGAGTGTGTCCTGTAAGTGGTGTTTTATTGGATATATTTTTGGAAATAATATTTGAAGCTGTTCTTATTAATGTAGAGTTTATATACCAGTTTGTAACATGTCTTCAAAATGAATGTTTCACCAGTGGAATTCAATTATAAACACAATTCAATATGAAACACTGTTTTAGATTCTGAAATAATCATAAAGACTTGTTACTTTTCTGCAAGCTGTTAACAATTTATTTGGGAGTATACACTGAGATAAATAGATCCTTTCAATACAATGAGATGAACACTGTAATAAGAGACAAAGAAGATTTTTGTAATTCATAGAAAAATTCCTGACACAGGACTGGAGCATTTGAAAAGACATTCATTCTAGAGGAAAGAATGTTTTAACTATGATCTGAGGGTTAAAAGAGGGTAGTCTTGGTGAGAGAGAATTAGAACAGAGTTCATGTAGAGGGAGTAGGGTAAGCAAAGACAGGATGCGTAGAGGAGGCAAACTCTTTCAATTTAACATATATAATATAGTATATTAACCATTGAATTAAAAGTCAAAGATTTTTTTGATAAACTTTTTACTGTTTAATTTTTTACATTACTCAGAAAAATAAAATAAGCATGTTTTACCCAAGTGAAGTTTGCTATATTTTGGATTATTTTAGGGTATATTTCTGGAGATAGGACGCCGAATGAAAATGCATAAATATTTTCATGGTCTCTGATATATATCGCCAAACTGCTTTCGAAAGCATTATGTGAATCAGAAAACTCACTAGCAGTATTTGTAAGTAAGATTTTCAATGAATCCCCATTAGTACTAGTGTATTTACCAAACCCTTTCCTTATAGCACTGATTAACATTCCATTGGAATAGTGTTCTCAGCAGCACATTTTATGAAGACTAGATTTTAAGAAATCATATTAAAATCAATAGAATAACAGTGTGAAATTAAAATAGTTGTAGTCTTCAGTTCAGTTCAGTTCAGCCACTCAGTCGTGTCCGACTCTTTGCGACTCCACGAATCGCAGCACGCCAGGTCTCCCTGTCCATCACCAACTCCCGGAGTTTACTCAAACTCATGTCCATCGAGTTGGTGATGCCATCCAGCCATCTCATCCTCTGTCGGCCCCTTCTCCTCCTGCCTCCAATCCCTCCCAGCATCAGGGTCTTTTCCAATGAGTCAGCTCTTCACATGAGGTGGCCAAAGTCTTAGGCTCATGCAATTCTGGATTTGAATTTTCCCCTTTATAGCAAAGAGTCTAGAATATATATCCAGACCCGTCTGTTTGTATAGTTTATAATCAATTTTTTAAATGAAATGGAAATTTTTGCTTTCATTTCTTTTTCAAAAGAAAACTCTATAGCTCTCTCCATATATATAGATATATAGATTACCTGTACCTATATATAATTATTATATGATACATGTTGTCTAATATAGTATTACATATAACATTACAATATTAAGTAGCTAATAATTTTTGTCACGTATATTATATTATTTAAGATTTTGAAGCAGATTAAAGTTTATTTCTCTTGCATGTAAATGTCTAGAGTTGGGTAGCACAGGGCTGGTATGTAGCTCTTCTCTACAGGATCCTTTGGGGTCCAGCATCTCCTCTTCTCCTCAGCGCTCTGCCATCCCTAGGCAGAGGAGTGGAAGAAGGGAATAGAGCAGTGGAGGAAGGGACATTTAGCAGTTATTTCTTGTAAAAGGAAGATTGCAGAAGCCACAGGCTTCTGCTTCCAATTCATTGATACTTGGCAATATTTAGCTGCAAGATATAGAAGCATTGAGGGAATGGGCAAGTGAAACTTGGGAGGCCATGTATTCAATAAAAATGTCTTTCCTATGCCATGAAAGGAATTGAACATGAATACTGGGAGAAGACTAGTATATCTGTGACGTTATAGTACTAAAGTTCTTTATAATCTATAAAATCAGTCACTGTCTTAGTTAATCCTCACAAGGATACTGTGAGGTATTACTTCTGCTCGGAAAATGAAAGAATTAAAATGGACCAGTTTCCTCTGTCCACAGGATTACCCAGGCAAGAATACTGGAGTGGGTTGCCATTTCCTTCCCCAGCCTTATGTCTGTGAAAGTGAAAGTGAAAGCTGCTCAGTGTCCAACTCTTTGCAACCCCATGGAATGCAGAGTTTCAAAGAAGAGCAAGGAGAGGTAAGAAAGCCTTCCTCGGTGACCAATGTAAAGAAATAGAGGACAACAATAGAATGGGAAAGACCAGAGATCTCTTCAAGAAAATCAGAGATAGCAAGGGAATATTTCTTGCAAAGATGGGCACAGTAAAGGACAGAAATGGTATGAACCTAACAGAAGCAGAAGATACTAAGAAGAGGTGGCAAGAATACACAGAAGAACTGTACAAAAAAGATCTTTGTAACCCAGATAACCACAATGGTGTGATCACTCATCTACAGCCAGACATCCTGAGGTGAGAAGTCAACTGGACTTTAGGAAGCGGCAGTACAAACAAAGCTAGTGGAGGTGATGGAATTCCAGCTGAGTTATTTCAAATCCTAAATGATGATGCTGTGAAAGTGCTGCACCCAGTTTGCCAGCAAATTTGGAAAACTCAGCAGTGGCCACAGGACTGGAAAAGTCAGCTTTCATTCCAGTCCCAAAAAAAGGCAATGACAAAGAATGTTCAAGCTACTGCACAATTGCGCTCATCTCACATGCTGGCAAAGTAATGCTCAAAATTCTCCAAGCCAGGCTTCAACAGTATGTGAACTGAGAACTTCCAGACGTGCAAGCTGGATTCAGAAAAGGCAGAGGAAGCAAAGATCAAATTACCAATATTCACTGGATCATAGGAAAAGCAAGAGAATTCCAGAAAAAATCTACCGCTGCTTCATTGACTGTGTGAAACACAACAAACTGTGGAAAATTCTTTAGGATATGGGAATACCAGACCACCTTACCTGCCTCCTGAGAAATCTGTATGCAGGTAAAGAAGGAACAGTTAGAACTGGACATGGAACAACAGACTGGCTCCAAATTGGGAAAGGAGTTTGTCAAGGCTGTATATTGTCACCTTGCTAATTTAACTAATATGCAGAGTACATCAAGCGAAATGCCAGGTTGGATGAAGCACAAACTGGAATCAAGATTGCAGGGAGAAATATCAATAACCTCAGATATGCAGATGATACCACTCTAATGGCAAGAAGGAACTAAAGAGCCTCTTGATGAGGATGAAATTGGAAAATGAAAAAGCTGGCTTGAAACTCAGCATTCAAAAAACTAAGATCATGCTTTTGGTCCCATTTGGTCCTGTCACTTCATGGCAAATAGAAGGGGGAAAAGTGGAAGCAATGATGCATTTTATTTTCTTGGGCTCCAAAATCACTACAGACAGGGACTGCAGCCATGAAATTAAAAGACGCTTGCTCCTTGGAAGGAAAGTGATGACAAACCTAGACAGTGTATTAAAAAGCAGAAACATCTGACAGACATCCACATGGTCAAAGCTATGGTTTTTCCAGTAGTCGTATATGTATGTGACAGTTGAACCATAAAGAAGGCTGAGCACTGAAGAATTGATACTTTTGTATTGTAGTACTGGAGAAGACTCTTGAGAGTCCCTTGGACTGTAAGGAGATCAAACTAGTTGATCCTAAAGGAAATCAACTCTGAATATTCATTGGAAGGGCTGATGCTGAAGCTGAAGCTCCAGTCCTTTGGCCACCTGATGCAAAGAGCCAACTCACTGGGAAAAACTCTGATGCTGGGAAAGATTGAAGGCAAAAGGAGAAGAGGGTGACAGAGGATGAAATGATTAAATAGCATCACTGAGTCAATGGACATGTGTTTGAGCAAACTGGGAGATAGTGAAGAACAGAGGAGCCTGGTATGCAGCAGTCTATGGAGTCATAAGCAGATACGACTTACTAACTAACTAACTGAGTAACAAGCAACAACAATTCAATCAACAGACATAATTGACCACTGTTCAAAAAAAATTCTGTATTACTTTAATATCCTTGATCTAATGATTTGAATGAAGTAAATTACTATGTTATTGACTTTTCTCTTTTTGCCCCATTGCTATCGCCACTTTTAGGTACAGCTTACACTTTCATTTACTGTAAGGGAACTTAAATGAAATCTTGAATCTCTAGTCTTTTTGCTATCTTGTTTGCCCAAATACTCTGATACCAAACATTAAACTTAAGCTGATAGGCTTTCTATTTATGTTATTTCAGGATTTGTATAAAAGAACCTGGTGTTCTTTTTCAATGTGAAGATGTGTGTGCACCGCTTAAGCCTTGATAAATTAGAATCCATCCTGATGTGACCCTACCATCTGCTTACTAATAATTCTCTATATTGGTCTTATGCGTACACATGTATATTTCATCTTCAACTCTCTCTGCCATCAAGTCTCTTTTCTAGTTAGTCAAGGCAACCCTAGCAGGATCAGAACAATAATCAGAAAAAATGTTATCTGAAGTGTTTGCAAAACTCTCTGACTCAACTAAATTTTGAAAAAAAACATCAAAACAAAGAAAGAAATTAAAAACTTGTGGATTTCTTTTCCAAGGCTCTCCATATTCAATGACAGCATGATCATCACCTGTCTGGGTGAACTACAGGATTAAACTAAAAAAGACATGAGCCTCTAAAGAAGACAATTCTTTAGAGCAAGGAGACAATTTCAAACTTTATCAACATTCTACCGAAGCCATGAGCAGTACTTATTGGGAAAAACTCAGCATTCTCTTCTTGCTGAACAGAAAACTGACCTCCGAACACATTTTGCTGAGTCATTTTATCAAGGCATATTTAACTGAATTAAGTTGCCTGCTTTAGCAGGTACCTTCACTTTTGGGTTAAGGCTCTGACTTCCAATCAGCACAGCACTGACCTTGCAGATCTGAACATAGTGGCCACCTTATACCTTCACCGACAGCTTAAGTCTGGCCCCTAAACTGTCTTAGCTGTTCAGATGTCATACTAGCTAGATTAAAAACTCTTTGAAGGTAGAGTTTATTATCATGATCATTACTATTATTACTATCATAAAATACATATATAAAACATCATTTTAACCATTTTCAAGTGTACAATTCTGTGGCATTAAATACATTTACCACCCATTTGCAGAACTTTTTTTTTCATCTTGTAAAACTTACTTTGTGTACGTGTTAAACAAATCCTCATTCACCTCTACCCCCAGCCCCTGGTAACCATCATTCTACTTTCAGTCTCTATAATTTTGGCTACCTTAGGTACTTAAGTAGAATCATACATTATTTTTTACTTTTAACTTAACTTTGTATCCCATACTTAATCAGGAATAATTACTTTTCTTCATTAAAAAAATATTTGTTGATATCAACTCCTTGGGCATTTGGGTACTACATGGAAAAGTCTTTAGTCTCAAAGTTTGAAAGAAAAAAATGAAACAAACAAAACATCAAAACGATCACCAAATTCTATGGGGAACTAAGTTGAGAAATATATGAATAATATAATGATGCCTAAATTATCTCATTAAAGGCAAATATTCACAGAATTGCTTGTGTTTGATAACTTGGCTACTATTTACAGACTACACATTGCATTCTTTGTTTTTCAATAAATTTTATATATAGTCATTGATACTCCACTTTATATTCCCAATGAGAATCCATTCTACAGACCCTAGAAGTACCCACATCATTCAACACTCTCAAGATCTTAAATCTAACTGCACATAACTAAGGCCCATATCACCTTTGAAATTCCATTTACTAGAATTTGTTAAGCTTAATTTTTCTGATAAGAAAGTGCTACATAGTTTAAAGTATTTTGAAAATAAAATATACCATGATAGAGGAGTAAAAACGAACAGAGATGCTAATTTCAAAAAGTTTCCTTGGAGAGAAGCCTTTATTACCTGTGAAAAGAGATGTCACCTGTGAAAAGAAATTTGAATGAGGTGAAAGAAGCCACTCTGGTGAACTAGGAGGAACCTGTTCTAGTCAGAAGGAACAGACTTTCCGAAGGGTCTGATATAGGTATGTTCTTGGACATTCCCTGGCAAGATGGCAAGTGACCTGGAACAAAGTGAGCTGGATGGAGGTTTGGAGGGAGATTAAAAAGTTAAAATCAAAAAGGATGCAAAGAGATATATCATATTAGCTTTGCAGGCATGATGTTTGCGTTGTGTGTGTTAGGAAATTATTGGAGAGTTAATACATGGGAGCCACATGATCGCTGATTTATTTATCCACTTTGGTTGCTAAGTAAGGGTCAAGAATAGACACAGAAGCCAGTGAGATGAGTTTAGCTTGGACTTCAT
This sequence comes from Odocoileus virginianus, assembly GCF_023699985.2. NCBI lineage: Eukaryota > Metazoa > Chordata > Mammalia > Artiodactyla > Cervidae > Odocoileus > Odocoileus virginianus. Next base: position 29,362,461 of record NC_069688.1, read on the forward strand.
TGAGAGCAGTGTAAGTGATAAGAAGTAGTAACATACAGGAAATATTTTGAAGGTGTTGCTGATGTAGCTTGATGAGAAATGAGAGCTGAAGAGAGGGGTATTTTAAATGACTATTATTTTCTGGTATAGAGCTGAAGAAGACAGAGGCATTTTAAATGACTACTATTTTCTGGTATATATACATATATTTGCCCTGAGCAGCTCACAAATTAAAGTGTCATTTACTGAAGTGTGAAGGATGAGGAGAGGGAGGAGAATCAGGAATTTGGGGATTAAAAGATATCAGTTTTGGATAAGTTAGAGATTCCTATTTAGACATCCATATGGAGAAGCTGAGTAGGCAGGAAGATAACATAGCATCCTGGAGTTCAAGGGAAAGACTAGAGATACTTAATTGCCTGTCATCATCAAAACAGTGATATGTAGAGCTATGCTAGTAACTACATGAGCTAATCTAATGACTAAATGTAAATATTTGAAAGTATTTCTGCTAGCATATTATTAAATTTGAGTATCATCAGTTTTCATGCAGTAAATGTTGCTGAATTCTAAGAATAGCATACCATTTATCTATAGTTATGTCTACATCTATATCTATTTATCTCTCTATCTATCTCCCCACCTCTCCACAGAGAGTACTATATATATCAGAAGGGAAAAAAGAAAATGTATCTGACAGTTTCCTCAATAAACATGCTAAAATTTCTCTGCTTTTTGACAAGCCAGTACATTTTTATAACTCATAAATAATTGGAAATAGCAAACAGCTTACTGTCATAAAGCACTTTTATGTGATAGTAAAAGATTCTCTTGCACATGTTAGTATTGGTCATAAACAGCACACTGAAGTCAAAAGTAAATGGCATGAGCAATAAATTTCATTAGGTTTTAAATTAAGACAAATAAAATTCTATCATGTTGTGGTTGCTACTAAATTCAATTCAATTCAATATGTATTTGTTTCATGTTTATTACTTGCATATCATGTAATGTGCTAGCGTAAAGGATGCAAAGATAAGCCAAAATTGTCACAGACTTTGGAGTTCACACTCTGGTAGAAGAGGACGTTATTCCAATAATCACATGGCTTATTGTTTAACCACACATTGAGGTAAAAATGTGAAGGATACCGATATGAATCTATAAAAGCATATGGTAACTATAACTAACTTCGTCTGAGAAAACAGAGATGACTTTGTGAGAAAGTATCACCTGAGCCTGGTGAAGAGAAGTTTATAAAACAAATGGGATCTAGGCGATTGACACCGTGTGTTCCATAAAATGAAGAAATCCAGGGTAGATGAAGGATTGAGAAAAATGATAAGCGATAAGATTGTCAGCACTGTTCACTCTGCTTGTGTGAGCTTTGTAAAATACTTTTAAATTTTTAGATGATTTTCTTTTCTCATTTGGAAAACATGAGAAATTTCTCATTTTTTAATCCCTAAATTCCCTTTCACTCAAAAACTAGAGAATTTTGAAATTCCAGCTCATGATTTTCAAAGTCATAGGTGCTGTCCGTGGTGCTAGAAAGTAAGTAACTGAGAAGAGAGAAGTGATTAAGACCAAGGCTCCCAAACTTGACCATACTTTGGAATCAGCACATCCAAGATCTACTGAATTATAATCTTGAGGATTAGAACCCTTGGGTCTGTATTTTTGTAGATTTCTGCTCTTAGGTGAATCTGACACATAACATAATCTGCAAAATTGTTTTCTAGGACTATTGCCCAGAGTAGTGTTTTCAACCTTGCCATATATGAATTACATGGAAACTTTTAAAATAACTCACAACCAGAACTTTCTCCAAAATAACTAAATCAGATTCTCTAGAAGACAAACCCGGTAATGAGCATTTTCTCAAAGATCCCCAGGTGACTCTAACAGTTGACCAGTAGCCTCATGAGGGCATTTGAATAAGGAGATGGGAAAATTGTCTATTTTTGTATGTAGAGTGAATCATCAAAAAGGTTACCTATAAAGGATTTATGGTATCATCATCACACACACTCACACATAAATCAAAGGGCAAGACTATTTTGCCAATGATATTTGAATCAACTGAATAAGAACATGTGGAGGAAAATATTCAGAAGTATCCATTAAAATATGTTTTATAAAAGTGTTGAGTAAAAACTTAGAAAAGTTATTATTTGAATATCAGTAACTTTGAGTAGCAATAACTTGATATCAGTTTTTCTCCCATTGAAAATATATACAGTCAGGATAAGATTAATTATAGTATTTTGATTGTGTACATAGTATCTTACAATTTCCTTGTGAAGGAGGTCAGCAGGGATACAGACATTTTGGATTTGACATTATAACTAATTACAATTTTCTTATGATATTTCTGAATTAGAAACTATTCAAGAAGAAATGCTGGTAGTTAACAGATAGAAATAAGATAAATATGCATTTTATTATTGCTTAAAAGAAACAATATGGAGAACACAGGTTGAATGGAAAGCTAAAATCCATATTCCCTGGTGGCTCAGATGGTGACTCAGGTAGGCTCTCCTGCCTACAGTGCGGGAGACCCAGGTTTGATCCCTGGGTCAGGAAGATCCTCTGGAGAAGGAAATGGCAGCCCTCTCCAGTACTGTTGCCTGGAAAATCCCATGGACAGAGGAGCCTGGTAGGCTATAGTCCATGGGGTTGCAAAGAGTTGGACACGACTGAGCAACTTCACTTTTCACTTTTGAAAGTATCACCATGAGAAATAACTTATCCGTGGAAGAGTCATTTATCTTTCTTTGGATAAAAATGCATAAAAGGTAGAAAGAAACAGAAATATGAAATTTACCCCAAGTATGATAATATGAAGGTAGAGTACAAGTAATTTATACTACAAAGAGATACTTTAAATTTGTTCAAATATTTAACCTAGAAAGAACTTTAATAGGACACTTTGCTAGTTCAGGCATTATACTCCAATGTGTGGTTATTTTTATCACCAAAGGATCATGTTAATGATAAAGACACTGTAAAATATTAATGTGAAAATGAGCTTCATTATAAATTATTTGATATTAATACTTTTAGAATGTATATTAGTCACTCAGTTGTGTCCGACTCTTTGTGACCCCATGGACTGTAGCCCGCCAGGCTCCTCTATCCATGGGATTCTCCAGGCAAGAATTCTGGAGTGGGTTGCTATCCTCCTCTCCAGAGAATCTTCCTGACCCAGGGGTCTTTTAAAATTCTATGATGTTCACTGTAAACTTTATTGCTTTTTTTCTTTTTTTTCAAAGTAGCTCGTCTGAAGCTCACTCCTACTAATCACTGCAGCCATCCCTGGGCACTATGTTCCTGGAAAATAAGAGACTCTTCCTGTAACATAAAAGAGAGGCTCACCTCACATTAGCTCTGAGCCTCATTTCAATGTATTGATTTTTCATAATGTCCCAATCAACCAGTTCATTTGTTACATTCAATCCACTAATTAATCAAAATGAGTATAGAAACTGATGGATTATCAGAAGGAATTTATTCATCAGTACGGTAAAATCCATTAGTAAATATTTAGAAGACACACAGATAATCTTTCAGCAGTATAATTTTAGCATCCTCAGTGATGCTATTTTTCTACAATAGCCTCTTGTACCACTGGACTCACTATTATCTTGGTTATGATAGGGAATCAATAACTATTGAATGATCTAAATAAGATGAAAATTTATGGTGACACTTATAGCTCAGATTTATTGAATCTGATTCATGCCCATGAGTGATCCTTGGGTCTACCCATAATCTCTCAACTGTCAAAAGAACAACAAAACCCAGTGTGAGGAACAAAATCATCAGAAATAAAATGAAGAAACAGAACAATATTCTGTTTAGAAACTTGCAGTCTGTATTTTTTGTTTGTTTGTTTGCCTTTTTTTTTTTTTTTGCAGTCTGTTTTGAATGTTAATAAGAGCAAAGAATATGGAGGGGAAAAGGAACTGGTTCAAAAGAAGTAGAATAAAAGTTTAAGTAGTCACTGTCAGAGTATAATTTAATATAATTCAACTACAAATACTGAGTGCCTGCTAGAGTCAAATATTGGATATGCCAGTGCTACATGTTGGAGATGAAGACATTTTATCAGTTGTAAATATAGTAAAAGTGATAATAGTGGTGGTACTAGTGGTTGAAGAAGCAGCAGTAATACTAATTTAATCAACTTAATTTTTTAATGAAATAATTTAGATATTGCACTCTAAGCAGAAATGTTAGATGGGCAACTATTGTTTATTCTCATATTTTAAATAGGGAAAATACAGGCTCATAATGATGAGAATATAACCATAAGATTTTAATTTCATGAAGACTCAAAACTAAGGATTAAAAAAAAGTTTAGTGAAAGTAACCCAAAATCCAAAACGAAAGACCAAGGCAACAGAGGGGGGAAAAGATCACTGCAGAAAATCTCAGTATTAGGGCAAAGATCATAAACAAAGCAAAAGTGAATGAATACTGAGTCAAGCTCTTCAGATGCCTGCCTTCATTATACAGCAAATTGAACCATTAGCCTGGGGCACGAGCAAGTCCAGTTCTAGGGAGCAGTGGGTCACTGGGTTACTATTCCACTCCCATCAACCACAGCATCTCATTTATCATCTTAGTTGTGTCTACTAGTCCCTAAAATACACTGGAGCAAAAAGAATCTGGGTGACTGCATTTTCCTCAGAGCAAGGAGATATGTAAATGGCTTGAACACAAACCTCATGTTTTATTCATCATGGTTCAAGTGCTAAAATTTTAAGAGAAGTGTCAAGTAAGGTAGATAGATGATTTTAAAGGTCTTAGGTACTTCTGCTGATACGCCTTCAGTTTTCCTGGCTATATTATCTAACCTCCAAATTTTCTTTCTTTACAATGGAAAATAAAATAAAATCTAATATTTTTCCTCACTAAGACTTGTAAGAGAAATAATGCAAATGATTGTAAAGAATTTCTGAAGATTGATTTGTCATTTAATACTTATGTCATCTACACAACCAGCTGACACAGAGATTCAGACCCCAAAGGAACATGAAGCCTACAATTTAAAACAAAAGATGAGGAAGATCAATGTCAGGAAACACACAAGATATGTGTGTTTCTAGGTGATCAAGACAGTGCAGGGCTACCTGCCCGCTGTGATCATGCCCAGCAAGAAATCACATGCCCTGGATGAGATTAGAACATTTTTGTTGAGCATGGAAACCTTCCCAGAAGTTACTTATTCTACTGCATAATTATGAATCACTTTACAAGTGAAGAGGAAAAAGATATCTTCCTGTCTGCCATTTGGAAGCAGCAGGCCAGGCCTAAAATAGACTACATGGCAAGTCTATACATATGTGGTTATAACACTATTGAAATTATACTGAAATGAAGAGATGTTATAAAAACAAATGCAATAAGAAAAATGGTGTGATTCATGAAAACAGGAAAACCATCAGATAGAATTTTTCCATTCTTAATGGCAGGAAGGCATGAAGTAGAGAAGTGACTGCCTGGGTTATCTGCACATAAAGGAAATTTCTCTTGAGAATATCTCACAACTGAAATACAGGCCAACAAAACTGGATTCAACCCTTATTTATCTGATTGCATCTTCTGTCTGGCTTGACTCTGGTGATTCACTCTGCAGTCATGTTTGAGACTCAATTCACATCTCCTCTCCTCCCCTACCAGATGTTCAGCTTCTTCTGAGTCCTATTTATACCACTCATGTGACCCAAGATTGGATCAGGAAAACTAACCTCAGGATCTCCTGCCATGTGACCCAGCATTGATGTGACTGCTTCTTACACTGGGAAACCCAAGATCTGAATCTTTCCAGTTTTTATAGATGAAGCAACGAGAGCTCCTTTCTGTGCTGGTACAACCTTCACAAATCTAGTGCAAGCGTAAAACCCTTTGCTGTCTTCCCTCTATCACCATTGTACTCTCTCTCTCTCTTTTTTGTTAAAACTTTAAGACTAAGCTAATAATTTTGGCTGTTGAGTTACTAAAGTGTAAGAGAAAGATAAAGATTCTTTTTTCAAGATGTTCAAAGCTTTTAAGACTATTATCTTTCTGCAGATTGCATTGCATTTTTTAAGGTTAGAATCTCTCTTTCTTGTAGTGTTCTTTCTGGAGAACAAATTATCATGTCTCCTGTGAATCTGTAAGGGTCAGGTGCTCAGAAAGACAAAAGAGATAAGTGCATCAATAATTTTCAAAATATCTCCCATTATATCTGTAAGAATCATCCTTAGAATGTGTGAGGCATTAAATGAATCACTCCTGTTGTTATTTAAAAATAATAATCATGTAAATTAATAATAACATTTAATAATAATGTTGATCTCATGATTATCAAACAATGAGCATAAGTATCTTGAAATTGTGATAGTAGATCATATTTTCCTGCAAATTAATAAGCAAGTCACAGTTCTTTGTTCATTTTATTTGGACAGAAACATCTAGAGCCTGATCCACCCCTTATTTACTGACAAAATTAGTGTTTGCAAACTCTGACACTGGAGACTGAAAGCAGAGAGGCCAGAATGGTCACCTGGGAGAGTGAATTCCAGGTCAGACTCTCAGGAGGCAGCCATTATGACAATTGGCCAAAAGACCAGTCAAGGGCTACCCTCTGCCTTGGTTTTGATATGTCCTGCTGAATGACAGACAAAGTTCTATAGAATTCTCAAGGATGTGCTGCAAGCCACAATACACCCAGAATTACCTTAGGCACAACTCCCCAAGTGACCAGAGCAGATTGTTGTCACAAGATGATGACTGCTGAAAAGGAGGTTTGTGCTCTTGAAATATTTATTCCACAGGGCCTCCTGCTTTCAGAGAGCATATGTTTTTGATGCTTTATGTGAACAGAAGTCCTGATGATAGAAAGAAATGATCTCTGGAGGAAACTTTCTCTGTGCCAGAGCAAATCTGAGCTCTAAGCTGGGGGTGATGCTGCACTTCTGTGACAAGGTTGGCAGCTTTGGAGATATCCTGTGGTGTTATAATAATGAGCCATGCCACAGACTCAGCTCTCGTGACCTTCACGTGGCAGAATGGGTCAATGTGACTAAAAATGGTTTTCCCAGTAGCCTGGATCAACATTCAAGCCTAATCCTACAGGATGAAAAATAGACCATTGTAATGAGCACTTCCCATGGCAATTTATTAGTCTCTATTTAGATTAATTATGATTTTAGAAAAGGCTTCAACCCACTGGTGATCTGTATCCAAAAAAATCCCATAGGCTTTCTACATTATTATTGCTGGTTTTATGCATTCACTCGCTCTTCAGCTTGAGCTGAGACATACACAGTGGGTTATTAGGAAGCAAACATTTCCCAAAAGCCCACGATGGTTTTTGAAGTAACTGAATGAGCACTTGTGCTCAGGACAATCTCTATGTCACATTCTGATAATGCACTATGATTTTCTCACTGTACTTTCCTTCTTTCATGTTTTCTGCTTGAATGGAAATGAAGTATGAAAGAAGAATCAGGGAGAATGTGGAAATTCATTTTAAATATTTGCTTTTATGAAAGCAATTTTAAATCATAGCAGTAATATATATAGGGCAAGGGGGAAAGTACCTTACCCCACCTACCCACACCACTTTCCCAAATCAATTTTTACCTTAAAAAAAAAAATCCTGTAGTAAAATGAAATGTAGAACTTCCTTGATGGTTCAGTGGCTAAGAATCCACCTGCCAACGCAACGGACAGGAGTCTAATCCCTAGTCACACACCATGGGACAACTAAACTTGTGCACTAGAAACACTAAGCCTGCAAGCCACAGCTACTGAAGCCTGCGCACCCTAGAGCTCATGTTCTATAACAAGAAAAACTCACACACCACACCTAGAGAGCAGCCCCCCAATCACCACAGCTGGAGAATGACTACCTGCAGCAGCAATCCAGTGCAGCCAAAAATAAATAAATAAAATAACATTAAAAAATTTTTAATTCAACTTGAAAATTAAATGCTAAGTCATTGAGAATAAATTGCAGACTGTGGGATTCAGCTGACATGGGGGGGTGCGGATCCCGCAAGTTAAACATTTTAATAACTGCCAAAGGGTGCTGCTGCTGCTGGCCTGGGGACCTCTCCCTGCAAAGAGAACTACAGAGCGAGAAGAACATCCCTGGCCATGCTCACATCCTCTCTCTTCCCCAAAGGGGCAAGACTGATTGATCTTTTGGGGAAAATAATAGAGTAGGTTCAGCTCAACTATTTCTTCTCTCCTTTTGAGCTTAGCAGAGCACGCTCTGCCCTTCTGCGGCTGCTGCTGCTAAGTCGCTTCAGTCGTATCTGACTCTGTGCGACCCCATAGACGGCAGCCCACCAGGCTCCGCCGTCCCTGGGATTCTCCAGGCAAGAACACTGGAGTGGGTTGCCTTTTCCTTCTCCAATGCATGAAAGTGAAAAGTGAAAGTGAAGTCGCTCAGTAGTGTCCGACTCTTCGCGACCCCATGGACTGCAGCCTACCAGGCTCCTTCGCCCATGGGATTTTCCAGGCAAGAGGACTGGAGTGGGTCTGCCCTTCTGAGAAAGACTTAACATTTCCAGTGCTGAAAATATTTAGAAACTCTCAAAGCATAATTTCCAAACATTGAAAACATGTGTCTACAGCAAATACATTGCTCACATGCATCAAATATTTATTTAAGGCAATAATGAGGGAAATGGCAGCTTGGTAAGTAAAGCTGGTTCAAAAGCATATAGAAGAGATGGAAGTATCTATAATTAATGAAAGACAGAATCCTGAAATAAGATAGTAATATAAAATATTAAGGTAGTTAATGTCTTATGGTGCAATAAAACTGTAACATTTGGGATTAACTTCTCTACTAGTGGGAAAACTATTACATACCTTTTGGACAAAAATCATAATTTATAACATACAAATGCATTAATCAATATTTCACTTCACAAAATGGAGGCACAAACGCATGGTAAATAGTAAATCAAACAAACTAGACTCCTCTCGAGTGGGACTTAGCAAATTACAACCAGCGAGTTCAGTCCTTACCAGTTCCCTGTTTTTGGAAGTAAAGTTTACTGGAACACAGACCACTCATCCATTCATGCAGGTTCATGGCCACTTTTCAGCTACAATAGCTACAATTAAATAATCCCCAGAAAGGCTTATTACAATGTTCTAGCATGACTCTTAAAGGTCATGCAGTCATTCTTTCATATGATTTCCCACTTTGGATAGTTTTTCTTAACAGAACAAATAAATACTAAATGAAGTTATCAGAACAACATGAGATCAGAAAAGAGCGCTGTGCTGAATCTGTATTGTATTGACTTAGCTAAGCTAAAATTCCTATGCTTCCTAAAATTCCCTTCCCTGAGACCAATAGGGCTTTAGTGCTTCTCTCAGCTTGACTAAACCTTAGACAGACTTTTTCCTGACTCTAGGCCCCTGACCTCCCTTTTCTTAGAACATTTATTTTGGAAAACTTGCAAATTCTTTTTCTGTCTCTTTGAGATATAAATCTTCTTAAAGGTCTGCTGCAAGTTTTACAACCTAACAGTGTCTTTCTCAAGGACTTTGGAGCCATCTTTTTGAAAAGTAATCAGCCCTGTGGGAGTGTAGGACCCTTACTTCAGCAGGCACCTTTTTCTAAGTTGTAAAACTACCTCCTATTGTGGGGATGAAAGATAGTTTACTTTTTCTTTGGATAAGTCCATTTAGCAAGCACAGATGACCTGTGACTCTCCTCTCCCCCTACCTTAGCTCTTAAAATTTTGGGGTTTGTTTTAGCAGAGTCGAGTTCAGACTAAGTTCTGATAGGTCACTCCTATTGCTTGCTATAGCCTTGAATAAAGTTTTACTTACCTTTCAGCATGGTTGGGTGAAGTTTATGCTTTGACACTTTCATGTTTCCTCATTAGCATGAATAACAAGGGACATTTTGCATGACACTGGAAAGCAAAAGTGAGACAGCAGCCACATTATTTTTACACTCAGATCTGTGCAGGGAAGCAAATATTGTTGCAGCTCACATTTATTTGTCCCTGATCTGCTGACTCATGTAATTGTTGTGCAACAGCAGCTAGGCCTACAGCTCCTCCAGTCCTGCTGAATCTTTTTTAGTGTCAATAAATCCGTAGTTAATGTTTGCTGCAAGTAGGGCAGCCGCTAAGGTTATAGATCCTCAAATTCCTGCCAGATCTCCTTAAGCTCTCCAAATCCTGGACACCAGCTTCTTCAGCTGGTTCCTGGCATCACTGAAGTTGGAGGCTTGGTTGGAGGTGGTAAGAGACAGATGCATGTTCTAGCTTGCCCTTACAGATTTCAATATGTTCTTGCTATCCCACTTTATTTGTCATTTTACTGCCTTCCTTGCTATCTTCAGACACAGAAGCAATAGCTTTATATAAACTGTTTAACCAAATCTCATAATTGCAGTTTAACGGCAGCTGAGTCAAAACAGGAGTCAAGATGATCTAGTGGGCTAATTGATCTGATATCCCTAAAATGGAAATAGATGGGCAGCATACTAAAGCCTCACTTGATCTATATACACAAAAAATTACTAGGTATAGTGAACAGAAGACTGACAAGTTATTATGATTGAGGAATCATGCCCCTCAATAAATTCCCAGATGTGAACTAGTTTAAAGATTCAGAGTCTCTCAAATGAAGGGAAGGTCAAGTGCCTTTGAGGAGAAACCCTGTTTGGTGAGGAAAACTTATAAATCTCTTAGCCTTCCCCCAAAGGTGTGCATAACCTACCAGGGTAATTGTGCATTTTAGCAGAGGAATTAATCAGGCTTTGGAGGGATTGTTAGACATTGGCTGTAAACTTAACCTAAATCTGGGAGATAAAAATTTCACTGTAGAGATCTATAACCAATGGAACTTTCCCTGTATCTCACAGGGAACCAGTGAGCCTCCACAGTTACCCAGATTTTGGAATGCATGATTTCCCATATTCCATAATGCATGATTACAATAGACATGCTTAGAAACTGGCAGAATTCCCACTTCAGTTTCCTAACTGATAGAGTAAAGGCTATATGCCAGGTAAAGCCAAGTGAAGGCCACTAGAACTGCCTGGATAATAAACCAAAAACAATATTACATTCCTAGGCAGATTGTAAAGAGTCATGCCACCATTAAAGACTTGAGAGATGCAAGGATAGTGATTTCTACCACATCCCATTTAACATGTCTATCTGGTCGCTGTGGAAGACAGATGGATTTTGGAGAATGATAGTAGGTTTCCATAAACTTAACCAGATGGTGATGCCAATTGCAGTTGCTCTTTCAAAAGTAGTTTTGCTACTAGAGCAAATCAGCATATTCCCTGGCATATGGTATGGGGCTATTGATCTAGCAAATGCTCTTTGCTCCTTACCTGTTAGTAAAGAACATCAGAAGCAGTCTGTGTTCAGCTCTCTGAGCCAACAATACATCATCACTGTCCTGCCTCAAAGCTGTATTGATTCTACAGTCTTATGTCATAATCTGGCCTTCAGGGACCTTAATTTTTCCTCCATTCTTCAGTGGAATGTCATGATGATACATTTTATTTGTAATATTAATATTTAGTTCATGGGGAAGAATGTAAAAATAGCAGCAACTACATTTGCAATTGTTTAGAAGTATCTAAGCTAGTGAGTAGGAAGAAAATTCCACAAAAATCCAGAAGTTGGCCACCCAGTGAAATTTCTAGGGATCCAACCCTCCAAGGCAAGTGAAGACATCCCTTCCAAAATGGACAAATGACTCCATCTGGCCCTTCCCACCATTAGATAAAGAGTGCTAATTGTATCTCTTAAATTGTTGGATATAAAATATGCCTCGTTTGGATGTGTTATTCTGACCAATTTGCCTGGTATCTTAAAAAAGGCTTTGTTTTGATGAAAGTCTAGAACAAGAGAAAACCCTACAACATGTACAAAATATCAAGCAAGCTGTTCTGTCATTTAGACTACGTGATCTACAAGCTATGACAGTGCTCAAAGTGTTCTTGTCAGATAGGAAGACTGTGTGGGACTTTTAGCAGTCCTTATAAGTGATTCACGGGCATCCCAGGTGAAGCTAGTGGTAAAGAGCCTCCCTGCCAATGCAGGAGACGTAAGAGATGTGGGTTCCATCCCTGAGTTGTGAAGAACCCCTGGAGGAGGGCATGGCAATCCACATCAGTATTCTTGCCTGGAGAATCCCATGGACAGAGGAGCCTGGTGGGCTACATGACTGAGGAACTTAACACACACACAAAAGTGATTCACAGGGCAGAACTTAAAAATTTTGAAATATCTACACCTTCTTTTGCAGACATTTATTGTCCTTTTGGAAACATTTCTGGCATCCTAAATAGCCTTAATAAGAACCTAACACCTCACCATCATTATACCACTAAAACTACAATGTGATTTGAATTACCCAACAAGGTGTTGTCTAACTCACTAATTCATAACCTTGGAAGATTACATTAGTTTATGAGATTGAGCTCAATCAGTTTCTGAAGACAAGTAAGTTGCATAAGTGCAAATGCCCACAGGCCATTTTCCTATTACATTGCCTCTTCTTTCTCAATAGACACATATGACCTCATGGAGAGTTGATTAAGGAAGAAAAAATTGGGCCTGATTTAAAGATGGTTCTGCACAATATATTAGCACTACCTGAAGGAAGATAGCTACAATGCTATGGCCTTTCTCTTTGAAAAACAGTGGAAAAGGAAAAGGCACCCATGGTCAAAATTTTGAGCAATGTACTTGATTGCCTATTTTGTCTGAAAGAAAAGATGACCAGGAGTCTGAATCTACACTAACTCCAAGGCAGGATATTTGGCTGGATAATCAAAGACTTAGAAAAAACGCAATTGGTGGAAAAGAGGTCCAGGAAATAGGTGATGAATCTCTGTGAATGGACATAGGATGTGAAGATATATGTTTAAAATGTAATCAGAAAGCATTTTCAGCAGATGAAGATCTTCATAATCAATTAGACAAAATGATGCATTCAGTAGACATCAGTCAATCTATTTTCCCAAGCAAAGGGCTCATGAAAAAAATGGACATTGTGGCAGAAATAAAGTCTTTCCATATACTATGAAACAATGATCTTACTCCCACTTAGGCTGACCTGGCTTTAGTCACTGTTGTGTGTCTAATTTGCCAATGGCAGAGACCGTAATATAACATCCTTCCCTAGGGAATCAGGTGGAAAGTAGATTACACACAATCACTTCCATCATGAAAGGGACAAAGTTTGTTTTCCCTGGAATTGACACATTCTGGACACTGGTTTGACATCTCTTCCTGCAATGCTTTCAGCAAAGCCTCCATCTGTGGACTCAAGAGTTTCCTTTTATACATCTTTGCTTTTGTCTCAGCACTGCTTCTGAACAAGGGATTCATATTACTCCAGATGAAGTGTGATAATTGATTCATGTTCATGGAGTTCACTGGTCTTACCATGTTCCTCATAACCTATTAGCAACTGATCTGTTAGAATAGAGCTTTTGAAATCTCAGTTCCAACACCAGCTGGGTGACAACACTTTGAGGGGCTTGAGCCATGTTTTTTAGGGTATGCTGTAAATCAGCAGCCAGCAGATCATCACTTCACACAGTAATCAGCTGTTTTTCCATAGCCAGGATTCATGTGTTCTGGAATGATGGTTACAAATAGAAGCGGTCCCTTTTATTAGAACTCCAAGTAGTCCAACAAAGTTTTTGCTTCTTATCCCTGAAATTTTGGACTTTGTTTCTTAGTCTCCAAAGAATAGAGTTTTCCCTAGATGACACAGTAAGTATCTTATTACATTGAATTTGAGAATGCTACCTGCACACATTTGGCTTCTCATGTTATGAGTCAATAGTTGATGTGAGTCAAAATCCATGTGATTAAAAATAGATGATATGAATCAGAAAGCATGCCTAACTGTAATTTTATTGGTGATAAATTCTGACCATCCAGGAGAAATTGGGCTGCCACTCCACAATGTTTAGTAAGAAAGAGGATATCTGGAGTTCAGAAGGCATTTCAGTATATATTAGGTATTTTTTTCTTTTCCTCTTTTATCCTCTAAAAGAAGGAAGGAGAAATGTTTGCAGCAGTTAACCTTAAATGTAAGTTTTCAAGTTACAGACTAACACAGAGGAAATATGTTTCTGCTAAAAGATGAAGAAATAATTTGTATTTTCTGATGTGTTTCCAATTGTAGAACAGATGTCCATATCATTTTACACAGAATCATTATTTTTGCCATTGTCTCAATTTTGGGAATGATATTACGAATGGTTAAAAGAAGCGTATGTGAACTTCCCCAGTGGAGCAATGGATAAGAATCCGGCTGCCAGTGCAAGGCACATAGGTTTGATCCCTGGTCTGGGAAGATTCCATGTGCCATGGAACACGAGGTGCCACAACCACCAAGCCCATGCTCTGGAACCTTCAGGGCACAACTACTGAGTCTGTGTGCTGCAACTACTCGAGCCTGCATGCCCTAGAGCCTGTGCTGCAAAACAAGAGAGGTCACCACAATGAGAAGCCCGTGCTCTGCAACAAAGAGTAGACCCTGCTGGCCGCAACTAGAGAAAGCCCACAAAAAGCAAGGAAGAGCCAGCACAGCCAGGAATAAATAAAAAATACAATTATAGTAATGATAATAAAGAAGTGTATGTGAATGTCACATTGCAAGAGGTAGGGGACAGCATGTGTGTGTTCTGCTAATCCACCTAAGCTGCAAATGCACACCTCAGCATTCATCATAACTCCCAGTTACTGAAGGACACTATCAGGGACAGGGAAATTTCTTCCTGTCTCCTTCTTGAGTTCTTGTGGCTGGACTACTAATACAACTGACAGAAGACAGATTAACAGGAGAGATAAACTGATTTTAATTCATGAGGGTACAATAGAAATGAGACCTAAGAAGTGGCCAAAGCAGGCAGCTTTTACAGTTTAAAAACTATAGGCAAAGAAAGAATAAATTTATGAAGAATTGACAAGACAAAGAAACTTAGATTTTGATGCTCAATTAGTGAAGAATCTAAATAGAGTTTGGGCCTAGGGTAGTACATTGAAGAAATAGCAAGGTTTGTTTATACATGTTTTTTTTTTTGGCCCTTATTCCCTACCTCTAGGGATAAGGGTGTCCTTCTACCTCCGGACACAGGGAGGGCGCCTTTCACATGGGAGTTTTATTTTCTGCTTTCAGAAGACAGAGGATCAGAATGTCCCTCTTACATTGGCTGTTTCTTAAGCAATTTTAATAGAAAAGAATCAAATAACTTTAACTGAAGGTAACAAGTTGAGGCACATTTGGGGTGGACTACCCCATATAGCCAAAGCTCTGGTTTTTCCAGTAGCTATGTACAGATGTGAAAGTTGGACCATAAAGAAGGCTGAAGAATTTGAACTGTGATCCTGTGGAGAAGACTCTGGAGAGTCCCATGGACAGCAAGGACATCAAATCAGTCAATCCTAAATCTAATCAACCCTGAATATTCATTGGAAGGACTGAGGCTGAAGCTGACGCTTCAATACTTTGACCACCTGATGTGAAGAGCTGACTCATTTGAAAAGACCCTGATGCTGGGAAATATCAAGGGCAAGAGGAGAATGGGACAGCAGAGGATGATAGTTGGATGGAACCACTGACTTGATGAACATGAGTTTGAGCAAACTTAGGGAGATAGTAAAGGACAGGGAAACCTGGCATGCTGCAGTTTATGTGGTCACAAAGAGCCAGACATGACTTAACAACTGAACAACCACCACCCAGGGCCCCAATACCACAAAGACCTTCTGCATGAGATTTCAAAAGCAGTGTAGGAACAGTAAGTCAATCTGGCCTTAGGCCCTGTTGCCACTCACACTTGTCACTGATCTGACTCACCTCGTTAGTGAGGGATAATAGCTAGGTTCATATCTTCCATGGCACCCACTGGCTCTCTTTATACTTTCCTAAGTCCTGGCCAGGTGCATGTTTAGCTCTGTGATGAAGAGTGCCAGCTTTCCTTCAGGTCACTGCATCATCAAAGTTGGAGCTTGTGGGTGGTTAAGAGACTACACAGGTCCTGGTTTGTACCAGTGAGTTCTGTCATTCCTGCTTCCCTCAGTTCGCCTCAGTTCAGTTCAGTCACTCAGTCAGGTTCAATTCTTTGCAACACACTAGGCCTGCCTGTCCATCACCAACTCCCAGAGTTTACTTAAACTCTCTGTCCATTGAATCGGTGATGCCATCCAACCATGCCATCCTCGGTCGACCCCTTCTCCTCCCGCCTTCAATCTTTCCCTGCATCAGGGTCTTTTCCAATGGGTCAGTCCTTTGCATCATGTGGCCAAAGTATTGGAGTTTCAGCTTCAGTATCAGTCCTTCCAATGAATATTCAGGACTGATTCCCTCTAGGATGGACTGGTTGGATCTCCTGCTCCCCTCACTCCATGTCTATCTTTCTTTTGTCGTCTGCGTGCTCTGTTGACTTCCTTCTCGGGACCAGCTGCAGAACCAGCAGCTCTACCTAAAGTGTTTGAAGAAGTCCTACAACTGTGAAAGACCAGTGCATGCCTGCATGCTAAGTTGCTTCAGTTGTATCCGACTCTTTCCAAGCCCATGCACTGTAACCCGTCAGGCACTTCTGTCCATGGAATTCTCCAGGCAGGAATACTGGAGTGGATTGTCATTTCCTCCTCCAGGGGATCTTCCAGACTCAGGGATCAAAGCCAAATCTCTTATGTCTCCTGAATTAGCAGGTAGGTTCTTTACTACTAGCACCACCTGAGAAGCCTGTGAAAGACCAACAATAAATAGCACTAAATCACAATGATACATATTCTGTATCATTCCCAGTTTTTCTGGTGAAATTCCAATGATTAAAAAATGAATAAAAATAAGCCAGAAATGTTGGAGAAAATCTAGTGTGGGAGATTTACATTAAATCAGAATTTGAAAGAAATAATTGCAAAGGATAAGATGGGACATCTCTACACGAGAGAGAAAATACTACGTATATACTGTGGGTAAAGAAAAGTGAGTTTTGAGACTTCTCTGGTTAAGATATCACCTTCCAATGCAGGGGCTGGGGAGCTAAGATCCCACATGCCTCATTGCCAATAAACAAATAAAAACAGAAACAATGTTGTAACAAATTCAATAAAGGCTTTAAAGATGGTTCATATAAAAAAAATTAAAAAAGAAAGAAAAGTGAATTTTGTCCCTCTGGGGAAAAGGGAGTATGTCAGAATAAAATATTTTGAGGTAGGTTGAGGGGTCACAATGCAGCAAACAATGACATTCCCTCTGAGAAGTTTTTACTTTTTTGGTGAGCAGCACAAGGTGGGCTAGTACTGTAGCATTTTTGTCCCAAGGGCTGAAGTGACAGAGAGCCGGGAAACCAGCTCTAGAAAATCCTCCTAGAAAACCAAGACAGAGGGAGTTAGAAATCTTAAAAGCAAAGCAATGGATGGTTTGCTAAGACATGACATGCAGAAATGTGAATCAGAAGTAAGGACAATAAGTCTCCATGGTTAGAACCATTTTAAGAAAATAACCACCATTTACTTAGCTGGACATACTGCCAAGCACTTTACATAGCATGATTCATGAAACCTTATATAGAAAATTTGATTTTCTCTTGTTAATGCAGGTAAAGAAACTGATATCTAGAGGTTAAATAATTTGCCCAAAGTTTCATTCTTGAAATTAGAAAATCCTGTGTTCAAAGTTCTCCCTGATTCCAAATGTTTTGCTCAAAACCGCTAAGTCATAAAACCAGGTGGCACTTGATTCAATGCTAGGATGATAAACTGAGATGAGGACCACCTGAATGTCCTGTGCCTAATGCTTGAATTCATTCTAATATATACATGGTTATAGGTGTCCATTTAAATTATATGTAACAAAATTTCAATATTATATATAATATAATATAATTTAAATATAATTTATAATATATTTTATAATATTATATATAACTTAAAAGGACAAGCTGAAAAAATTACAAAGATAGGTGAATGTCAAGTAAAACTACAAGAACTACACATTCCTGGGCACATAAATTAGTTCTGTGTGCACGGAAGTACACAACTTGGCAGGTGTTTCTCAAAAGCCAAATAAAACCCATTTTCTTGTTTATATAGATTATGTCCCAAAAGAAATAAATTCAAATTTTACATGTCTAATGAAACTAAGATGCAAATTCTTCTCCACAGATGTTAAGACAAAAGGAATGAACATTTAGAAAGAGAAGATAAATGTGTTTTGAATTGTCGAGTGGCTGAAAAATGTGGCCTGGAACAGCCAGCAGCAAGCGATGGAGATGGGGAGCAGAGATACAGGAGCCAGACTGCCAATGCTGGAATTCTTACTCTGCTTCATTCTAGCTGCAACAAATTACTCAATCTCTGCAGATCTTTCTTCTCATCTGGAAAATGGGGCTGCCAATTGTTATGAGGATTATTAATGTTCATATCTGCAAACTGCTGAAAAGAATACTTGGCACATGGCAAAGCCCCATCTCAGATAAGTGTTTATAATTAAGTTAAATACTTGATACATTTTAGACTTCACTAGAAAAGGCCAGGGTCAAGTCAAATGCCATCTCCTTGGTGAGGATGCCCTCCGGGACTCAGTGAAGTATTTTTTGAACAGCTGACAGCTTCAAAAGTTGGCTTTTTAGTCTAGGATTAGAGAGGTGAATAGAACTGACATTAAAAGTGATCTTGTGAAGGTGTATTGTTTGAATTCTAATATACCTTATGTGCTATATGTGAGCCTTGTATTAGGATGCTGTTCTACTGTATTAGAGCATTTACCATGTTTAAATGTAAATTTTCTTTACATGATTCTTTTCCTCACTCATCTATAAAATCTCTCAGTCTGAAATATATGTTTTCTTGTGTTTAAGTTCATATAAAGAATATGCACTCAAGAAATGCCAGTTGAATTTATTTATTTTTTATTTTTTTATTTTTTTATTTTTTTATTTATTTTTATTAGTTGGAGGCTAATTACTTTACAATATTGTAGTGGTTTTTGTCATACATTGACTTGAATCAGCCATGGAGTTACATATATTCCCCATCCCGATCCCCCCTCCCACCTCCCTCTCCACCCGATCCCTCTGGGTCTTCCCAGTGCACCAGGCCTGAGTACTTGTCTCATGCATCCAGCCTGGGCTGGTGATCTTTTTCACCATAGATAATATACATGTTTCGATGCTGTTCTCTTGAAACATCCTACCCTCGCCTTCTCCCACAGAGTCCAAAAGTCTGTTCTATACATCTGTGTCTCTTTTTCTGTTTTGCATATAGAGTTATTGTTACCATCGTTCTAAATTCCATATATATGTGTTAGTATACTGTAATGATCTTTATCTTTCTGGCTTACTTCACTCTGTATAATGGGCTCCAGTTTCATCCATCTCATTAGAACTGATACAAATGAATTCTTTTTAATGGCTGAGTAATATTCCATGGTGTATATGTACCACGACTTCCTTATCCATTCGTCTGCTGATGGGCATCTAGGTTGCCTCCATGCCCTGGCTATCATAAACAGTGCTGCGATGAACAATGGGGTACACGTGTCTCTTTCAGATCTGGTTTCCTCAGTGTGTATGCCCAGGAGTGGGGTTGCTGGGTCATATGGCAGTTCTATTTCAAGTTTTTTAAGAAATCTCCACACTGTTCTCCATAGCGGCTGTACTAGTTTGCATTCCCACCAACAGTGTAAGAGGGTTCCCTTTTCTCCACACCCTCGAAATGCCAGTTGAATTTAGAAGAAAGGAAAAAAGAGATGGAGGGAGGGAAAAATGAGTGAGACAGATAGCAGCACATATCATAGAGTCTGAATTGTCCTCAAAGCCCAGTTATAACTTAGTAGCTGTATAACATTAAGCCAATTACTTAACCTTCCCAATTCCAGTGCCATCAGCTTTTAATGAGGATGATGAAAATTATACTTATTTTGAGACATTTAAAGAATGAGTGGTTTGAAATCATGGAGCATAAATATGACACATATTAATAGTAACCACACTATTTAATATAAACTAATATTAGTTGCTGAATTAGTTGCTATAAACTAATGAGCAAAATAAGCTTTAGATAAAGCATTCTCTAAAGATGGTATGATTCAACATGAATAGAAAGTGTTAAAATTCCTTGATGTGTGTTTGTGAGTGGTTGTGCATATGTGTGTATGTGATCTGTCCTCCTATGATTATAAAAGTCCTATCCTTTTTATTTAAACATAGGATACCAGAAGATTGAGTCTATCTAACTTATTCATACCATTTTAATTCCACATGAACAAAAGAATTGCAGTTCTGGATCCCTCCCATTGTTATACAGACCAACTGCAGCAAAGTCGATGAATCAAATACAATTTAGTCTAGCTCAACTAGATCCAGCTGGAGGCTGCTTCTGCACATGAAGCAGAAAAAATATTATACACCATAATTTCTGCTCAGATCAGTCAGTCCCAGCATTCTACCTGGCAGGCAATTGGTCTGACTAAAATGATTCTGTGTGAATGATTCCATAATGGTGAAGAAAGTACAACCTTTAACCTCTAATAATGTAGACTTCATACATTCTTCTTAACTCAATAGAGGGTGATCATCAGACAGGTAGGCTGGGTCATCTCCTTCTGTATGCCCAGCTGAGTCTTTAAAAAAGCTGCTATCTCATGAAAGCCAAGAGAAGCCTTTTCTTGTCCTGGGAATTATCTTGAAGATTCATTAAAGACACTAGGGAATGGCAGGAAAATCACTGTAAAACACATTCCCTGCTCTATCCCACACAGGGTCCCAAAGATATAGATATATCTATATGTATTCATGGACTTCCCAGGTGGCACTAGTGGTAAAGAACTTGCTTGCCAGTGCAGGGGACATAAGAGACGTGGGTCCTATTCCTGGGTTGGGAAGATCCCCTGGAGGAGGGCAGAGCAACCCACTCCAGTATTCTTGCATGGAGAATCCCATGGACAGAGGAACCTGGTGGGCTGTAGACCATGGATTTGCAAAGAGTTGAACATGACTGAAGTGACTTAGCATGCACACATAGTATTCATATATGTATATAGATATGTTTCTACCCCAGCCCCCTCTAATGTTTGGTCTTTGGCCCTGGTGCCTGACACAGAGCTCCTAAAACCCTTGAAACTTCCTGGGTGATAGGAGAGTCTTTTGTCCTAATGAGGCAATTCTTGGTGGGCTCCTAGATGCAGGCTGTCACCTGACAGACCAACTCATGATTAGAAATTTTCAACTTTCCTCCCTACCCCTCATTCTTTGGAGAGAGGAGAGGGGTTGCAAACTGAGTTAATAATTGATCATGTCTACATGATGACATCTCCATAAAAGTCTCAGAATACAGGTTTCAGAGAGCTTCTGGGTTGTTAAACACATTCATGTTCCTGGGAAGATACCACATCTCAACTCCAGGGAACAAAAGCTCCATTGCTCAGTGTTCCAATGCTCAAGACTCTTCCACGTTTCATCCTATGTGTCTCTTCATCCAACTCTTCATCTGTATCCTTTATCATATAATAGTCTGATAAACATGTGTTTTCCTGAGTTCTATAAACAGTTTTATAAACTATACTAGCAAGTTACTGAACCCAAGCAGAGGACTCAGAACTTCAATTAATAGCTGATCAGTTAGAAGTAGGGGACATCCTGGGTTTTGCAATTGGCATCTGAAGTGGGGACTAAGTCCTTAACTGGTAGCATCTCCAGGCAGAAACTGCCAGAATGGAACTGAATTGTAGGACAATCATTTTAGCCAACTGGCATTAAAGAATTAGTTGGTATGGGAAAACCCCACACATCTAGTGACAGAAATATGAGTGTGAGAATAAATGGAAACTGTTTTTCCTAATATATGTGCAGCCAGAAAATTATGTAGATTAAAGACTTCTTCTTGACTGAAAACTTCTCAAGGGCAGACACCATGCTATATTCAATATTACACTTCTAGTATATGTCTGACTGCTTCATTTCACAAAAATATAATGAGTACTGGGCAAGTGTGGTACTGTTCAAGGCTGAGAACACAGGGGTGAATAACATACACAATGTCCCTGTCCTCTTGGAGTTTACATGTTAATGGGAAGATCACACACCACACCCAACTACACACACACATGTATTCTGAGAGAAATGAGGCTTATCAAAAAACTATAATAAAGCCAATATATTTTTGTTGAAATGAATAGATGTTCTTCCAAACACTTTTCACAAAATTTTCTAAGAAATAAAATAATGTTAACAATTTTATCACACACCAAGGTAAAGGGAAAGATCAACTTATAGCCACAAGACACTGGCCTGTGACCTCAGGCTACACTCCCTCAGAACGACTGCCCTCAGGCACAAGGGGATACCTAGGGTGCTCAGGTTAGGATATGAGAAAACTACCTGAGCTACTGTTGAGACAGACTGCAGACATACAGTCAGTTGGATTGGATTCAAGTAGTGGTCCATCCAACAATACAGCAAGCAGTTGCAGTCACTCTTTGCTAAGCTACACATTCAGCCTCCACTTCCAGGTCTTTCTCCAAGAACTTGATTCTGTACCCTCATTTTAGCCTGGGGTACTGATTTAAACAAAGTCAGACACTGCTCCTCAGAGTTTTATTTCTACCCATAGATAAATATTCCAGGTAATTTTCTGTCATTCTTTTATTCATCTCAGATTTGCTTTATATTCATTATGCCCCTGAGGATAGTGCAGTTTGGCACTGGACCAGGCTCCGTACTGGCTTGCCTCCCCCTCATTCAGTTCCCTGCCCCTACTAACTCTCCACTGGAGTCACTGAAAGCTGGGGATGTGACAAAGGATGAAAAGAACCAAGGGTATTTTGCGTATGTGGCAAGTCTACAGTTGTCTGAAGTCTACATGCTGAATCACGGGGTGACATTAGGCTCATATAAATAACTATGGCCGATTCTCATTGTTGAATGGCAGAAACCAAAACAACACTGTAAAGCAATCATCCTCCCACTTTAAAAATTAATTAATTCTTAAAAAAAGGACACAGGGCAAGATAGCCATTGAGTATAGGGGAAACGAGGGAGTAGGAAGGCTCCAAGAATGATCAAGGACAGCTAAGACCAAGAACCAAAGAAAAAGAGCCTCCTATTGGGAGGAGCTGAGGTGAGAGGGTGTGACAAATTACAGAATGGCCACAAACCCTCCTACCCGTAGATGCACACTCATTTCTTTGAGGCTCCTTTCCATTCATGTAGACATGAGGCTGATGGTATGATTTCTTTAGTCCATGGGACAAGGGCAAATGTGACAGAAGACAAAATTTGAAAACCTCTTCTGCATGGGCTTGCTCTTTCATGCTGCCTTTGAGATTCCAGAAATCACTTTGAAAACCTGCTGAGTGATGACAGACACAGGGTTGCAGCCCTAGTCAATTGCTGGGTAATCAATTAGACCATTGACCATCAACTGAACACACATACATGAGTGATTCTAGTTGAGACCAGCAAGACAACCACCCATCTGAGCCCAGACTCAATTGCTAACCAACAGAATGATTAGCTAATAAATCATTTTGTTTTAAGCCACTCCATTTTGAGCTAACCTATTATTTAGCCAAAGATGACTGATACAGAAACTTTTACCTAGAAATAGAATTTTTATTTACCATACATGCTTTACTGAAACATATATCATTATCTCTGGGGCTAAGCTACAGGATACAGGAAAATTATTAATGAGGTCTGGAAAAGAGATAGAACAGTGGAGGTTGAAAAAACTGTTAGGAAATTGTTATAGCATGTTGGAAAATGAGGGCTCACATTAGGTAGTTGTGAAACAATCAGGAAAAACTATTGTCTGTAATAACTTGGAAAATAGAAAAGGTACCTAATGAAACTTTGGATGTAGTTAAGGAGAGCCCCAAGGAAAATGAAGAAAGTATCTTTTGGTTGCCAATAAAGTAGGAGAATATAGAGGTAAGTTAAATAACTGGTAGTTCAAGAAAAGTTGAAAAGAAATACATAGGAGTCATGATTGTTATTGGAAAATAAAGCTTTTAAAAATTTTTAATTTTTTAGCCTCACCATGCAGCATGCAGGATCTTAGCTCCCTGGCCAGGGATTGAGCTCATGCCCCCTAGATTGGAAGCACAAAGTCCTAACAACTGGACCACCAAAGAATTCTAGAAAATAAAGCTTTTTCTTGTCTCCAGTATTCCTAGAATTGTTAGGAGCTAGTAACTTCTATGTGCTTCCCATTCCTCCCCTTTTCCAATGGAAGAGTTTATTTCTGTTATACTGCTTTGTGTCATAACTGCTTCCTGGTTGTGTAAGTGGCAGATAACTAGTCTTTTTACATCATAGTTTCCTGAATCAATAGAAACCACATCCAAGATATGCAAAAAATTACAAGATCAAGATTGCAAGTTTTGAGTCTAGTACCATAATTGGATAAGCCTTTTAAGAGCCCTAGATAGAGAAGAGTATGTTTTGCATGTGAAATAATATGAATTTTTATGACCACGATGCAAGCTAGTCTGCTGGAGGGTGAGCAGCCACATGGAAGGGAATTCAGGTATCCATTCAGTGGTAAGCCAGCCCCCAGCCATGAAGTAGTCACCTGCCAGACATGTGAATGAGGCCAACAACTGCCAGCCACGGGCAGGTCCGCGTGTGCAGCCATATGAGACCAGCAGATTACTATTCAGCTGATCCAAGTCCATTTTTCAATCTACAGAATTGTAAGTTAGTAAACAGTTGCTTTAAGCCAATAAGCTCTGGGATGACTTGCTATGTGGCAACAGCTAACTGGTACAATAAAAGAGAACTGGGTGCAACATTGGTGCCAGGTCTTGCCCTTGGATCACACGTATTTTTAACAATGAGATTTTGGAGCAGGACAAGTTGACTTAATTCTCATGCCTATATGCAACAGATCAAAAGTGCTCCATATATTTCTTATCTTAGAAATTACTGAATTGCAAGCAGGATGAAATTTGCTAAACTTCCAGGTTAGAGAAGATGGGGAATGCCAGGACAAGGGAATAAAGTCAATGGATACTGCTCTAGAAATTGAAAGAAGCCAATTCCATCACAGCAAATGTGAGAATCAGATCAGGAAAGACTTAATTTTACTTTTAAATGTTTGCTGTGACTAGAAATCAGTGAGTTAGGTAATTGCACGTGGCTTAGGCACTTTTATAAAATTAAGGATATTGTTATTATTTTAAATGGAGTTTAGATAATGAAATGCTTCTGTTGAGCTTTCTTTTGAATGGTGGTGGACAATGATTTTGAAGTTGGATCCAGGCAGAAGATAATACTAGAGTGTCTCTCTGGGTTATCTGATGTGACAGTTGAGGGTCATGCTGTTCTTGTCAGTGCCCATTCGGTGACATCTGCCCCTAAGTCTTTATTCAGCTGAACTGTACACTATTCCCTGAGAGCTTATGCTGACTGGACCCCAGGCTCAGAGTGTGCCTGGGTTCGGCTTTCAGGTCAGAAAACAAAGCAAACAGGAACCACTATGCTCATCTGTCTGTCACAGCGAGAGAAGAGATGCTGATTAGTTTTGTGTCTTTTATAGTCTTTATTATTTCAGATCCTTATGTTTGCAAAATCTAGGGGAAAGAACACGACCATATGAAAGTGAAAGTGTTAGTCACTCAGTCGTGTCCAACTCTTTGTGACCTCGTGGACTGTAGCCCTCCAGGTTCCTCTGTCCGTGGAATCTTCCAGGCAGAAGTACTGGAGTGGGTTGCCATTATCTTCACCAGGGGATCTTCCTAACCCAGGGGTCAAACCCAGGTCTCCCTCACTGCAGACAGATTCTTTACTATCTGAAGGACCATATGGCCTGGGTTTAAATTCTGAACCTACTCCTCAATACATAACTGGTCTTGAGAAACTCAGCAAAACGTTCTGAGCTTCTTTTCTCAAGTGGGGAAAATAACACTTACTTTTTCTTACCTGGTGGAACCCTTAGTAAAGCTCAAAATATTATCCATACAATACACAAATATATGTGTATATATGTATTTATATAAATATATACTAAAACTCTGGCAAGCAGGGCTAAGATGGTAGAATACATTACAATTGCATCTTCTGTGATTTTAGCTATGTATACTAGTTCTCAGATTTAGAGTGGAATAGATCCGTGTGGGTGAAACTGATTGGTGTCCTTTCAGAGGGGCTTCAAAGAGCTCCAGTACCATAATCCTTTATGTCTCACTGCAGAGAAAATAGCAAAGTGATATCAAAGTGATATCACTGCTCGGCAGTGATAGCAAAGCAGTAGATAAAGTGTTTTATTAGAATAGGATGCTTGTGAGGCTTACAAGCGGGTGGGCGAGCAATGCTGCACCCTGAGAACTTTGAGGGCTACAGTTTTCTAACCAGAGCAAAAGGGACAAGGGGGGAAAGACCTTCTTTGTCTTTTCTGAGTAGACATCATGTTTTTTATCATTAGTTCCTTCTCCAAGTTTAGCAGGGGAGTTTTCTTTTCCCTACGTGGTCAAGCTAGATCCACAAATTACTGTTTTTTATGTGTGCAGAGAGCATATCCTAAGGATCAGTAATTTACTGGCTCACTGGGCAGAATGTGGGTCTCAGGCCACCGTTGTTTTATTGTTTTGAGGCATGTCCTGTGCTTCAGTTGCATGGTTTTGTTGCTAAGCAAGCCTGCTTGGTTTTGTGTTTAAGCAAATCGGTTTTTTCAAAGAATCGTTAAGTCAGAGGGGTCTCCCATATATTTTTACTTACAATCCCCTAGTGGAATTAATATTTAATCATCTATTTTGTCCCCTCCTTTTATTCCTATCATGGGGAAAGTGGAGAGAGTCTGAATGAGTATTAACTTTGTTTTGAGCTGATGGAGAGAAAGTTTTAGATATATTCATAGGTAGAGATCAGGGAGGCGCATGGTGGTGATTTTACTTTGAAATAAAGCAGATTCTCTTTTTTTCTAATTGCCTATATTTTCTGTTTGGATAATTCATTAAGCAACTCGAAGTCCCTATCTACAAGAAAAGATTGTAGGTGTTTACAACAATGGAATTATAATGCAATTATGTAACAGAAGAAAAACCTGACTCCATTTTGGATCTATATCTTTAGCTCCAACCTTTGTTCTCTATTGCCTGTGCTTAGTCATACTGGCTCTGCACCTTTGTCTGGTCAGTCAGTAAAGAATGTTGCCTACAGCCTAGAGTGTACAAAAGAGCTTTTTCTCAAGGCTCTGCCTCCCAGCCTTGATCTTTAAAGGTATAACACTTTTCATTCATTTAGAGACAAAAAGTTGTTAGCAGAACTACAAGGACAGCTGCAAGAACACACCCTTTGTGGGATCTCTCCTGTACCTAGAGATCTACTGCCTCCCCCCTCCCCTTTTAGTATAAAAGAAGCCTGAATGCTAACTTAGGTAAGATGCTTCTTTTTCTAGCTCACTGTCTTGTCAACCTGCTAGCTTTCCAAATAAAGCTGGTATATCTTGCCCCAATGCATTGCCTTTAGATTTATTGGCCTATAGCACAGTGGTCAGTACAAGCTTGGACTAGGTAGCAATTACACTGCCCAGCTGATATAGTGAGTATCAAAAAGCCAGTTTTCATTTTATTGCTACCACTTGATGCCAATGGAGAAAACATCTTTGAGGGCAGACATAATTTCTTTTCATAAGAATAAGTGAAAACAGAGATAATCATTTACTTTTCCCTTTTCCAAAATGCCAATGCTTTATTCCTTTTAAGGACCTCTGCCTCTTCTACTTAAATATATTCTGGTAATTGATTTTTTACGTCCATCTATTTTAAAACATATTTGATCATTTTTGTGCCTCTGAATCACATTCAATTCATTCTCTGTTGTGTTCATTCATTTCACACTTGGATGACTGACGTGTATCAGGTGTGGGGCGGTGGGCCAGGCTCGCAGACCGGAGTGAGGGATACAGCCCCTAACCCCAGGGGCTCCAAGCTTCTACTGCAGGTCAAAGCTTTCCCTGCCCCACTCTCATTTCCCCCACATCCACCATCCCCTTTCCAGGGATTTCCCTTTCCTCTGAGCCTTTCTACAAGTAAAAATAATAATAAAGGCAGTATATCTCCACAGTGTGTTCACTGTATTGGCAGAGATTACTAAATTCTTTATGCAAATTGATCTTCTTAGCAACTTCACTAACTTCATTCTATAACGATTCCAACTTACAGAGGAAAGCATGGCACTCTTAAGAGGTAGAACCAGTATTCAAACTGAGGTTTACTTGGCTCCAGGGTCATTTATGGCATCACCGACTCGATGGACATGACTTTGGGTAAACTCCGGGAGTTTGTGATGGACAGGAAGGCCTGGCGTGCTGTGATTTATGGGGTTGCAAAGAGTTGGACATGACTGAGCAACTGAACTGAACTGAAGCAGAAAGAAAATAAATAATAAAATGATAAGATATATTAATGAAATGATACTAAATAGAGAGGGTCAGCAAAAACAAACATTTTCTTTGGAAGAGAAAACCTAATAAAATAAATACCTGGAAAAAATTGCCAATTGAAAAGAGAAAAGTCATAAATAATAACAGGAACAGAAAACTAGATGGATCTACATATACAAATGATATTTTAAAATACCAAACACATATGATTATCCTAAAAATTTTGAAACCTAGATGAAATGGTCAATTTCAAGGAAAAATGCATTTTTCTATTATCAAAAGATAAATGAGATGCCTTAATAAAGTAACAACTTAATAATTCAATAATTAAAGAAATTATTAGTAATCAATCTTCTTTTGCTGCACAAAAAGATATACTAAGCCCAACTGATGTCTTTTCAACACTCCAAGAGACAGAAAACTACTATATGATACAAATCATTTTTGAGAATAGAAAAAGAAGGAAGGCACCTCAATTCATCTTATAAAGCTCATATGTCCCTAATGTCAAAATTGCAGGATAATACAAAAAGAAAGTAGAAAACAAATCTCATTTATTTATGTATGTACAGTGAATGGCAGATATTTGGGGGATCAGAGAACTTCGTGAAGCTACAAAAAATCTGGTTGAGAGAAAGCAGCTGAAACTTCAGAAGAGAGAGGTGATAGTTGGTGGAGCATGCACCTAAGGGAAAAGGAATCAAAATTATAGGAGATATAAGGACTACTGTTTCTCTACAACAAACAAATAAAAAAAGATAATCCCTGCAGAGGGATTTAATTTTAGCCTAAATTTTTAGATGAATCTGATGAGCTAAACTGGTCTGGTGAGACCAGGATGTTTAAATACTATATGAAAAACAATGGGGAGGGCACACATGTGCTGTGCTTGCACACACAGACATCTGCACACACATATTCATGACCCATTCTCTGAGCAAAACCACTGCCCATTGCCAGCCTACGTGGTACCTTTGAATGTCCCCTCTGGAGAGACAGAGCTCTCCACCAGAGAGTCCAACTTGGCATTTGGAACTTGGGTCAACTTCTTAGACAATAGTTTGCAACTGTCTAAGGATGGAGGAGCCTGGTAGGCTGCAGTCTGTGGGGTCGCTAAGAGTCAGACATGACTGAGCGACTTCACTTTCACTTTTCACCTTCATGCATTGGAGAAGGAAATGGCAACCCATTCCAGTGTTCTTGCCTGGAGAATCCCAGGGACGGGGAAGCGTGGTGGGCTGCCGTCTATGGGGTCACACAGAGTCGGACATGGCTGAAACGACTTAGCAGCAAGATTATGTCTGCAAGAAACCAAAGTAACTTACTATATCAGTCAAGGTAATGAACTGTCAATTAACATGCAAATCAGTTAAATAGGTTGCTCAGTACCATGTAGCACAAACAACTTTAGTTGATTGACTAAATTACTAGCTTATTATACCATCCAGTGGAGTAATAGATGTAGCACCTCCTAAGTGCATGGCCCGCCCTAAGACTCTTAGTGCAGCAAGAGTTTAATGGTGATTATAATGATGATGTTTATGCTACTAATTTCTTCTTATTTTATGATATTTTTCAGCTTGCAAATTGTTCTCACGTATCTGACCTAATTTAGGCTATCCTTGGTGGCTCAGCAGTAAAGATTTCACCTGCGATGCAGGATATGTGGGTTTGATCCTTGGGTCAGGAAAATCCCCCTGGAGAAGGGAATGGCATCACACTCTGGTATTCTTGTCTGGGAAATCCCATGAACAGAGGAGCCTGGTGGTTTACAGTCCATGGGATTGCAAGAGTCAGATACAATTTAGTGACTAAACCCACCACCATCACCACATGACCTAATTTAATGGCTTGAAATATCTGACTATTTAAAAGTATTTGCCTTTATATACACAGACACACACACACACAGAGTTCTATTATTGAACAGTAAAAAGTAAAACACAACCAATACCCTTTAAATTTTTAATCATATAAGTTTATGATGATTAATCAGTTGAAATCATAGAAATTATGTGGTGTTTATTTACACTTAATTTTCTTGATTAAAAGGACCTTAAGGTATTTTTATTTTTTACCTGCTTCATTTTTTATTTTTTAATTAGTTTTAGCTGCACTGGGTCTTTGTTGCTGGGTTCAGGCTTTTCATTGTGGTACTCAGGCTTTCTCTAGTTGTGGCACATAGGATTATTTGCCTTGCAGCATGTGGGATCTTAGTTCCCCAAACAGGGACCTAACTAATGTTCCCTACATTGGAAGGCAGATTCTCAACCACTTAACTACCAGGGAA
This sequence comes from Odocoileus virginianus, assembly GCF_023699985.2. NCBI lineage: Eukaryota > Metazoa > Chordata > Mammalia > Artiodactyla > Cervidae > Odocoileus > Odocoileus virginianus. The sequence continues at coordinate 29,393,133 of NC_069688.1, forward strand.
GTCTCTACCTTGGAGTATTTTTAAACAGTAAATATCTCTGTTCCATGAAAGTTTATTTCTGTTTAATAAAATAAAATCTATAGATATATTTTGCATAATGAGCCGTTTTAGCCACTAGCTGCAGCAAAACTGTCTTAACAAAATTTATTTTCTCATACACAAAGTCTGGTGTCAGTCAAACATCTTTGCAGGGCTGCTTTTGAGTACAGTCATTTCAATAAATGGTCTCCATTGGCACTGCCACTGCCATAGGGCAAGAGAGAAAAATGGAAGAGGCATACTTGATCTTAAAGCTTCAGCTGGTAGTAAGATGCATCAATTTCACCTACATCTCACTGGCTAGAACTAGTCACGTGGCTCTGTCTAACTGCAAAGACATCTGGGAAGCAGATTCTTCCTGTGTTATCAGGAAGCAGAGAGTAATCAGATATGAACCACGTTAGTAAACTTTACTACAGTTCCCTTACAAATATTGAGATGACATTTTCTATTTTAAACATCAGTTTTGCACTGATTTCCCTGCCTTATAATAATTCAACATTGAAGTGAAGAATTTTCTTACTCTTTCCAATAAGAAATAAAAGAATATTTGACAGGCTTCTCGCTTTTGCTTTTATCTACAAATTATACGTTTTTAGACATAATGGCAATGCTTCAAAACAGTTTGATACAAGTCAGTAATAGCTCTTAATGACTCAGAAAAAATGTAATAATCTACCATGATCAAAACTGATCTGCCATTAAAAAGTACAGAAATATCAAATGGCTTATCCTCTAGAAACAAATCCAAATTGATTGCCTTGTTTGTTACATCATATGTAATATACACTTTAACATTACTATGACTTTGTATAGACATCTAACTTCTCAGAGAAATTTAGAAAAACATTATCTAATAAGGTTTCATTGTGTAAAGAACTAACATGCCTAATGATGCAACTCTTAATTTTCTGTGGGTGTTATTAGCAACAATTATTTATTGACTTATGATACCCTGAATATAGAGGCTTCCCAGTTGGGGCAGTGATAAAGAATCTGCCTGCCAATGCTGGAGACACGGGTTCAATCCTGGTTGGGAAGATCACTTGGAGAAAGAAATGGCAACTCACTCCAGGATTCTTGCCTGAGAAATCCCATAGACAGAGGAGCCTGGCAGGGTGCAGCCCAAGAGATCACAAAGAGCTGGACACGACTGAAGACACATAGCACACATTCATTTGATAATCTGGTTTGAGTGTGACGCCAAGACTACGGATCTAAAATATCTTGCTTTCAATATCTGTCTTTCTGTCTCTTTCTTTCTCTCAGTTATTGCATTATAGTCATAATGGAAAAAATATGTTCATTTCATACCATGTAGGTTAAGTGGACATTTTGGAAAATATCTAAGAAGTATTTTATGTAGTTATTATCCTTTGGTTATTATTTCACTTGTCTTGGATTTGCTAACCAGTTTTAAGGAATTTCACTGAAATCTAATTTAAAGTACATCTTCTTGGTCTTCCTACTTCACAAAGTAATGTCTAGCCCCCTGTTGGTAAGTGTGGTCACAATGAAATCATCTAGGAAGCTGGGGGTTTTAAAAGACAGAGAGTAGTTGGTGGGTTTTGCTTTCAAATGCCATTCTTTTAAACATAATAGGAATATTCTCCCTAGAAAAGTGACTGCGAAACACCCAACTAATAGATCTAAGTTATAAATTAGTTTTTATTTCTAATTTCCCTGCAAGTCTAGAGTGGAAAGAACACTAAACTTGAAATCAGAAGACTCAACATTGCCCCTAACAGCTGTGTATATTTAACCAAGAACTTAACCTTTCAGAGTCTCATGTAGATGAGGAATATTAAGTTGTCTATTAAATTCTTCATATGTTTACTGTTTTCAGGCACTTTGTGTGCATGGAGACCCGAGATTGAAGAGGACAGGAGTGGATTTTGTTGCAAAAACAAAAATTGTATTAACTAACAGTATAACTCTGAGAATAAAACAAGATAATAATGCAAGCATTTTTAATACTGTAATTCATTTCAGAAAACTGAAGTTTTATTACTCTTGTGAACATGACCAAATAGGTTTTTTTTAATGTCAAAGGCAGTAATGTTTTACACAATGATATAAATATATCCTCTCAAATTGCTCTTACCCTCAGTTTTTTTTTTAATTGTTGTATAGCTGCTTTACCATGCTGTGTAAGTTTCTGCTGTAGCAAAGTGAATCAGCTAATAAACACATATATCCCCTTTCCTATCTCTCCCTCCCACTCCCGTTTCTCTAGGTCATCACAGAGCACCGAGCTGAGTTCCCTCTACTCAGGGAGGGAGCATCCCCCTAGGTGTCTATTTCACACATGATAGTGTATATATGTCAGTGCCAATTTCTCAATTCATCCTACCCCTTTCCCCCACTCCCATATCCACATGAACGTTCTGTTTGTCTGCACCTAAGTTTTTAAACATGCACCAGACTTTCCCATTCACAGGACTCAAATCTTTCTCCAGACACCACTCGCTTTCTACCTCCTTATTCTTAAAATAAGCAGGCTTATTTTATTTTATTTATTTACTTTTGGCTATGCTGGGTCTTAACTGCTGCAGTCTTTTCTCTAGTTGCGGCAAGCAGAGGCCACTCTTCAGTTGCAATACACAGGCTTCTCGTTGCAGTGGTTTCTCTTGTTGTGGAGGACAGACTCTAGGACGTGAGGGCTTCAGTAACTGTGGCACATGGACTCTTGGGCTCTAGAGCACAGACTCAGTAGTTGCAACACACACAGGCTTAACTGATCCACATCTACGGCATGTGGGATCCTCCCAGACCAGGGACTGAACTTGTGTCTCTTGAATTGGCAGGCAGATTCTTTACCACTGAGCGACCAGGGAAGCTCCCAGAGCAAAATTCTGAAAGAGTTGTTCATTTGAGATAAGAGAGAGAGGGGCAGAACACAACCACTAAATAAATGAATAAAGGTCACAGTCTTTAGAAGATAAAAGCCAGCTGGAACCAGCTAAAACCAAGATGGCTTCTAGAATACTCTGGTCATTGACCTTTGCTCATTATACCTTCATGGTAATACTAAAAATAACTCCTCCTTATGTCACGACAGTTCAAGATGGACCATAAAAGGCCAAAAAGAATTTCCAGTTCTTGGAAATTCCCACCCTTCCCAGAAGTAGCAGGACTATTCCTCCCACAGATTAGTATATGAAATTACTCAGCCCATAAAAACGAACCAGCCCACAGCCTGGGGCTGCTCCCACTTTCTGAGATGGTCAGTGTGAGTGCTGTCTGTGGAATGTGTGTCTCTCTAAATAAACTTGCTTTCACTTTACTTTGGCTCACTCTTGAATTCTTTCCTGAGCAAAACCAAGGACCCTCACTTGAAGATCGGTCCTGGGGACTCACGTGGGTCCCAAGTTGTGATATTTCCTTCTCCTGCAACACATTCCCAACTTACTTTGTACATTTTCTCACTGACTTTCTTGCCTAGTTTTTCTTATCTGTCTCTCATCCTCATTATGTCCATAAAACTACACTCACTAAGGTCGCAAAGAGGCAGTAAATCCAAAGGATATTTTTAATTTTCTTTTTTGTACTCTAAGTAGCAATTAGCAGTGTGTAATACATTTTCCTTGTAACACTCCCCTCACAAGACTCTGTCACATGGCACTCTTTTTAATTCCCTCCTTTCACTCTGATAACTAATTCAAGTCTCTTCTGTTGATTTCTCATTTTTTATCCAAATACTAAATTTGGTAGGTCAAGTCATAGGCCTCACCATCTCTTCTCGCCCTATACTCTTCCCCTGGATGATCTAATCCACTCCCAGCACCATGTGAAAGTAACTCAAAAAATTACCTCTGTAGTCCCGAACAGTCCTCTCAGTTCTAAGCCTATATATCCAATCACCTATCTGGCATATTTTGTCAAACATCTTTAAAGACCTTCAAATTAGAAAGACACCATTGAAAAGTTGAACTTCTCCTTGGAACCAGGTTCTTCTCCATGGTTATTGCTGTGAAGGATGTTTTTATATAGTCAGATATGGAAGATGGAGACCTAAAAACATACTGATCACCTTCTTCACATCATCTATCACTTTTCTTTTCTAAATATCCATTCACTTTCCTCCAATCATTAATTCACTTCCCTCCATGCTTACACCCATCATCTCATTCAGACTACTATTAGCTCTTGCCTGGTGTATTACAATAGCTCGGATACTCATCCCTCAATATCATCTGTGGTCCTTTCTCATCTACCTCCAGAATTACTTTTGAATATTCTAAGCCTTTCCTGTTGTTCTAATGTTCAGAGTCCTTAACCTGTAAGACCATGTAGAACCTGACCCTGTCTACACTTCCAGCCTCAACTTGGGCCACTTTCCCATTTGTTGGACCCTCTCCGGCTTACTTGGCTTATTTTAGATCACTGAAGGACCCATGGCCCACTTTTCCACAGGATTTTTCCACATCCTGTTCTCTCTATGGCTTCCCTGGTTGCTCAGGCAGTAAAGAGTCTGCCTGCAATGCAGGAGACCCGGGTTCAATCCACGGCTTGGGAAGATCCCTGGAGAAGGAAATGGCTACCCACACTAGTATTCTTGCCTGGAGAATTCCATGGACAGAGGAGCCTGGCAGGTTACAGTCCATGGGGTTGCAAAGAGTCAGATATCACTGAGGGACTTTCACTTCACACCTCACTATTCTCTTCTGGGAATAGTTTTCCTTCCTCTCCTCATTAAATTTGTTTCATCTTCACCTTCAGACTCTCTCCCCAGAGAACCTTTCCCTGAATTTTTGATTTAGTCAAATCCTCTGATTATTCTCACACAGGAACAGGTATCATTCTGACATAATACTTACCATAGTCTTAATTTTCATTCACCTTCCACTTTTAATTTTCTATTTCCTTCACTGAAGTGTCAGTTCCACAAGTTCAGGAAACATATCTGTGTGTGTTCATATCACATTATAGATACCTAAAAAATGCTTGCCCCATAAAAAGCTCTCGACATGTATTGGAAATGAAAAAATGAATGTATGAGTTACATAAAATTATTTTTTTAAAAAGCCTGAAAACTGGATGTTAAACAATAGCAAAAAATAGCAGTTATAAAATATTTGTGATTTTTAAGAACAATATTCTGAAAACTTTCAATTTCACAAAGGCAAGTTTACTCAATGAACTTGAAATTAATTGAATAGAAGAACAGGACTGATAGCATCTGCACTATCTTTACTTGTCTGTATAGTAAGTTAAGCTCAGTACAAATACAACATTGTCATCAACACTAACAAATTGGAATGATCTGAACAAATTTCATCCCAAAAGGATAGTAAACAACTTTCCAAACATCTCACAAAAGAGTCAACATTCATTGTATTTTTATAAGAAAGTAAATGAAATTGTACAGTATGATGAAAAGAGCAACAACCTGTTGGTCAAAGAACCTAAAACTTAATTTCAATTCTATCTTTAATAGCTTGCCACTGAGCAAGTTTCTTCTTTTTTATTGCAATTAGTTTATAAAATAAAGTCATAATTTATACATCCTGCCAGCTCCAACACTGTATGAATAAATAATTATTTTCTTGCTGGTACCAGGCTCTCTATTGAGGGTCCTGACCCTCTGGGGTTCTAGCAGATCAATTGCTTAGAAATGGCCTAAACATGCAAATGGCCTATGCTACATTATTGCAAATGAGAGTTCATTTCAGAACATGTGTGTTTCTTAAATTTTTTATATCAGTTCAGTTATATATGATGCAATTTCAAAGGTAATGGCCTAACTGCCCAAAATAATACATTTTTTTTCCCTCCTGATTTAAGTCTGGGAAAGAGATTTAATGCAACTTTAGTCAAGATGCAGTCAAAAAGTAAACCCTATCCCTCCACTCCAGATATATAACAATGAGAGATAAAATATCAAAGGAGAAGCTTTAAAAAAAATAGCCATGCTCAAACACAAGATAAAGATGTCTGTTGACTAGAAATAAAACCAAAACAAATTAAGCGAACTGAAACCACCAGCATGCTGGACTCCAATTCTGGAACCATGTTAAAGCAACCTAGAGATTTTATTGTTCAGGAAAATGACAAAAGTCAGGAGCCAGAGTTTGCCTAATGTACTGGAGGACTAGATACAGTTTTGGAAAGATGCAGGGTAAAGGAGGTAGAAACTAGTCACAAACCAGATAGTGGGTGAGGATATCCTCTGACTTAGTGATGGTACCTGCATTATATCTCATGGCACCTTGGTTAAGGGGCCTTAGCTTGCAGTTCAAGATGAGGCAATGTTCTGGGAGCTGTGGGCAACTGAAAACTCTCTAGAAAGACTAGCTATTAAATTTTAGGGGAAACATTGATATCAAGTGAAATTTGGAAAGTACTTTAAATATGTTTATGATATTCAAAGAGATAAATCAAGGAACATCTATACAAAAGAACAAAAAATGTGAAATTAAAATGAAATTAAATGAAGAAAGAAAGAATAAAAATATAATTTATTTGAAATTCTAAATAAGGAGATATTTCACTGAGAAAATCTAAACTGATATTATATCAGTAGGCACAGCAGCATTTTTTGACAGAATTCAAAAGTTGAAAATAATGCGATCTCTCCCTTAGGCTTGGTGTTAGTTCCTTAAGACCAGAAATTTTTATTCATTTCTACAAGAAATATTTATAATTTAAATTTAATTTAAATTTATAAATTATAAATTTATAAATTATTTATAATTTAAATAATTTAAACTATAATGTTTATAATTCAATGAATAAATATTTATTGAAAACATTTTTTGGTTAGCAACCTCAAAATAAACCTTTTTCAAGCAACTTTTCTTTAACTTATTTGTTATCAAAAGTTGAAAGTTAAAGGTATAATTTCCTTCATTAAGCAACCTCATTAAAAGGTAGGTGTCAGAAACATTTTTTACTTTTCTATTATATCAAGTCTATCTTACAACTTCATAATATACAGAATGTATATTTTTGTCTTGAGAGATATTTTAGTTTCTTGATGCAAAATTCTCTATATTTTAGAAAAGAATGAATTGATTCCTCCTAAATGAACCCATTTATTTCCTATTTTACTTTTCAACTTAATCCAGAGACTAGAAGACTATATCCGTCTACCAAAATGTAAGTTACTTCAACGTTTTTATAAATTCAGTAAATATATATTGAAGTGTTAAATGGTTTTCTAATAATACCCTGATTTTAGAATATAGCAAGAATTGAAATTGCTGATGCTTTTATTTTAAATCCTATTATATAATTTTAAATGTTTAAAAGCATCATATGTTTCTCTTTCTAAGAATTTGATGCAAACACAAATTTGGATTATTTGAGCAGAAGAAACTGTCTCAAGTGAACTTACACAGGAAGAGGGATTTATTCTAAGAGAACAGTAAAGTGAAAGTGGCTCAGTCATGTCCGACTCTTTGAGACCCCATGGACTATACGGTCCATAGAATTCTCCAGGTCAGAATACTGGAGTGGGTAGACTTTCTCTTCTCCAGGGGATCTTTCCAACCCAGAGATCAAACCTAGGTCTCCCGCATTGCAGGTGGATTCTTTACCAGCTGAGCCACAAAGGAAGCCCCAGAGAACAGAGGTGCACGTAAAATCCAGCAGTTGCTTCATTTTTCCCCAGCCTGCACTCCAGTTTTCTCAACTCTCCATGTGTCTGGTGAAAAATGAGACTTCACAATTGTTTTATTACATTCAAGTTTCCAGCCACTAAAACTGGAAAAACACAAAATATCCAAATTCCTATAGACAGGTTCACTTTGAACCTTGAGTAGATGTTCCTCCTTAAGCCAAACAACTGGGGCCAGACAGACCACGGTTGGGACCTGAGATTTTATTAAAGTTTACTGAATTTGGTCAGATGTCTTAGTCACAAAGAACTCTAGGGGAAAGTGAAAGGGTTTTGGCAAAGACAAATGAAGCTGATAGACCTTCCAGATATAGGGTCAAAAGTCTTCTAACAAGGAAAGATTAAGGACCTGGCAATGATTTTGCTGTTAATTCAGCCTCATGCGGTGGGAACCTACTTAGGCTGATAAGACCTTTCTCATGGAACACAGATATCGAGGCTACTGCCAAGGGTGTTTCTCAATACTAATACTTGGTGGCTGTTGTTATCTACAGCTGTGTGTGTGTGTGTGTGTGTGTGTGTGTGTGTGTGTGTGTGTGTGCATATGTGTGTTTGGGGAGGAAAAAGTTTTCTTCTGCCCAAATAGTTCAAATTGGTTTAAGAATCAAATTCTTAAGAATTTGGGAGAAGAATAAAGTTTCCTCTACTTTTCCAAATTCTTCTGGTTGGTCTAAGAATTAAATTAAATCTGTCAGAAGACAGATTAGCAAGAAAATATCAAACAAAAGTTTAATAGCATGTATACATGGGGCAGACCCAGCGAAACTGAGTAACTCACCAAAATGACTGAAACTCACCTTAAACACCATTTCAACTAAAGACCAAGGAGGATCTTGTGGATAACGGTTTGGGACTTCAAAAGAGAGGAAGGCAACTGACAAGAAAACAGAAGAGCAAGTGTTTGGTAACAAATGTTTCCTGGGCCATGAAGAGACCATAAGACACAAAAAAGAATTTTAACAGACTTTGCTAGGTTCTTCCTTGTCTATATATGCAGTTCATATTATAGTTATCTATTAATAGCACATTTCCTGGAAGAGTTTATCTACATTCTTTAACCAATAAAGGGGAAAGTCAAAGGTTCTTCTGAGTCTTTTGGGCCTTGATATTTTTTTTAGCTCAAAATAATCTGCATTACAAAGAGACATACTTTGGGGTGACAAATTTTGCTCTTCTACAGAATATATGTATATGTACACTTACATACACACATATATACATATTTATATATATTTATATGCATATATGTAATAAACATTACAAATGGGAAAGTATATTATAAATATATAAATAAATCTAAAACAATGATGTGATGTAATATAAATATTTTAAACATGAAAATATTAAGTTTCATTTGAATTTAATAAAAAAAAGAGGAAATTGCTAGATTTTTCAGATAAATACCGCTCATTAAAAATATGTGATTTTATAGCATCCTTCTAAGTTTCAGGAAAAAAGATTATCTGAAATACTGATATTAGAACAATTATGGCATTTACAAAATACTTCTACAGTTCAGACACCTTTGATTTTCTTTCTCTGGTGAAAGCAGAACTGATTAGCATTCTCGTGTTTCTGCCTGTCTCATCTCTCCCTCATATTTCAATCTTTGATACTTGTAATTATCTTTACTTTGTCTGGACAAATGAAAAACATTCACATTCTGATCTGCTGTCACAATTTATTTTATTATTTAGTCTTTCATTATTCAGTTTTCATATTTTAGTGGATTAAATATTTACTAAAAAAATTTAGACCTTTAAAGCCATTTACCATAGCTCCTCCATTGTTATATTTCATCATTAGATACAGTTTACATTATTCTGGATTCAGGTTTATTTTATTTTCTTTTTTTCCCCTTTTCTCCAGAGGGATTTATAGGTAGCATATGACCTTCCCTCTTTGAAAAAGCCTCTCTGTGGTATTTATTGTCAAAGTATGACTTGGATGAATACAATAAACTTGTGTCACACTTTTAACCCTTCAGTAATATGTGGACATTTCTTCAATGACTTTGCTATGGAAAAGAAATGAAGTCACTTGAATATGTTCCCCTTGTGGGTAATACTTATTTTTTGACCAGATGAACCAAATAATTTTTTTAATTTTTGAGGTCAGTGACTTAGCTGGGATGGGTCTCAGTTCCTATAATTCTGAATCAATTTGTCTTTGTATACAAGTATTCCTTTCAATTGATCGATCTAGTCTTTATAGTTCAGACAAAATTTCAATCAATTGGGTCTTTGAAAACCCTTTTTCCTATTTCATTTGCTGAATTCTCTACTTCAAAGACTTGTACTTCTATGCTGGATTGTCCTTGTGTCCATTGGTGGAATATTATATATTATTTCCTAGAGCTAATTTAATCTTTAACATTTTTTTTCTGTATTCAGTGTGATTGATACTGTCCCTTAAACTATTATACCAGATTATACATCAAAATTACTGGAGCACACTTCCCTACACTGGCAGTCAGATTCTTAACCATGGGACCACTATGGAAGTCTGAGCACCACAACTAGAGAGTAGCCCCTGCTTGCTGCAACTAGAGAAAGACCCCTTACGGCAGTGAAGAAAGACCCAACACAGCTATAAATAAATAAGTAAATACAATTTTTTAAAAGTACTGAGTCTCAGCACTTCCCGCATGTGTCTAAAATGGTTTATTTTCTGGAAGGGGCAAGAAAACCTACTTTTAATTAAAAACAAAGGAACAAAAATTTATCAGGTAGTTTGATTCAGTCAGACTGGAAATCACTGGCCTTTAACCACTTTCTTTCTTGTATCCTCAAAGCAGGGGACTTCTCAGTTCAGTTCAGTCACTCAGGAATGTCTGATTCTTTGCGACCACATGGACTGCAGCATGCCAGGCTTCCCTGTCCATCACCAACTCCCAGAGCTTGCTCAAACTCATGTCCATCGAGTTGGTGATGCCATCCAACCACTTCATCCTCTGTCATCCCCTTCTCCTGCCTTGAACCTTTCCCAGCATGAGGGTCTTTTCCAAGGAGTCAGTTCTTCACATCAAGTGGCCAAAGTATTGGAGTTTCAGCTTCAACATCAGTCCTTCCAATGAATATGTAGGACCGATTTCCTTTAGGATTGACTGGTTTGATCTCCTCTCAGTCCAAGGGACTCTCAAGAGTCTTCTCCAATGCCACGGTTTGAAATAATCAACTCTTTGGTGCTCTGTTTTCCTTATAGTCCAACTCACATCCATACACAACTACTGGAAAACCATAACTTTGACTAGACAGACCTTTGTCGGCAAAGTAATATCTCTGCTTTTTAATATGCTGTCTAGGTTGAACATAGCTTTTCTTCTAAGAAGCAAGCATCTTTTAATTTCACGGCTGTAGTCATCATCTGCAATGATTTTGGGGTCCAAGAAAATAAAGTCTTTCACTGTTTCCATTGTTTCTCCATCTATTTGCCATGAAGTGATGGGACCGGATGTCGTAATCTTCATTTTTTGAATGTTGAGTTTTAAGCCAGCTTTTTCACTCTCCTCTTTCACTTTCATCAAGCGTTGCTTTAGTTCCTCTTCACTTCCTGCCATAGGGTGGTGTCATCTGTGTATCTGAGATTATTGATATTTCTCCCAGCAATTTTGATTCCAGCCTGTGCTTCATCCAGCCTGGCATTTCATATGATGTACTTTACATATAAGTTAAATAAGCAGGGTGACAATATACAGCCTTGATGAATTTCTTTCCCAATTTGGAACCAGTCCATTGTTCCATGTTCGGCTCTAACCGCTGCTTCTTGAACAGTTAGAGTTTACTGGGAACTCCTTGGTGCCTCCTAAGTTAGCTCCTTATCAATATATCAGCACCAGCCATGGTACACTCACCATGCAATCAGGTCAGCTAAAAGTCAGACAGTGTCATGGCCAGAGAACTCTCATATGTGAATATCTGAAAGGAATAATAAGGGACACTCTTAACACATGGAAGTGGTCCAGAATTACACGGCTGAAGGCTCTAGGAGAAACATCTTCTTCATAATTTTGCTGAGGCCATATTCTCTGAGCCTCATCATTATCTATTAATACCATGAACTGAAGTGATAGAGATGTCAGGATCTTTTCCTCCTTTTTAAAAATATTTCTCTAAAATTCCAAACAAAGGAAAAGCCTAGGGTACTCAATCATACCAGTTTTTTATTCCAAAGTTAAAAGCACTGCAGAGAAAATTTTTCCCAGTGTTCTGAACCCTTATGTTTATAGGTCTCACATCTGAAATAGATGAGAGGTCAAGTAGAAAGAACATTGTGGGAACAGCTGTTCTGTTTGGCCAGGATTGCTTATTGCCTGAGATGACAAAAGGCCTGGAGTCAGGCTCATTTTATACTTTTGCCTGACCCTTCAGGACACTTGTTTTCCTTCTTCTTTGATTGGACGTGCTTAGCTGCATGATTCATGTGATTTAGCTGAGGTTATAAACACAGCCTGCTCACATCATTCCCCAACGGGTCATCCTTCGAAGCTACAGAGACACCTCTGCCCTGGGAAATGTATGGCAGTCCTCCGCCTCCACTCTGATAAGAAGAATTACAGGATGACCAGTGCCCATAATCTCTCATTGAGTCAACATGCTTTTGATTTGCTGAAGTTTAATTTCTCTTAAAAGAAGTTTTCTGTATCTCACATAACCTAATGTCAACATTGCCCTAGAGACAGTAGATTTAGAGAAAAGAAGTAAAATCAGAATTACAGAAACTCTGATTTTTGCCAGTTACCCAAGAGCACCTTATTCACCTGACTGATAGTTTTCACTATTTTTAGAGTTTGTTTTTGCTTAGCCTCTGGATTCTCATTTTGATATCATTGGAACCATTGCTGTATGCTGAGAGCTACATCAGTCTTTGTTCTTAGTTACTATTTCCTCCCCAGGCAAGAGATGCTGAAGGTCAGAGTTGGCACAGAAGCAATAGTTATGAATAGAAGACATAACAGAGAGATATATAGAAGTGAAAAGCATTTGGACTTGAGAGAGCTGATGGGGGAAGAAAGGTCAGATGTGATTTCAGGTTAGGTGACAGCATAGATCATGTGTCTCTAACTGAAAATAAAAACCTGGAAGAACAGGTATTAAAAGAAGATGGAACTTTAAGTTCAGTCTTTTATGGATTTTAGGTACCTGAGGAACATCCCAGTAGAACTGTTTACTGGCAATTTTACATGTTAGGGTCTTAAATTCCAGTAACCTTAGAATGTGAATGTGTTTGGAAATAACATCTTTTCAGAGGTAATTAGTGAAGAGGAGGGCATACTGGAGCAGAGTAGACCTTCAATCCACTATGACTAATGTCATTTTACAAGTGAGAGGTTTGGACCCGGACACACACAAGAGGAGAACAGCTCGTGAAGATGAAGTAGTGACTGGGTGATACTTCCACCCGACAAAGAACACCAAAGATTTCTAGAAAGCCACTAGAAGATAACAAAGAAATGTGAAAGATTCTCCAGGACAGCTCTCAGAAAGAACCAACTCTTCTGACTTTTGATCTTGGATTTCTAACTTTCAGAACTGAGAGATGATAAATTTCTATTGTTGACACTATTCAATTTGTGCTTCTTTGTTACGGTAGCCATAGCAAGCTAGTACACTCTCCACCGCATCCTCATCTTCATTTTGAAATCACTGGTAATAAAACAAGCCAATACCAAACCAGGAAGCTCCATGACATCAAAGGCCATGTTGCCATTGTTTGCCACAGTGCCCCTCAGCACCTAGAACCATGCATAATGCATAACAGGTAGCTGATAATTATTTTTTTAGTGATCGGTTAAATTTACTCAACCCATTTGCCAGTGATCATACACATATTATTTTTAACTTCTGCAGCACTTGTGCAAGTTAGACACTGTTACCCTCACTTTGATGACTATAGAAACTATGATCCAGGAAAAATGATGTATGAGACAAAATGATCATAGACTTTAGAGATAAAATGCTCTAGATTGAGAGCATTTAGAGATAAATGCTCTCAGATTGAGACCTGTCCCTGACAGTCATGGCATGAGTCTAAGAAATTGGTTTAAATGGTGTGATCTGTAAAACAAGGATGTTAATACTGCAGATGGTGACTGCAGCCATGAAATTAAAATATACTTATTCCTTGGAAGGAGAGTTATGCCCAACCTAGACAGCATATTAAAAAGCAGAGACATTACTTTGCCAACAAAGGTCTGTCTGGTCAAGGCTATGGTTTTTCCAGTAGTCTTGTATGGATGTAAGAGTTGGACTATAAAGAAAGCTGAGCACAGAAGAATTGATGCTTTTGAACTGTGGTGTTGGAGAAGATTCTTGAAAGTCCCTTGGACTGCAAGGAGATCCAACCAGCCCATCCTGAAGGAGATCAGTCCTGGGTGTTCATTGGTAGGACTGATGCAGAAGTTGAAACTCTAATACTTTGGCCACCTGATGCAAAGAACGGACTCATTTGAAAAGACCCTGATGCAGGAAAAGATTGAGGGCAGAAGGAGATGGGAATGACAGAGGATGAAATGATTGGATGGCATCACCAACTCAATGGAGATGAGTTTGAGTAAACTGCAAGAGTTGGTGATGGACAGGGAGGCCTGGTGTGCTGTGGTCCGTGGGGTCATGAAGAGTCAAACATGACTTAGCAACTGAACTAAACTGAATAATACATACTTCAAAGGATGGTCATGAGGATGAAATGAAATACCATACAAGAAACCACATGGAGCAGATGACACACAAAATTTCTTTTTTTTTTTTTTTTTTTGCTAGTGTTCTAGGAAGAGCATTTAACATAAGCATCTCCCTCTTAATTTCTGCAGGGTACCATACAGTATTATTAATAATAGGCACAGTATTGTGCAACAGAGCTCTAGAACTCTTTTCATCTTCCTTAACTGAAACTTTATATGTGTTAAATAACAACTTTTCCCTCCTCTTTTTAGCCCCTAGCAACCATCATTCTAGTCCTTGCTTCTATGAGTTTGACTATTTTGGAGACTTCATATAAGTGGAACCGTGTAGTATTTGTCCTTCTATGATTGCTTTATTTCAATTAGCATAATGTCTTCCAAGTCTATCCATGTTGTTGCAAATGGCAGTATTTCCTTCATTTTTAAAGCTGAGTAACATTCTACTGTATGTATAGACCACGTTTTCTTTTATTACCCAGAGTCAGACATTTTGATAAACAGCTGAGTCAAAGTTAAAGCTCTGATGTATTGATTCCAAGCCTCTATTATTCTCTTGAGAGCAAGCCACAAAGCTGAGTGTATCTTGTCTATTCTTTACCAAATGAACAACCTCTAGAAATTAAAACTCCATTTGTATTGGTGAGGACTTAAACTTTCCACCTTCTCTCTGAGAGGACTTCTCATGACTGAGAATTCCTTGTTGTTGGAAGCAGAGAGCTTCTGCCTGGGAGGAATACACCACAGAAAACGAAATGAATATCAGCAGCTAGATAGGACCACGTGACCAACACCCATGAGTTGCAAAGTGTAATGAATGGATCCAAAAGGTCCACAGAGGCCCATCTCTTTGAAGAGGCAGCTCAGCCTAAAGCACAGAGCCTTCAACTTTCTCCAAAACTTTTGTTCCAGGCCTTACTAAAATGGAAGAATGAAGTTTATTGTCATGTGGCTACTTTCACACCATAAAATCACCATAACATTTTCAATTTTGCTTATTTTATGCCAAGAAGCACCAGTTGAAATACGTTAGTGACAAATCATCACCCAGTATCTTTCTCCTTTATTGCCAAGAATTTTCTCATTAAAGATGACTAAGACCAATATTCCAGTTCTTGGATGAAAACTGGTATAGAGACCGTCATGAGTCATACTCAAGCCCAGCAGGTCAGGAAAATGCAGTATGCTTTATTTATTTGTTTAAATCAAGCATAACATTTGAAATCCAAAGCATACATTAAAGTATTTTCTCTTAAACAAATTTGAGCTAATGTGTATTTAAGGAAGGTTCATTTAACAGATGAAGTATTTAATTGTGCCTCTTCCTTTTCTCTTTAACATACATTTATGCCCAAGGATGGTAGTATATCAATTCAGTACATGCAATAATCCAGCCAGAAGAAAAGAAAAGAAAAGATCATTCCATACTTACATGATGCTTTCTTTGCATATCAAGAAATGAAAGTCTCTTTCCAAACTGCTCTGTTTCATTTGGTGCCCAAAATAGAACTCCCTGAAAAAATGGAAAATGAACTCACGTAGAGTGTTGAGAACCTGCTGTTAGTCAATGCTTTCTTCCAGAATGTGAAAAACACGCATATCATTCCCTTTTCCTTTCTGCCCTTCCCCCTCCTCCCTCTTGCATTTTAATAAGGTTCACTCTTACTATTTCCATTATCCTGATTTTAGGATTTCACAGGCAGAAGACGAATGGCTGTACAATCCTGGCCTCCTTGGTTCGTGACAGATACCTAGTTTTAATAAACTCCACAAGGAAAATGCTCATTGAATTTTAAAAAATATTTTATGCGAAAACTACTACAACCTTGCTGATGGTGAGAAGAAACACTATAACAGCACTATAGTTAATGCTCCTTCTGGATCCACCCTCCCAAAATGCAAACATAGATAATTGATAACAAGTTGGGATATAGAAAGAAAAAAAAAAAAAAAACTCAGCAGTAAGAGAACGTCTGCAATGTTATATGCTGCCGCTGCTGCTGCGGCTGCTAAGTCGCTTCAGTCTCTGTGCGACCCCATAGACGGCAGCCCACCAGGCTCTGCCGACCTTGGGATTCTCCAGGCAAGAACACTGGAGTGGGTTGCCATTTCCTTCTCCTAGGGGAGGCTATTAATAGACTCTTACCAGCTTCTGCCTGGGGAATGAAGAAAGAAGTTAAATCTGGTATATCTATAGAAGCTTCCTTTTTAAAATGGCTTTCTCTATCTCTCTGTATGTGTTTGCCTGTATGTGTTTGCTTGCATTTGTATAATTCCAGTATTTTTTCTCATAAATAGCAAGTCGGGTTTTTGAGTGTTATATAAAAGCAGTGACACTGAAGAACAATGTATTTATTCATTCATTCAATTCTAACTGTTATGTCCCAAACTTCACCAACTTTGGAGAGGAAATCAGCTTACATTGATCTCCCAAATGTTGTTTCTGATCCTACAGATGCTCATGAGAGAAAATCCAGTCTTTCCACAAATTCTCTTATTCAAATGGTTCCAAGCTAGCTCACAAGTGCCTGCGAATCAGTTCTGGTCAGCCTTTTAGCCCACCAGGGACCATATGAATTGTCCTTGAAGGCAGTATTGACAACCACTGGCCACAATGCTAGTCACATAGAAAATGTGTTGCTTCTGTGGTCCCTGGTGAGGAACTCTGTATCTCCAAAATCTATGAAACAGTCAAGGATGGGAAATGGAGTGGAGAGACAGGAGGAGATGGGTCTATGATAAAGTTTCCTCATCTGTAATGGTTTGTGGTATCAAAGCAGTCCTCAAAGATGCCTAAATCCTAATCCCTGGAACCTATAAGTAGGTTCCCTTACCAGAGAAAGGGGACTTAGCATATGTGATTAAGGTTAAGGACCTTGAGATGAGTGGACTATTCTGGAGCTCATCTAATTGTATGAGTCCTCCAGAGCAGAGAGTCTTTCTCAGCCAAGGTCAGAGTCAAAGGGAGATATGACAAAGGAAGAAAGATCAGAGGGATATCACGTTGCTGGCTTTGAAGCTAGAAGAAGGCCATGAGCCAAAATGTGCAGGCATCTTCAGAAGCTGGAGGAGGCAAGGAAACAGATTCTCTTCCAGAAGGAAATACAACCCTCCCAGCACCTTGATTTTCACTCAGCGACACCTGTGTTTAGTTTCTGACTTACAAAATTATAAGTGCTGCTTAAGCTTCTGACTCTATGATATGATAATTTGTTACGGCAGCAATTGAAAACAAATACAGAGTTATCCTGGTTAAGCAATCTGGCTCTTTTCTTCTGTCATTATCACAGACTAGTGCCTTCAGTCAGGATACTGCCTCCTGTTGACAATGGGCTCACTCGTCAGAGGTCAGACCAAACCCAGATGGAGAGGGACATTGGCTTCCATCACACAAACTCAGACAGAGGTGGCCATCAGCCAAACTGTGACAGCCCTTTCTAGTCACTTATCCTGTGGCACAAACTCATCAACAAGTTCCTGCCTGTCGGAAGTAGCAAATTCCTGATTTCAGAATCAACACTGCTTTTTAACCTTCCCCTTTAATCCTGAAATCAATCTTCAAGTCAATTCTGTTATGCTCAGCTTCTTCATAGCATCTGTGACCTGAACTTCTGTGACACCTGTACCACTAGAATACTGTGGGGATTATATTGTGCCACTTCCGGCCATAACCCTTAACTCTCCCTGCTTGTTAATCAGCAACACATAACCAGACTAGAACCATCTGCCCGAGCACCTCCCTCAGTTACTTCTAATCTGGTGTTTCAAAGTCATGTTAAACATACAGGCACACAACTGTGGGGTTTCTCCAAGAGGAAAGCAGTATGTCCAGGCTTTATCCAGGCAGTGACCCACCAGCAGCTAGGCACCCAGAGTACCCAAACATGCATGGATATTTCTCCTATCCCTGGTTTTTAATCTAAGAGTTCTATTTGAACACTTTTATTTGAAATTTTCTCTTTCTTTGTCTCCTTTCTCTAACATACACATGACATATAAGTTAGCACATCTGTTTCCACTGATCAAGTCCACAGAATGGTTACTGTACTTTCACTTTACAGTTTGCATAGCCTTATATACAGCATTGACATGGATGTGTAAATAAATGGTTATTTACTGGCCTCAACATACATCTGCTTTTGATTTGATACAACAAGTGCAGGATACCTGAGTTCGATCCCTTGGTTGGGAAGATCCCCTGGAGGAGGGCATGGCAACCCACTCCAGTATTCTTGCCTGGAGAATCCCCATGGACAAAAAAGCCTAGCAGGCTACTGTCCAGAGGGTTGAAAAGAGTTGGACATGACTGAGCAGCTAGGCACACACTTAGATGCAAAATAATACCATAGATCAACTGGTAAAATGTGAGTGGTGAGGAACAATTATAATTCAAAAAATCTTTTCTGAAAAAGAATATGGTAATTGTACCTGCTCCCGTCTCTGCCACATCTCACTTTACATATATATTATATATATGTATATATATATGTACTTTATTTGTTTATTTCAGTATTTGGTTGTTCCGGATTTCAGATGTGGCACTCAGGATCTTCGATCTTTCTTATACCGTGCAGAATCTTCTAACTGTGGCATACAGGAGCTTTAGTTGTGGCATGCGAATCCTTAGTTGCGGTATATGGTATCTAGTTCCCTTACTGGAAATCAAACCCAGGTTCCCTGCATTGGGAGAGTGGAGTCTTAGCCACTGGACCACCCGGGAAGTCCCCACATCTCCTTACTTTTCATGACAACCATATGAAAGGAGCAATTACAACTATCTATGAATTTTCAGGAAGGAAATTGATATCCACGTGTATTAACTCACTGAAAGTCTCAGACTGGTAATGTTGAACCATGTTCTCAACCTTGTTTCTCATCACTCATTTCTAAAATTCTTTCTACTTTTTCACTCCTCTTGACTTGGTTCCACCCCAAGGTGAGATAGCCATCTATATAGACAAGCATCTTGATTAGATTCATGATCCTTTCATTTAAAAAGAATACATTTGAATAAGTTCTAATGAGGTGGATGAAACTGGAGCCCATTATACAGAGTGAAGTAAGCCAGAAAGAAAAATAGCAATACAGTATACTAATGCATATATATGGAATTTAGAAAGATAGTAACAATAACCCTATATGCAAGACAGAAAAAGAGACACAGACGTATAGAACAGACTTTTGGACTCTGGGAGAAGGTGAGGGGTGGATGATCTGAGAGAATAACATTGAAACATGTATATTATCAATTGTGAAACAGATCGCCAGCCCAGGTTGGATGCATGAGACAAGTGCTCAGGGCTGGTGCACTGGGAAGACCCAGAGGGATGGGATGGAGACGGAGGCGGGAGTGGGGTTCAGGATGGGGAACACATGTAAATCCATGGCTGATTCATGTCAATGTATGGCAAAAACTACTACAATATTGTAAAGTAATTAGCCTCCAACTAATATAAATAAATAAATAAAACTCAAAAAAATAAAATAAAATAATAAATCTTAAACCTATATCAAACAAATGAAATTGCTCTTAATCAGGACATAGAATAACAGCATTACAAATCCTTGCAACAACTACAACCTTGAACTCCTGCAATCCCAGCCTTATCAACTGCCAACCAAGTATATATGCTATTCATGAAATAATTTGTATTTCATGACCCTGCCCATTAGCTACCAGGGACGCTTGAATTTAAGCAGTATTGTTTTTGTTGTGGTTGTCTTAGTTGCTTTCACTTAACATTAAAGGACCATAGACGAAACAGCTCTATGAAAGTTATATTTAACCTCATGTCGGATGCTCTGAAGAACAGAGTCTTCTTTATTAGATCCCAGAAGACAAAGTTCAGGATTTGGAAATGCTGTGTTCCTTCTAAATATTACCTACTTTTTCAACTTTTGGAGACTCTAAATCTCATAAACAACTATGTTTCCCATGCTGTTTTGGTCTTTAAGGAAGTTTTAAATCAAACTTGCAGTCAAGTTTCAGGATAATAGGGTATGTTTGGCTATGTCACAATTTTAGTCTTTTATCACAGTAGTTTTTCTTTTATCATCTTCATCTTTTCCCCTTCATCTTGCCTACATCATTTATTTATCTCTGTGTTTTAGTTGTATGCATTTTAGTAATCTTAAAACATTTTATGGAATTTGGTGATTAAAGGACACAAGATAAATTTCTGGTTTTGTAAAGTCAATTTAATAATCAAATCATGTAGCTTTTTACATTTCTCTCTTAATACTAACATAAAGCTTGTATAATCGAAAAATGATATGATTGCTATTTGGGGGGTTATCCTTTGTGAATGCCCACTGATCCAGCTGAGATTTAAAAGAGGTTTAGGGGGAGGGAAAAAAAAAGAGATTTAGGGAAAACTCTGCAACATAAAGATTGCTGGAAAGAATTATGCTCTCTCATATTATGCAGGTTGTGCTTAAAGTGGGTAGAGGGTTGAAGTTTTATTTTGAACTGGGATTATAGATATAGTCTTTGGAATTAATTTGAGCCAAGTCCCAAATTTCACGCCCTACCCCTGCTTACTGTATGCCTAAACTGTAATCTACACTCTGCTTGCATTTCTGTTTTCACTATTAAAAATATTAAGTTGTTTGGATGATTAAATGAGATAATGCATGCAAAGCATTTAGCACAATGCCTGGCATAGAATAAGTAGACAAATGGAAGCTATTATTGTTATTATCATTAATATGGTTGCTATCCCAAAATAATACATGTTAGTTATTGTTGTTAGTACTCTTATTATCTCAGAACGTAAGAGTGGCCTACAGGGACACCTGAAATCAAGTATAGAACTTTGCTCAGAGGTAGAATGGATCTACTCGAATGTCACACAATTATGTGAAATTATTTTTATGTTAGTAAATCAAAGAAGCAGAACTTTTTGAGGACAAGACTTATCAAACACCTACCAGAATCATGGTATAACTTTAAATTAACTTCTATAATATGTGTACATTTGAAAGCATCCTTAGAAACCCCTCAGGATTGATTAGCTTCAAAGTGAACCCCCATACAACTAAGTGGTTTAACTTGTTAGATAGAGTTATTTAGTTTGCTATCTGGTTGCCAAAGCAATTGTGCCAAAAAAGATTTTAGCTTTGGCACACATCAAACTTAAAAACCCTTCTTAATTGCTATCCTTCAATTGAACTGCTTCTGGAGAATATTAGAGGAACATGGGTAAAGAACAGTGTATTTGTTTTTCTATTTATCAGTCTATTTACCTAAGTGAAAGTCACTTAGGTCCAACTCCTTGCGACCCTATGGACTATACAGTCCATGAACTTCTCCAGGCCAGAAAACTGAAGTGGGTAACCGTTCCCTTCTCCAGGGGATCTTCCCAACCCAGAAATCAAACCCAAGTCTCCCGCCTTGAAAGAAGATTCTTTACCAACTAAGCCACAAAGGAAGCCCCAAAATGCTGGAGTGGGTAGCCTACCCCTTCTCCAGCAAAACTTACCAACACAGGAATCAAATCAAGGTCTCCTGTACTGTAGGTAGATTCTCTACCAACTAAGCTATCAGGGAAGCCTCTATTTAGCTCTTCATTTATTTATGGTTTGTTTTTTGTTTTGTTTTGTTTTATTTTACTTAAATGAAAAAAACAAGTGAGAAATTATGAGTCAGATTTTCAGTTTAGGAATATATTTTTCACAGAGAAGTAAGAGTTAGAAAAACATTGCAGGTCAATTATGCCATATGTGAAAATATCTTGACACTTTATTCTTCTTAGGGCAAATGTCACTTCCCAAATCTTTCTCAGTCCTAAATGTAATCAACGTTTATTTAAAAAAATGAATTTCAACCAGTATGACACATGTGTTTTCATACATATGATTTTTACACTTAACTTATGCTTTCATTCACAGTAGGGACTGTTCCTTCCTATTTTGTTCACTTCTGAATGGCCAGTGCCTAGAAGGGTCTTATACATGGTGGCCAACTATTCATTGAATGAATAAATGAATGAATAGGTATATTAGCACTTCAATCTGAGAAAGCAATAAATGATACTTATAATCGCAGTTCTGACTAACAATACTCTCATTAGAAAATGATGAGATCCTTTCTGTGGACAGTTAAATAAACAGCAAAATTGGATGTAATGCTGTATGACTCATTTCTGTATTTTCCAACGTGATGTTGTCAATGACATCACTGTTTCCAGAATTACAGGTATCTTGAACTTGGCGTATCTAGAACAAATATCTGCTTAACAAATCTAAAATATTCCTTTTTAGACCTTAAAATGATAAATTAAACTATGAAATTATCCTTCTTAGTTTTAATGTCACCGTCAACCAAATATTTATTTTTGAATCCTTGTTTTCTTACCCTTACAATGTTTTAGTACATTTCTAGATTTTTTTAAAAGCCTAGATAGATTTAAGTAATTCTAATGATTTAAATTCATTTTGCAAACATTCCCCAGCTTTGTGACTTAAAGAAATGTTTAATGTGTCATTTTTAAAGACATGCTATTAACTAAGCTGAAATATTCTCAACACACTTCATTATGTACAAAAGCTCCAAAACTGTTTTGAATAAAAATAACTTGCTAAGATTTAGTAATACATTATCTTATATTTACATATTTCTTTAATAGATTTACATATAACTACCAAATAATTGTTCTGACTATGCTTAGAATTTAAAATTTTTACTTGTCTTTAACATAATAGAAAATAATTTCTGCAGTAATTCTCTTTGTATTTGTCTTATCTGATTATATGCCTGCATAGTTGACATTTGAAGAATATTAATCATACATTTAAAGAGCAAAAAATAGATCCTTTTTCATACTAGATATTACTGATGACTTCTGCATAAGTATTGAAAAGAATGATTTTTCCTCACATTTACCACACAAGATATTCAATGCTTTATTTCCAATCAAACTATTAAGTACAATCCCATCAGCAACACTAGAAAAGTACCATTGCTTTTACAGATGTTTCATACATATATTCTGCTTTAAAAAATGATCATGGTTGCTGATATTGGTCAAGATCCACCCAACTTGGTTGTTCAACAAGGCAAATGATCCTGATGTTCCAAAATGTTAACAAACACCCACAAAATAAGTGATTGGAATTCCAGGCATTCCAGGTGGTTGCACTGGGAATACATGCCAACATGGCAAGTAGAATAGAATCTGTAGAACTCTATCCATGCTCACAGGAGGACCACAAATCACCACTTAATATGTGCTCTGTCTTCTAAAGATAAGCATAAGGGGCATCTGAGTTCCCACGTGTGTCTGAATCTGTTTCCAAATCACCAAATGTCATAAGGCAATTTATTTTCTTTATCTCTACAGACATTTATGACCATCTCTGCCTAAGAGAGTATGTTACACAGCAGCTTGCCACCTCTTTTTTTAAAAACAAAGTATCCGTTTGCACAGGGCTAGATCCACTAGGGGAAGAAAAAGAGTCTTTTATGAAAAAAAAAGAAAACACTTATGTGACAAAATTTAATTTTCAAAGGTAAATGTATTAAGCTTTTCTGTAAAGCCTCTGAGAAAACAATACTTGCCTCCCGCAATTCAGGTGTGTTATAAGCATTCCTGGCACATTGGCTAATAACAGAGTGATTATAGAACTTCTTTCTAAACAGAAAAATGCAAATCCCAATAGCTAAAAAAGCTTACATTTTAAAAATAAATACTTAAGCAAATTTTCTCAATATATCATTAAATATTCAAAATTAATTAACAAATAAATTTTTTTTGCTTTAAAATTGATTCAGATTTTTCTCAGAGCCTTGGCATTTGATGGTTCTAATAACTTAAGGGGCTTCCCTGGAAGCTTCTCTGGTGGCTCAGTAAAGCGTCTGCCTGCAATGTGGGAGACCTGGATTCAATCCTTGGGTCTGGAAGATGCCCTGGAGAAGGAAATGGCCACTCACTCCAGTACTCTTGCCTGGAATATCCCATGGACAGAGGAGCTTGGTAGGCTACAGTCCATGGGGTTTCAAAGTTGGACATGACTGAGCGACTTCACTTCACTGGTGCCTCAGCTGGTAAAGAATCTACCTGCAGTGCAGGAGACGCCAGTTCCACTCCTGGGTCAGGAAGATCTGCTGGAGAAGGGATAGACTAATCCACTCCGGTATTCCTGGGCTTCCCTGGTGGTTCAGCTGGTAATGAATCTGCCTGCAATGCACGAAACCCGGGCTCGATCCCTGGGTTGGGAAGACCCCGTGGAGAGGGAACCAATACCCACTTCAGTATTCTGGCCTGGAGAATTCCATGGACTATATAGTCCATGGGGTCGCAAAGAGTCGGACACTACTGAGTGACTTTCACTTTCAACAACTTCAGACTCACCTGTGTTTCTCCAAAGGTTTCGTTTTGGCCTCATGATATATGAAACATCTCTCTCCCTGTCTATTTTCTTTGCTATTTCTGAAATTAAAATTTAGAAATGAGCTTACATAATTCTGTGCCTATTTTTAGGCTATTAATTCCAAACAATTCAACATTAATATAGAAGAGAAGTTCTGATAAAGAAGAGAAATATTTCTTCTACAACAGGCACATCCTGCTTTAGTCCCTTCAGCAATAAATCCTTCCTCTGCTCCATGCTTTGATGTTGTCATCTGCTTTGATGGCCTTGTCTTACATGTACACCAAGGCATTTCCTGGTGAAGTGTTCTGAGTCATTAGTGGCATGTGAATCTTCATTGGATTAACAACTCCAATGGAGTTTAATTCTTTTATAAGAAAATAACGTCTTCCACCCCAAATTTCTCTGCTGATGGCTGCAGTAACTTAATGATCTGCATCATGTTCATTATCACTGCCATAACTGAACACTAGTGTGTACCAGCAGCGAACCAGTGGAAGACTGTGACATGACATCATCATTTCTAGCATAAATCAATCAGATCACCAGAGGCTGGAAAGGAATGTGAAGAGTATTCTTGGAAGATGTTCAAAAGCCAATCATGATCAGTAATGCTCTAACTTGCAGCATCTGCTGTCTGCTTGCTCTCTCATTTAAATGACCTGTGCTTCCTTTTCAAAGTCAATGCTGGAAAGATTTCAAATGCAGATGACATTCGACAGGAAGGAATGTTGAACAAACAAACAAAACACAAATGGGTACTTGATATCCTTAATGCCCAGGCTTATGGGCCAGAGTTCATTAGGGTATTTAATCCAGCCATGCAAATTGGTTTATGCCTAGGGTCTGAAATAATCTGAACTTGAAGAAACTTGGATAATGGCTCCAAAAAATACCTTGCTTAAATTCTCTGGAAAGTGAGGGTCGATTCCAACTCAAGGGCTTTGCATTCACTGTTCTCTCTGCCTAGAAAAAATTTCCCCATAAATTCTGATTTATAATCTGAGTATCAATCCAAATCTAGCACTTCCCAAGAAATGTTAGCACTGAATTAACTTTCCCATTCATTTGTCTCTTTTGTTTTCTCTATTACTAACAGAAATTATTATCAATCTTAATTATTATCAGTCTCCTTCTCCCCCCCAAGATGGAGATTTTATAAGAACAAGTACATTTATCTACTTTGTTCATCAGTGTTCTCCCCAGTGTTCTGAAGAGTGCCTGACAGAAAGGAGGCGCTAAATATAAGTCCATGTAGGAAAAAGCAAATGAAAAGGAATGAGTATCTAAGGACACAACATTCAGTTACTCCAAGCTTAGCACATAACTGACACTGAGTGAATGAAAGGTAAAGTCATTATCCCTTTAGTTATTAATGGGAAAAATATATTATTTCAATATGGAATATGATAATTAACAAAGGGAAAAATTCTAGTCAAATTGATAATATGGGTAAAGCTTTTGCATTTTTACCAGCCTTGAAGTTATTGTGATCATTGGTAATTCCAGGACTAAGTTGAGTTTACTATGGTAACAGCGTCACACAAGGATTGTCAATTTTTCACAGAAGGGTTGCTTTTCTTTCCATGCTGGGGAAGGGACAGTGCAGCATGGTAGTTAGGTATGTGGATACTAGAATCAGGAATAGCCCCTGCCCACTAGAAAAATGAAGTTACTTTACCTTTCCAAATGTCTTCTACTTCATCTATAATCCCATGGTTCCTACCTCATGTTTCAGTCTGTTCAATATGCTATAACAAAATAGAAGAAGAAACATTTCTTTCTCATTGTCTTGAAGGTGGGAAATCCAAGATCAGCATGTCAGCATGTTCATATTCAAAGTGAAAGTGAAAGTCTCTCAGTCATGTCTGACTTTTTGTGACCCCATGGACTATACAGTCCATGGAATTCTCCAGGCCAGAATACTCGAGTGGATAGCCTTTCCCTTCTCCAGGGGATCTTCCCAACCCAGGGATTGAACCCAGGTCTCCCACACTTCAGGAGTGAGGGCTCTCTTTCTGGATTATAGACAATTATCTTCTGTCCTTACATTGCAGAGAGAGAGAGACAAAAAATGATTGGAAGCAAACTCTTTGATATTTTCTTACAAAGGCAGTAATCTCTTGATGAGGGCCACACCCTCAAGATTTCATCTAAACCTAATTACCTCCCAGAGACCTCACCTCCAACACCTCTGAATTGGAGGTTAGAGCTTCAACATATGAATTTTGGAGGAACACAAATAGTCTGTAACACTTCATGGATGTGTTGTTGGCTTATGGGGAATAATGAATTTGAAGTGCTCAGGGCACTTCTGGTGCATTATAAGCACCCAAGTGTGCTGTGTGCTCAGTCGCTCAATTCTGTCCTACTCTTTTCAACCCCATGGATTGTAGCCCACCAGCCTATGTTGTCCCTGGAATTTTCTAGGCAAGAATACTGGAGCGAGTTGCCATTTCCTACTCCAGGTAGCCTTCCTACCCAGGGATGGAACCTGAGTCTCTCATGTCTCCTGAATTGGCAGCAGATTCTTTACCAGTGCACCACTTGAGAAGCCTAAGCGTGTTAGCATCTGTAAATAAAATATATAGCTAATATAAATTTCATTTATGATTCATAAATACATAATTTCTGAAATATAGTTTGAATAGAAATTTTAGATTTTACATGTGGATTTTATTTCGGTTCAGAAAAAAATACACTGCTCCCATTACTTTACTCTTTGTTTAACGTTCAGTTCATTTCACACACTGAAGTCCAGTCCTTTGGTCTACATTTCCTAGCCAAGAGTGATCAGAATTTGGTCCATCTCCCACTTTAGGGTTAAAGCTAGGGTTGATAAATGACAAATGATAAAATATCTTTGGTCTGAGTTTCTGTCTGACTACCTGTGAGCTTAATAGGCTCTAAAAAAGCTTCTAAAAAAAAAAGCTTCTAAAAATAGTTCTTCTGAAACCAATTCACAAGTGTTTCATTAATGATCCCCAGCAGAGGTGATGCACAGCACAATGCATTCAGGAACCCTGGTGATTTTTCAGTGGCTGCTCAGGGGTTGACAGGAGGAAAGTAAAATAGCCAAAATTAAATCCATGTACTCAATGACAGGCAGTTAGAATCTAGGACCTGAGGGGGAAAATTGCACACGTAAATATATGCCCCAAGCTTGGTGATAAAAGTCAGTAAGTATAAGAAGCCATGTCTCATCCCCTGATATTAAAACATGACTAGAAGAAAGTCACTGCACCTCCCAAAACCTGGAGTTCCTAGACCCAATTTTATAAATATTCAAACACTATATAAAAGATAAAATTTAAATGTGAAAACTCAAAAATGGAAAAATAGTAATGAACCTATTTTGTTTATATAGTTGACCCTTCTTATCCTCCAATTTAACTAACAGCAGACCAAAAATATCCAGAAAAAAAAGAATCCCAGAAAGTTCCAAAAGGCAAAACCTGAATTTGTTATACCAAAGCAACTACTTTATAGCATTTACATCGAATTAGGTATTATAAGCAATCAGGAGGTTATTTAAAGTATACAGGAGGATATGCATAGGTTATTTGCAAATACTATGTCATTTTATATAAGCAGCTTGAGTATCTGCAGATTGTGATATTCTCAGGGATCCCGGAACTAATCCCACAGACACCAAGTGACAACTGTATATTTGCATTTTTTAAATACAGCAGAAGTTACCAAAGAAGCTCTGGGTATGGTGTTCTAAGTGAGTTTATCTCCGGGTTTGATAGGAAGCATATGATTTGTTAGTGAATGTGTATGACTTTTAACAATGAGAAAAATTAAAACACTGTAAAATCTTACATCAACCCTGTAAGTGAAGCAAAACAATGCTTATTTGGAGAATTTTTAAATATGGGTATGTTGAATCACCAAGCACTGTTTCCTCATCATTGTGGTCTGTGGGTTGGTCATACCTAGATCACAACGTTCAAAGGAGTAAAAGTGAAAACTAGTTCACCTGCAATTTGTCCAAAGTTACTCATTCATTTAACATGTGCTTGTCTTTTTTTTTCCTTGCCTGGAGACTCTTCTGAACTATAAGAATACAAAGAAAAGTTGGAAATTCCTTGTCCTCAAAGACTCAGTTCGAGAATGGGAAGCGCTGGACAATGAGGTAAACACACAACTTCAAACAGAGAAGTGAGAACAAAGGTTCATACAGAGAATGGAAAGAGGCTGAAAAGAGGAAATAAAGTCAAGTCAGGGAAGACTTAAAGGAAAATGATGAGTAAAGGAATTTTGAAGTTTCCTAGAAGTTCTTCAGGCAGATTGAATTAGGAAAGGTCATGGTAGGGAAATAGGAAAACTCTCTTGATTGAAGAGACAGGTGAGTCCTGTTCTAGCTCTGAGTGGGGAAAAAAGATCATATTTACTGGAAATAGCATTATTATTATTTTATTTTATTTCCTGTAAACATAATCCTTTTTTCCCCTCTCAGAGTTGCAATAGGAGAATTCAGATAAATGGTTGATACATTAAAGTCGAAAAGTCACAAACAAGTTAGTAGGTAACATAAAGAGATTCTGTGTAATGAATAACCTCTCATTAAATTAGGAACCTTGGAAATTATATACATATACTATTTACATATTTACATATACTATTTACATAAATATGAAAAATAGAATAAAGAATCATAGTTAATTATATAATCTCAAACAAATCATCTCAAATCATGGAAATAATAGATGCAAGCAATAGAAGAGAAAGGGTCAAGCTGATCTACAGATGTCATCTAAAAAATAAAATGGAAAGAGAAAGATAGGAAGCAAAGAAAAACAAGATGATCCAGAGCGTAACTGAAGTGAGGTAAAGATTAACCTTGGCAGGAGCAGTCAAAACACAAAGAAAGTACTAAAAAATAACGAATAAATACACATTCATGAAAAGAATAACTTTAAAAAAAAAAAAAGGAAGATCAGATATGTATTAATGCAAATGACACAAAATGAAAGAGGCGCAAGAGGGGGGAGCCCAGGATACAATCACATTCAGTAGCAAACTTGTGACTCCAACAGATGGGAAACTTAACCCCTCAAGTACTCTGGCACCTGACACATGGAAATGGCAGAATTATGATTGTGGACATGGGAACATAAAAATGGCTTTTAGGTTTTTTTCAAGGTGTCCAGTGCAGTAGCCATGAACTGAATTTTCTGAATAATAAACAAAATAAGTTACACTTTCCATATGATGCAGGTTAGTATAGAACTTAAGCACAAACATACAGATTTCAGATCCTGGCTCTTCACTTCCCAGGTGTATGACATTTTTCAAGTTTTATAACCTCTCTGTTTTCAGTTTTCCCTGTTTAAAATATCAGTAATAATATTATATACTTCAAAGAGCTCTGTCAAATGACAATAATAAAATAGTGTACTTCACTGGTTGTCAATGCAGTAAAGGATTTAGAACTATGGACTAACACATAGTGAGAACTATTTAAGAGTTAGATATTGATGATGACAGTGGGGGTCATGATGATGATGGCCTAAGGGTTAACTCCATGGTCCCCAATGTTAGACAAATCCCTGTTATTTTGCGTCACCTTTGGGATCTTCAACAGATGTAATCATTCTAAACTCTAGTACCTTCTACTGTCACTCTTCTAAAAGGGAGTGACAATAACCACTTGGCATCTTGTGAGAGTTAATGTAAGGGGCGCATGAGTAGTGTGATGAATGTGAGTCTGCCGAGACCCTTCAGTTTGGAGCAAAAATATGTCATCAAAATTAATGCCATGCCTACAGGACCTCATGTTTATCCAGTCTTATTTCGCTGTGTTACAAGCTGCTGTTAGGTTTAGTATGATCATGGAGGGATCTATTATTTTAAAAAGCTTCCCTGGTGGCACAGTAGTAAAGAATCTGCCTATCAATGCAGGAATGAGAGTTAAATCCCTGGGTAGGGAAAATCCCCTGGAGAAGGAAATGGCAACCCACTCCAGTATTCTTGCCTGGGAAATCCCATGGACAGAGACTGGCAGGCTACAATCTATGGGGTTGCAAAAGAATCTGACACAAATTAGTGACCAAACAACAACAACAAATTATTCTAAGGGAAACAAAAATAAAGACACACTGATAGAAGCTTCTTTTCCTACAAACAAATGTAGACAATTATTTGTGAGGAAGAGATGGCTGGATGGCATCACCAATGCAATGGACTTGAACTTGGTCAAACCTCAGGAGATGGTGATGGACAGAGAGGCCTGGCGTGCCGCAGTCCATGGGGTCACAAAGTTCTGGACACGAGTGAGCGACTGAAGAACAGCAACAATGATACTGCACTGGAGAATTAACCAACATCCTAGAAACATGGTGAGGAAACTAGCTTTGGCTAATATAAGGGAAATTCCAGTAAGAAACGTGAACTAAACCTGAACCCCCAGAACTTCCAGAGAGCCCGTTGCACTGTTCAGAGCTTGTCATGATCAAGCAGAGGAGGCCCTCTTGAGGTGTCCCTCGAAAGTCACCTCTTAAGTTTATACAATAGTGAAACGGATCAAGAGGATAAATCTCTTCCTGTGGAGAGGAATGGGGCTTCCGAAAGGAGCAGGAAGGGATTTTGAAAGAGCGATGTATGTTGGGAAAGGTGGAACAGGGACAAGGAGGCAGTGAGGATAAAGGAGCAGACGTATAAGACTTCCTTTCTGGAATGGCATCTTGATTGTGATTAAGGCAGTACCTACCCAAGACGTGTGTACTCTTCAACACAATAATCATGTTGATGAACATATCATGGGCATATATCCACACTTAGAAGCATCTGTGAGGGTTTCCACTGCCACTGCCTTGCTCTAATAGTGAAACAAAGAAATGATTTATACTTCTATTGGGACAAAAACGGTTAGGTAAGCTAATATTGACACAATGAAAGTATTTTAGAAAAATATTCACATGAAAAAGTAACACATTTACAACAGCAAAAAATGCAACCATTAGAGTCATGTTTGTGAAAAATGATTAATGATATGGAAAAATATGCATGTGTGTAGCTAGATCTGCTGCTGCTGCTAAGTCGCTTCAGTCATGTCTGACTCTGTGCAACCCCACAGACGGCAGCCCACCAGCCTCCTCTATCCCTGGGATTCTCCAGGCAAGAATACTGGAGTGGGTTGCCATTTCCTTCTCCAATGCATGCATGCATGCTAAGTCTCTTCAGTCGTGTCCGACTCTGTGCGATCCTATGGACAGCAGCCTGTCAGGCTCCTCTGTTCATGGATTCTCTAGGAAAGAATACAGGAGTGGGTTGCCATTTCCTTCTCTATGTACACATATATGCAGAAAGACAAAAAAGCAAAATGATGTGATATAGTATAATCTCAGATACATGTTTTTTTTTTTTCTTTTTAATGCACAGGAAAAGAAACAAAGCAAAATACAAAACAAATAACAATGCTGCTCATGTTGCCTCTGAGTAAGGAGACACTGATTTTTCTACTCCTTTACCCTGCTGAAGCCCTCCCTGCTCTGAAAGATGCAAACCTCGTAGATGATGATAAGTGCAGAGATGCAGACTTTGTGGAGAGTTGTCAATGCCACTCAACACCCAGCTCAACTATATAAAGATATCAGGAGAGGGAACATCTGCAGTTTTCCCATCCATAGTGCTGCTGTATAATTATGCTGAAGCCAAGACAACCCTTGATTCTAGAGGCAAGAGGAGAAACAATATGCTGGCAGTGTCTAGAAGCTCCTTAGCAGCTTTTAAAATAACCCTTGTGATACCTAATGCTGATTCATGCTGATGAATGGCAAAAACCATCACAATACTGTAAAGTAATTACCCTCTAATTAAAATATACATATATATAACTATATATAAATATATATATATATAACTCTGTGAGCTAGCTCTCAGTTTATATCACAATGTCCTCTCAAATTCCTTCCCAGACCATCCCTTCAAGGTGGAGCTACTTATACTGTTGTGGCTCCACCTCTAATTACTGGATGCATTTTGTGAAAATTAATTGATATGTCAAGTGCAGGAGAGAAATTCCTGGCTAGGGAAACTGAATCAGACATGCACAATTCAGCCACAGATGGAAATGGCTTTGGAAGCCAAGCTGCCATTGAGTTGATCAGTCTTCTCTCTTTGTTTTGTCCCTCTACAAAGTCTAGAATCCCTTGGAATTTCTTCTAAATGTTGCAATGTAATTCTTTCTATTTATATTCCTTAATTTTTATGCCTTTTCTGTCTCCAATAAGTATTTTGATTAAATGCCCCCAACCCCCTTTCAGTTCAGCTCAGTTCAGTTGCTCAGCCATGTCCAACTCTTTGCGACCCCATGAATCGCAGCAGCCAGGCCTCCCTGTCCATCACCAATTCCCGGAGTCTATCCAAACCCATGTCCATCAAGTCAGTGATGCCATCCAGCCATCTCATCCTCTGTCGCCCCCTTCTCCTCCTGCCTCTAATCCCTCCCAGCATCAGGGTCTTTTCCAATGAGTCAACTCTTCGCATGAGGTGGCCAAAGTATTGAAGTTTCAGCTTCAGCATCAGTCCTTCCAATGAACACCCAGGACTGATCTCCTTTAGGATGGACTGGTTGGATCTCCTCGCAGTCCAAGGGACTCTCAAGAGTCTTCTCCAACACCACAGTTCAAAAGCATCAATTTTTCGGCACTCAGCTTTCTTCACAGTCCAACTCTCACATCCATACATGACCACTAAAAAAACCATAGCCTTGACCAGATGGACCTTTGTTGGCAAAGTAATGTCTATGCTTTTTAATGTGCTATCTAAGTTGGTCGTAACTTTCCCTCCAAGGAGTAAGCGTCTTTTAATTTCATGGCTGCAGTCACCATCTGCAGTGATATTGGAGCCAAAAAAAAAATAAAGTCTGACACTGTTTCCACTGTTTCCCCATCTATTTCCCATGAAGCGATGGGACCAGATGCCATGATCTTAGTTTTCTGAATGTTGAGCTTTAAGCCAACTTTTTCACTCTCCTCCTTCACTTTCATCAAGAGGCTTTTTAGTTCCTCTTCACTGTCTGCCATAAGAGTGGTGTCATCTGCATATCTGAGGTTATTGATATTTCTCCCAGCAATCTTGATTCCAGCTTGTGCTTCTTCCAGCCCAGCGTTTCTCATGCATATAAGTTAAATAAGCAGGGTGACAATATACAGCCTTGACGTACTCCTTTTCCTATTTGGAACCAGTCTGTTGTTCCATGTCCAGTTCTAACTGTTGCTTCCTGACCTGCATACAGGTTTCTCAAGAGGCAGGTCAGGTGGTCTGGTATTCCCATCTCTTGAAGAATTTTCCACAGTTTATTGTGATCCACACAGTCAAAGGCTTTGGCATAGTAAATAAAGCAGAAATAGATGTTTTTCTGGAACTCTCTTGCTTTTTTGATGATCCAGCAGGTGTTGGCAATTTGATCTCTTTACACTAACTCAAACGTCTTGGATCTTCCCCAGGTGAGGAGTAGAACATGAAGTCAGTGCACACATGACTATACTTTCGCATTTTATACTAAGACCATGCTTTACTTTAATAATCAAGAAAACAAGTAATATGTTATTAAGAAAATAATCATAAGGTAAAATTTTAAAAATAAATTAAACCCTCCAGTGCCCTTCCCCATCGGTACTGAATTCCGGTCCTGGTGGTCTTACTAATAAAAGGAGGAATAGTAGCACTGAAGCTGTGCTCAACATACAGTATATATATATATATAGTATCTGCTATACAGCATGTGGGCTAATTTCAAACCAGGTAAAAATAATAGTAGAATTAAATTAAAAAAAAATATTAAGATGGCTGGCATTTTCCTCAGAATTAGAAATAAATATATTTTATATACATATGATATAATGAAAATCTTTTATACACAGATATGTGAATGTGGACTATGCCTAAATAATCAAATAAAAATTAAAGAAAGCTTTTCTTAAGTTTATATGTCTACAGAAAGTATTTTGAAGTGATCTTTTATTGATGACTTTCTACATAATTCCCAAGACTATTAATTATGGAGAAATAGATATTCCCTTTTCTTTTTAAATGCTATCTATCTTTTAAAAATATTTACCTGGTGTCAAAATGAGAGTCCAGAGGTTTATAGGAATTATTAGTCTCTTTGAAATAATCTGAAATATTTTTCCTGAATCCAATAAAATATTGATACTTATTGATAGAACTGGAATGCAGTTGTTTTAGTTCTGTCCTCAATTGAAAAACCAGCGGAATTTGGGAGGGATTTTATTGCTATTATTATTATTATTATTATTATTTTCATAGTATTTCAGAAAGCAACTTAAGTTTTCTATTTCCCCCATGCTCTGTGATCTTTCCTGCTACCAAAACATGCTACAGAAAGCTTTCTTAGCCAAAAAAAAAGAAAGAAAGAAAGCTTTCTTAGCATTTCTTATCTCATAATGCAACCTTCAAGAGAGGAAAAAATTTTCTTTAACAATTTCAGAAACATTCTTATCATTTCCAGATAGAATTTTAGAACTATGAAAATTGTCTAACTGAATTTCAGCTAGTCAGCTTAACTTCCAGTCATGTTGGCCAAAACCTACTTAAGTGTTTGTTATTTTATGTCTAAAACTATACATCAGTTCAGTTCAGTCACTCAATTGTGACTGACTCTTTGCGATCCCAGGGACTGCAGCACACCAGGCTTCCCCATCCTTCACCAACTCCCAGAACTTACTCAAACTCATGTCCATCGAGTCAGTGATGCCACCCAACCATCTCATCCTCTGTCGACCCCTTCTCCTCCCACCTTCAATCTCCCAGCATCAGGGTTTTTCCAGTGAGTCAGTTCTTCACAACAAGTAGCCAAAGTATTAGAGCTTCAGCTTCAGCATCAGTCCTTCCAATGATTATTCAGGACTGATTTCCTTTAGGATGGACTGGTTGGATCTCCTTGCAGTCCAAGGGACTCTCAAGAGTCTACACCAACACCACCGTTTAAAAGCATCAATTTTTCAACACTCAGCTTTCTTTATGGTCCAGCTCTCATATCCATACATGAATACTAGAAAACCATAGCTTTGATAGATGGACCTTTGTTGACAAAATAATGTCTCTGCTTTTTAATATGCTGTCTAGGTTAATCATAGCCTTTCTTCCAAGGAGCAAGAGTCTTTTAATTTCATGGCTGCAGTCACCATCTCCAGTGATTTTGGAGCCCAAGAGTCTCTCACTGTTTCCATTGCTTCCCCATCTATTTGCCATGAAGTGATGGGACCAGATGCCATGATCTTTGTTTTTCAAATGTTGAGTTTTAAGCCAACCTTATCACTCTTCTCTTCCACTTTCCTCAAGAAGCTTTCTGCCATAAGGGTGATGTCATCTGCATATATGAGGTTATTGATATTTCTCCCAGCAATCTTGATTTCACCTTGTACTTCACCCAGCCCATACATGTATATTCTCTGTTTTTGATACTTTATATTGTATACTCAAATTAAACTGAATTTTTAATGAATTTTCCAGGTAATGGCAACTTCCTTTTAATTTCCTAAATGTTCTGCATACTCTAGTCCCTATAACAGATTTTGCATTAATATCGCTACACTAAGTTGTTCTCAAACTTTTATATAGATCACCTGTCTGTCACGGGATAAATTCACTTCATTGAAGCAGATACCAGGTCACGTTTTCTATTTAACATTGTAAAAATGCTTAGGGACATGTTAAATGAAGTTCCATAAAGCTGCAATTGCATATTGCCTACCAGGGTAGAGTTTAAAAGCTAATTACATATTCATCGATGCTTAGTTACTGAACCATAGAAACACCTAAATAAGCAATTTGTAGTTATCCAATGTGAAATAGTTATCCTATTAACACTTAATTCAAAGCATAGAAAAAGTGCTTTTCCTAAAACCAAAGATAAAATAGAAACAAATGTTTTCTTTAACAGCTAATGGAGCCCGATGCAGTTAAACTAATGAAGGGAGTGTGTTTTCTACTAACTGTTCTGCTCTCCTATTCACCAGAAAATTATATATAAAATTAGAGAGATTATTGTTAGGAATTTACAAACCACCTGTTTTTATTTCCATTAGCATTTTTTCTTAAACCTCTTTTCATTTCTTCAATCTTTATGTTAAAGCAGAAACAAAAATAATCTACTTAAGAATCTTATTTTCCCACCTCTAATTCTTTCTGATGGGTGTTATCTGAACTCAAGAATATTCCTAATACAACATTGTCACTTATAAAGCAAGGATCCTGGGAGTTTTATTTGACTGTCTTTATTTGAAGAATTTGTGAATTAACTTAACGCAAAGTTAATTCCCCAATTATCATTTCTGTGTAAGCTCAGAATAGACAGAACTGTACCATGTAAATCAGTAGTTGTACAGTACCCAGTACAAGGCCTTGACTTCAAATGCCTAACTGATACACCCTCAAAAATGTATCTTTTTTCCCAGAAACTGGAAGAGATATCCATAGCAAAATTGAATAACTCTGAATACAAAGAAAAGGAAAAATGAAACCACAGTGAGAACAGAGCAGGTTATATCAATTCATGTCCCAACTCTACCATGTACCAGCCATCACCAATGCTCTGTGATCTTGCAAGAAGTTGAGGTTGTCTGAACCTCAGTGATTTGTTTTTATTACATTTTATAAAAGCACTATACCTATCAATGGGGGCTTCCCAGGTGGCACGGTGGTAAAGAATCTGCCTCTAATGCAGGAGACGCAAAAGACGCAAGTTTGATACCTGGGTCGGGAAGATCCCTGGAAAAGGGAATGGCAACTCATTCACAGGGTCACAGAAAGTTGGACACAACTGAGCACATATACACACATACCTATCAATATAACAAATTAGAAACTTTAAAAGCTGGCTGCAGGTTATCATTTGAGAACACAAATTTGCCTACTTTATCTCTGTGAGCACTCTAGTCATATTCAGCCTACCCAGTAACCTACAAGGCTGAAAAAAACAGAGCCACAATTATGTTAAACTTTAGAAAAAGATTTCTGCAGAGACCCGCAGTCCCTATTAACTGCAGGCTAGCCATAGATTTTCAGTTCCCTCCAGAATTGAAGAGTATGAGTCAGTGGGAAAAGTCATTGAGAGAACAGGATACACCTGTTCAAATCTTCTGTCTATTAGTTACTAGTATCTACTTCTTGATCCATTTCATCCTGTATGTCAGTCATAAAACTGGACAAGAGTCAGTAAAATTCAGCAGAAAAGCAAATACACTCCCACTCTTACATAGATGTACAAAGAATGCACATTCTCTTTATTTTTTTTAGACTGCCTTGGCGCTAGTGGTAAAAAAAAAAAAAAAAAAATACCTGCCTGACAATGTAGAGGATGGAAGAGATGGAGATTTCATCCCTGGGTTGAGAAGATCTGCTGGAGAAGGGAATGGTTACCCACTTCAGTATTCTTGCCTGGAGAATCCCATGGACAGAGGAGCCTGGCAAGCCACAGTCCATGCGGTCGCAAAGAGTCAGACATGACTAAAGTGACTTAGCATGTATGCATGCATATCTTTCTCAAAAACCCTCAAAACTTCTATAATAGAGAAGGAAGACCACATTTAATCTGCCTAATCTCTAAATACTAGCCTGATGCAATAATTTAAATAGTGTTCTTGGGCAAAATATGCAACCACGCATATTTCACATTTCCTTCTCTCCTGGCAGAGGTTTGTGGCTCATGCGACTTCATAGAGAAAAAGAAAAGGAAATCTAGCATCCTTGGGTTGTCCTCTGATTCCTTTGGTTTCCATGGTGATATTTTGTTCCACTGGTTGCCGTTCATCCTGCTGGGAAAAAACTAGCAGCCTGTATAAACTCCTGATCCACATTTTCTTGTCTTGGTGAGGACCTGAAACTGCTTTCCAGGCCTCAGCTTTATTTTAACCCCATGCAGTCTTATCCCCAGCAGTCTGAGTAAATCAATATTTCTGATGCCTGTAACTCATTTCTGACACACCAGTGTGCTGACGTACACAGCTCTGTATTAAAAGAATACAGAAGATCTTCATATTTGAGAAGAAAATGGCAACCCATTCCAGTATTCCTGCCTGGGAAATCCCACTGACAGAGGATTCTGGTAGGCTGCAATCCATGGGGTTGCAAAGAGTCAGACATGACTGAGAACACACACACAGATCTTCACATATGAAAAGGCTTTCAAGTCTATTGTCAAATACTGAATGTTTTGCTGTTTTGAATGTTTTCAACCTCATTGTAGCAATTTATTCTCACTCTCATACCCACCTCATCCCTCCTCCAGAGGGATGCTATAAACTTGCTAAGGTGTGCGTACTCAGTCACTTCAGTCATTTCCAACTCCATAGACTATAGCCTATCAAGCTCCTCTGTCCTTGAGATTTTCCTAGCAAGAATACTGGTGTGGGTTGCCATGCCTTCCTCCAGGGGATCTTCCCAATCCAGGGAACAAACCCGTGTCTCCTGCATCTCCTGCACCGCAGGCACTTTCTTTACCCGCTGAGCCACCAGGGAAGCCCAGACTTGCTAAGGAAAACATCAAATAGTGGAAAGGCAAAAGGGAAAAGCATACAGATATTTCAGTTAAAAATATAAAAATAATGGAAGGACCTATAAATAAATTCAACATGTTTCACCTCTCTTTTCCAGTTCATTCACTAGTTCACAGAAGAAAGTGCAGAGAGGAGAAGGGGTGAGTAGTCCCCATATGCTAAATCAAGAGCGAACGCCAACAATTGCCGGAGCTGGCAAGTGACTGAATTAGCCTGGCCAGGAGAGTAAGTTTTTCAGAGTTCCCCAATACTGGATAGCAAAATCCATGCAATCGTCCCTGTATTTCTAAAATTGCTTTTTCAAATTACTTGCAAGAATCACTGATCTGAAAAGTGTGTGTGTGTGTGCATGCGTGCATGCACACACACTCTAAGTAGCTTCAGTTGTGTCCAACTCTTTGCAACCCCATGGTCTGTAACCTGCCAGGCCCCTCTGTCCACGAAATTCTTCAGGCAAGAATACTGGAGTGGGTTGCCATGCCCTCCTCCAGGGGAATCTTCCTGAACCAGGGATCAAATCCACATCTCTTAAGTCTCCTGCATTGGCAGGCAGGTTCTTTACCATTAGCATCACCTGGGAAGCCCCCATATCATCTTAATTGGTCTCATAGGTATTTTTTTGTTGTTCTTTGTCCCTTTCTTGCTGACCCTGGAATTTCTTCACATGCTGTTCCATTGTTGGTTATAGAGCTCAGAACATGAGAAAAATTATAAATACTATTCTCTGTATCTACTATACATTGTGTGCAGCTATATTTCCCATGAATGAATTGTGAGTACGGCATTTTAGAGTACTGCTAAATTTTTCCTTATTGTCTTCTATTTTATTTATACTTTTTGTGTCTATTGCTTTCAGAAAGTCATATGAACATCTTTTTCAATATTTTTTATTAGTAAAGCTGTTATCAACATATGTTTTAAGGAGAAAAACTGTTGATATTGTTTTATTTTATAAATGTACATTTAGTCTGATTTTGATTGGTTATTTACCTTATACTGAGCTTTGACCTCTGGGAGAAAGGTAATAAATATTCAAATTGTGCTCCAAACTGTCTTAAGCCCCTTGCACATAACTATTCTTGTAGAAACATCAGTGCAACATTTTCAGCCCCATAGCTATTACAATAAAGCATGAATCAATGAGTGCAGAACTTTCTCATTTGGGTATATTAGTTTGCTAGGACTATAATAGCAAAGCACTGTAGGCTGGGTGGCTTAAACAAGAGAACTTTATTCTCTCACAGTTCTGGAGGCTATAAGTTCAAGATCAAGTTGTTGCCAGAATTTGTTCCTTCTGGAAACTGTGAGGGGGAATCTGTCCCCTTGCCTTTCTCTTAGCTTCCGATGATTGGCTGGCAATCTTTGTTGGCCTTTATATCTCTGCCTTCATCTTCATGTGGTGTTCTCTCTGTGTCCATTTCTCTTTGGCTAAATGTCCCCCTCATAACGAGGATACCAGTCATACTGGAATAAGGCTCACCCTAATGATATCATCTTAACGGATTACACTGGCAACAACTCTATTTCCAAATAAGGTCCCATTGTGAGGTTTGGGGATTGGGACTTCAACATGTGAATTTGGGTGAACACGATGTAGCTCAGATGAGAAAGAGTTTGGCTGCAGTGCAGGAAACCTGAGTTTGATCCCTGGGTCGGGAAGATCCCCTGGAGAAGGGAATGGCGACCCACTCCAGTATTCTTGCCTGGAGAATCCCATGGACGGAGGAGCCTGGTGGGCTAGAGTTCACGGGGTCTCAAAGACTAAAAATGTTTCAAGGAGGCAAAGACTGCAAAACATGTACAAAGTTTGTTATTAGAGACACAGCACAATGTGTGGGAAAGCACACAGACAGACAGTTTACTCTGTCAGAGGCAAGGACAGAGGTACACACCCAGAGAGGAGCGCAGGCGTTCTGAGTGAAGAGCGTGTGAGGAGGTGATTCACATCACTTTTAAGGACAGTCTTTCAGGGTATTTGTTTACATACGGCCAATTAACTTGCCTCTATCTCCACACCTGACTGGTCCTGGGAGCTACCCCAAGACGCACGTGCAACTGTTTTCTAAGACAGGTCTCACCCACTGCAGAGGCCTATGGGTGCATGTCCACACTTATTATGGGATGGTGCCCCCTCCCTTCTTGACGCCCGAGAAGCCTGCCTGTGCATGTGCAGGCAGGGAAGTCTTCCTTGATCTCAGGAGTGAGCACCTTATCTCTTTGCTTTAGCAGAGCTCAACTTTTACCACTAGCCTTGTCCTTGGAGTGTCTGGGTGAGAACAAAGCTTGAATTTTACTCACATAAACACCAGGTGTCCATCCCAGGAGCTCCTCTATCTCCTACCTCGCTTCCTCAAAGGTCTTCTTGTGATCAGAGAGACCTGTTACCCTGGCCAGAGGGAAGGTGATTCTCAGGAGAATGAGCTTGTCATGTAATATGCCACCCAGGAGAGACATTCCCAGGACAAGCTCTGGGACAGAGTAGGTGTTCAGTGCTTACTGGATGATCAAGTTGATTGGATGATGGAGTGTGAAGGCCAAGCACATGTGAAATGCAGTCCCAGGAAGAAGAAATGACAGAGGTTGTTTCACCAAGACTAGAATATATTTTCTGTTGTTCAGTCGCTCAGTTGTGTCTAACTCTTTGTGACCCCATGGACTCCAGCATACCAGGCTTCCCTGGCCTTTATCATTTCCCAGAGCTTGCTCAAATTCATGTCCATTGAGTCAGTGATGCCATCCAACCATCTCATCCTTTGTCATCCCCTTCCCCTGCCCTCAATCTTTCCCAGCATAGAATATACATATAGAGTGAAATCTACTATAGTCTTTTGATTTCACCTTACCAAGATGAATTGCTTGGGAGCTATGCTATTGCCATCTATTTAGATACTACCTTTGCATTTTATAAATAAAGAAG
The DNA here is from genome assembly GCF_023699985.2 of Odocoileus virginianus. Classification (NCBI taxonomy): domain Eukaryota; kingdom Metazoa; phylum Chordata; class Mammalia; order Artiodactyla; family Cervidae; genus Odocoileus; species Odocoileus virginianus. The sequence goes on from NC_069688.1 coordinate 29,435,288, forward strand.
CAAAGAGCCAGAGAGGTTTAAACAGATTGATTTCCTTACTATTAGCATTAAGGTTAGTAGTAAAATTGAACCTTCCCAAAATTCAGTCAGTTGCTTCATACCAGCAAGTGTCCTGAATTTTTCCTCAGTCTTTCAACCAAGTAGAGTTTCAACCAGGCACTGTTATGGGTACCATTGAGGGCTGGGTTGTAAGGACTCCTTTTGACCAAATTTAGTATTCTGAGCCATGTTTTAGATCCAGACTTTGGGCTTCCCTTTCCGTCTTTGCATTGCCTATTCTTAGCTAGGATCCTAGGATTCTTAGCTAAGTCACTTAACCACACTCCCCAACACTCACTATCTGATCACCCTTGATATTTGATCAAATTCTTCATCCTCTATCATCCTCCAGATGACATCTAATCGCCTTGCTTAGCCTTTAGCACAAATCTTATCAAGTCATTTAGCCAGGGGGTACCCTTACCTCTGAAGTCTCTTCTTAGTAATGTTCCATTCACCCTGCCCCTTTGCTATAAATCTCCATTTGTATTTGGAATTCAATCCAGTTTTATTCAGCCCAGTTGTATGTATTTATGTGTATATACACTCATATACTGTTTTTTTCCTTACAAATGCCAATACCACTTAAAATAAGCTTAATTACAAAGCACCTAACTAACTTAACTGCTCAAGCCCATACTAGCCACATACAAAATGCCATAACCTCTACCTTATAATGCAGTGAGGGCCTTTGCTCATTGGTAAATTAGGTTTTAGAATATTTTAGGGGTAGGGCCTACATATTACTTACCATTTTTATTAATATCAAAGGCTGACACTTAAATCTTAAATGAAAATTAGTGGAGACATTAATTCACAAAGGATGAATAAGTGAATTAATTCTCTGTTCTTGATTTCAATACCAGTGCCCTCACTGAACTATATTTATTGTAACTTTATATTCTATACTCAAATTCCTTCAGGGGAAAGATGTGTCACCATGTCTAGTCAAAGAACGTGAATTTTAGAGGAAGATTAATACAGACACATCAGGTGAATCGCCAGTCACACGTACTGAGAAGTCACTTCCTAGACTAGCTCCGCCTTCATGTCTCACTACATTCAAGTGGCCTTGGTGCCGACGGTGTGAATAAGGTTTAATATTCTGACTCTTTGCTGTGGTAGCTGAAGTGCTCAAGGATAGTGAGGTGGTGTCCTTTTACTGTTGTCTCCATGGTGACAGGAACCCTGCATCTTATGCTTGCTTCAGATGTGGTAGTGCCTGGATCTCACATCCAAGGTTTTCTCTGGTGAGTGACGCTTTAGGCAATTAGCATGAATCGAAAGAGGCAAATTTTGTTTAGCAGATTTCAGCAAGTATTTTATTTGGTTCCTTGGTTTCTGGGCTCTGTCAATAATTCTGTAATTGTGAGGTCTGAGGGCTTTGGCTTTACTCTCTTTAGAAAGGGAAAATCTGATATAAAGACTATAATAAATTATTATAGACATAGTAAGCAACTGTCTGCATATTCCAGTTTAAAGGTTATTGTCCCATTTCTCCAACACCACAATTTCTGGAAAATCCCTTCATGTGAATTTAAATATTCCGGCTAAAAGAGCTCTGGGAAGAATGCAAATGCACAATCAGAAAGTGGGACACTGTGTAGGAAAGATTCTGATTAGATGGAGAGGAGGAGGACACAACTGTCTTGGGAAGCATTGGCTGGGTCATTGCTTTGGCATCAGTAATCCAAGTGTTAGTCACGCAGTCATGTCTGACTCTCTGAGACTCGTGAACTGTAGCCCGCCAAGCTCCTCTGTCCATAGAATTCTCCAGGCAAGAATACTGGAGTGGGTAGTCATTCCCTTCTCCAGGTGATCTTCCCGGCCCAAGAATCAAACCGGGGTCTTCTGCATTGCAGGTGGATTCTTTACCGAGTCACCAGGGAAGCCCCATAAGATATGGACCATGTTTTGTCAGAACTCTCCACTATGACCCGTCCATCTTGGATGGGCTTGAGTGGCATGGCTCTTAGCTTCATTGAGTGGGAAAGGCAGTAGCCTCCGAAGACAGGAATAGTGTAAAAAGAAGACTGTTCAGGGGGAGAAGGCCTGTTTTATACTTTCTGTCAAACTTGGCCTGAAAACTGCCATAGTTTTCTATGTATTGGCTTGGCCAAAAACTTCATTTGGGTTTTTTTGGTAAGATTTTATAGAAAAACTGGGCTCCCCTGCTGGCTTAGATAATAAAGTATCTGCCTGCAATGCAGGAGTTGCGGGAGACTCAGTTCAATCCCTGGGTCAGGAAGATACACTGGAGGAGGAAATTACAACCTACTCCAGTATTCTTACCTGGAGAATTCCATAGACAGAGCAGCCTGGCCAGTTACAGTCCATGGGGTTGCAAAGATTTGAACACAATTAAGCAACTAACACTATGGGAAAACTGTAATGAACTTTTTAGCCAACTAATACTAGTGAATGACAGAAGGAACACTCATTTTAACTTCCAAAACAACTTTGCAAAGTGTTTACAAAAATCCCCTTGCATAATCAGTGAGAAGAATTGTTTCACAGAATAGGATAATCCTAACCATTTTTGTGTAAGTTTCATATTCTTCTCTAGGAACAAAACACAGGTATCCACCTGAGACCGTAAAGCCATAAGAGAAAGAAGAAATGAGTTTATTATTGCTCCTATTAGGGCTGCTGTCCTATTTCTATTTGACCTACTCTGAGTTTTTACCCCAGTGTCCACAGATAAGGAGGAAGGCAAAATGCGTTCTGTGCTTGGGTGTAACTGTAGCCGCCATCTATAATGGATCCTGACCATTTTCAAATGTCAGGCTTCAGCAAGGGCTGGAGGAAATATGGCCTGTGAATAAGAACAAGACTAAATTAGAATTACATTTATCCCCTGTTTTCACTGACTAACTCTTTTTGGGACTCTAACTGACAGCGGAGGCGGGCTATCACATGTACACTGTCTCCTAGTCTTACTACGACACCTGGGGCTTCCTTCCAGTCCACTCAGATGCCAGCTGCTCACTCTTAATCCTCAGGGTTAGGAGGTGTGATCAAGGTCCTCCTGAGTCTTGATCATAGTCATTACTCCATGATTCTCTGAAGCAGCCATCCCCAGCATTTTTGGGACTAGGGACCGGTTTCCTGGAAGACAACTTTTCCATGGATGGGGCAGGGGCTGATTTCCAGATGATTCAAGTGCATTACATTTATTTTGCATTTTATTTCTATTGTTAGCACATCAGTTCCACCTTAGATCATCAAGCATTAGAACCCAGAGGTTCTGGACCCCTGTTCTAAAGTGATCATCTTGAAAGACTTGCCATCTGGAAACACCATCCTTTCCCATCCTCTCACTGAACACTCCTCATTCACAGCAGGCTCTCACACCTCAGAGATTTCACTCACTCCATGTAAGTCTGACCTTACATTTACTTCAGTCCTCCCATAATTCCTCAAGAATTCAGTACTCAGGTGGCCACCACCCAGCTCCCTGGCCTCTCAATTTTTCAGTGGCCTATTATACCTCCTGATGTATACTTCTCTTCCACTATAGCCGCTCATCCCCATGGCCTCACCCTGGTCATTTTTCTTACTTGTAACCACTCTAATTCCAAAGTATCCGACTATGTGATCATAATAAATTTTAACACCAGCTTTAAAAAAAAATCATTATTCCTTTTATGATCCTCTAGGCTTCTATAATGGTCTCTCCCAGTCCAGGAATCATTTAATGACTATTGCTTGAGCTAACGAATGAGTGAACAAACTTGTGAAGAGGAAAATGCCAATAACCCAGTTACAATAACATTTCTTCTTCTACTGAACAGAAAATCCTGTGTTGAGTCTGGTCTTGAGTTGCTGGGCTACACTGCTGAATCCAGATAAAAGCTAGGCTTCCTGCTTTCCAATGTTATTATCAAATACCTGGACATCGCAGATGGATGGGGGATGGGGACAGAAAGCACAAAAAGGACCAGGAAGAGGTCCCTTTCCACATTAATGCTGAAATAGACTTTTTATTTGAAATATGAAAATACTCCTTCAAATGTTTTGTTTTTTTAATATATCTGAAGAGAGAGAATATATATGTGTGTGTGTATATATGTGGGCTTCCCTGATAGCTCAGTTGGTAAACAGTCCTCCTGCAATGCAGGAGACCCCAATTCAATTCCTGGGTCAGAAAGATCCCCTGGAGAGAGTATAGGCTACACACTCCAGTATTCTTGGGCTTACCCTTGTGGCTCAGCTGGTAAAGAATCTGCCTACAGTGCAGTATACCTGGGTTCCACCCCTGGGTTGGGAAGATCCCCTGGAGAAGGGAAAGGCTACCCACTTCAGCATTCTGGCCAGGAGAATTCAATGGACTGTAGAGTCCATGAGGTTGCAAAGAGCCAGACACAACTGAGCGACTTTCACTAGCGACTAGCAACTATGTATGTATGTGCGTGCTAAGTCTCTTCAGTCGTGTCCAACTCTGTGCAGCCCCCATGGCCTGGAGCTCACCAGGCTCCTCTGTCCATGGGATTCTTCAGGCAGAAATACTGGAGTAGGTCTCCATGCCCTCTTCCAGGGGATCTGCCCAACCCAGGGATCGAACCTGTGTCTCATGTCTTCCACATTGGCAGGCAGGTTCTTTCCCACTATTGACACCTAAGAAGCCCCACGTATATATGTACGGCTGTACAAAACTTCTTTTCTTCCATTTTTCTTTATTTTTTCTCCATATACTTAAAAATATATGAATCCTGTCCTTTGACCAACTGATTAAAAGGGAATTCCACTCTAGAAATGTTTTGCTTGTTTTTCTTCCTCTTTTGTCTTTCTGTTTATGTTTTTACATTTTAAGCATAAAACATCTTGACATTTGCCTTTACAGAACCAGATAAAGAGAATGATGGTTCTCTTATTTTCTGCAGTCATAGTAAAATAATATTTAGGAATGAAAATAAGAAAAGTAATAAACTTAACCCATGGTCTTTAGGAATGCATGTAGTAAGATTTTATTTGGCAAATATCTGTCAGTTTCCTTGGATGAACAGAAGGACTCTTTCCTTATTTTCTAGTGATACTAAGAAAATAGAAATAATATTGAGAACACATTTTCCACATGTTTCTGGTAAAGCCTGATATTTTCTAGCGTGCTAATTCAGAAGAATCCAAATAAAACATCAAAAAGAGGGAGAGCTAATTTGTGGTCCACACCCACTGCAGACTTCATCCATTGTCACTGCCTTCTTTCCCACTGAGCACATAAAAGGTTTATAATGTTTTTCACGACTGAAATTTACCATGAGACTAAAATATCTTTTTACAAAAGTATTTACTATTTTAATGTGCTTTGTAATACTTCTTTAATATTCTTATATGCTTGAAGTTATTCTTGAATTAAATGATACACTAGGGGTTGAAATGTTTTTCAATTTTTCCAACTTCTTAGATAATTTACTTTTTTCTGTGTTTTAAAGATGTCACATCACTCTCCCTTCTTTGCTAGCTTTCTTCTTGTTTATTTCTAATATTAAAATATATACACAGATGTTAATTGAAACAGATTTGAAATTTAAGTCAGAGCTGTTTTGTGTACACCAACTGTTTATAAGCACTTTAATAAATATACCTGCAACAGGAATATCAAGAGACAAAAAGGAAGTTGCTCAATTATCTAATAGCCTCAACTCAAGTGCCCTAAAAACATCTGGTTAATAAGAAATTTTGACAAATGATAGTTCTGGCTTCATGTGTGAAGACAAGCTTTCTGTTACTCAGTTCTGAAGTTTTCAGGCCCAAAAGAATAAGCTCAGAAACAAATTTCACCAAAAGTTAATATTCTGACATATCTTGTAACAGTACATCCAATAATCATAGTATTTAATCAGATTCTTTCTGCCCATCTGATGGACAATTTCATATCATAAGAAGATAGAAACTGCAAATTTATGCTTCTATTCTGCTGGAAGAGGGCCGTTAATGATGCCCAGCTATGGGCTTCCCAGTTGACTCAGTGGTAAAGAACCCACCTGCCAAGCAGGAGATGTAGGTTTGATCCTTGTGGGACAATCCCCTGGAGAATGGCTACCCACTCTAGTATTCATGCCTGGGAAATCCCATAGACAGAGTGGCCTGGAGGGCTACCGTCCATGGGATTGCAAAAAGTCAGATATGACTTATTGACTAAACAACAACGATGCCCATGCCCTAAACCCCAGAATCTGTAACTATGTTGCCTTACATGGCAAAAGGACTCTGCAGAAGTGCTCAAGGATCTTGAAATGGGAGATTTTCCTGACTATCTGGGTAGGTCCACTGTAATCAGTGTAATTATAAGCAAAGATTTTTATAAAGTAAGAGAGAAGTGGTAGAGTCAGAGAAAGATTTGAAGATGCGATGTTTCTGTTTTTGAAAGTGGATGAAGGAGCACCAGATAAGAAACGCAAGTGACTTCTAGAAGCTGGAGCAGGCAAAGGAATGTATTTTCCCCAGGAAGCTCCAGAAAGAACACAGCCCTGCCAACAACTTGTTAGCCCATCTCAGACTTGAACTGAAGCCCATTTCAAACTGTGACAACCAGGCCTGTGAGATAATAAATTGGTGTTGCTTTAAGCTGTTTCCTGAAAGCATAACAAGAATATTTTGGATTCAAAGCAACACAATATAAATAAATATCTACTGTCTGAATATGTAGCAGATCATCTGAACAGGGCAATGGGAGGAAAGTTTGTTTGTGAATGAACAGCGTGCTCAAGTTTAGTAAATAAAACTGGAGATACACTTCTGGATCATAGACAAGAGTATAAAGGGAGAAAAATGATGAGGATAAATATGAAAAAATGAAGCAAGGCAATATCCCTCTTTTAAGGAAATACTAGACCTCATGAATAGAATCCTGAGCAAAAAAATAGTAGAAATGGTTTCTGAACTGAAAAATGGCATGGTTCAAGAAATTTATGAAAAGCTTGATTATCTACCCATATTCAGGGCATATTTAAAATTACCTTACACATTTAGGAGTAAATTAAAAATGAGTACAACTTATATTGAGTTTAGATTTCTTTCCACAGTCTGAGCTTCTAGAAAACAGTAAAATAAAATTTACTATTCATGATATCTTTGTGTAGCCAAATTGATTTTTGTGGATGAAATGTATAGCAAGGTGGTTTAGATGTTTGTGGAAATAAAAGTAGATTTTCTATCAAGTCATCCTTCCTAGATAGATGCCCTTCAAATATTGAATCAAAGTTTAGAATCTAAGGATGATGAGTTGCAGATAAAAGAGACTGATGATAAATATTTAAGCCAAAAAAAAAAAAAGCCAATGAAGTAACTTAAATATCTATGGAATTTGAATCCAAAGTTAAATGCATAATGATTATGTGAGGAAAAAAACTTGCTGTGAGGAGTTTTAAAAAATACAGATTTATATCCCCTGAATTGTATCACAGAAAACTAGGAAAACTGCTGAGGCATGAGATATAATGGATAGATGGATATAAAGAGAAAATAGATTCTCCTTGAATAATGATAAGCTTTAAAAATCTCCTTATTATTTCAAAAATTAATTTTAAGAATTTTAAGCAAATATAATTTTAAAGTGCTTAAAACACAAGATAATCCTTAATGCAATTAAAAATTGAATATGTGCCATTTAAATTATTGCAGAAATTATAGACAAAATATATTTAGTTTGTATAGTCCCTCCAAAAAACAGAATGGAAGATGAAAACATTTAATTTAGTTGTTTTTCATGCATAAGTCTTGGATCTTGGAAACATCAGTTACAGTGAGAGAAACATTGTCTCAATAATTTTGTGGCCTGACTCTTAGAGACCTCTAACCCATGTACTGGTCCCAAAAACAGTGTTCTTACTTCTGGGAAGTAAATAAAAATATTTGGGAGAATTTGTTAAACTGAATATTAAAAAAAAAACTCTTTAGAAAACAATTCTCATATGAATTAAAGAACAAAACTTGGCTATATGCTACAAAAATTAAGATGCATGGTACAATATCATTGCAAATAAAGGGCTTGGCAAAGATAACATTTGGCAAATATAAATAGTGTCCCAAATATATTTCCAAGATCCAAACATTATTTAATGGAATATCAATTATTCACTGGAATATCAATATATTCCATTTTGAAGTTTTGACAAAAATTAACTTAAATGTATCAAACAACATATTAAATATTATATTAATGTATTAAAATATATAAAGCAACAACAGATAGAAATATAAGGGGACATCAACATTTCAGCTAACAAAAAATTAAAATTAATAAAAATGGTTCTAAGGAATAGCCAGTATGCATGATCAATTATTAAACTGTCCTTCAGTGATGTTGATTGTACAGCATCTGTACTAGGTCTTTAGCACAATAAAGATGATAATAGCAATAGATACAATAATTTAATCGCAGTAATAAATATCAGCCTTCTCCTGGATATTCTGAAAATATTTTCTTAATTAACTATTACAACAGCCTGACTGGGTGTATATAACATCCATTTGAAGTTGAGAGGTCTAAGATTGGGAAACTCTAAAATAATTTATCTTAAGTCACATACTGTTTCAAATAAGTAGATGAAATTTGAAATTGTATTTTTCTGATTCCTGAGTATCACACATTTTCTGCCATGCCATGATGTAACTTATACTCAAAGACATTCGTCACCACAGTAGATTCTATTTCACAGTAGAATGGAATAGAACCTTCTAACTCATAACTCTCCACTGAAATATTATATGACAATGAATGGTGTTTATGAATTCTTTATAGCAATATTTTCATTTTTTTCTACAAAAGTATAAAATTGATATATGATGTAGTCCTAACTATGCAAACAAAAAAACCTTTGGGGTTTTTTTAGATTTTGGTATTTTCTATAGCATGAATAACAGAGAAGAAAATGGGAACCCACTCTAGTACTCTTGCCTGGAAAATTTCATGGATAGAGGAGGCTGGTAGGCTACAGTCCATGGGGTTGCAAAGAGTCAGACATGACTGAGCGACTTCACTTTCTTTCTTTCTATAGATCCTTTTGGAGAAGGAAATGGCAACCCACTCCAGTGTTCTTGCCTGGAGAATCCCATGGACAGAGGGGCCTGGTGGGCTACAGTTAATGGGTATGCAAAGAGTCGGACACCACTAAGCAACTAACACACACACACATAGGATGAATAGGGCTTATCTGTAAAAATTGCCTCTCAGAATCCACTCCCCCTGGTGTTTGGTAGCATTCTGGTGGGTCTCAGGGTGAAAAGTGAAAGTGAAGTTTCTCAGTCATGTCTGACTCTGCGACCCCATGGACTGTAGCCTACCAGGCTCCTCCATCCATGGGATTTTCCAGGCAAGAATACTGGAGTGGACTGCCATTGCCTTCTCCAGGGGATCCTTCCAACCCTGGGATCAAACCCAGGTCTCCTGCATTGCAGACAGACCTTTATCATCTGTGCCACCAGGGGTCCTCGGGTACTTGAGATAAGAAGATTTTTGGCACACAAAGGCTAGTATTGTAGAATAGTTAAGCAATGCCTAAACTGATAGAGGAACACTATAAAAAAAGATTTTTTAATAGTAGGATACCTTACTCCAAATTATTCTGATTTCTAGTAATTAATGTTTTCCTTCAAAAAGATTATTTTATAAAACATTAGATATAAATAATTTTAAAACACTGTTTCCTATGTATAGATGTCTGAAGAGTAAAATATCTTCAAAGCAAGCTACTATCCATTGTTTTTTGTGAAGACAATTTAATGAGAAATATAATGCAAGTGATCTCTATTAGAAATTAGTTGACAGATTACCATCATTATGAATAAACTTTCAACATTTCATTGCCGCTTGTTTCACAGAATTTGGCTTTATTCAGCCCTTACTAAGATATTGTGTGGGCAATACCAAGGGAAAATTTCTGAGAGGTAACTTTTACAGATAAGCCCTATTCATCCTATGTATGCATGTGTTAGTCATGTCTGACTCTTTGCACTCCCATTGACTGTAGCCCACCAGGCCCCTTGGTATGTAAAGATGGGCACAGTAAAGGACAAAAATGGTATGGACCCAACAGAAGATATTAAGAAGAGGTAGCAAGAATACACAGGATAACTATATAAAAAAGATGTTAATGACCCAGATAACCATGATGTGATCACTCACTTAGAGCCAGACATCCTGGAGTGAGAAGTCAAGTGGATGTCAGGAAGCATCACTATGAACAAAGCTTGTAGACAGGATAGAATTCCTGCTGAGCTATTTCAAATCCTAAAAGATGATGCCGTGAAAGTGCTGCACTCAGTATGCCAGTAAATTTGGAAAATTCAGCAGTGGCCACAGGGCTGGAAAAAGTCAGTTTTCATTCCAATCCCAAAGAAAGACAATGACAAAGAATGCTCAAACTACCACACACTTGAACTCATCTCACATGTTGGCAAAGTAATGCTCAAAATTCTCCAAGCTAGGCTCAAAAAACTTGAACCAAGAACTTCCAGATGTTCAAGCTGGATTTAGAAAAGGCAGAGGAACCAGAGGTCAAATTGCCAACACCCATTGGATCATAGAAAAAGCAAGAGAATTCCAGGGAAAAAAATCTACCTCTTCTTCATTGACTATGCAAAATCGGTTGACTGTGTGGATCACAACAAGGTGTGGAAAATTCTTAAAGAGATGGCAATACCAGACCACCTTACCTGCCTCGAGAAATCTGTATGCAAGTCAAGAAGCAACAGTTAGAACTGGACATGGAAAAACAGACTGGTTCCAAATAGGGAAAGGAGTACATCAAGGCTGTATATGGTCACCTTGCTTATTTAACTTATATTCAGAGTACTTTATGTGAAATGCCAGTCTGGATAAAGCACAAGCTGGAATCAAGATTGCAGGGGAAAATATCGATAACCTAAAATATGCAGATGACACCATCCTTATGGCAGACAGTGAAGAGGAACTAAAGAGCCTCTTGATGAAAGTGAAAGAGGAGGCTGAAACAGCTAGCTTAAAACTGAGCATTTAAAAAATGAAGATCATGGCATCTAGTCCCATCACTTCATGACAAATAGAGGAACAATGGAAATAGTGAAAAAGTTTTTCTTGGGCTCCAAAATCACGGCAGATGGTGACTGCAGCCATGAAATTAAAAGATGCTTGCTCCTTGGAAGAAAAGTTGTGACCAACCTAGACAGCATATTAAAAAGCAGAGACATTACTTTGGCAACAAAGGTCCATCTAGGCAAAGCTATGGTTTTTCCAGTAGTCATACGAATGTGAGAGTTGGACTGTAAAGAAAGCTGAGTGCCGAAGAATTGATGTTTTTGAACTGTTGTGATGGAGAGGAGTCCCTTGGACTGCAGAGATCCAACCAGTCCATCCTACAGGAAATCAGTCCTGAATATTCATTGGAAGGACTGATGTTAAAGCTAAAGCTCCAATACTTTGGCCACCTGATGTGAAGAACTGACTCATTGGAAAAGACCCTGATGCTGGGAAAGATTGAAGGCAGAAGGAGAAGGGGATGACAGAGGATGAGATGGTTGGATGGCATCACCGACTTGACAGACATGAGTTTGAGCAAGCTCTGGGAGTTGGTAATGGACAGGGAGGCCTGGCATGCTGCAGTGCATGGGGTCGCAAAGTATCAGACATGATTGAGCAAGTGAATTGAACTGAACTGGGTCTTATGGAACAAATTCCATTTATTATGGAGGAGGTATTGTGGTTCTGAAGGTGATATTTAAGTTCCAGATACTCAAATTCAAGTCAACTGATGTAGTTGCAAGAGAAAATATAGGCCAGTATAGGCTTTTATTTCTTTTTCCAATAAAGGTTGTATTCCTTTTCTACCTAATTAGATGAGTCATTCTGATTTGTCATTCTGACTACAGTTTGCAGTCTTCTCTCTATAGGCAGTGGAACTTGAAGCATCCTAACAGTCTCATCAGCAGTTTTTGTTTCAAGCCTGGAATTTTAATTTGATGAAAGATGAGCCAAGGTGAGGAATCCTGCGTCAAGTTTTATACAGCAGAGCATCTCTTTTTTAAAAATACTAGAACCTTCATAGCTTGCTTTTCACTGTGTATGGAAGTAAATACATCAGAGCTTGCTAAGCTAGCCATCCAAGGTTAAGCAAAATTTCTCTAACATGCAGGAAAGCCTGTTTTTCCTCTTGACGCTGATGTAGTGCAATTAGTGTTCACAGCTGCTACATAAATTGTTTGCAAAATCAATGAAAGCACTTCAGGGCCAGAGTTGGCATGTATTTCTGGTGACTCTGGAGGCATGCTGCCTTCCAAATAAAGTCATATTCCCAGCATACGCACTGCCACTCTTGTTCCTGACCTCCCAGAGGACAATGACCATGACTAGCTAGTGACGCATAAAAATAACGTGACACCCTATTGATGAAAGCTACCAACCTGTAGCCTTGGATAAGAGCTCCTACTAGTTAAGCAATCAGGGGTTGCATTTCTGCTCAGTAAGTACCAAATATTTAAAGTAACATCCTTGGTTTTTAATGATAGAAGATTGAGTCCAGATCTAGTTTCAATTTTGAAAAATACTCAAGTAAAAGATTGACTAAAGAAAAGAATGGAGATAATATAAGTAATAGGCTAACCATCCACAGTGAATTTATGAGGTAGATTGTGTGACAAACCTGGATAGTGGAGTTTCTGTGAACATACTGGTCACAAGTTGAAGAAAACATGTAAGAAACGGCTCTTTCTAATCAATTTTTCTTTAAGTCTTTTCATATCTTCTAGAGTTGTGGGTCAATACCTTGAATAAACAGTGAGACTGTAAAGTGCATTAAAATGACCTAAACCATGACCATCCAGCTTTATTTTAGTTAGAGGTAGAGATCATGGTAGGACATGACAGCAAGCAAAGAGGCAAAGCCTAACACATCAAGGAGAGAAAAAAGATAAGCTCTTTCAAGACATTTTGGGTTGAAAAATTAAATATCTTGTTGCTCTTTCTCTAAATCTGATATAAAAAAGTTCATCTCTAACCAGTCCTTGCCTATTTTATTTGTGAAAATGGCTGAGAAACACAATAAAAGAAGTACTGTTAAGGCCTGGGTCAGAGTTTAATATTCACATCAGCTGGATGTTTTGTTTTCTGTGGTTTTCAGAACTGTTACTAGAGCACTGGAGCACTTTCTCAACTACCATGTTGGAAAGGCCATGAGTTTTAGAAACATTCTGACACAAACTAAAAAGTCATGATATATCAAATGTTACGGGTCTCACCAGATAGGCATTGGATGAGTGCACAACATAAGCCTTCCAGGATGGGGATACCCAGCTGCTGTGAGCCTTTTGACTAAGCTGGATCTGTAACACAGAATCTATTGTGGATGCAGTAACTGAAAAGAATGAAAAAAAGTACTATTACAAAATTATTTTCTGCCACAACATACATGCCTGCACATGGATTCATATGCACATACACACACACATTCAAAAGCAGGGTCTATATATCTTTTGAATTCAGTTCCCTCCTAAGGATTCTTGAAGATGCTGATCTCATTAATTTTCACCTGGAGTTTTGAAATAACCTTTTTTTTTTTTCCATTTATTTTTATTAGTTGGAGACTAATTACTTTACAACATTGCAGTGGTTTTTGTCATACACTGAAATGAATTAGCCATGGATTTACATGTATTCCCCATCCCGGTCCCCCCTCCCACCTCCCTCTCCACCCGATCCCTCTGGGTCTTCCCAGTGCACCAGGCCCGAGCACTTGTCTCATGCACCCAACCTGGGCTGGTGATCTGTTTCACCCTAGATAATATAGATGTTTCGATGCTGTTCTCTTGAAACATCCCACCCTCGCCTTCTCCCACAGAGTCCACAAGTCTGTTCTATACATCCGAGTCTCTTTTTCTGCTTTGCATATAGGGTTATCGTTACCATCTTTCTAAAGTCCATATATATGTGTTAGTATACTGTAATAGTCTTTATCTTTTTGGCTTACTTCGCCCTGTATAATGGGCTCCAGTTTCATCCATCTCATTAGAACTGATTCAAATGAATTCTTTTTAATGGCTGAGTAATATTCCATGGTGTATATGTACCACAGCTTCCTTATCCATTCGTCTGCTGATGGGCATCTAGGTTGCTTCCATGTCCTGGCTATTACAAACAGTGCTGCGATGAACATTGGGGTGCACGTGTCTCTTTCAGATCTGGTTTCCTTGGTGTGTATGCCCAGAAGTGGGATTGCTGGGTCATATGGCAGTTCTATTTCCAGCTTTTTAAGAAATCTCCACACTGTTTTCCATAGTGGCTGTACTAATTTGCATTCCCACCAACAGTGTAAGAGGGTTCCCTTTTCTCCACACCCTCTCCAGCATTTATTGCTTGTAGACTTTTGGATAGCAGCCTTGGAATAGCCTTTAAAGCTTTTCCCATTCTATGTTCACCTTCCACAATATACAAAAGTTATTGTCATTAGACGTAGATTCAGTCATGTCACTTAATTCTTCAAAACAAATTTACATTCGTATCTATGGTATATTTAAATCAGATTAAGATATTTTGTTCCCTCTAGTAGATTATTAATTTATCATTCCTTCAAACCAATAGCCTTTCAATATTTGCTCATTTATTATTTATGGATGAGGCTGAGCATCCATGTGATAAGGGGAAGAAGAAAGCACCCATCCTCCCTCCAACTTTTATACATATTTCAGCTCTGATCCCAAACTTGCTTAACTTATTCTGGCAAATAAAGTTCTATTAACATCCAGACTGATCTTTCTTGGGAGGGAATTAAGTTACTCACATCCTATGATGTAGAATTCCACTCCTACATGTTTGACAAAAAAAAATAAAAACACATGTACACAAAAATATTTCACAAAAAAATGTATAATTACCCCAAGCTTGAAAAGAAAGCACTGATGACTTTCAGTAGGAAAATGAGTAAACATTTTCTACATTCTACATTGTAAACATTTCTACATTGTGTGAATTTTCACACAATGAAATATTACTCAGTAATAAAAAAAAAAGAACAAATAACTATTCCACACAGCAACATGAATGAACTTCAAAAACAGTATGTTAAGTGAAAGAAACTAGAAAAAAAAATCTGTACTTTATACTTCTTTTATATGAAATCTAAATATAAGCAGAGCTAATCTATGGTGAGAGAACAGATAGTGTGTGAGAGAGAGAACTAACTACAAAGTTATATGGAACTTTCTGGAAGATGAAGATAGTTTATATCTTATTTTTTATGGGAGATGATTTCAAAGGCATATACAGTTGTCAAAGTCTATCCAACTGAATGCATGAGATGCATGCACTTTATTTTATACTAATTTTATTTCAGTACCTAAGGCAGTTACAAGCTGTCTCATCTGTTGTTGCTTGAAGATATTCCTCTGGAATATCATCCTTTGTCCCAAGGAGCCAATCAGTTTTCTTTGACAATGCATTCAGAATTTTTTTCGGAGAGGAATCCCAGTAAATATACTTTCCTCCCTGTTATTAACTTTCTCATAATTTCCTGGCATTCGGTGATGTTTTGCTGTTCTGTAGAAATAAATGTTTGGAACAGCTACTCAGCTGGTATGGTACTAATTTGGGCTCTGTATCTGAGGATAATAACAAACATCCCAGCCTACCATTCTAGCTTCCTCTTATGACACTGCTCACTAGAAAGCCTATATTCATTTCAGACACAAAAGATAGTTTATACTTCCTGGACATTTCTTGCAGCATATCTAGTGTTGCAAGGCGGTTGTGGAACACGGCTGCCTGAGGGTGAACCTTTCCTTTCATACCTACCACTATGTGAAATTTTCTAAACTACCTAACTGCTCTATGCCTCATCTTTATTTAAATTGTGAGTATATATCCAACAGATAGGACTTTATAAGTATTAAATAAGTGTGTGTGTTGCTTAGAACAGAGCCTGACATATAATGCAATATAAGTGTGTTATTAATATCAGTATTTTTATTTGTGCTTCCATACATTTGCACTTATTTTTTATAACTATTGTTATAAACAGTTTCCTTCTCATTTACTTTATTGTACAGAATTATCTTCTTAGCTTGGACTTCCTTTAAAAAAAGAAATTTACTTTTTTTTTTTTTGCAAAAGTTAAGTTTACATGGAACATGGAACCCTACAAATGGAATCATAATCAAGAAAAAATGTCTTGAGTTGTTCATAATTTTTTTCCATTGAGATTGTCATGAAAACTGATATTCTATTTCCTGCAATTTTATTCATATTAAGCCTCATGCTAAGATTGTCCACTTATTTCATGTATTTCATTTTGGCAACACTGTTATGGCACAATGCGTGAATAAAAGGCTGGGTGAGTATTTGTTTTGTCAGTCTGGCAGCTGTCTCTGCTGCTCAATCTATCAACCCTCCTCTTTCTTTCAACACTCAGAAAGAAGATGCTATGCTTCCCAGAATCAGCAGAGCCCACGTGGTAGAAACACTCAACTCTTCCTAACTCCGCCTACTAGTATACCTGCTCTCCTATCCATCTTCACCTACATCCCTCCCCCTCCTGGTGAAGAGGTAACCTTCCATGTTCCAGATGCCATCTGCTCACAAGTTTTTCAAGGACCTCAGTTTATAGATTTTTCTCCTCCATCTGCTTTCTCCCCAGCATCTCTCTCATGTATTGTCAATTTCTTCCTCTCTACAGATTTTGCTATTTTAAGAATATTTGATATGCAGTATAACAACTAAACATCCAGGTTATAACATTTCCACATGAAAATTTATAGCAAATCTTTGGGTTGCCTGTTCCTTTTGTTTCTTTATTCATAAAATGATTTTATTGTGATATCAATATAATTCATTCACCAGCTGTTTGAAGTACACATTTTTGTCTTTTAGTATATTCACAGAGCTGTGAAATAATCTCCACAGTCAATTTTAGAGAATTCCAGTCACACCCAAAAGAAACCCTGTTCTGTTAAAAATCACTCTCTATATTTCCCTAATGGTTCCCCGACTCTAAGCAACCACTAAGATTTCAATCCCTACAGTTTTGCCTGTTTTTAACATTTTATACAGTAAAGAGCATTATAAAAGTTCTTTAAACAATTCTAATACAGTTTGTTTCATTTAACATGGTATTGTCTAGGTTCATCCACATTGTAGCACATATCAATACTTTTTACTACTGAATATTCCACTGCATGCAGTTTCCATACTTTATTTCATTCATTCATCAGTTAATGGACATTCGAGTTGTTTCTACTGTTTGGCTATAATGACTAATGCCACTGCGACATTCGATTAAATAAAGATTGGTGTGGACACTTGTTTTCATTTCATTTGGGTGTGCTGTGCTGTGCTATGCTTGGTTGGTTAGTCATGCCTGACTCTGTTGAGTCTTTGGATTGTAGCCCAGCAGGCTACTCTGTCCATGGAATTTTTCAGGCAAGAATACTGGAATGGGTTGCCATTTCCTCCTCCACGGGATCTTCCTGACCCAGGGACTGAACCTGTGTCTACTGTGTCTCCTGAATTACAAGTGGGTTCTTTACCCACTGAGACATCAGGGGTAACCCTCTCTTGGATGAACAGTAGGATGTCCAGTAGGAGCTGGATCATACTGCAATTTCCTTGGCTCAGATTTTGTGCTTCTTAAATCATCCTTCTTCAAAATTCAATTGCATTTTCACTTTTCCACTCTCCTAAGAACAGTGAGTAAATCTTTCTATCTTATCTGCTTTTATAACATTTCCTACATAAATGTGTTGAGTGTTTTATTATTGTTACAATTATAAGTTTATAAATCTGTCTTCCCACTCATTGTGAGACTTTCTGTGGAAGGAAAGAAATTTTGTTCATCTTTTTTTCCTTCCAGCTATTAGAGCATAGTTCTCAATAGATGGTCAACTAATAAATCAAGCATGAATGAATAATCTTTGACTTATTCCAGTTTAATAATTCAAAAGCTTTACATACTGTGGGTCAGGCATTGTACTGTGCCTTGAAAGTATACAAATGAGTAAAAAGTGGCTTTTGGTCATGAGGGCAAAACTAGAGAAACATACATAGAAAGGTTCCCTGCAGACCCCCGCCCACATTGACTCATAAGCCCTTTCTCTGTTCTGCGCAGCCTCCCAGCGGCTGTGCTGTGCTGGAAAGGAGGAGGAGGGGTTATGGAAGGAGGAGGAGAGAAAGGAGGGGAACCGGACAGGAATACTGGAGCAGGATCTTGCTGCTGAGTGGAAACTCAAAGGTGATCACTGTTGGAGGACCAACATAGACAGACAAGCAGGAACACAGATTTTGGAATAGATATGATTTCTAATGTGATGAGATCTGTATTTATTTCGAAGGCAAAGGCAGCCCCACATTATATCTAAAAGCAATTGACTAACCAAAAATATTTTTAGCTAGACTGAAATATAAGGGAGATGGCATGGGAAAAGTGGAGGCCAAATTAAACCCAGAGATGTGGATGTTATTTATTTATAGTGCAACTCACATTTCTTGAGCAAATATGAGGGCCCTTGGGAAAGAGAGGTGAACGAAGAAATTTCTTGACCAATATACACATACATAAGTATGATATACACATGTGAATTATTTCCTCATTTATAAGACACCATCACAAATTTAATATTAACTTTGGGGGGAGAAAAGCACTATGCTAAATGTAAAAGTCAGTTGTAAGATACATTCCAATATTTGAAATATAATAATATGAAAAAGAAGTGTGCTCTAAGGTTGAGGAGAGGTTTCGCTGGTGGCTCAGCAATGAAGAATCCACCTGCAATGCCAGAGACGTGGGTTCCGTCTCTGTGTCAGAAAGATCCCCTGGAGGAGGGACTAGCAACCCACTCCAGTATTTTTGCTAGAGAATCCCATGAACAGAGAAGTCTGGTGGGCTACAGTCCACGGAGTCTCAAAGAGTGAGACACAACTGAAGCAACTTAGCATGCAAGGTTGAGGAAATGTTACACAATATACTAAATATGTTGTATCTATCTATAACATATTTATGCTATATAATATTCAAATAAATGAAACTGGATGACACTAAGTGCTAAATGTTTTTCAGATGTGACCTCATCCATTCCTCACCACAACTAAATTACAGTAGGGAACACAGAGTGAGCACGAACAATATGCTCTTATACTTAATCTTACCATGACTCTACCAAGTACGAAGTATATTACAGATGAGAAAACAGAGGCAAAATTATTCCTCATGTCATGGAATAACTGGCCCATAGTCATAGAGTGAGTGGGTGAACCAAGATTTCAACCCACACGGAGTCTGTGTATCTATGCTATAATCTCTAGACAATACCACTTCTTTTATGAAGGTAGATTTTATCTTATTTTATAAATGAATAAACTGGAGGCCAGAGAGAGTGATATGATATTTATAATTAGTTCATAAGAAGTTTATAAGAAATTTAACTTGATTTTTTATGTTTTTTGAGATATTAATGTATAACTTAGAATATAAGTTTAAGATGTATATCATAATGGCTTGACTATCATGAAATAATTGCCCTAATAAGTTTGGTGAACATCATCCATCATATCACATAGATATGACATTGAAGGAATTTTTTTTAAGTTTTTTCCTTTTGATGAGAACTCAGGAATAAGTCTCTTAACACATTTCATGTAAAACATACAACAAGTGTTCATTATATATTTCTCAAGTTGTACTTTACATCTCTGGTATCTGTGGATCTTATCCCTGGAAGTTTATACCCTTTGGCTACCTTCACCCAATTCCACCTCCTCCTACCCTACTCCTGCCTCTGGTAGCCGCTAATCTGATCTCTTTTTCTATGAGTTTGCTTTTTTGCCTAGTTTGAAGGAGAGTTGACCTACAACACTATGTTAGTACCTAGTGTAGTAATTCAGTATTGCTACACATTTCAAAATGATAACCATGGTTCATCTAGTTGCCAAAAACTTGTAGGTTATAATATCTGTGCATTTTGTACTATATTTTTGCTACACAACCAAGCTTTTGTGAATGAGCAGATAAGTAAATGTGCTTATATAAAAATCATTTTTGTTTTAAATAGAGGTCTCTTGGCAACATATATTTTAAATAAATATTTATTGCACATCTTCAAGGTTAGGCTCTGTTGGTCTGGAGATATATTTAGGAATAAGAATTTTGCATAACACCCCTCAAATCACATCTGAAGGGATTAGGCAGCAATCTCTCTCTCCTGAAACACACTGCCCTTTAATGTTAAGCTACATGTCATTAGTATAGACTAGCATGTTAGGGTTATATAAATGAATCTATAATATTTTAATCCTTAGCATAGAGTGTACTTTAAAAAGCTTCATACATTTATTATTTATCACAAAATTTACTTTTAAAAATTACAATATATTTGTTATTATCACTAAGGCACACTTGATTAGTTGATTTGAATGGATTGCAAGAACAGCTTGAGAATATTTATTATTGGCAATGATTTTGTGTATAGAATTTCACGTGAGTCACCCTTACTCTTGAGCTTCCAAGCACTCCCAAGCTATAAAATTGAAATCAGAGCAAATGCTCTTTTTAAAAGATGTGAAAACATTGTTTAGAATATGTTCTGACCTAGGAAATGTAAACATTTTGCTCTCTTTATTCTCTTATGCTCACTACTGACTGGAATAACTTGCTTTGTCCTGAGAATGTTAGTTTCTAGCTTTCACAGAAAGTTTTTCTTGAAGTCATAAAGAAAAACATGTGTTTTTGCAAACAATTAATAAAGGGCACACGTCTCAGGACCATAACAGCATATCAGAGGGAAACGGAAAAAAAAATCCAGGACACCTTTGAGGGGTTCATTCTTTGGTCTAGGTAAAGGATTACATTGAGTTAGTGCCTTCCATTTTTCTTTTCTCTGGAATGTATGAAAAGATGTATTAGTTTCCCATTGTTGCTATAACTACATCTCATAGTTCTTTCCCATCCACTTCCTTCTGAAACCCTCTGCTATGTTTAAAACCATCCACTTCTGACTTTAATCTATGGTCCATCTACTAAAAAATGAAAAAAAAAAAATACATATCTATTAAATATCTTTTTTTTTTCAAATCTGAGAAGTTTCAAAAGACATGGGGAGAGTTAGGGAAAAAATTGCCATCCCTTTGGTACATTAGTTATCTGTTGCTGAGAAATAGACTACCATAAATTTGCATCTAACACACATTTAAGTATCTTACACTTTTCATGGAGAGTCTGGACACAGTTTTCTGCTTCAGGGTCTCACAGGTTACTCTCAAGGTGTCAAGTGGGCTAGAATCTCATCTGAATCTCAGTTCTCTTCCAAGCTCTTATGGTTGTGGCTGTTGGCAGAATTCAGTCATTTGAGCTAGAGACCTGAAAGCCCTGGCTCCTAGTGGTTGCCCACAGCCCCTTGCCATGTGGTCCTCTCCATCTGAGGTTCACAGCACAGCAGGATGCTTCCTCAAGGCCAGCAGGAGAGGAGATGGAGTAGGCTTAGAGTCATATTGTACACAGAAAATGTGCTATAATCGTGGGAGTACTGTCCTTACCTTTATAGTATAATAGAACATAATCACAAAAGTGACAGCTCATCCCAGTTTCTATATTTGATTGGTTTAAAACGAGTCACATGTCCCACGAACACCCAAGGGGAATGGATTACACACACACACACAAAATGCTAACAAATAGCCTGGGTCCATTTTGGATGTTTCCTGGGTCTTTGCTGTATTTATGACACACAGGGGCTACTTTCTAGTTGCAGTGCAAGGGTTTCTCACTGTGGTGGCTTCTCTTGCTGCAGAGCATGGGCTTTAGGGCTCAAGGGCTTCAGTAGTTGTGGCACATAGGTTCAATAGTCGCAGCTTCCAAGCCCCAGAGCACAGGCTCAGTAGTTGTGGCACATAGGTTCAATAGTCAGTAGTTGTGGCACATAGGTTCAATAGTCGCAGCTTCCAGGCCCCAGAGCACAGGCTCAGTAGTTGTGGCACATAGGTTCAATAGTCGCAGCTTCCAGGCCCTAGAGCACAGGCTCAGTAGTAGTGGCGCATAGGTTCAATAGTCGCAGTCTGCAGGCCCCAGAGCACAGGCTCAGTAGTTGTGGCGCATGGGCTTAGTTGCTGTGCAACATGTGGGATCTTCCTGGATCAGGGATGGGACCTGTGTCTCCTGCATTGGCAGGCAGATTCTTTACCACTGAGCCATCAGGGAAGCCCTTTTAGTGCAGTTTTGATCATCTTAAAATTTGTTTATACTGCAGTGGTAAGTTCTATAACATAGAAAGGTATATTCACACATAACCATGTACATCTAGAGAGCAACATAGAAGAGCCTACTTGATGTTAAAATAATACAAATGCAATATGAATGTTCTATGAATCAGTTGTATGCATGTGTGGTATACAGTAAATAACACAACTTATGCTCTAATTGTTTTCAATTTATGAAAAAAAAAAAAATGTTGTAAGAAAGAAAGAAAGTGAGGTCGCTCAGTCGTGTCCAATGCTTTGTGACCCCATGGACTGTAGCCTACCAGGCTCCTCCATCCATGGGATTCTCCAAGCAAGAATACATTGTGGGCATTGATAAACACATTTTTTATTCTAAGAGAAACAACTAGGATTTAGGGGGAAAGAGGATGTTGAAGCTAATTCTTTTACATTTAAATAACCTTGAGCAAAGTCACTTAATCTGTCTGAAATTCAGTTTATTCAGCCAACAAGTATATTAGGCTGGATCATAAGAAATTGCTAATACTGAGTTGATTTTTTTAACCTTTAAACACAGCAATTTTATGTGATTCAATATAACAGATAGTAATACCAGCCCCACAATAGTTTTTCGAGTGTTAAGAGTAGATATTAGTTGATTTTGAATCAAACCAAGACACACAGTGCTAAATAATCAGAGAAATACAGAAACTCATGGTATTAAAGCAGAACAATCTCTGAAGCAAAGGTGCAGCAGCACTTCTCAGGAAGCATCCGCTCCTTTTTAATAGCTTTGATCAAACTTTTAAAAATAAGATCACATAAAAATTAGAGTTACTAAAATGGTTGGAGGTGGTGAGAAGAGGGAGAGAAAGTAAAAGAAAGAAATTTTTCTTCAGAAATAGAACAAAGAACAGCACAAAGAGATTAAAAATGAATTCACCAGCTGTTATTCTGAAATATGTCTATGGGGGAAAAATGAATCTATTGTTGTTGTTGTTGTTTTTCTTCTTTTTTAATTCTCTAAAGCAATCAATCTTACCCTGGAAATTAAACACAAAGACTAAAATGTTTTCTTTTGAAGCTGGATAAAAGGTGAGTCATCCTTCAAGGCAAGTTTCCTAAACGAGAATTTAATAAGAATGAAGTGATAAAAATACAGAATGACTACAAGTCTTTATTAAATTCTTTGTTAATTATAAGAGAAGACTGTTTAGCAGTAAGTCAGCTGGCCACTGTGTGTTGTTATACTCATTTTGTGATGAGTATAAAGCGAATAGTATCTTTCTTTAAAAAGCAATAAAAAGTAAACACTGTAATATTTAGATTAGAGGTTCCAAAACCAAATTAGTCATCAGATTTATTTGAGATGCTTCTTAAAATAAAAAATAAAACATAGAGACCCCACCCAACTGACAAAATGAAAATCTGGTCTTGAGGTTCAAGAATTCCGTTGTTTAAGAAGCTTCACAAATTGTTTTTATCACTTACATTTAAAAATACTCAGTTAGGACTATTGTTCTTTTTTATTTACTTAAATTGATTGTATTTTCACACAGGAGAGGTCAAGGCTTTTTTTGTTTTCTGTTTTTTGTTTTCCAAATTCTTACCCCTAGTGGCCTTTTAACATTCAACAAGTGACTCTTTATGTCTTCTCTATGCTCCCAGGTTCTGTCTGACATTTGACTAGTGACTATTCATCTTCTAGATTGCCATAACATAATACAACAGAGAAAGTGGCTTAAACAGAAATTTATTTTCCCACAGCTCTTGAGACAGGAAATCAGATCAGAGTGGCATCATGGCTGGTTTCTGGGGAGAGATCTCTTCCTGTCTTGAAGACATCCAGTTTTCACTATGTTCTCACATGGCTTTTTCTCTGAGCCCATGGGGAATGACAGAGAGAGCCTATGTTCTTTGGGATTTTTGTCCTCTAAGAACACTAATCCTATGGGATCCCACTCTCATTCTTCTGATCTCATAAAGGTTTAATTACTTCCCTAGGGACCCCATCTCCTACTACAATCACATGGGGAGTTAATACTTCAATATATGAACTTATTGCTGTTGTTCAGTTCCTTAGCCATGTCCAACTCTTTGCAATCCCACAGATGGCAGCATGCCAGGCTTCCCTGTCCTTCACTATCTCCCAGAATTTGCTCAAACTCGTTCATTGAGTCGATGATGCCATCCAGCCATCTCAACCTCTGTCATCCCCCTTCTCCTCCTGCCCTCAATCTTTCCCAGCATCTTTTCCAATAGGTCAGCTCTTCACATCAAGTGGCCAAAGTATATGAACTTGTGGCCACAAATATTCAGGCCATAACAATAACCAATTACTTCACCCAGAAGAATCAAACTTGGTTTCAAGATGTGTTGAAGAGTATCACTTATGATGGAGGAAAAAAAAAAACACCTAAAATGAAAGGAACTGTGTTTACATCTTTTGTCTAAAATGCCCAGGTAATCCAGAACATTGTATAATGCCTAAAACAGTCAATAAGTGGTTGTGTCTTTTATAAAATGTTATTCTCTGTAAAGGATCAAAGAAAATACTTATGATGTTCCTTCCTTAAATATTGGCTATGTTCTCTGGCCTCATCTGCTTTAGAACCCCTATCTCTCAAACATATGAGGTTGGAGGAGTTATTGTGTTTCTGCTGGAAGAATCTGAAGAAAGGGTATGTGGAGATATACATGCTCTTGGAGCAATCATCAGTTTACAAAGGCAAGTTTTTTACAAGTAGTTTGAAAGACAAGTTATTGTTTTTTTTTTTTTCTTTTGGAGAAAGAAAAGCTATAGTTAAAAAAAGAAAACAATCAGGAACATTCACACTATGCTTCTGATTAATTCCAGATCAGATTGAATAAGAAAGATTGGACCTTAGTTAGTTAGCTGAGGCAAAGAAAAAGTTTCCCAACTTAGGCCTAGTAATTTCTAGGACTTAATTTGAAGAAAATAATCAGACATGAGATCAAAGGTAAAGAATAGATAAAGGATGTTCACCAACAAGCAATCTCCTCCATTATATTTTCCTGTCTTTCAGCTTCATTTTGAGTTTTGTCAGTTCTCAGAGTTGGGTTTTTTCCTTCTCCTCTTCATTCATACCCTTTAAAAACAGAAAAATAAAAATTGAAATATCTAAAGTATCAATAAAGGAGAATAATGAAATAAATTATAGTATAATATTCAAACAATGGGATATATTACAATCACTAAAAGTGGTAATTACAAGAAATTATAAAAATATTCCCTATATAGTATTAGTGAAAACTGCAAATACAGAATGGTAGTTAGTATTATGGTGAAAGAGTGAAAGTGTGAAAGTGTTTAATCACTCAGTCATGTCTGATTGTTTGAGATCCCAGAAACTGTAGACTGCCAGAGTCCTCTGTCCATGGAATTCTCCAGGCAAGGGCACTGCAGTGGGTTGCCATTTTCTTCTCCAGGAAATCTTCCCAATGCAGGGATCAAACCCAGGTCTGTCACATTGCAGGCAGATTCTTTACCATCTAAGCCACCAAATTTTACCTAAATGTAAATGGATAAACAAACAGTATTCAATTCAGTATATTAAATATGCATAGAAAAAAGTTCAAAATGAAGTATAATTTTAAATTTTACTTGTTCTAACTTCTGGATGGTGACCTAAGAGCCATTTTTATTTTTCTCCTTGTAGTTTTTTTTTTAATATTCCAATTATTTGTTAATAAGCCTTTATTACATTTATGTACTAAGTCACTTTGGTAGTGTCTGACTCTTTGTGACCCTATTAACTCCAGGCTCCTGTCCATGGGGATTCTCCAGGCAAGAATACTGGAGTGGGTTGCCACACCCTCCTCCAGGGGATCTTCTCTACCCAGATATCAAAACTGCCTCTCTTAACTCTCCTGCATGGGCAGGCGTGTTCTTTACCACTAGTGCCACCTGAGAGGCCCATTATATTTATAATCAGGACAAAAATGTTTTTAAGGAATAAAAATGAAACAGAACATAAGTGAGAAAGTCATAGTATCACTCCATCCAAAACTTGGGCAGATGGCATGAATTTTATACCTACATGCATCTATTGACTTTTCTTTATGGTAAATTAACATTTAACACTCATAAAGTTGAATTTCCTACATTTTAAATTCTCCATCATTTTTGACGTTTTCTTCATCTTGAGACAACAGGTTTGGCTTAAATTGTTGAGAATATAAGAACTACAGACCTCTGTCCCCTATTCCTTTAACACTAGCTTTGCATGCGCAGTCTGCGGAGCTTGCAGGAGAGATAATGGCCCCGTTTAAGAAACAACCTGCTCCAAGAGAAATGCTGCGGGAGCCACAACTAGAGGCATAGTTAAGAACTAGGGGCAGGTACAATCAGGCAAAAAAAAAAAAAGCCCACAAAACAAGAGAAGGCAAAGAACAAAACCCTGAGAATTGCCAAAACTCAGAGGCAGGACTGAGAATAAATAAAAAATGATGGAAGAGATCGTACAGTTGATCAACTAGGAGGCAAAACAAGGGAGAAAGGTAAAGAGATGGGCATTTCAGTTTGGGTAAGTGGTCTGAACAGGAATAAAGATAGGAATCCTTTTGTAGGCAGAGACGTTGAAAACAGATAGATAGGTTGGCAATCAAATTGTGAAAGATGTTCAATTCCAGGTTAGAAAGATGAGACTTCATTCTCCAGGCTGTAAGAGCTGGAATGTTTAGTTTTAGTGAGTCTTAAAAGCCTGGGTTTGATGAGAGAATGAAAAGCTTCCTAAATTCCACAACCCCCTTGTACGTATTAAGAATAAAGCGTAGATGGAACTTTCTTGGTGGTCCAGTGGTTAAGAATCTGCCTGCCAATGCAGGGGACAGGGGTTCAATTCCTGCTTAAGGAAGATCCTACCTGTCATGGAATGACTAAGCCTGTGCACCACAACTACTGAAACCCACATACCCTAGAGTCCGGGCTGCAAAACCAGAGAAACCAGCAAAATAAGAAGCCCACCCACGGCACCTAGAGAAAGCCCACGCATCGCAACAAATACCCAGTGCAGTCATAAAGAAATAAAGGTTTTTAAAAAGAATAAAGCCTAAAAATACAATTACTATAAGTAATACTTCACTGAGATGTTGAGAAATGCCCTTCTACTTTTGATGTCAAATCCAGTCTCTGTATAAGAGACTGACCCAGACTTGCCTGTAAGTGTCCCAGAGTCTCTGGTGGAAGCATGGGTTGACAGTGGCCTGCTGCGGGGTCAGACGCACTGACTACAACAGTCCTGGGAGTCACAGCATGCTGGCATAAGTCCTTTCGAAGGATGACATTATCCCTACCACAGTTTGGCCTCAGGCCAAACTACAGGGCAGGAACACAGCCCCCAGCCATCAACAGAAAGTTGGATTAAAGACTTAGTGAGCAAGGCCTCACCAACCAAAGCAAGACCCAGTTTTTCCCACAGCCAGTCCCTCCCATCAGGAAGCTTCCACAAGCCTCTTACCCTCATTCTTCAGAGGGCAGACAGAATGAAAACCACAATCACAGAAAACTAACCAAACTGATCACATGGATCACAGCTTTGTCTAACTCAATGAAACTATGAGCCATGCTGTGTAGGGCCACCCAAGATAGACAGGTCATGATGGAGAGTTCTGACAAAATGTGGTCCACTATAGACGGGAATGGCAAACCACTTCAGTATTCTTGCCTTGAGAACCCCATGAAGAGTATGAAAAGGTCCCTATACACCAACACCATATTAAATCTTGGATACAGAGTTTTGGATGAAGTAGAAAAAATAGCTCTATTGCTCTACAGGCAAACGGGTGCACAGTAGGCTGGCTAATGCCCCCAAAATTGTGTGTCCTAACCTCCAGTTGATGGTGAGGAGCTTTACAGTAATAGCTCTAAGAAAGTGTGATCAGCTCATGAACATTCTTCTGATTGGTTGGTAGTAAGGTAAGTGGTAATCAGCATCAGCAACTTTCTGGTTCCAACTGGTCTGGGCTCTACCTGCTAGTGGGTAGCACAGGGCTAAGTTCTCTCACCTGGTAGTGGGTTTCAGTACCTTCTCACAGATATTGTTATGTATATCCCTTGAGTACACGGACCTTTGTTGGCAAAGTAATGTCTCTCCTTTTTAATATGCTGTCTATGTTGGTCATAACTTCTCTTTCAAGGAGCAAGCATCTTTTAATTTCATGGCTGCAGTCACCCTCTGCAGTAATTTTGGAACCCCAAAAAATAAAGCCTGCCACTGTTTCCACTGTTCCTTCATCTATTTGCCATGAAGTGATGGGACCAGAAGCCATGATCTGAGTTTTCTGAATGTTGAGTTTGAAGCCAACTTTTTCACTCTCCTCTTTCACTTTCATTTTCCTCATTCACTTTTGTCCATCTAGTCAAAGCTATGGTTTTTCCAGTAGTCAGGTATTGATGTGAAAGTTGGACTATAAAGAAAGCTGAGCGCCAAAGAATTGATGCTTTTGAACTGTGGTGCTGGAGAAGTCCAAGAGAGTCCCTTGGACTGCAAAGAGATCCAACCAGTCCATCTTAAAGGAAATCAGTCCTGAATATTCATTGTAAGGACTGATGCTGAAACTGAAACTCCAATACTTTGGCCATCTGATGTGAAGAGCTAACTTATTGGGAAAGACCCTGATGCTGGGAAAGATTGAAGGTGGGAGGAGAAGGGGATGACAGAGGATGAGATGGTTGGATGGCATCACTGACTCAATGGACATGAGTCCATTTTGAGTAAACTCCGGGAGTTGGTGATGTACAGGGGGGCCTGGCGTGCTGCAGTCCATAGGGTCAAAGAGTTGGATACAACTGAGCAACTGAACTGACCTGAATTGAACTGATGATATCCCTTGAGGAGGAACCAGGACATTGCCCAAAGGCTGCACTATTTTTACTTGACTGCTCATCCCTTGTCTCCTCATCTTCTACCTCCCTTGATTAGCAACTGTTTGAACATGCCCTCTGGAACTCAGGGAAGTTAGAGAGGCTGAATGAAGCCTATTTCCTGTAATCAAGAAAGGGAGGAGAGCAGAGGGAGGCAGACACAGAAAGACTTTTGTGCCCAGGAGCCTCACTGGGTCCTGCTTGATTCCAGTGTGGCAAGAGCTTGAGAGAGACTTTGAAGGGAATGGTCACCCACTCCAGTATTCTTGCCTGGAAAATCCCACGGACAGAGGAGTCTGGCAGGCTATAGTCCATGGGTCCCAGAGAGTTGGACAAGACTGAGAAACTTCACTTTCACATTTACTTTCTTTATACATGTAAAGATGTTGCTTGAATCCCTGCAAAAGGGAGGAAGAAGCATAATAGAAACTCTGACAGAGGTTCCAAGAAAGCTTAGAAAGAATCCAAGAACATTCTGGCAGACTCTTTGCTTCCCCACCTCTTCTAATATGGCACAAGAAGACGGTCTCCAGGGGAATCTGCCTGCATCAGTGCATCCTGGCCCATTGCCTGTGTGCAGGTGTCAGACTGGAGCCCCAATAACACCAAGTAGAGTTCAGGGGTGTGAGGGGTGTAAAAGGCAGGGAGTGGCTGAGACTGCGGTGGAAGGGGACCCTTTCCAGGGCCCAAATGGGGCTCTTGTCTAACACTCAGAAATGAATAGTCTGAGGAGACACATGTGCTGACAAAGCAAGAGATTTTATTGTCAAGGAGCACCCGGGCAGAGAGCAGTAGGGTAAGGGAACCCAGGAGAACTTCTCTGCAACATGGCTCACAGTCTCAGGTTTTATGGTGATAGAAGTTTCTGGGTTGTGTTTGGCCAATCATTCTAACTCAGAGTTCTTCCTGGTAGCGCAGGCATTGTTTATCCAAGATGCATGTCAGTGAGGATTCTGGGAGGTGGTCGGACACATGGTGTCCCCTTTTGACCTTTCCCGAACTCTTCCGGTTGATGGTGGCTTATTAGTTCCGTGTTCCTTACCAGGACCTCCTGTCATAAAACAGCTCATGCAAATGGTTACTATGGTGCCTGACCGGGAGTGGGGGGGGGGGGGGGAGGGGGAGTGGTTTCAGTCAGTGTGCTTTCCCTAACAGGAACACAAGTTTCAGCAATGGATGTCAGCATATTGTCTAGAAAGAAAGATGATGGGACCACATCTCAGCAGAGACTACAGCAGAAGATGCCCGAGGACAGGAGGGATGGAGGTATTCTGTTCCCCTGAGGTTAATGCAGACCCAAAGAACAGCAAGAGGGCAAGAGGCTCCTTCTCCACCACTGTAAAAATAGCTGAGCTTTCATTCAAGCCTGGTTGCGATCGTGGGAAAAGGGAGCAAAGAAATCCTGGAAGAAAAAAAGGGTCTTGAAAGGGAATTTAAATTGACTACTTATCACAAAAAGAAACTTTTAAATGAGACTCATTTCTTTTTAAATGGCAAGGATGAAATCTTCCTGCTTTGGGAAGCAAAGAAGCCTTAAGAATCAGATAAGTTCAGTTCTAGAAAATACAGAAAGTGGCAATTTCAATAGCCCAGATGTGAAATTATCATGACATAGACCAGACAAGGGTCAAAGGGAAGTATATTTTGGGGGGAAAAAAGAGAGAGAGAGAATGGTTTTGAAAACCAAGGAAATGACACTTGAAATTAGGGAGTCTAATTTGAGAAGAATAATATTTTCTGCTAAATATTAGGCATAGTCTCAAATAGCTCAGTCTCTTTTAGCCATGTGACCTCTTGAACGATCTTTGTAGATTTCTTGGACGGATGAAATTATGTTTTGTAAAGCATTTGGAATAATATAGTAGACATTCAATAAAATAGACTTCCATTAATATTACAGTTATCTCTCAATCACATATTGACGAGAATACAATTTAGTCAAAACATTGGACTTGGAGGAAGGAAAACTGAACTTATCTACACAAGTGTGTAGCCTGCTACCAGGCATTTAGTTTCTCTGTTCCTCAGTTTCTTAGTTAGTAAAGAGTTTGGAAAAATTCCATCACCAAGAAGCTGAAACATCCCTAAGTATCCCTAGGGTGGTAGCCTGAGTGATAAGGCCATTAAATAAAACCAGGCAATCTTCATATTTAAACATCATGCATAAGTAACATTCTAACTGCTCGTAACTGGAAACAATTAGAAAGTGTTTGAGGATCTTACTTTGCAAACAAAATCCCAGGCCTGTCTACAACAGCTTACGACCTTTGAACCCCTAAATCCATCTCTAGGTCCCCAAAATTATACCCATGGGAGAGGGCTTAGAAAACTGACTAACCAAGACATCTTCCTTCCCTTAAGTCCACCTCAGAAGAATCAATGGGAAAAGGGAGCAAACAGAAATCCTCTCCTCCAACTTTTTCCCGATACGCATTGGGTAGAAGAAGCCAAAGAAAACAAAATGCAGAAATTCCCTAGATACAAAGGAGTTACCAGATCAGCCCTCTGATGCTGTTTGATACCTGCCCAGATCTCCAGGCCCAGCTACTGTGCTGTTGGCTGCTAATGGCTGATAGCTGTATCTTCCTCCAGAGACACGCTCTCCACCAATCAGAGCCCCCTGATTCAGGGATGTCCACCATGTCTAGGTGGCTACCCAAAATCCTGCAGCTGAGTGGTGCCCAGCAGCTAAGGACTCACTGATACAAATGTAAAAGCCCAACACCATTGCTTCAAAAAGGGACAACTCTGCAATGCCCCCTGCCTACTCCCAAACTCCCCATAGGATGAACTTGAGAGTTGAACTTGGCTTCTTCCCCTTCCTCTTCTGCTGTCCTCATTTGCTCGTAAGATTCTCTTGAGGATACTCTATCAATAAATGACCTGCATAAGAATCAACATCTCAGGCTCTGTTTCTAATGAAACGTATCTGATGCATTGCCAGGGAGCTTACACCATGACTGGAGCCAGGGAGACCTTACTATGCCTGCCCTGGAGGGTTTGGTATTTGTAGAGAAAAGTAGCCACTGTGTAGTTTCCACTGTCCCCTTTCTGCATTGGAATTTTAATTGTAGCTATGAAAGAAGCATAAAATTCTTACTCTATGGCATATATAGATTATATCAGAGACAGGTGACTAGTCCTTTTGTTCATAAGTCACCAGACCATGAGGAGCCTTTCAGGGAATACTTCTTGAGATGATGGTAAAAAGATCTTATGTATGAAAAGTTGTGTATTGGTGCTGGGGAGCCAGATTGATGAAGAGAAAAATATTTTGCTATTGCCTACCCAATCGCAAAGTCAGACACGACTGAGCAACTGAACTGAACCCAATCTACTCTTCCATATTTTATTACAATTTTGTTTTGATTTTGTTTGAAACAGTGATTCCTCTGTCTATACTTGGCTATTTTTCCTGCTCCAGAGTAGGTAGGGGTCACCACATGACTTAATTCTGGATAATAAGATAGAGGGCTCCTCTGGTGACCTAGCTAAAGAATCTGCATGCAATTCAGGTGTCCCAGAGAAGTGGGTTGGGAAAGATCCCCTGGAGGAGGGCATGATAGCCCACTTCAGTATCCTTGTCTGGAGAATCCCATGGACAAAAGAGCCTGGTGCTACAGTTCATAGGGTCACAGTCAGACATGACTCAAGCGACTGGGCACACACATGCACACAATAAGATAGAAGCAAAAATTACAGGGCAAAGCTTTTGGGAACACTTTTAAAGTTGGAGAAATGTAAATGGCATAAATCTTTACCCCATCTCCTTCTTGCTGCTGGAGAAAGAGAGAATATCCATCTTATACCAAAAGGTGACAATTATGAGATGAAAGCCACTTGTTAAGAATGTGAAGGAAAACATGTGGAGTCTATGATATCCATCCCTATCTATTTAAGTGCCTCTTTGGCAGATTTCTTATATGTCAAATACTATCTTAATTCACAAGGCATGTCAAAAGAAAAATGATCAAAAGATATAATAAGGCAATTTACAAAATAGTTTCAATGCAAATTTCCAGTAATCATTGCAATTTTAAAGTCTTCTTTTGGGATAAAAGATTGGCAAGAGTTAATACCAAAATGTACATAGTGTCAGAAAATTTATGAAAAAGCAGCTATTCATATACCCAGGAAGACACACTGATCCAGCATTTATGAAAGAAAGTTTAGTAAATTGTCTGTACACAAAATGTGCTCACCAGGCTTCTGGTCAAGAAGTCAGTGTAAGTAAGTGCATCTCTCTTTTCTCCCAACCAACAGCTTTATCAAGGCATTGTAAAGTCATTATTCACAAATGAATTGTGTAGGGAGAAAATTCAAAAGAATGTGCAAATAAGCTACTAGAATTACTAAATTATAGGGTCACTATTCATAAAAACCAAAAACTGCAAAAAAGTACATTAGTAATAAAATAGCCAAACTATGACTTTCCATACAATATGGCAACAGGGTGAATAAGTCAGTATATGTTACAGTGTGATTTCCTCCCACAAACATAACATCAGGTAAAAAGAACCACATTCAGAGTTCGCAGATCCCTTTGTAGCTCAGTTGGTAAAGAATCTGCCTGCAGTGCAGGAGACCCAAGTTTGATCCCTGGATCAGGAAGACCACATGGAGAAGGGAAATGCTACCCACTCCAGTATTCTTGCCTGGAGAATTTCATGGGCAGAGGAACATAACGGGCTACAGTCTATGAGGTCACAACTGAGCAACTAACACAAACTCATAGTGATACTCCATGACTTCCTTAAAATTAACCCCAAGGCAGGCAAAAGCAATCAATGGTGTTTGAGGTTAGGACAAAGGAGAAAGGTTTGGGAGGAGATTCTGGAATTGGAGACTTTAGTGATGCTGGTAATGTTCTACATATTGATCTTGTACTGATTCTATGGATGTGTCCACTTAATGAAAATTAACTGAGTTAAAAAAAATTCTGTGCACACTTTGTAACTATGTCATGTTTCACTAAAATAATTTAAAAAACATAATAGCAAAAGGATATCCAAAAGGCATAATACAAAACCACCACATGATGAAGTGAGTCATCAG
Source organism: Odocoileus virginianus (assembly GCF_023699985.2). Classification (NCBI taxonomy): domain Eukaryota; kingdom Metazoa; phylum Chordata; class Mammalia; order Artiodactyla; family Cervidae; genus Odocoileus; species Odocoileus virginianus. The sequence goes on from NC_069688.1 coordinate 29,469,415, forward strand.
AAGCTTGGAGAATTCAACAAATTTCTGCAGAAAGAAATCAGGCTGGGGTCCAAGTCACCTGAAGAAGTCACGTGCAGCTATTCCAACTGACAGCTGTCCCTAAGCTCCCAGCTGACAACCAGCATCAATTACCACCTTATGAATGAGTTATTTTGAATGTCCAGCCCAGGAGAGTCTTCAGATGATTACAATCCCAGCTGAAGTCTGCTGCAACTCCATTATAATCCCCAAATGAGACCCGCCTAACCAAAAGTATTTCCCAAAGTCCCAACTTACGAAGCCATGAACAATATTAAAAGGTTGTTTTGAAGTAATAAATTCTGGAGTAATTTGTCACATAATTATAGCAACTTAAAAATAAGAGTATCCTTGGACCTAGAAATAGGAATTTCATAAAGAGAGAAGAGAAAACTGGAAATCTAATTATTTTTAAAATAAAGCCTGCTAATACAATAAAATTCCCCAAGTTTTCAAAGAAAACAATAATTGTTAAATTGAAAGTGTTCAGTGATTGATAAGCAAGTTACCTGAAAGCAGATTTGAAATTTATATGTGTATATCTGTGAAATTTCAGGACATCAGTATTTCCACCCTTGGAGCAATCAACTAAGCCAGAGGCCAGAGCAAAGTCAGGCAATTATCTTCATTCCACTCTACTGAAAATTATCTGGTTGATTTTTTAAATATTTTATGGTAAAGACATAGATATCAAATTGCTATATATTACCTAAAAATTGTGATACAGCCCTATATTTCTTGATGGAGAAAATGATCAAAAATTTCTTTGAGAAAAAAAATCAGATTTCAGAAAGCCTATGAAAAATTGTTGGAGAGTTTGCAAAAGAAAAATCAACACTTGCTAGATAAGGTGATAAATCAAGGAACACCTAGGCTTAGTGGTGAAAGAAAACAGTAATGGTAAGTATTAAGGCTCAGGTCCGTGATGGCCACCTGAAGGGTTGGGGGCAATGAGTGTAGCAGCACATGCATTGGACCTTTTGAAGGAGGTTGCCATTATCTTCATTACCTCCACCAGAGTTTGGCCCCAGGTAAATAACAGGGAGGGAATACAGCTCCACCCATCAATAGAAAATTGGATTAAAGGTTTACTGAGCATGGTCCTGCCCATCAGAACAAGACCCAGTTTCCCCCTCAGTCAGTCTCTCCCATCAGGAAGCTTCCATAAGCCTCTAATCCTTCTCCATCAGAGGGAAGACAGACTGAAAATCACAATCACAGAAAACTAGCCAATCTTATCACATGCACCACAGCCTTGTCTAACTCAATGAAACTATGAGCCATACCATGTAGGACCACCCAAGGCAGATAGGTCATGGTGGAGAGTTCTGACAAAATGTGGTCCACTGTAGAAGAGTATAGCAAACCACCTCAGTATTCTTGCCTTGAGAACCCCATGAACAGTATGAAAAGGCAAAAAGATGGGACTCTGAAAGATGAACTCCCCAGGTCGGTAGGTGCCCAATATGCTACTAGAGATCAGTGGAGAAATAACTCCAGAGAGATTGAAGAGATGGAGCCAAAGCAAAAACAACACCCATATGTGGATGTGACTGGTGATGGAAGCAAAGTCCAATGCTGTAAAGAGCAATATTGCTCAGGAACCTGGAATGTTAAGTCCATGAATCAAGGCAAATTGGAAGTGGTCAAACAGGAGATGGCAAGAGTGAACATCGACACTTTAGGAATCAGTGAACTAAAATGGACTGGAATGGGTGAATTTAACTCAGATGATTATTATATCTACTAATGTGAGCAAGAATCCCTTAGAAAAAATGGAATAGCCATCATAGTCAAAACAAGGGTTGCAAATGCAGTGCTTGGATGCAATCTCAAAAACGACAGAATGATCTCTGTTCATTTCCAAGGCAAACCATTCAATATCACAGTAATCCAAGTCCATGCCCCAACCATTAATGATGAAGAAGCTGAAGTTGAATGGTTCTATGAAGACCTACAAGAACTTTTAGAACTAACACCCAAAAAAAGATGTCCTTTTCATTATAGGGGACTGAAATGGAAAAGTAGGAAGTCAAGAGATACCTGGAGTAACAGGCAAATTTGGCCTTGGCATACAGAATGAAGCAGGGCAAAGGTTAATAGAGTTTTGTCAAGAGAATGCACTGGTCATTGCAAACACCCTCTTCCAACAGCATAAGAGAAGACTCTACACATGGACATCACCAAACGGCCAACACCAAAATCAGATTGATTATATTCTTTGCAGCTGAAGATGGAGAAGCTCTATAGAGTCAGCCAAAACAGGACTGGGAGTTGACTGTGGCTCAGATTATGAACTCCTTATTGCCAAATTCAGACTTAAATTGAAAGTAGGGAAAACCACTAGATCATTCAAGTATGACCTAAATCAAATCCCTTACGATTATACAGTGGAAGTGGAAAATAGATTCAAGGGATTAATTCTGATAGAGTGCTTGAAGAACTATGGAGAGGTTCATGACAATGTATAGCGGACAGGGATCAAGACCATCCCCAAGAAAAAGAAATGCAAAAAAGCAAAATGGCTGTCTGAGGAGGCCTTACAAATATCTCTGAAAAGAAGAGAAGCAAAAAGCAAAGGAGAAAAGGAAAGATATACACATTCGAATGCAGAGTTCCAAAGAATAGCAAGGAGAGATAAGAAAGTCTTCCTCAGTGATCAATGCAAAGAAATAGGGGAAAACAATAGAATGGGAAAGACTAGAGATCTCTCCAAGAAAATTAGAGATACCAGGGGAATGTTTCATGCAAAGATGGGCACACCAAAGTACAGAAATGGTACGGACCTAACAGAATCAGAAGATATTAAGAAGAAGTGGCAAGAAAACACAGAACTATACAAAAAAGACCTTCATGGCCCAGATAATCACAATGGTATGATAACTCACCAAGAACCAGACATCCTGGAATGTGAAGTCAAGTGGGCCTCAGGAAGCATCACTACAAACAAAGCTAGTAGAGGTGATGGAATTCCAGTTAAGCTATTTCAAATCCTAAAAGATGATGCTGTGTAAGTGCTGCACTCAATATGCCAGCAAATTTGGAAAATGCAGCAGTGGCCACAGGACTGGAAAAGGTCAGTTTTCATTCCAATCCCAAAGAAAGGCAATGCCAAAGAATGCTCAAACTACCGCACAATTGCAGTCATCTCACACGCTAGTAAATAATGCTCAAAATTCTTCAAGCCAGGCTTCAACAGTGTGTGAACCGTGAGCTTTCAGATATTCAAGCTGGATTTAGCAAAGGCAGAGGAACCAGAGATCAAATTGCCAACACCTGTTGGATCATCGAAAAAGCAAGAGAGTTCCAGAAGAACATCTACTTCTGCTTTATTGACTATGCCAATAGCCTTTGACTGTGTGGATCACAACAAACTGTGGAAAATTATTAAAGAGATGGGAATACCAGATCACCTGACCTGCCTCTTGAGAAATCTGTATGTAGATCAAGAAGTAACAGTTAGAACTGGACACGGAAAAACAGACTGGTTCCAAATGGGAAAAGGAGTACATCAGGGCTGTATATTGTCACCCTGCTTTTTTAACTTATACAGAGTACATCATGAGAAATGCTGGGCTGGATGAAGCACAAGCTGGAATCAAGATTACTGGGAGAAATATCAATAACTTCAGATATGCAGATGACACCACCCTCAAGGCAGAAAGTGAATAAGAACTAAAGAGCCTCTTGATGAAAGTGAAAGAGGAGAGTGAAAAAGTAGGCTTAAAGCTACTTCAGAAAACTAAGATCATGGCATCTGTTCCCATCACTTCATGGCAAATAGGTGGGGAACAGTGGAAACAGTAAGAGACCGTATTTTGGGGCTCCAAAATCACTACAGATGGTGACTGCAGCCACGAAATTAAAAGACACTTGCTCCTTGGAAGAAAAGTTATAACCAACCTAGACAGCATATTAAAAAGCAGAGACATTACTTTACCAACAAAGGTCCATCTAGTCAAAGCTATGGTTTTTCCAGTAGTCATGTATGGATGTGAGAGTTGGATTGTAAAGAAAGCTGAGCACCAAAGAAGTGATGCTTTCAAACTGTATTGTTGGAGAAGACTCTTGAGAGTCCCTTGGACTGCAAAGAGATCCAACCAGTCCATCTTAAAGGAAATCAGTCCTGAATATTCATTGGAAGGACTGATGCTGAAGCTGAAACTCCAATACTTTGGCCACCTGATGCAAAGAACTGACTCATTGGAAAATACCTTAATGCTGGGAAAGATTGAAGGTGGGAGGAGAAGGGGACGACAGAGGATGAGATAGTTGGATGGCATCACCGACTCAATGGACATGAGTCTGAATAAACTCCAGGAGTTGGTGATGGACAGGGAGTTCTTGTTTGCTGCAGTCCACGGGGTTGCAAAGAGTCAGACACGGCTGAGTGACTGAATTGAACTGAACTGAATTGATTTGGGAAGAAAGCACAGTGATGAAAGAACTGGACCAGATAGGTAAATCAAGTCACTTCTCAAACCAGTTGTTAGACGCAAACATTAACTGGCTTAATTCTTCACTCTATTCAAGTATACACTAAGAATTCTATATTTACTTATACTACATGCAAATCATTTTATAACTATATACTGCCTTTATTCAGAGTTTATATTGTTAATAATGTAAAAGCTTTTCTATTCTCTCATTGTGCTGCTGAGTCTTCCTCTTAATAAGTTACTAAGACAAACCATTATTTAAGTGAAACAAAGGAAAATAGAACAGAAATTAAAGGTTAAAAAAGCAATTACAGATCAGGTGTTGTAATTTAAAATGCTGCTTGATGTTTAAAATTTGTGAAATATATCAAAGTCTGAGTATTGACCTCCAAACCTTATCCTTTTAGTCGATTATAGCAGAAGCTATCCTAACCGACCAACCATTTAATTTGTCTTATCAACTAACACCTTGTTTCTACTGTAAAGCCTATATACAGATACTGACAACACACAAAAAACTCTTCAACACTGAATTATCCTTTTGTATGCTTGAATAGTTCCTCTTACAGTTGAATTGTATGCATATTAAGAGTTTATGCAGTCCCAAATCATTTTGTCTGTTGTACTAGCATTATGATTATATTATTTGAGGAATTATTGCACATACACATGAAATACGAGTTCAAAAATCAGGGAAGAAATCTAGGAGGATCCTGCTCTGAGACCATGCGCATAGAAAATGCCTTTCAAAATACAATCAAACAAATTTACACTTCTATGCTGTAAGTCAAAGCTTTTATTTGTGTGTTCCTCAGCTAGATGTCTAGGTTGCATTGGAGTTACAATCTACAAATTTTAGTTATTTTAAACAACCATTCTTCACACACTCTATATATACACTATGCCTAGAAGAAGTAGACTCTAAATATATGTGGATATCTCTGATGAACATCTGTGTTGAATTTATCCAACTGCAAATTTACAGCACATTACAAGACTACACTCATTTCTAAAAATAATCGAAATTCAGTAGGAAAGAGAGTCCCCAACCACTTTCCGGTTAAATAACTTACTAGAAGGACTCATGTAACTTATTAAATGCTGTTATAGTCACAGTTATGGTTTATATCAGGGAAAGGGTACAAGTTAAAATGAGCCAGAGATGCAGCATAGGAAAGAGTCCAAGAAAGGTAGCAAGTGTGGAGTTTTTCTGTCCTCTCCCCAAGGAATCAAGAATGTGGTATATTCATGTATATCAGTATGTATGTGCTCAGTCACTTAAATCGTGTCCAACTCTTTGCGATCCTATGGACTGTAGCCGGCCAGGCTCCCCTGTCCATGGGACTCTCCAGGCAAGGATACTGGAGTGGGTTGCTATGTCTTTCTCCAGGGGATCTTCCCAGCCCAGGGATCGAACTCACATCTCCTGCATTGCAGGTCGATTCTTTACTGACTGAGCCACCAGAGGAGTCAGTACGTACAGAGTATTGCCAATTGGGGAAGCTGACCCAGGCCTTTAGTGTCCAGAGCTTTTACTGGGACTCCATTACATACTACCTAGGTGGCTGTCTAGTCTCCAGTCCCTCCTAGAGGCTGAGGCTAATACCTTTAGTCTTCAGTCCCTTTCCCCAGACAGACTCTTTTATTAAACAGAACATCCCAGGATACTAAAGATCACCTCCCAGTAGCCAAAGGCAGAGGCCCGACCTATCTTGGAGTTAACTTAATTCTTCACTGCACAAAATTGTATTGTAATTTCACATTTGACTGTGTTAACTGGCCAAATATATGATCCAATTTCTTTGAATTAAGAGGACTCTTGCTAAACTTAATCCATTCTAATTGACCTTTTAATATCAGTTGCTTACTAATTATCTCAACCATTTATGATCCACATAAAGTACATACAAAACATATTTCTCTACCCCACATGAGATGGATTGTTTGATAAAGGTAACTTCTACACAGAAAAGAACACTGTTCCAGGTAATACCCAATCTGGTAGCTGTCTCTAACTCTAAAAGCTGTGATTATCTTTGTTACAGTTTGTACTTCTTGACTTCAATTCAGGGAGCACATTGCAGGGAAAGTAAAGTGATTTCTGAGTAAAAGTTATTTTAAAGATAATGCATTGAAAGAGAAGGAACCTTTTAAATTGAGTATTGCATGAATCTGTGAAGAAGTCAGCTAGGGGGCATGAAGAATTATGGAGGATGAAGCCTCAGCATTCAAAATATGAGCATTTGCAGAGAGAAAAACTGAGACCATTTTGTAATTCGAAGAAAAGTCTTGATAAAAGCATAGCCAAAGTGTCCACATACCAATGAAGATATATCTGTCATTTCTGTAGCAGGTCATGGGAGTCAGGATTGGGGCATTTGGAGAAAGCTTCATAAATCATGTGTGACATGAGTATAGATTTTGAAAGAAATTTATAATTAGACATACAGAAAGGAGGGGAAAAGACAACCCAAGACAAAGAGGTAAGTCATGTCCAGTAAAAGTGAAAGTGAAAGTGTCTGACTCTTTGCGACCCCATGGACTGTAGCCCACAGGCTCCTCTGTCCATGGGATTCTACAGGCAAGAATACTGGAGCGAGTAACCATTTTCCTCTCCAGGGGATCCTCCCAACCCAGGGACTGAAACCCGGTCTCCTGCACTGCAGGCAGACTCTTATGTTTGAGACACCAGGAGGAAATATAATAAATCTATTTGAGTAAAAGGGAGAATCCTGCTTGGGGTTTGAGGGAGAAACAGCAGTTAGGGTTAAAAACACTTTTACACAGGAACCCATATGTGGAAGTTTAAGTTAGCATAAAGTCTATATTTTTATCTATAAAATAAAGAAAACACTGAAATTTGGGAAGATTAGGTAATGTGTGCAAAGAAGTATCTTAAAAATCTTTCCAAGCATTAGTATAAATGATAGATGGAAGTAGAGAAAGACTGCAAGCCAGGAAATCACATGTTTTTCTCTTGAAAATGTTATTGGCTTCCATTCCTTATTTCTATCTTTCATACATACATGCAGAAAAATTAAATTTCAAAGACACGAAATCTGGAATTCAAAACTAAATTTCTTTTTCTCTGCAAACTATTTTTATCATGTCTCTATCCCATTGTTGGAGGCATATTTAATCCCAATTAGCATTTATCCATTTGGTGTTAAAAAAATAAAATTAAGTTTAAGAAAGCCCCCCAAAACTCAAAATTAGAATGCCTGGGCTCCTTTCATCCCAGCAGAGCTAAATTCACATTCCACGGCAGCCTAAAATGATAGTCTAACATGGCTTATATGTGTCATACTGAACAAGGTCAGTTTTGATCCTTATAAATGTAATGTTTGCTCATTGGCATCTATCTTTACTGCAGTCTATGGCTGAGTACCAACTTCTTTCTGGAGTCTGGCTCACAGGGTACATATGCACATTTATGTACTGTGCTGTGCTTAGTAGCTCAGTTGTGTCCGACTCTTTGTGACCCCATGGACTGTAGCCAGCCAGGCTCTTCTGTCCTTAGGATTTCCCAGGCAAGAGTACTGGAATGGTCTGCTACTTCCTTCTCCAGGGGATCTTCCTGACCCAGAGATCAAATCTACTTCTCCTGCATTAGCAGGCAAGTTCTTTACCACTGAGCCACCAGGGAAGCCCTCTGAGTAGACAAATGCAAAAGAATAGTCTGAGATTTTATTTTGTTAATAACTGATGCAAGTGGACAGAATATCAATATTTGGACGACTTGACCAACTTTATCCTAAATAACATTTGCAGAATATTCACTCAACAACAGATTATGTATTCAAGTGCACACAGAACATCCACTAGACGTATCATATACTGTGACACAAACATGTTTGAATATACTTAAAAGGAATCAAATCATCCCAAGCATGTAACTAACCACAGTAGAATTTAATTTTAAATCAGTAGCAGTAACATACCTGGAAAAGTCCCAAATATTTGAAACAAAATTGTACATTTCCAAATCTACACTTAGAAAGCATTTTGAATTGAATAAGAAGAAAATCATAGCCTATCAAAATTTGTGGGATGCAACTAAAGGAGTACTTGAAGTAAGTACTGCAAGGAGATCTAACCGGTCAATCCTAAAGGAAATGAACCCTGACTATTCATTGGAAGGACTAATGCTGAAGCTCCAATACTTTGGCCACCTGTTACAAAGAGCCGAATCATTGGAAAAGACACTGATGCTGAGAAAGACTGAAGGCAGGAGAAGAAGGGGATGAGAGAGGATGCTATGGTTAGATAGCATCACCGACTCAACAGACGTGAATTTGAGCAAACGCTGGGAGGTAGTAGAAGACAGAGGAGCCTAGTATGCTGCAGTCCATGTGGTCACAGAGTAGGACATAACTTAGCGACTGAACAACAACAACAAAGGGAAATTAAAACACCTATGTTAGAAAAGAAAGGTCTCAAATCAATTATTTTAGCTTTCATCATAACAATCAAAGGGACAGTAGGGACAAATGAAAACCAAAGTAAGCAGAAGGAAGGAAATAATAAAGATTGTAGCAGAAATTTATAAAGTAGAGAACAGGAAAATGATAAAATTATTTTTTTTCCCCAAAAGATTGAAGAGATAATAGCTACCAACTCAGTTTATAATAACATTACTTTTATGCCAAAACCAGATAAATGCCTTACAATAAAACAAAACTATAGACACAAATCCCTCATGGGCTTAGATGGTAACTCCTTAACCAAATGTCATCAAATTAAATCCATCACTATATAAAAAGAAAAAGCTACCACAAACAAACTAGGTTTAATTTAGAAATGCAGAGGTCCTTAAAAACTCAAAAATCAAACAATATACTGTGTCAACAGACTAAAAAAATATTTGATAAATCTAATATCAATCCCTAATAAAAATCTCTCAGCAAACTAGCAAGAGAATTTACCCCAAACAAAAGTATCTTCAAAAACATTACATCTCACATCATACTTAATGATGATATATTAAAGGCACAGAAGAGAAAAATGGGGAGATGTCAGTTCTCACTACTCTGTTCATCACTGTGCTAGATTATCAGTGTGATCAGGTGAGATAAAGGAATATAACACTTTAATTAAAACTGTCTCTATTAAGTAGTGTTAGTTCCTTGATCGTGTCTGCTCTTTGTGACCCCATGGACTATTGCCAGACAGGCTCCTCTGTCCGTGGAATTCTCCAGGCAAGGATACCAGAGTGGGTAGCCATTCCCTTCTTCAGGGGATCTTCCCAAGCCAGGGATCAAACCCAGGTCTCTCTCACTGCAAGCATATTCTTTACTATCTGAGCCACCATAAATATTAAGTACATAAGAAAACTTTTGAGGGAGTAGATGTATACACTATATGGATTGCATGATACCATAGGTATGTACAGATGTCAAAACCTGTCAAACTGAACATCTTAAAGTACAATTTATTATATGTCAATTATACCTTGGGGCTTCCCAGGTGGCGCAGTGGTAAAACATCTGCCTGCCAATGCAGAAGGTAGAAGAGAAGTAGGTTCAATCCCTGGATTGGGAAGATCCCCTGGAGTAAGAAATGACACCCCACTCCAGTATTCTTGCCTAGAAAATTCCAAGGGGTCCTGGCTGACTATAATCCATGGGGCCACAAAGAGTCAGACACTACCGAGCAATGTGAGCACACACATACCTTAGTAAAATTGATTTAATGCTTTTGAACATAATAACATAAATTTGTTATCTCATGTAATAAGAAGTCCCCAAAACAGAGAGCATCAGCTTAATCAGCATTTTAATATCATGATTGCTATTGCCAATTGTAGGTTTCACTTTTCATTGCGTCAGAATGACCACAGTAGCTCCAGGCATTGTGTGCCTATGCCACAAAGTTCAAATGCAAGGGAAAAAAAGGGCAAATGCTATTCTAAGTATTTTTTTAAGAGTGAAGATAGCTTTCCTAGGAGAATTCCCTCAATTGTGATTGATCAGAATTTCATGACATAAAATTCTAGCAAAGACAATGGATATATATATTAATAGTATTGACTTAGGGTATATATTTCACCCCATAAAATATATGGATCCACCAATATCTGAATAAGATTGGAGTTCTGATAAGAAGGAAGATGAATGTAAATGTCTTTGAGGAGAACTATGCCATCAGTGATAGACTCAGTCATTAAGTGGCTTTTCAGTTAGGATTATTGCATCAGCCCCTTCAGTTCAATTCAGTGGGTCAGTCCTATCTAGTTCTTTGAAACCCCATGGACTGCAGCATGCCAGACTTCCCTGTCCTTCATGAACTCCTGTAACTTACTCAAATTCATGTCCATTGAGTCAGTGATGCCATCCAACCATCTCTTCCTTTGTCATCCCTTCTCCTCCTGCCTTCAGTCTTTTCTAGCATCAGGGTCTTTTCCAGTAAGTCAGTTCTTCCCATCAGGTGGCCAAGTATTGGAGTTTCAGCTTCAACATCAGTCCTGCCAATGAATATTCAGTACTGATTTCCTTTAGGATCAACTGGTTAGATCTCCTTGCAGTCCAAGGGACTCTCAAGAGTCTTCTCCAACACCACAGTCCAAAAACATCAATTCTTCGGCACTCAGCTTTCTTTACAGTCCAACTCTCACATCCATGCATGACTACTGGAAAAGCCATAGCTTTGACTAGACGGACCTTTGCTGGCAAAGCAATGCCTCTGCTTTTTAATATGCTGTCTAGGTCAGTCATAACTTTTCTTCCAAGGAGCAATCGTCTTTTAATTTCATATCAGCAATCATCATTTGCAGTGATTTTGGAGCCCAAAAAAATAAAGTCTGACACTGTTTCCACTGCTTCTCTATTTGCCATGAAGTGATGTGACCAGATGCCATGATCTTAGTTTTCTGAGTGTCGAGCTTTAGCCAACTTTTTCACTCTCCTCTTTCACCTTCATCAAGAGGCTCTCTAGTTCTTCTTCACTTTCTGCCTTGAGGGTGGTGTCATCTGCATATCTGAGGTTATTGATATTTCTCCTGGCAATCTTGATTCCAGTTGTGCTTCATCCAGGCTAGCATTTCTTATCATGTACTCTGCATATAAGTTAAATATGCAGGGTGACAATATACAGCCTTGATGTCCTTCTTCCCTGATTTGGAACCAGTCTGTTGTTCCATGTCCAGTTCTAACTGTTACTTCTGGACCTGCATACAGATTTCACAGGAGGCAGGTCAGGTGATCTGGTATTCCCATCTCTTGAAGAATTTTCCACAGCTGTGATCCATACAATCAAAGGCTGTGGCATAGTCAATAAAGCAGAAGTAGATGTTCTTCTGGAATTCTTTTGCTTTTTTTGATGATCCAATTGATGTTGGCAATTTGATCTTTGGTTCCTCTGCCTTTGCTAAATCCAGCTTGAACATCTGGAAGTTCATGGTTTACATACCATTGAAGCCTGGCTTGGAGAATTTTGAGCATTACTTTACTAGTGTGTGAGATGGGTGCAATTGTGTGGTCGTTTGAGCATTCTTTGGCATTGCCTTTCTTTGGGATTGGAATGAAAACTGACCTTTTCCAGTCCTGTGGCCACTGCTGAGTTTTCCAAATTTGCTGGCATATTGAGTGCAGCACTTTCACAGCATCATCTTTTAGGATTTGAAATAGCTCAATTGGAATTCCATCACCTCCACTAGCTTTATTTGTAGTGATGCTTCCTGAGGCCCACTTGACTTCACATTCCAGGATGTCTGGCTCTAGGTGAGTAATCACACCATCAGTTATGTGTGTCATGAAGATCTTTTTTATACAGTTCTTCTATGTATTCTTGCCACCTCTTGTTAATATCTTCTGCTTCTGTTAGGTCTGTACAATTTCTGACATTTGTTGCGCCCATCTTTGCATGAAATGTTCCCTTGGTATCTCTAATTTTCTTGACGAGATCTCTAGCCTTTCCCATTCTATTGTTTTCCTCTATTTCTTTGCATTGATCACTGAGGAAGGCTTTCTTACCTCTCCTTGCTATTCTTTGGAACTCTGCATTCAAATGTGTATATCTTTCCTTTTCCCCTTTGCCTTTCACGTCTCTTCTTTTCATGGCTATTTATAAGGCTTCCCTTGTGGCTCAGCTGGTAAAGAATCATTTCCTTGTTGGGGCTAAATGAATTCCTTATTGCTAATGAAAAATATATTTATTTTGAAACTCTGGGGGGAACTCTTGGGATGGAACATCCTTTGAAAATACTTAATTTATTCCAAATTATTTTTAGAGGGATATAATGAATTTTAAGTAGCTTTTTTCACACATCAAAGATGAATCAGTGCTTATACTATTTGCATATCTCCCAATGTCTAATATTAATTGGAATTGTGTGATGTCTTAAAAAATAAACAGGCATTAACCTGAGGTAAGTGAAAAATAAGTCAATGAAAATTCACTTTTGGAATATTCTTTGCGTCGACTGCATCTATCAGGCCAGAGGTCACAGTCAGGGCAAACAGAAAGATGGTTTAGAGAAACTGGCAAGTATATTTTGAAGGGTATACATAAAAGTACAAAAATTCCCCAGTGAGAAAACTTGAAGAAAAAAAAAAAGATTTGTCACACAAATTTTTAGAAAGCAAATAAATTCCAAAAGTGTAAAGTCTGAGAAATACTAACAACACTGATGGATATACTGCCAAACCTGGACATTTCCCAGTTTCAGCACAAATCCTAAATTAGAAGTTAAGGAAATCTTTATCCAGCTTGCATCTCTGACATCAACAGAGCAGAAGAAAAAGACTACAAAGTCTCTGTGCTAAATCAAGTGGGCAGAGCCAGACATTGGTATTTCACCAACTTCTGGAGACTAGGGTCACACTCATCACATCTCTCTCATTTTCTGAGGCAAATTTAACTTATATGCAGAGTATATCATTAGAAATGCTGGACTGGATGCAGCACAAGCTGGAATCAAGATTACTGGGAGGAATATGAAAAACCTCAGATACACAGATGACACCACCCTAATGGCAGAAAGTGAAGAAGAACTAAAGAACCTCTTGATGAAATTGAAAGAGGAGAGTGAAAAACTGGCTTAAAATTCAGCATTCAAAAAATGAAGATCATGATGTCTGGTCCCATCACTTCATGGCAAATATGTGGGGAACAGTGGAAACAGTAAGAGACTGTATTTTGGGGCTCCAACATCACTGCAGATGGTGTCTGCAGCCATGAAATTAAAAGATGCTTGCTCCTTGGAAGAAAAGTTATGACCAACCTAGACAGCATATTAAAAAGCAGAGGCATTGCTTTGCCAGCAAAGGTCCGTCTAGTCAAAGCTATGGTTTTTCCAGTAGTCGTGTATGGATGTGAGAGTTGGACTGTAAAGAAAGCTGAGTGCCAAAGAATTGATGTTTTTGGACTGTGGTGTTGGAGAAGACTCTTGAGAGTCCCTTGGACTGCAAGGAGATCCAACCAGTTCATCCTAAAGGAGGTCAGTCCTGAATATTCATTGAAAGGACTGATGCTGAAGCTGAAGCTCCAATATTTTGGCCACCTGATGTGAAGAGCTAACTCATTGGAAAAGACCCTGATGCTGGGAAAGATTCAGGGCAGGAGGAGAAGGGGACAACAGAGGATGAGATAGTTGGATGGCATCACTGACTCAATGGACATGAGTTTGAGTAAGCTCCAGGAGTTGGTGAAGGACAGGGAAGTCTGGTGTGCTGCACTCCATGGGGTTGCAAAGAGTCGAGCACAAATGAGTGACTGAACTGATAAGGCAACTCATTTGGAAGATCCAGAAACCATCAGACGACAAGAGGATGTAAGAAAAACTGTACAAACTTCCAGGTATGAAAAAGGTCACGAAGGTGAAGTGTACAGCATAGAGAATATAGCTAACAATTTTTCAACAACTTTGTATGGTGACAGTTGGTAGTTAAACTTAGTGATCATGTCATATTGTATATGAATATCAATTTGGGTTTCCCAGGTGGTTCAGTGGGTAAAGAATCTGCATGCAATGCAGGAGACCTGGGTTGGGAAGATCCCTTGGAAAAAGGCATGGTAACCCACACCAGTATTCTTGCTTGGAGAATCCCATGGGCAGAGGAGCCTGGTGGGTTATAGTCCATAGGGTCACAAAAGAGTCAGATACAACTGAAGCGACTGAGTGCACTCACACACAAGAATATGAAATCACTATGTTGTATACCAGAAACTAATTTTTATTGCAAATCAATGAATGTCAATAAAATAGTAGGCTGCCTAAAATTAAAAAATAAATAAAATTTTAAAGTAAAACAAAGAGACTAATGTCAACACCACTTCTTAGGTTAACAGATATGAAAACTTTGACCAGGTCCCCCCTGACTCTCTCTATCCAAAATGATAAATACTGAGGCATGGAGCTGGAGAGGAAGATGACATACAGCATGTCTTGCTTGACCACAGTAACCCAAACAAGTGTATTTCTCTTCTTTCATACTCTTTTACTTTTTAAAATATAAGCTCCTCTTTTAATTCCCAAAGCAAAGCTGTTGATTTACATTGCATGTGTCTGGATAACTGCTCTGATGCAGCATCTCTTTTTGCATTGTATTGTTCTTCATGTTATGTGCCTGACTGCCTGTCTTTGCAGGGCACCATGATTGGTCTGATAGATGAGGCAGCAGGTAGAGGTAGGTGGGGAGTACATGGTGTCTACCTTCAGGTAGCTTTAAATAATGAAAAACAATGTCTTAAGTTCCTGCTGTCAAAAAGCTTTCCACAGAGGGGACAACACCTGAGTATCTCCAGGTTAACTTCAGATCAACCTTGAATGTGAATATGATGAGGTGTTCTACATCTGCTGCTGCTTCTGCCAAGTCCCTTCAGTCATGTCCAACTCTGCAACCCTACGGACCATAGCCCACTAGGCTCCTCTGTCCATGGGATTCTCCAGGCAAGAATACTGGAGTGGGTAGCCATTGCCTTCTCCAGGGCATCTTCCTGACCCAGGGATTGAACCTGTGTCCCTTATGTCTCCTGCATTGGCAGGCAGGTTCTTTACCACTAGTGCCACCTGGGAAGCCCAATCCACATCTACCTTTGTCCAAATAAGCACTATTCCTAAGTTTGGCATATAGAGATTTTCTTTTCTGATTTAATTGCTACTTTATCTCCTCTTTTGAAAAGAAACTTAAAAAGAACCAAAGTATTTCTGAATTTTAAGAGATCTGGACCCAGATCCATTGAATTAATGTGCCTTTCAAGGTATAAGTACTTTAATTTGCTTATTAATCACTATATATCACTCTGAAATCACCGAAAAGACAGGAAACAGCAACTCTTGGCTGATTAGAGCTTGGAATCATCTGTTTCCCTGGATTCTTCATGTTGCTATCCTCCAGACACTTTCTAATTTCCTGGTCAGAGGGTACAAATTCTTCTTTATGTTCTAATATTCCTCCCACACAGTTAACATGTCTTCAAAGTGCCTTCTGTCAAATGCAGACATTACTGAAATGATGTGTCAAGTGGGGCAGGAAGGGGAGCGAACACCTCAACTCTCGTGCCTAGTTAACAAAAGTGTGCACATCAATTCCACCCACTGCTATAATAATAGACTTCACAATGTCCTCTCTCCTCATGCTACACCCCACGCTCTCCATCTTGAGTTCATTGCTTCAGAAGAGAAGTCTATATATCTCTCACCCATTCATCCTTCACCCTGTTTTTCAATTTCTTCTCTCCCTTACATGTATGTGTTTGTGACAATATGCCTTCAAATCATTCCTTGACTCTCATCCCTTTTTAAAGGACATGCCATATAGTATAAGACATGGATATTTATCATTAAATGATAAACCTGAGAAATTCTAAGAATTCTACAAGACTAGATGTAACCATGTGTAATAAAAATTTGACTTGTAACTTGTTTGGGCATCCACTGTTGAATCAGCCAGGACTGACATTCATTCTCCAGAGGTCATTTTATCTGATTATAAATGATCATCAGTAGAACTTTCAGTGGAATACTCATCAAGCCAGCTCTCTCCAGTTGTTTAAAAACTTTAAACATAAATTAAAATAAACAAAAGAAAAAAAAACTGAAATGTTTTGGTCACATATATATTCAGCATTAAGAAATACACACTCATCCTAAAGAAAAGTGAGATGCCATAAATCAGTCCACAGTGATAATCGAACTCTAACTACTCATGGAAACTACAACATCACAATTATTTGCAATTTATTTTACAAAGAGATCAGGAGTAGGTAAGAACTCCCTGTTCACTTGTGCATGAGACAGTTTCTATAAAGTCATACAAGATACTTATTGCTATTATTCTTATGAGAGCATAGGAAAATTATAAAGAACTTTTTCCTGAAGACAATATACATTTGAGGGCCTTCTGTGTATCATGAAACGTGTCTTATATGTATTTTATATATGTTTGCAGGTAGCATTAGTGGTAAAGAACCTGCCTGCTAGTTTAGGAGACATGAGAGACACAGGTTCGATCCCTGAGTTGGGAAAAGCCCTGGAGAAGGGAATGACAACCCACTGCAGTATCCTTGCCTGGAAAATTCCATGTACAGAGGAGCCCGGCAGGCTATATAGACCAAGGAGTCGCAAGGAGCTGGACGTGAATGAGCACCCATGCAAGCATGCAATCTTCTCTAATCTTTCTAAGAAGCCTGAAATGTAGGTAATATGCACATTTTACCACTAGGAAGCTCAGGCTCAACAAGCTTAAGGAAACTACTCAGGTTATACAAGAAGGTGTGGTGGAAGGATGCTTTCAGACTCTATCTCTTTCAAAGCCTACAGGCTTTATATTACATCATGGAAGACAATATGATCCCTGGTGAAAATTTATCTAGTGAAGATTATTTAAATATCTTCCCTACCGAAGACATATCAGGAGAACTTGGACAAAATCTGAGGTGACACAGATTCAGGATTCAAAAAATCAGATTCAAAAGACTTTAGGTTTCTGTCAAATGCATTTGAGTTAGAAACAATAAGAAAGAAAGAAAGAAACACCCTCAAGTATAGGCACTGAAATAACATCTAACAGGTCTAAGAATGGGTTAACCTAACTACATATCAGGCTGTATGATACAGATATTTACAAAAGGAAGCAGTTTAAACTCCAAATAAAAGGAGGAACATTGTCATTATTAGACGAATATAGATGCGATCCAAAATGATGCTTTTCCTTGCAAAAGAGAAGCTTAGCAACCTTTGCAGTCTCCTGGGCATTTACTCTCAATATCTTGGCGGAAGTAGGAGTTTGCATGCACAGAAGCTAAATCGTTTCAGTCATGTCCAACTCTTTGTGACGCTATGGACTATAGCTTACCAGGCTCCTCTGTCCATGGGATTCTCCAGGCAAGGATACCTGAGAGGGTTGCCATGCCCTCCTCCAGGGGATCTTCCCAATCCTGGGATCGAATCTAGGTCTCCTGCATTGCAGGCAGATTCTTAACCAGCTGAGCTACAGGGAAGCCCAGGAGTTTAAATGTAAAACTCTTTAAATCATCTTTCCCCAAATGGCAAGCGGGAAGGTTAATTTACTCTATTTTTCTGCCAACATAGATGGCCATCAACAACAAAATGCCAAGTAGTACCAAAAAAAAAAAAAAAAACTCTAAAAGAAAGATATCATACAACATAGTTACTGCTAAAACTATAAGAAGAGCAACCATGATCAATGCAAAGAAACAATGAAAGCATTCTTTCAAATCAGCATTGGTGACAGCAAACACAGCCTAGCCTCATTAGTAAACCATGCAGTAGAGTCCAACTAATGGAAGACCCTGGCAGCCTCAATAAATACTCCATTTCTGAGAGCTTTTGGAGTGAAAGCAGCTTAAGGGTACAGGGGGAAGAGAAATGCTTAATCAATTTTGTTTAAAGACCCTTGCTGCTTATAAAATTATAAATCAGTCTTTTGTGTGTTGCTGAGGAGTCTAAGACAATGGAAGTAAATGGGAGAAAACATTCTTTCAAAGACACTGCTATTGTTGACTTAAAATAACAGCTCGTAAAAGTAGTCTGAATCACTGCAATTTTTTTCCAAATGCATAAAAACATCAGAGCTAATCAACAATCATATTGTCAAGCTCAATCATACACAATCCTGTCTTCACTACTTTAGCACTTTTCTTCTCTTTTTATTTCAAACATTTATTTTGAAGTTTTTTTAAAAAAGGGATAAAATCATTTTGAAGGGTGCTGAATGTATGGGTCTTTGAACTAGAAGGATATTTGCAAAAGAAGAAAAAAGCTTGTGGCATGATGAAGGTGAAATAACTGACTCACAATCTCTTACCAACTTAGAGTTTTTAGAAGAAAAGTTTCAAAGTTATAGTGATGTTGTTCAAATTACATTACATTCAAGTTCATTCCTCTTCTGAATCATCCAAGAAGATTTAAATCTGGTATTTATTCATCTTATGCCATGGTCTTCTGGAAAAGACAAAAATAAAGCATTGCAGTTCTTTTGAAAAATAGGACTATCTCAATATCATAAAATATAAATGAGAATGAAAACCAGGAAGGATATGGCAAAACAAAAAGCTTTAAAGTCAAAAAGTCAACAGAAGAGTAAGAATTCATCTTCTCAACATCATCAGACATTAATTTGTTTTTCTGTTTCCCATGCCACTCTGAAAATACCCATTGTCTAGGTTGAAGTAGATCTGTGCTATTCACCAATCAAGAAGAGACATACATCTTATTCTTTTTAGGTTTCCACTGATTCTGATTTTGAGGCCTCCCTGGTAACTCAGCTGGTAAAGAATACACCTGCAATGCAAGAGACCCCGGTTCGATTCCTGGGTCAGGAAGATCCTCTGGAGAAGGGATAGGCTACCCACTCCAATATTCTTGGGTTTTCCTGGTGGCTCAGATGGTAAAAAATCTGCCTGCAATGTGGGAGACCTGGGTTCGATCCCTGGTTTGAGAAGATTTCCTGAAAAAGGGAACAGCTACCCACTCCAGTATTCTGGCCTGGAAAATGAATAAAAGGTGTTGAAAAAGAGGTTTTTTTCTTATACATAAAATGTTCTGAAATCACCGATACCTAGCAAGCTAGAAGGCTCAGAAATCTGCTCCCGTATTTAGCAAACATAAAACATATGGTCTGTGAAGTTTCTTCTACATATTTTGGAACAAAAACTTTTAAAGAAAGTAGCTTAAATACATTTTCTAAAATCCCATTTTAAGTGATTCTGAAATCTGGGAAAAATAACCCAATTCTAGCTGGCTTCCAATCTCGGAATTTATTTTAAATTAAGGAGTTTCATCAGACATGGAATAATCTCTCATTAAACTTTTCAATTCTGATTAAAGTTGGCCAAACCCACTAAAACTTAAAACCAAGAATTTACATTCAGTTTTAGTTGGCTTCCAATACTGTTAGATTTAAAATTCATAGTCATGTTTGTGTAGTAGATGTATTGGCTTTCTCTTGCTGTGTGACAAATTAGCACAAATTCAGTAACTTATAATAATCTGCTTATTAACTCACAGCTTGAGAAGACTGGGAATGGTTATTATTAGATGCTCTGCTCAGAGTCTTGCCAGACTGAAGCCAGGTCGTGAGTGGAGCCATGGGCTTATCTAGAGCTCAGGGTCCTCTTGAAAACTTGAAGTTTTGGCCAGCATTTGGTTTGATGTCATTGTAGGACCAAGATTCCTGCTTGCCTTGCTGGCTGTCAGCTTGGGACTATTCTCAACCCCTGAGGCTACTCACTATTTCTTACCACATGGCCTTCTCTATAACATGGCAGTTTGCTCCATCAAGACCAGGGCAAGAGTCTCTCTCACTTTGAATCTCTTTACTTATTTTAAGGGTTCACCTGGTTAGCTCAGGTCCATCCCAATATTAACCTTTTGGTCAACTCAAAGTCAACTGGTTAAAGACCTTAATTATATCAGCAAAACTTCTTCTGCCTTATAATCACGGGGGTGATGTGCCATCATATCCACAAGTCCCACTCAGAGCAAGGAGAAAAATTTTACAGAATGTGTACTCAGGGGTGGAAACACTAGAATTCTGTTACCCTAGTGGTGGTGGTTTAGCTGCTAGTCGTGTCAGACTCTTGAGACCCCATGGACTGTAGGCCACCAGGCTCCTCTGTCCATGGGATTTCCAGGCAAGAATACTGGAGTGAGTTGCCATTTCCTTCTCCAGAGGATCTTCCTGACCCAGAGATCGAACCTGCATCTCCTACATCGCAAGTGGATTCTTTACTGCTGAGTCACCAATGAATTTTTTTACCACAGATGCCTATAAGAATAGCACTACCATAAAACACTACTATATATTTTGAAAAGTTAGATGTTTTGCTTTTTGAAATAATATAGTTATTTCAGTAGAATTTATTTATATATACAAGCAGTGTAAAATATTATAATTCATTACCATAAGCCTTTGAATATCAGATAGTTTGGTAAAGCTCTGATGTAGTCCTACTATAAAAATATGGTTGTTCTCTCTCAAATGTAAAGCAAATTACTCAATCAAGACAAAAGAAATCAATTTTGGTCAGGTTAGCCTCTGTCTCCACAGTATAGCTCAACCACAGGTTCTAAAGCTGTATACTCAAAATATCTCAATCCTGTGTTGTCTGGAAGTGGTTATAAAACCATTAACAGGCTTAATCTATTATGAAATGGACACTGGAATTCATACTGCTGCTATAGATGTGGTATCTGATACATCAGTCGTTCCATCCTGAGCACTGCAGGGTCTACTCATTTCCACAACTCCTTTATACTCGCCTGGTCCATGTACCTGGATTTCTAACACATTTCTTCAGTAGGATCTATGCCCTGCCTTTGAACAAGCTCATTGCTATGAATCTCTGACCACCCGTCTCAGACTCTGGCAGGCCCTGTCAAGAACTGGGTATTCTCGTCCATGTCCTTGGTGGCTGGTCACAGATGCTCCCTAGAGGTAGAATAAGTAGAATCTAACTTCAAGTATCACCTCTTTTCTGGATTTCTGTTAACTTGTTCTCTTGGAATTGAAACTTCTTAGATGAAAATACCAATCAGAATAGCAAAAGTAGCTGTGACTAATTGTCTACCATATGCCAGGTACTCAGTTGGATATTTTACACTTACATGAGCCTTTCAACAACTCTTGACAGAATTGTTATCTCTATTTTACTTATGAAAAAGGCTGCAGCTGAGAGAGATTTTGTAACTTGCACTACCTACTTGGTTGACTTAAAAGCTGACATTAAAACCAAGATCTAGCTAGTCCCAAACCTCATGTTCTTTCTTCTTTGATTAGAGGAAATATTTGTGGCCTCAGCTAAGTCACCTGTGAAATTAAAAGAAAGTCTTATTGATAATTATAATTAGCAAAATTATTTCAATTAATAATTATTATTATAAAATCAATTCATGGACATAAGACAGGCCTGTGCCAGGCCCATAAAAAGTATAATTTATTTAATTTTAGCTATAATATGAGACACTCTAGTCCCTGATTCTACAGTTAGTTGCCCCTTAGTAGCCAATCTAAAAATTGGGGTGACTCCCCCAAGTGGGTTTCAATTTTTTCTCTTTCTCCATTGATCAAAGATACACAGGTCAGAGCATATCTCAAGGATATGCTTCTTAAGCTGCTTCCTGTGAGTCCAGGAAAAGACACAAATTTGTACTTCCTGGTTGTAAAGTCTGACAAATCAGTTTCACATTTGTCAATTTGTTTACCTGTAGATCCTCTTCTCTAATCATTAACAAGATTTCTCAATTGCATCTTAGAGACCAAGGAGGCTTCAGAGTAATTAAGATTTTTTTCAATGAAATCTATATGACTCATTTTTAGGACAGTGATAAACACAGAAGAGATTTTTTAAATGTTTTTGAATGACAAACATGGACATATACACAAATATACTATTTGCAAATATGCAGATGAAGGAACACACATGTAGATTTTTTTGGACAACTTTTTAAAATAATTTTTACTTTTACTGAAGTATAGTTAACTTATAATGTTGTGTTAGTTTCTGATACACAGCAAAGTGATTCAGTTTTATATATATGTGTGTGTGTGCTTTGTCATATTTTTCCATTATAGTTTACTACAAGATATTGAATATAGCTCCCTGTTACGGTACAGCATGACTTTGTTTTTTATCCATTTTATATAAAATATTTTGCATCTGTTAAACTGTTAATTTATCCCTCCCTCTACCCTGTCCCGGGGGGTAGCCATAAGCTTGTTTTGTCTTTGAGTCTGTGTCTGTTTTGCAGATAGGTTCATTTATATCATTTGTTTTAGATGTCACATATAAGTGATATTATACGACATTTGTCTTTCTCTGACTTACTTCACTTAGTAATGATAATCTCTAGGTCTGTCTAAGTTGCTGAAAAGAACATTATTTCATTCTTTTCATGGCTGAGTAATATTCCATTGTATATAAATGCCACCTTTTCTTTATCCATTCATTGTCAATAAACATTTAGCTTGCTTCTTTGTCCTGGCTATTGTGAATAATGCTGTCCCATATGACTCAGTGGTAAAAGAATCCATCTGCCAAGGCAGGAGTTGCAGGAGACCCTTGTTTGATCCCTGGATCCAGAAGAGTCCCTGGAGAAGGAAATGGCAACCCACTCCAGTATTCTTGCCTAGAGAATCCCATGGACAGAGAAGCCTGGCAGGCTGTAGTCCACAGAATCGCAAAGAGTCAGACGTGACTGAGCACGCACACACATGAACGCTGAAGTGCATTTATCTTTTTGAATTCGTTTTCTTCAGGTATATGCCCAGGAGTGGGAATTGTTGGATCATATGGTAACTATAATTTTAGCTTTTTAAAGAACTTCCATACTTTTATGCATAAATAACTATTGGAAAAACCATAGCGCTTTTGTCAATGGGCCTTGGTCAACAAAGTGATATCTCTGCTTTTTAATATGCTGTCTAGGTTTGTCATAGCTTTTCTTCCAAGAAGCAAGTGTCTTTTAATTTCATGGCTGCAGTCACTGTCCACAGTCATTTTGGAGCCCAAGAAAATAAAATCTGTCACTGCTTCCACCTTTTCCCTCTCTATTTGCCATTAAGTGGTGGAACTGGATGCCATGAGTGTGTAGTCATGTCTCCCACTGTAAAAAAGAAAAGCCAAAGACAGACAAATGCAAAGATACAAACAAAACTAAAAGAGCTCCTTGTAGCCAACCCCTAAAGGGAGAGGGTGAGCCACAGAATGTGGATTGAGGGAGAGCAGGTTACTATCCTGAAGATGCTCTTACAGTGAAGTATGGGTAATCCCATAATTAGAGATACTTCCCAGCTCATCTGCGGACTGACATCCTCAAGTAGGACACTCTAATATCAATTCTCATTCTCTGAAAGTAGAGATAGAACCAAAAACCCTGCATGGACCATCCTAGTTCTCTAAAAAGGATAGCAGGAACAACCCAGAAGAGTGGCCAGGGTAAGATTAACAGTCAACATCAGAGCTGGGACAAGTAGAGAAGTTAGTTTTTTAGCATAATGCCGAAAAAGAAATTTTGTGTCAACCAGCAGTGACAGTGATAAAATAAATAGACATTGGTGAATGTTAACTGCAGCACTGTTTACAATACCTAGGACATGGAAGCAACCTAGATGTCCATTGGCAGACAAATGAATAAGGAAGCTATGGTACAGATACACAATGGAATATTACTCAGCTATAAAAAGGAGCACATTTGAGTCAGTTCTAATGAGGTGCATGAAACTGGAGCTTATTATACAGAGTGAAGCAAGTCAGAAAGAGAAACACCAATACTGCATATTAATAGTATTATATATATGGAATTTAGAAAGATGTTAAAGATGATCTTATGTGCAAGGCAACAAAAGAAACACAGATGTAAAGAATAGACTTTTGTATTCCATGGGAGAAGGCACAGGTGGGATGAATTGAGAGAATAACTTTGAAACATGTATATTACCATATGCAAAATAGATGACCAGTGCAAGTTCAATGCATGAAGCAGGGCATACAAAGCTAGTGCTCTGGGACAACCCAGAGGGATGGAGTGGGGAGGGAGGTGGGTGGAGGGTTCAGGACGGGGGGAAACATGTGCACCCATGGCTGATTCATGTGGATGTATGACAAAAACCCTCACAATATTGTAACATAATTGCCCCCCAATTAAAAATAAATTAATAACTTTAAAAAATAGACATTAGACATTAGTGAAGGACAAATTGACTGGTCCAGAGCTTCTAGGTGTACACTGACATACACCTTGCAAAAGCTCAAGAAGAACTTCAGCTGGCAAACTCAGCAGCCAAGAGGCAAGAGTCCCCAGGGCAAAGTGGTAATAAGAAGTCATCAGAAAGATAAATAAGAAGCTCACACTAGAAACTTTGGGGCTTAACCACAATTTGTCATTTGGATGTCCATGGCACTGAGACTATTTAGAAACAGAAAGAGATCAATATTCTTCTCTCTCTTTTTCCCAGTACTCCCCTAGAGGAAGGACCTATTAAAAATATAGACTATGAAATATACTTTCCATGCCTGACACTGGGGTGCACATGCCTAAGACATAAATTGGCTTTCCAAAAGTGAAACTACTTGTCATTTAAAATGGAAAGGTCCAGAGCAGGATCTCTGATCTTTAGCACATTTATCATTTGGGGCCAGATAGTTCTTTGCTTTAGATATTCTGTATATCACAGGATGTTTAGCAATGTCCCTAATTCTACCAACTAGATAGGAATAGCACTTCCTAATGAAAAAATAAAAGAATAAAATACATATATTATATATATGGAAATATACATTTCCAGACATTGCAAGGAGCTTCCCTGGTGGCTCAGACGGTAAAAAAAAAAAAAAAAAAAAAAAAAATCTGCCTGCAATGTCGGAGACCTGGGTTCAATCCCTGGGTCGGGAATATGCCCTAGAGGAGGGAATGGCTACCCACTCCAGTATTATTGGGGCTTCCCTCTTGCAAATGTCCCTATAAAGCTCTGGTCACCAATTCCAATGCATGTGGGAAGGGGAGCAGCATGTTTCTCACTTCAACAAGCAATTTTCGAACACCTGTTTAGTTCAGTTCAGTTCAGTTGCTTGGTTGTGTTTGACTTTTTGTGACCCCATGGACTGCAGCACACCAAGCCTCCCTGCCCATCACCAACTCCCCAAGTTTACTCAAACTCATGTCCATTGAGTCGGTGATGCCATCCAACCATCTCATCCTTTGTCATCCCTTCTCCTCCTGCCCTCAGTCTTTTCTAGCATCAGGGTCTTTTCCAGTGAGTCAGTTCTTCGCATCAGGTGGCCAAAGTATTGGAGTTTCAGCTTCAGCATCAGTCCTTCCAATGAATATTTAGGACTGATTTCCTTTAAGATGGACTGGTTGGATCTCCTTGAAGTTCAAGGGACTCTCGAGAGTCTTCTCCAGCACCACAGTTCAAAAGCATCAATTCTTCAGTGCTCAGCTTTCTTTATAGTGCAACTCTCACATCCATACATGACCACTGGAAAAACCATAGCCTTGACTAGATGGACCTTTGTTGGCAAAGTAATGTCTCTACTTTTTAATATGCTGTCTAGGGTGATCATAACTTTTCTTTGAAAGAACAAGCATCTTTTAATTTCATGGCTGCAGTCACCATCTGCAGTGATTTTGGAGCCCAAAAATATAGAGTCTGCCACTGTTATCCCATCTATTTGCCATGAACTGATGGGACCAGATGCCATGATCTTAGTTTTCTGAATGTTGAGCTTTAAGCCAACTTTTTCACCAGCAGGAGGTCTGAAAACTCAACTCAATTCTGAGACCATCTTCCTGGGAAAAGCACAAAATCCCTGCAGGACTGCCCCCTTACCCACTTTAGACAGCAGTCACAAGCCTAGGTTGTTAACTGCACTTGGTCTACTGGCTATAAAATGAAAGATTCCAATGATACCCTCTGTGGAATCAACTTATTTGCTAGCATGGCTCAAAACTCAGAGAAATATTTTACTTACTAGATCACCAGTTTATTACAAAAGAATAAAACTCAAGAACAGCCAGATGGAAGAGGTGCATAGGGCAAGACATGGGGAAAGGGCAGGAAGCTTTCATTCCCTCTCCAGGACAGCTACTCTTTCAGCACCTTCAGGAGATCATCAACTGATATGTTCTTCAACCCAGTCCTTTGAGTTTTAAAGGAGGCCTCCTTACACAGAAAATTTTGATTAAATCATTAGCAACGGGCAATTGATTCAACTTTTCCCCCTTTCTGGAAATGAGGGAGATGGGGCTGAAACTTCCAATTCTCAACCCATGGTATGTTCCACTGTCAACCAGTCCCCAACCTTAGATGCTCCCCAACAGCCACCTCATTAACACAAAAAAAGACACCTTTCTTAAACTTCCCTGTTGGTCCAGGGGTCAAGAATCCACCTGCTAATGCAGGGGATGGGGGCTCCATCCCTGGTTCAAGAAGATTCCACATGCCACAGGGCAACTAAGCCCACTTGTCACAACTATTGAAGCCCACACACTTTGGCGCTCAAGCTCCACAGGAAGAGGTGATAACTGCAATGGGAAGCCCACACACTCCAACTAGAGAGTAGGTCTCACTTATCACAAATAAAGAAAACCGTCATGCAGCAAAGAAGACCAGAACAACCAAAATTAAAATAAATGAATTTTTTTAAAAAAGACACCTTTGTCAAACTCAATTCCAAGGGGTTTGAAAGCTGTGAGTCAAGAACCTTAGAAATGTGAATGACCAAAAACATATTTTTCTCATCAATCACATCACAGTCCTCTTGGGTGCAAATTTGCCCCTGGTTGAAACTAAAGAAAGGAGTTGAAACAAAACTCAGTTACTACATACAAGTAAAAAATTGGATGATATTCATAGCAGTAAGCATTAGCAAGAGACAGAGGCTGAGGTCAGTAGAGCGGGAGTGGTATTTTGAAATCCTTTTCCATATTCACCTGCTATATCCCAAAAGTTGACTACATCTGGGGATGTTCAGCCATATGCTTATTATAATTGATATCAGTCACTATATGTTCCTTCCCACATCACATTCATCTACTGGCTTAGGTTTTGTTTTGTTGTCCTTGCTGAATTTGCCAAATTCTGTGTGAGTGGTGATAGGTACGTAAATTGGCCTGTTAGAGTCTGGGCTAGTGTAAATCATTTCAATTCAATGGGAAAAAGCATTTTTCTTTTCCTAATATGCTAGAGCACTTTAATGCTTATGGTTGAGGTAGGAATGGGGAGACATATATTATTACATAGTTCATGGGAGTCATATATTAATACATAGTTAAGTGTGAACTAACCGTATTGTAGAGTGTAATAAGCTTTTTTTTTTAATTTTATTTTAGTAGACTTACAGGGAGGGAGAATTCTGAAAGTTATTTTTTCAGATGGACTCAATAGACTTAAATTAGTTGAAGCTGGGGGAAAGGTTTTATATCTGCCACTGCAGAGAACACAGATAGAGGGCAGGAGCAAATGAGGCCAAAACTACCAATTCAAGGAGGACTGATGGCTATCCCCAAAACCTAAGCTGCATGTATAATAACCAGGCTTTAATGGCATCTTTGCTGGATCTTAAGGCTTCCCAGGTAGTGCTAGTGGTAAAGAATCTGCCTGCCAGGCAGGAGACATAAGAGATACGGGTTTGATCTCTGGGTCAGGAATAGGTCTCCTGGAGGAGGAAATGGCATCCCACTCCAGTATTCTAGCCTGGGAAATCCCATGGACTGATCCATGGGGTCATAAAGAGTTGAACACGGCTAAGCTTGCAGACTAAGCTTGCATGCAGCTGTTTTTGTTACATGCATATAATATGTAATCCGCAACTATACATGATTCACAGCAATAAAATAATTATCTGAGATTTTATAGTGTTTTATTCTTGAAATTCTGACCTGAATGTCAAGAATCATTGTAACATGATGGTTATATACATATGGGAGCTTCTATAAACTTTTTCTATTACCTTGAAATTTTCCATAATAACAAAATATTTTCAAAGAAAATTGATTAATAATTTTCTACAAAACTAGGGAGTTTATTTTGGTAACATCTAGTATTTATACTGTTTAAGCAGAAAAAGAATGTATCATTTGTAAAGTCATTCCTAGTTGGATCTTTTAAAAGGAATAAGTTTCAATAATGTTGTAACTATGTAGTTGTTCATATTATATTTGATCATGGTTATGAACTTTCTGAAGAAATTTTATTTCTCTTGAAGGCAATGTATTAGAGATTTGAAGCCTTCATTGTATTAAAATGCAAAGTAACTAAGCCATCTTTTTCTTTTGTAAAATTCAATTACAATGAAAATCACCTAGAGAATATTGTCCCTGAGTTGAGGTATTTCAATGAGCTATGAATGTAGGCAGAGTATCATGGAAAAAAAAATAGACAAAATAATAATGGCAGCTGCAATTTGTTCATTACTTAGAATTTACAAATCACTTTCATAAACAAAATGTTCTTTTTTTCTACCCATTGTTCTATATCCACTCTCACTCCTGACTGCCCAACCTTTCAAATAAGAGGAATTCACCAGTCTGTTATCATGGGGGAAAAAAAAAACCTATTTAAAAGTTGCTTATTGGTAAAGTATTTTTTTACCAGTTTGTACATTTTTGTCCCTAAAATTTTGTCCCATAAATACTACATGATTTATGTGAAGAATGTGTGTGTCTTAGGTTTCCTGCCCCAGGAACATTCCTATCCCACCATTCAAATAATTAAGTCAAAGTTCAACAGCTCAAAAGACTGGTGTTTGATTCCATTGAATACCAGAGGTAGTGCTGTCTTAACTTCTCCCACATGGGATTCTTGCATGACTTTACTAACTGGCAGAGTTAGACCACAGAAGCTGAATTTGTAGGCTCCTGTCTCACTTCTCACTTTGAAAGGCATCTGGAGGAGCTACAGAAAGCCAAACTATAGTGAGCAAGCATGTGTCAACAGGATGCAAATTCCATGATCACACTCTCTCCTCACATTCATAAGAAGACCCTTCAAGTTCCTGAATACTCCTTCTTGGCCTGTGAGTTGTAGTCAATTCAGGCATTTCATATTGAAAAATAAACTCATGCAAACAAAACACATGATATATTTCACTGATGGATTGAATAACTAAGTCTGCTAAATGATATTTTATCAGATTAAATTTGTTTTTATTGAGGTAACATTGGCTGATAACATTTTATAAATTTCATGTGTTGCACATTATATTTCAGTTTTGTATAGACTGCAGCATGCTCATCACCAAAAGTGTAGCTTCAATCCATCACCATATGATGACACCTTTTACACACTTCACCCTCCCTCCACCCTACTTTCCCCTCTGTTCTCCATATCGATTGACATTTTTGCCTTTATTTGATTAGATTTGTTCATTTACTTTGTTATATACTACACAAAGGTGAAATCATACTGCATTTGTCTTTCTCCATCTAACTTATTTCACTTAGTATAATGCCCTCAAGGTCCAAGGTCCATCCAAGTTATCACAAATGGAAAGATTTCATCTTCTTTTTATTGACTAAGCAGTATTCTATTATCTATAGATATATACTATTAAGTATATAAATGTATATATTAAAACTATAGAAAGGTATTAAGAAGCAGAGATACTACTTTGTCAACAGAGATCCATATAGTCAAAGCTATTGCTTTTCCCAGTAGTCATGTATGGATGTGAGAGCTGGAACGTAAAGAAAGCTGAGTACACTTTCAAATTATGGTGCTGGAGAAGACTCTTGAGAGTTCCTTGAGCTAAAGGGAAAAGAAACCAGTCAATCATGAAGGAAATCAACTTCAAATATTCATTGGAAGGACTGATGCTGAAGCTGAAACTCCAATACTTTGGCCACCTGATGCAAAGAGTCAACTCATTGGAAAAGACCCTGACGTTGGCAAAGATTGAGGGCAGGAGAAGAAAGGGGTGACAAAGGATGAGAGGTATGGGTGGCATCACCAACTCAAAGGACATGAGTTTGAGCCAACTTCAGGAGATAGTGAAGGACAGGGAAGTCTGGCATGCTGCATTTCATGTAGTTGCAGAGTCAGACATGACTTAGAGATTGAACAACATAAAATATCTTCTTTATTCATCAATGGGAACTTTATTCATTCATCAGTGGGCATTTAGGCTTTTCCATGTCTTGGCTATTGTAAATAATGCTGCAATGAACATAGGGATTTATATACCTTTTTGAATTAGTGTTTTTATTTTCTTTGGATAAATATACAGAAGTGGAATAGCTGGATTACATGGTACTTCTATTCTTAATTTTTTGAGGAATCTCCATATTATTTTCCATAGTGGCTGTACCAATTTACATTCACACCAAGAATGTACAAGGATTTTCTTTTCTCCACATCTTATTCAACACTTGTTATTTCTTGTCCTGTTGATAATAGCCATTCTAACAGGTATGAAGTGACTTTTCATTATGTTTTTTATTTCCTTAGTGGTGATGTTGAACATCTTTTCATGAGCCTGTTGGACAATTCTATGTATTCTTCGGAAAAGAAGGTCATCTGCCCATTTTTCATTTGGGTTATTAGTTTTTTGTTGTTGTATGAGTTCTGTGTTTATTTTGGATATTAATCCCTTACAGGATAAATATTTTTCAAATATCTTCTCCCACTCAGTAGATTGTCTTTTCATTTTGTTGATGACTTTGGTTTTCTTTTTTCTTTCTTTTTTTTTCTTTTTTGCTGTGCAGAAGCTTTTTAGTTTGATGTAGTCCCATTTGTTTATTTTTACTTTGTTTCCCTTGCTAAGAAGACATATACAGAAAAATATTGCTAAGGCTGATTCAAAGTGCAAACTGCCTATGTTTTCCTTCTAGGAGTTTGATGGTTTCATTTATGGTTTCAGATTTTATGTTTAAGTCTTTAATTCATAATGAGTTTATTTTTGTGTATAGTATAAGATAGTGGTCTAGATTCATTCTCTTGCATGTAGCTGTCCAGTTTTTCCAAAAGCATTTGTTGAAAAGACTATCTTTTCTCTAATCAGATTAATTTTAAGAAACAATCCATTTATATAAAAAATAATTGTCCCCAATATTCTGCTTATTTATTGACTAAGCTAACCTCAAGATGATTGGGTTTAAGAATTATATTTGCAAATATTGGAGTCTTTTTCATACAATTAAAAAGCATACTTAAAATACCATGAAGAGTCCCTTCCATGAGCCAAGTGACCATAGACAGGCATTAGATAAAATTCTAGAGGTTTAACAATTGATTTCCCTGCAAATTGTGAATGTGAGTGCAACACTAAAAACAACCAGTACTTTAAGGTAAGGACCATAATTAACAAAGCAAACTTATGGAAAAAAAATTTAAAGATGAAAATGAATACAACCCTTAAAGAAAGCCCTTGAGTAACTATTTACTTTAATATTGTTACTAAGGAAACATCAATTGCCTACAAAAGAGCATAAATGATAAGAAAGAACTAGATTCAAATAACAGACTGATCTCATGTTTTCACTGTACAGGCAGGATAACAAGTTGATGAGGGCCTTTCAACTGTATTTGTAATAGCCAAGCAGTGTCACATGTAATTATATAATGTATATAATAGTTGTGGCTTCCCAGTAAAGGAAAAAAAAGGCACTGAATACATGCAAAGAAAAATACTGGCTTAAAGGTACACAAAATGCTTGCTAAAATGATCTGGAAAATAAGGCCACATACCCAATATATATGAAATGAAAAATAAGTCTAAAGTAAACAGAAGTTTGCCTAATGAAATTCTAACAGCTTGCACAAAATAGATTTTTTTTCCCCTAATTTTATTTTCTTATATTTTGGGATATTTGAAATTCTCATTTAGGAATGTCATTTAAGGGTATAATTTAGACAGAAAAAGAAAGGCTAATGCTCTCTTTAAGTTTCAGTTTCCTTGAAACTGCAAGCAATAAAAATTCTGATGTGTGAATCCCTCGGATCCATAAAATACCGTAGTCTTTAGCAAAGAGAGTAGAAGATGGATTTCTAGGTACTAGAAGATGCAGAGAACCCTGGTTTTATCTTGAAAGATGGATTAATGCACATCAACTGCCTGTCTTGGTAGGGGAAGTTTACAGAATGGGCTTAAAGAGCTCTCTGGGGTCACCTGCCCATCAGTATCTTATGTCTGGTAACCTATGAGGTGAGACAGCCAAGGGAAGATCCTCTGCCCTTGAGGTCCAGCAGAAGTCTGAATAATCTTTTACAGAAGTGTCAAGTAAGCATCAAAAGGGAGAACAACACAGAACCAGGAGTCATAACCTAAGTTAACTCATTTCCTTGTAAATACAGCTTTTCCATCCAAGCCCTTCGAGAAATCGCCCCTCACGGGAATATCCTTGTGCCCTAACCTCATCTCCTTAGCAGTCCCTTCTCCCACAGGGACACTTTCAGCCCCTCTCCCCTCAGAAAGTGCCCCACCCCCAGAAGCCCCTCCACTTCAGGAAAAATGCTGCCTCTCAGACAGAGCAAGTCTGTTGATGTATTTACCTCATCTTGCGTCTTGCAGACTCTGCCAACTCAGACCTTAGCCAAATGTTAATGGAAGTTTTCTCTTGCTCGGGCTTCTGCTGATACTGAGGAAAACCATCAGCTCTGCACCCATGAGTAGAAGCCAGTAGAAGCTCTTTCCCAGTAATGGCAGCAGTCCCGCTCCTCTACAATCACATGAGAAAAGGGAGTCCAATCTCCTAAGAGAAGAGCACATCCTTCCCTTTCGCAGGGTTTTCCGTCTGCTCTTTGAGAATGAGACCTTGGCTTTGTTGTGTCCCAGGACGGCTGCTTCCTCTTGCCCTGCGTTCGCTGCAAAGCCCTCTCCTCTCACATAAAGGAATAATGGCTGCATCTGCACCATCAGAGCACAGAGACTGAGGTCACTGAATGAAGCCTCTCCAACTCCAAACGCTTCCCTGTGGAGGAGAGGAAATGGGAACTATCTTGCCATGGATGCAGATTTCCTTTTCTGGGGCCTAAGAACATGCTCTCAGAAATATGAAAACATTCACAGAGTAGCAGTGACATAAATACACTATGATGTGTTAAATGGGAAATTGCTGAATAGCACAGGGAGCCCAGCTCAGTATTCTATGATGACCTAAGAAGGGGTGGGATGAGATGAATGGGGGCACGGAGGTTCAGGAGGGAGGGGGTATATGTATACATATGCCTGATTCACTTTGTTGTACAACAGAAACCAACACAACATTATAAAGCAATTATACTACAATAATTTTTTTTTAAAGCTCACAGAGTTATTGGACCCATAGTTATTTTCATCAACCAGATTTCTGTCTGACCATCATGGCTGAGTAATCAGTAAAATTGTGAGACAATCTGGTCATAAAAAAAAATAAAAATAATTGCAGATAAAAAAATAGACTGAATGTTTATAGACCTATTATGAACAATTATTTAATTATGAAAGTTAATATGGTGTATTCAGTCGGTCAGTCGGATCTTTGCGACCCCCATGGACTGCAGTCTGCCAGGCTTCTCTGTCCATGGAATTTTCCAGGCAAGAATACTGGAGTGTTTGCCAGTGTTTGCCAGGAAGTGTTTGCCACTTCCTACTCCAACTATAGTAGAATTAACCATTTCACCCCAAACTACAAATGTGTAGTGGACACGACATGTTCAGGGTGTGGTGACAGAAATTCAGCAAATAAGACAAAGCAGCGTCTCCCAGGCCGACGGAGCCTCTTCTCCTCCCCACCTCCACCCAAGCTCTCGGCTCAGCTGTGCTGTTTCGTTGCTCCCTAAAGTGAGGAGCTCGAGACCGGAGCTGGAGTCAGTGCCGCCCTGCAGACGGTGCTGAGCTGGCTTCTCCACAGAGGTTAAAGCTGCAGCCAGAGATCACTGGAACACACGCCTCTTCTCCTTCCTCACCATGTCCTCGGGGTTTGCCATCGACCGCTCTAAGTTGTTCTAAGTGGTGCTGTGGTTTTGGTTTCTAGACAAGCATCGACCTTAGACACCAACAAACCAAGGGTGATTCCCCGGGGAGTGTCAGTGCCTTGGAAGGCTGTCCACAGGTCTTCTCCATGACGTGTGGCCCCATCACACCAAGCACCCTATGAAGTTCAGTGGGGAAGTGGCAGGCAGTCTCCATGGTGAACACACACGGCAAACTTCACTAGAAGAGAGACATGGGGGTCCCCACACCATTACAATAACAGCCTCTGTTGTTCTGAGTGTAGAAATGGTGCTCGTGTCCTGCTTTCTGGTTGTTGTTTAGTCGCTGAGTTATGCCCGACACTTTTGCGACCCCTTGCACGGTAGGCCACCAGGCTCCTCTGTTCACGAAATTTTCCAGGCAAGAATATTGAAGTGGGTTGCCATTTCCTCCTCCAGGGGATCTTCCCCACCCAGGGATCGAACCTGCGTCTGCTGCATTGCAGACAGATTCTTCACCACTGTGCCACTGAGGGAGGCCCAGTCTACGATTACCATCTGACAAAGAGCAGCCAAGCAGCCAGAGATGCAAGAACAGAACAGCAAAATAAGGGTTCCACGCAACAACATCAACCTCAACAAAGGACAAAGGCTCTAAAAAGGCAAATACAGGGACTTCCCTGGCAGTCCAGTGGTTAAGACTTCGCCTTCCAATGCAGGAGGTGCAGGTTCAATCCCTGGTCGGGGAGCTAAGAACCCGTATGCCTTGTGGCCAAGAAACCAAAACATGAAACAGAAGCGATATTGTAACAAATTCAATAAATAGTTTAAAAAAAGATCCACAACAAAAAATAAATAAACTTAAAAAAATAAATAAATAAATAGGCAAAGAGTTCCCCCATCTCCCTAGAAAATTAAACCTTGCTCCTAAATGCTCCCATGTTCACACCAAAGCCTCTGCATATGGCATATACTTGACAGCACAATCACATCAAAAATATGTTCCTTCTGGCAGGAGAAATGACTGGTGAACAAACTGGTTTACATCCTCAACAAGAAAATCTGTGCTCACGTTTCTGCTTTATCCTTTCTCTTCAGCTCAGTTCTTCCATCTTTTTTCATGTTTGCTTATATTTTCTCCATCTGTTTCCTCTCTATACATGTTTGGTATTCATTCCCTAAGCTAAAAAGTTTTTGCATCCTTGCCTCCAGAATAACTTGGACCTCAGAAAGGAAGATAATTGGGTTTGGGAACTAATAGAACTGTTTATACTGGCAGAATTCTGTGAGAAACAGTATAATCTGAGATTAAAGGCATCCTTGGACATTATTTGTAGGCAGCGGTCAGCAGTGAAGAAAGGAGAGATTGATGGACAAATTTGGAAAAGACTCAGTGTACTGCAGGAACAGAAATGCTTCCACCATAGATAACACAATACCCTAAGTTAAGAAGGCAAGAGAAAAGAGACAACTCCTTTCTCCTCTAAATATACATCATCCCAAAACTCAATCCCACACAAATGTTGAGAAAGCTACTGTGAAAAGCACAAACTTTAGGTATAATTTTGATCATGAAGAAATGTAACTATTTTTTGGTTACTGAATTATATTCTTTGAAACTGCTGTATATACTGAATTTATACTTTGAGTCCTCATTCTACTGAGTGAAGAAAACTAACTTTTAAGCAGTTTAGTACCCTCCCTATTTTGAGGTTACACACAAATTCCAGAGGGTCTACGGAGTGCTGAGGGTGACCTGGGAGCACGTGCATCAGGCATCAGATGAGAGTCTGTTCCCATCGGATCACAGGCCATCAGCCCACCAGGGGGTCAGTGTCATCCATGCTTCCTGCCTGCAGCTGCCCCTAGGTCAGCTCATCCGCAGCTGTCTGGGAGTTCCTGTGGTTTCATACACTCATCCTAGAGCTCCCACACCAGCGTCCACCATGGAAATTAAAATACCTACAGCACCATCTAACTTCTGCACCACTTTGGACAATCAGAATTATTCGCTTGTACTTTATTACCCAGGAGAAGTGCAAGTCCCCTAAGGGCCCTCTGCCTAGACCCGCTGTGAAGGCATTCCCTCTCTGGGGTTCTGCCACCTCCCCAACTCTGCCTGGGAATCAAGATCCAGGATGTCTTTGCTCTTGGCCCCCCAAACATATCTGGGATTTTTATTATCTTCCCAAGGTGTGGCCTTGTAGAAAGCACAGGAAATAGCCACCTTGTTCAGGACCCAGGGCATTTCTCACTTCTCTTCTGACTCTCTATCTCACACACAAAGGACTTTCATCTAATTCAATTATTAGGGAAGACTGATATGGGGTTTTTTTGTTTTGTTTTGTTTGTTTTATGAGGCCTTCTTAAACGTAATGTTTATGACTTTTTCTTCTGAAAGTGGGGCTAGACTTTTGAAATTCAAAACCCAGAGGAAAACCCAGAGTTTTTTTTCTCTCTGCTGTCTACTCTTTCTCCAAGGAAGTGATAAAATTGGAATAACAGAAGGACCACTGAGTAGAAGAAAATATCAGGAGAACACACACATTATTTATACATATATGTATTATATATGCATTATATAAAATATATATAGCAATATATTATATAATAGATTGTATATAGTAACATATTAATCCCTAATACCAGGCAGGGCAGACTGAGTGCTTCCCTCCTCTCTTCTTGCCTCTCTGCCACAGTGATAATCTGGGGAAATAGCAGTAGTAGATAGAAGAGAATACATTTTTTAAAAAATTAGCTTTGTTGTCATCATTTTTTCAAATAAAAGAAATTTGGGACTCCCCTGTGAGACCCTTGAGAAAGAGACAGAGAGTGGGAGCATCCAACTTTAGACACCAGGGAAGAAGTCTAGGTTTCAATTTATGATTAAACTAAATCTGCTTTGCTCATTTCACATACTAGCAAGGTTATTCTCAAAATCCTTCAAGCTAGTCTTCAGCAAGACGTGAACCGAGAACTCCAGGTACACAAGCTGGGTTTCAAAGAGACAGAGGACCCAGAGATCAGATGGCCAACATTCATTAGATCGTAGAAAAAGCAAAGGAGTTCCAGAAAAATATGTACTTCTGCTTCATGGACTACACTAAAACCTTTGACTATGTGGATGATGACAAACTATGGAAAATTCTTAAAGAGATGGGAGTACCAGACCATCTTACCTGTTTCCTGAGAAACTTGAATGCAGTTCAAGAAGCAACAGTTAGAACCAGACATGAAACAACAGACTGGTTCAAAATTGGGAAAGGAGTACATCAAGGCTGTTTATAGTCAACCTGCTTATTTAATTTCTATGAAAAATACATCACGTGAAATGTCAGGCTGCATGAATCACATGATGGAATCAAGATTGTCAGGAGGAATATCAACAACCTCAGATATGCAGATGATGCCACTCTAATGGAACTGAAAAGGAACTAAAGAGTCTTCTGATGAAGGTGACAGAGGAGAGTGAAAAAACTGGCCTGAAATTCATCATTAAAAAAACTAAAATCATGGCAATGATCCCATTACTTATGGCAAATAGATGGGGAAAAAGTGGAAGCAGTGACAGATTTTATTTTCTTGGGCTCCAAAATCACTGTAGATAGTGACTGAGGCCATGAAATTAAAAGGCACTTGCTCCTTGGAAGGAAAACTATGACAAACTTAGATGGATATTAAAAAACAGAGACATCACTTTGCTGAGAAAAGTTCATATAGTTGAAGTTATGGTTTTTCTGGTAGTCATATCAGATGTGAGAGTTGAACCATAAAGAAGGCCAAGCCCTGAAGAATTGATGCCTTCAAACTGTGGTGCCGAAGAAGACTCTTGAGAGTTCCTTGGATAGAAGGATCAAACCAGTCAATCCTAAAGGAAATCAACCCTGTATATTTACTGGAAGGACTGATGCTGAAACTGAAGCTCCAATAGTTTGGCCACTAGATGCAAAGAGTCGACGCATTGAAAAAAATCCTGATGCTGAGAAAGACTGAAGGCAAAAGAGAAGGGGATGACAGAGGATGAGATGGTTAGATAGCATCACTGACTCAATGGACATGATTTTGAGCAAACTCTGGGAGACAGTGAAGGACAGAGGAGCCTGGAATTCTGCAGTCCAGAGGGTCAAAAAGAGTCAGAAATGACTTAGAGGCTGAATGACGGCATAACTGCTTCTGAAAGACTCAGAAACTAAGTCTTGATAAATCTGAATAATGTTTGAATCATAATTTCCAAGAGCCAGTTCACAAATAACATACTGCTCTACTGAACTGTTATGTCTAATCATAATAAATACATAGTTTTTTAAAAATCTGATATGTCTGGCAATCTTATTAAAGCCAATGCCTGCAAAGTTCTGCTGTCTGGTTTCTCTTTGCATCTGCATGTTCTAAGAATTTCACTTATTCTGTTAAAATCAAACATTTGTCTTCTAACTTTTCAAATACTTCTAATCTCTGGATCCAGCACACAGACTCCAGCAAGTACCTCCGCTGTATTTTCTCATTCTCTCTGTCTCTGTGTATCTTCTATTTATCAATCTACTATATATTATCTATCAATCATCTATCTGTTTTCTATCTATTGATCTATCTATCTATCTGCCTAGCTAGCTTGCTTCATAAGATGCATGCCTTTCTTCCCCTGAGATTCACTGACCAATCTCTTCTTAAATATCTACCTCCCTTGAGAAACTGTAAGGCAGGCCTTGTGTGTGTGGTGTTCCCCACTGTTCTCTGGGGTTAACAGAGGAAGTGGCTTGTGTAAGCGATGAACAAATATGTGTTCAATGAGGGAATGATTCTCTCTGAGAGCAATTAGTCACTCGATTATTCATTCCATGGGATAACTCTACTACACTCACCAACTTACTCTCCGATAGCCACAGAGCCCATGATTATCCCCACAGCATTCCAAAACAATTACTGAAATATTTGCAACATGGTGATGCACACATCTCTATCTCTAGGGTCCCATCTCAAGTCTTACCCTCCCACTCAGGAAATGCACATCAGTTTGCTGATGATACTGTGTGAAGTACTTCAAATTTGCTCTATTTTAAAATCTTTCCAAAAGCTGTGTCTTTATTTATTATTAGTAACAGTGTATTTGTATTCACTTCACAGCTCATCATGATCCATCAGCCTGCTGAGACATGTAAATTCAGCATAACTGCTCTAGACCTGTGTTTTTTAAACTTTAATACACATATAAATCTTCTAGTGTTATCATTAAAGTGCAGGTTCAGATCCAATCAACCTGGAGTGGAACCTGAGATTCAGCATTTCTAACACACACTGTCCCAGGAGATTCTCTTGCTCTGGTCCATGGACCACAGTTTCAGTAGGAAGAGTGTGACTATGGCTCATTAAATCAATGGGAATAAAAACCTGAAAAATGCATAGCCTAACAAAATGCTAGTAGTTGTTGTTCAATCGGCCAGTCATGTCTGACTCTTTGCGATCCCATGGACTGCAGCATGCCAGGCCTCCCTGTCCCTCACCATCTCCTGGAGTTTGCCCAAGTTCATGTTCATTGCGTCGGATGACTAAAATACTGAAGCTTCAGCATCAGTCCTTCCAGTGAATATTCAGGGTTGATTTCTCTTAAGATAGACTGGTTTGATCTCCTTGCTGTCCAACGTACTCTCAAGAGTCTTCTCCAGCACCACAGTTCGAAGGCATCAATTCTTTGGCATTCTGCCTTCTTTACAGTCCAGCTCTCACAACCATACATGACCACTAGGAAGACCATAGCCTTGAATATATGGACCTTTGTCAGCAGAGTAATTTCTCTGCTTTTCAACACATGGTCTAGGTTTGTCATCACTTTCTTGCCAAGAAGCAATCATCTTCTGATTTCATGGCTTCAGTCATCATCCACAATGATTTTAGAGCCCAAGAAGAGGAAATCTGTCACTATTTCCACCTTTTCCCCTTCCGCTTGCCATGCAGCAATGGGGCCAGATGCCATGATCTTAGTTTTATTTTATATTTAATCTTCAGCCGGCTCTTTCACTCTCCTCCTTCACCCTTATCAAGAGGTTTTTTTAGTTTCTCCTCGCTTTCTGCCAGTAGAGTTGTATCATCCACATATCTGAGGTTGTTGATGTTTCTCCCACCTATCTTGATTTCAGCTTGTAACTCCTCCAGCCCAGCATTTCTCCTGATGTGTTCAGTATATAGTTTAGACAAGCAGGGTGACAGCAGACAGCCCCGTCATACTCCTTTCTCAATCTTGAACCAATCAGTTGTTCCATGCAGGGTTCTAACTGTTGCTTCTTGACCTGTATAGAGGTTTCTCAGGAGACAGGTAAGATGGTCTAGTTTTCCCGTCTCTCTAAGAGCTTTCCATCGTTTGTCATGATCCACACAGTCAAAGGCTTTAGTCCATGAAACAGAGATAGATGTTTTTCTGAAATTCCCTTGCTTTCTCTGCAATCCAGCAAATGTTAGCAATTTGATCTCTAGTTCCTCTTCCTTTTCTAAACTCTGCTTGAACAGTTGGAAGTTCTTGGTTCATATAACGCTGAAGCCTAGCATGCAAGATTTGAAGCATGACCTTACTAGCATGGAAGATGAGTGCGATTGCTGGATGGTTAGCACATTCTTTAGTACTACCCTTCTTGGGAACTGGGATGAGGATTGCCCTTTTCCAATCCTGTGGCCACTGCTGGGTCTTCCAGATTTGCTGACATAATGAATGCAAAACCTTGCTGGCAAAACCTATTCATCCTTTAGGGATTTGAATAGTTCTGCTGAAACTGTTTTGGAAACAAAATGTTTATATCTATCTTAAAGGTATTATCTTTCTTTTCTTGTCCTATTCAATGGTTTACCTATTTATAAAATCGATGACAGTATGAGTGAGATTCTCTTTGCTCACAAAGTTCCTGCATGGGGAACCTTAAACCTAATATTCAGGAGATTTGGCTTTATCCCTGTGGGGAGAGGAGGTGGGATTGCAGGAAGGTAGCCAGGAGTCTTAAACGTCTCTGAAATATGTTATTTCATTCAAAGAAAAGGGAATATATGAAAAAATGTTAATATTTAAAAATACTAGGTAAGAGCTAAATGTAAGTTGGTAATAACATTGCTCTGTACTTTTCTAAAATATTCAAATGTTTCCTAATTTTAGCAGCTTTATTGAGATATTCATAGACAAAACTTGCACATATTTAATGTGCACAATTGATGGCATTTGGGCATATGCAAACATTCATGATACCATCATCACAGTCAAGGTAACAGACATATCCATCACCTTCTAAAGTTTCCTGTGTCCCTTTGTTTTTGTGGGGTTTATTTATTTCTCTTTTTGTTTTAAGAACATTTAACATGAGATTTATCTATTCAACAAAGTTGGAAGTGTGCAAATACCACACTGTTACCTTAGACACTATGTTGTAAACCAGATCTCTAGAGTTTACTCATTTGGCATACCTGAAACTTTATAACCATC
The DNA here is from genome assembly GCF_023699985.2 of Odocoileus virginianus. Classification (NCBI taxonomy): domain Eukaryota; kingdom Metazoa; phylum Chordata; class Mammalia; order Artiodactyla; family Cervidae; genus Odocoileus; species Odocoileus virginianus. The sequence continues at coordinate 29,511,183 of NC_069688.1, forward strand.
GAACAATTCTCTATTTCTCCTACCCTCTAGACTCTGTCAACCAGTCTTGTGCTCGCTGCTTCTATGATTTTGACTATTTTAAATACTTTGTATAAGAAGAATCATGTATTTGACCTCCTATAACTGGCTTATTTCACTTATCATAATATCTCTAAGTTCAGCTATGTGGTCACAAATAATATGTCCTATTTTAGGCTGAATAATATTCCATTGTGCCCATTCTTTACCCATTCATCTGTCAGTGGACCCTTAGGTTATCTGCATATCTTATCTGTTATGAATAATGCTGCAATGAACATGGGAATTCAGATATTTCCCTAAGATCCAGATTTCATTTATTTGGATGTATACTCAGAAGTGAGATTGCTGGATCATATGGTAGGCCTAGTTTTAATTTTTCAAGAAAATTCCTTTGTTTTCCAAACTTGTTGCGCCATTTTTATTGGATATGATTCCAAAAGCAAAGCTAGACAAGTGAGACTACATCATACTAAAAGGTTTCTGCACAGAAAAGAGTCAACAGAATGAAAGGCTATCTACAGAATGGAAAAAAATTTTGAAAATAGTGTATGTAATAAGTGATTAATTTCCAAAATACATAAGGAACTCTGACAACTCAATAGTAAAATGAATAAGTAAATAACTCCAATCAAATATTCCACACAATTTTTAAAAGACTAAGACTACTACTATACTGTAAATGAAGACTGTGTTCTTTCATTTTTTATTTCTCTTGTTGAAAGCCCTCATTGAGGTAAGGAACAAGAAAAGGAAGAAATTAGAGAAAAACCAGAAATTGGTAAGTGAAAGAAAACCTATTATCTTTCATATTTTTGCATGTGTAATCGGCACTGGGGGGGGGCGGGGTGATAATTCTTTCACATAGTTTACATTTAATTTTCCCCCAAAATCTAGAAGTCCTCCACTCTAAAGTGAAAATAAAAAAATTGAGAGGATGTATCTTTTCACAAAATGCCTTAATATGGATATTATTCCAGGAGGAAATTAGATTGAAGCCAAGGGAGCAAGGTGTCTTCTGGCAAACACCAAATTTAGAGCCCATTCTTATTACCAAACTCTAATTATGTTTTCAGTGTCTTCCTTTTGGTATTGTGGGAAGAACTGATTTAATTTTAAGAGACTCCCTGAAGCTCACTACCAACTGACTCATCCTTCTTAATTCCACCTGCATGTTTCTCTCTTTTTACTTCCCATCCCTATATTTAGAAAACTCTGGTTATTTTTCCTATTTTCAAGATACTAGAAGACAAAATCTGCTCTAGCATAAGTTGAGCATCTAGAAGTCACATTATATTTTCTTGCACTGAACTAAAATATATATAAATAAAAGGGAACTGAAATAGCTCCTATTTAAAGGCTATGAGTCACTTTTCCAATTTTCACTGCTTCATCCAGTATAGGAATACCCTTTTTTCTGGTTATCTGTCATTTTCCAATAATCTCAAGTGAAGTTTATTTAGCAGGGGAACACATGGGGAATCTTTCTGCTAAATCCACATTACATCGCTTCCTCTTTTGCACATTTCTATTTAATCTAAAATTTTAAATCCAAGTAGTAAGAATCCAATATATAAAACTGATTCATATATATATGAGAGAGAGAGAGAGAGAGAGATAGTGAAGGACAGAGAAGCCTGGTATATTGCAGTCCTTGGGGTCGCAAAGTCACATATGACTTAGCAATTAAACAATTGAGGAAGGTAGGAAAAGCAGCTGCATCTTACTGTCCCATCACTCTTCTCCCAACACCAGGCAGCCCAGAGAAACTCTTGCTGTGGAGGTAAGGAAAGTGAAGGACGCACCAACCTTCATCAGGGACCCAGCACCAGATTCACTACAGCTCTGACTGGCTCCCCCAGGGAACCATTACTGTGGCCCCCAGCTCTGGGCAGCTGCCACAGACTCAGGTTCCCAGCCCACCCCAGTACCACCAGGCTCCAGGCAGGTGCCCCAGGACCCAGCTCCCAGTCCATCTGGGTGCCAGGTGTCCCTGAAGCCCCAGCCCCAGGCCTATCTCAGTGGTGCCTCTGACCTTGCCAACTCCTGCCAACCCAGGTCCAGGCTTGCCCATGCAGACCATATGGATTTCAGATAAATATTCCACTTAACAATGCAGTGTTATGCTGACTTTCTTTGCCAAATATTTCTCTCAGAGACCTTGTGGGGAGCCATCGCTATGTCCTGGGAAGAATTTTCACATTTTGGGCTTCCCTGGTCATAACTCCACCGTAATAGCATTGTTTGTTCTTGTTTAGTCACTGAGTCTCTTTGAGACCCCGTGGATTTTAACCCATAGGCTCCTCCATCCATGAGATTTAACAGTCAAGAATACTGGAGTAGGTCAACATTTCTTTCCCCAGAGGATCTTCCTGAGCTAGAGACTGAACTTGCATCTCCTGAAATGGCAGGCGAATGCTTTATCACTGACCCTCCTGGGAAGCAATAGCACTGTTATCTCAATGCTAACACAACCACATGCCTTTCAGACACATGGTTTAATATGTCATTAAACCAACTTATATTGAATTGTTCAAAACAGCAATTTGAGGATAGAAGTTTCCCCTGAAATCTGAGAGAAGGGAACTCTGGCAAATGGGATTGGGTACAGGAAGCAGCCAGTTTTCCTGAGTCATCTGATTTCTACTTCAGGGATTTTATCTCCTAAGTATAATTCAACAGTGTCCTGGACTATGACTCCCAAATCAGCATTTCTCCTCCTTGGAAAGAAACAATGAAAATAGCAGCATGGGGAGTTTGATCATTTTGTTTCACTCAAGAACCTACAGAATTTTCTATTTGAAGTTTTATTTTAAAAAGAGAGGACAGTAATTACTTGAGAAGAATTCATCTGCATTATGGATTGAACTGTCTTCATTTACTGTCTGTTCATCCATTTAACTAGTCACCATCCACTACTAAATCTGAGCCTATTTGTATTCTGTTTCCTTCTCATCACTCTTGTTCTGAGTCATTGTTTTGATCCACTTTCCAGTCCTATGCTGCTCTCTGTCCCAAGCTGACCCATGTCCCGAACCGACCCATGCTGGGTCCATTTAATTGAATCAGAGTTGCTGGGTTTACTGCAAAGCTTTTATTCCTTCTCTTCCAATTGCTCAACATGCCATCTTTAAATTGCCGTGTCTTGATGTTCATTATTCTGGCTTCATTTTTTATGATCTATGGGCTGCTGAAATGATTGCAGTACATCCGCATCACTTTATGTTCCCCTCTGGCAGTGTCTGCAACAAAATGCTATACACCCCACTGGAGGGAAGAGTGGGGAGGATTATGAGCCTCTAGATATGGGGAAAGGAAAATTACTTTGGCGTCTACTTATAAAACTTGCCATAGGCTTTGGAGGTAACTCCCTCCTTCCGCAGATTCATTCTCTGGATAAGAAGCAAGGAAAGAAAAATGAACCAAAATAACTGGTACCCATTTTTTAATTTGAGACCAGCTTCTCTGGTGGCTTAGATGGTAAAGAGCCTGCCTGCAGTGCAGGAGACGTGGGTTTTATTCCTGGGTCAAGAAGATCCCTTGGAGAAAGGAATGTCTACCAGTCCAGTATTCTTGCCTGGAGAATCACATAGACAGAGGGCTACAGTCCACAGAGGCGCAATGAGTCGGACACCACTGAGCCGCCAACACTTTCACTTTCACTTTAGTCCTGTGTACTTTACCCCTTACAGCACTTCTTGACCTTTTGCAGAGTGCTTGTCTCTGGGTTAAATAAGAAAACAGGAATAAATTAGCTGTTTCCACCCACCGGGTTTTCTATCTAAATGCACATATAAACATTGAAGTCTACAGCTTGAAACACTTCAAAGTTTCCCCATAACCACAATGCAAGTCCTTTAAGGTGGTGATTCACTGACGGGTCCCGTCTCTCAAAAGCCCTACCTTTCAATGTATACTTTAGCCATACCAAGCTTGCAGTTCTCCACATACACCGTCCTGTTGCTTGTCATTGCTTCTTTTTATGGTGTTAGGGACTGACTACTTTTTTCTCATTTTCACTCTAGAAACTCTGAGAAATATGTACTGCTCCCAAGGTATCAGGTAACTCTTGTATACATCCTCTTTTTTCTCTGGCCCTTGTGATTGGCAAATGGTTGATATTTACCAGTGAGCTAAAGATATTACTAGTGAGATTGAGAAAAAAAAAGAATGACATCCTGAATTTTAACAGGTTTAGAGGTCAAATGAAAGGCAAACACACTGCACACAAGATAGAAAAGAATGACAACTATGGGCTTAATCAAAGTTTCAGAAAAGATTTTGTGTGACTCCTGACTCAGTCAACAGGAAAGCAGTTTACATTTCATCTGAGATGGAGCAATCTGTCACTTAGAAATATTTGGGTCAATAATATTAGCTGAGAATAAAATTATGATGTGAACGTGAGAGTGATACTAAATTAGCCAAATAACCAAAAGGATTCCAAGGACAGAAATTGTCCTTTCTTTTCTTCAAATTCAGATATAAATATCCTGTCACAATGAGATTGCAAGATTTACATGGTTTATGAATTTCATCTGGATTAGAAAATCATTAACTTCTTTGCATCTTTACAATATGATGAATTTTACTTTTAAACATTTAGAACTGCTAGCAGGAACAAAAAAAAAATAATGATCTCTTAAGAAAGCATATTGTGAGATGGAGAAAAGATGATTTGAGCATATACCAGTATAAGGAAAAAGAGTAAACGGAACTATATCATTTTTCAACAAAATGACTAAGGACTTGGATTCAAGTGATTTTCCTATTTAAACTTCTCTTTTAAAAAACAGCACGCTATAGGTCTTTCTTTGGACTTAAAAACAAAGGCTGTGGCTATGTATAAATATTTTGTGATAAAATAATTAAAATCACATACATGTGAATGTTTAAGGCAGAATTGTTTTACCATTCATCTTAGACTTGAATTCATTTGTTTTATAAAGGATGTCACATTTCAGTTGATGGTATACTCTCAGTATGGCAGACAGAGATTTTTGCTCACGCCCCGACTCTGCTGCATTGTCTAGGCAATGATGTATGGTATCCTTCTGCAGAAAAAACCTGAGTTGCCTCGTTCTGGCTCCTCCTGCAACTGCTTAGCTGTCCTTCAGGTTTCTATTTACACGCTTTAGCATGGGGAGTTGCTACACAGAAAGCTGTGCTACCCTGCTCAGACACCTGCTATGTATCAAGAGCTCCATGCTCTAGATTTCCTGTTTAGAGATAAAGGGATTTGATAAAGCAATATTGATCAAGCTTTCATTTTAAATCTGTCCCAAGCCCTTGATATAGTGGCCGTTTCAGTCACAGCACTCCATTTGTCTTAGGATCTAAACAGAGATTAGATTTCCAGTGTTATTCAATGATTACCCAGCCCAACAGCCCCAGTTTACAGATGAGGAAACTGAGGCTTAGAGAGCTGAAGTGAAATTTCTTATTTCTTGGAAAATGAATTTAGCATATTCCTGAGAACCCAACCTCCAAGTAAAGACTCTGCTGTCAAAAAGACCATCAGGGTGAGTGAGCTATTGAAAGCAAGTCACTGTTGGATAAAGAACTCTCTTGGGAATAAAAGTTCTTTGAAATAACCCTTCCTTTTTATCCTGGTCCCAGCCTAAGGAATGGATGAATATTGGAATAATAAAAAATGCACATATCACATATGCATTTAAATTTAGGGTACCAAGTTTCTCAAAAGTTCACCTATATATATTCTAGGTTAAGAATCCCTATTCTAAACCACTTAGATGTCAAGAGCATCTGTTATATTCTTAATTAATTATTGCTTTTTCCTGTTGATATTCACTGAGTACTTATTATGTTCTATGAGCTTTACATATCCTCTTAAAAATCTGCAAATTAGATAACTACTATTATAATCCTCATACTACAGATGAAGAAATTGAAACACAGATACACTAAAATGACGAAGTTCACAGAGCAAATAAGTGGTAGTATCAACATACCAAGATGCTAATTTAGGTTGTCTGGCTCCATAATTGAACATGCTTTTGACCACTAAGTAATATGATTTATCAAGAATCTGTAATATATCAGTCACTTTAGCTATTTTAAGTTTTCCAAACCATCTGAGGAGATTGTCATTAATCCCATTTTTTAGATGAGGAAATTGAGGTTTGCAGATATGAAATCCAACGTTGATAAATCTAGTAAATTATGGAACTGAGACAGAGACACAGATCTTCTACCATATAGTGCAGTGTTATTGTCTCTGTAAAAAATGGTGTCCAGTAGAACTTTCCACATTGATGGAATGTCCAATATGGTAGACACTACTCACATGTGGCTATTTAGCACTTGCATTGTAGTTAATGTTAACTGAAGAATTCATTTTTAATTTTATTTAATTTTAGGTTAAATAGTCATACCTGTCTAGGGGCTGCCATATTGGACATCAGGGCTTTTATAGCCTTACTCTTCAAGCTGTGGTCCATAGACTGGGACCATCACCACCACTGGAGTATTATTAAAGATGCAGACTGTAAACTTCATCCCAGACCTATGGAGTCAGAGTCTGAATTTTAATAAGACCTCCATCTATTTTGTACACACATTAACATTTAAGAGTTGTGACTCTAGGTCACTCCACCACTCATATTATTTGTCAAGACCAAGGAAATAAACCATTTAGCCTCAAGAGTCTTTACACTCCAATTATTTTCCAAATTAAGGATTTATTACCTCTCCTCCCTGCAATATGAATATAGACTTTGAAAGGAAAAACAGCATAAGAGATTGGGAGACCTCAGGCAAATTTATACCACTAAACAGTAAAGCATTACATGGAAATTGGTAATATTTGTAGCTGGAGATGTAGGTAAAGGTCAGATCATGAAAAGATATGTATATCAGGTAAGAAAGTAGGATTATCCTATTGGTAATAATCATCTTTAAGGAGCATTAAGTTTAAGGGTTGCATGTTACATCTAGGTGATCCTGATGGCAGTGTAGAGAAATGATTGGTTTAAAGATAAGTTAGGAAAGCTATTGATCAAACCAGGTAGGAAATGATTAGTGGTAAGTGTTAAGTGTAACAAGAGATAAGGCAGTAGTAGCTGAAATAAGCATAAGGAACAAATTCAAGAAATACTTAGGAGAAAAAATGGACAGGATTACATAACTGAATGTGAAAGACAAGAAAGAAGATAAAAATAAGGTTTATAGCTGGGTAATTACCTAGGCCATTGTTTCCAGGTAGCACAGAGGATGAGGAGGGCATCGCAAACCACTCCAATATTCTTGCCTGGAGAAGCCCCATGGACGGAGGAGCCTGGGAGACTACAGTCCGTGGGATCGCAGAGGCAGACATGACTGAGCAACTAAGAACAGCACAGAACAACGTAGAGGACGCAGAAGGTAGCCACAGATATAAATTCAGTGCAGGAATACTGAAGTTTAAGTGTCTTTTGGACACTATATATATTATTTACATAATCTTCCTACTTGTCCAAAAGACACAGGCAGCAATTAGATAGGCAAGTTTAAATTTCATTAAATGTATTTGGTGTATAAGAAAAAACTTTAGAGATCAGCAAGGTTTAGGAGGACATTGAAATAAATTAGTCAGGAAGACTTTGCAAAATGGAAAGAGTTTCCACAACATTTCAGAGGGACTGTGAAATAGGAAAAGAAGTCTGCAAGGAGTAGCTACATTATAAGGAGTTTGCATGATCTTACAAGTCAAGAGAGTAGTTTACAAGACAGAGTCAGCTGAAACAAAGATACCAAGTAACTAAACACCAAAAATACCACTTTAGTTTAGTAATTACTTGGTTACTTGTGACCTTATTAAAACAGTTTCGGAGTGGCTGGGATAGAAACCAGAGAGTGAAGAGTAAAAGTAAACAGCAGATCAGAAAATTGGGGCAGTGAGTAGACACTCTTCTTTGAAAAACTTTTTACAATTTTACACCAAGTATTACAGATCAGGGAGATCAAGGAATGCATGCAATAAAGACTCTAATAAACTAATTTCTGTTATCTCCAAAGGGGGAGTATTTTATTTGCTTATAAATGGCCCTTGTACTGGCACTGCAAGGAAAGGGAGATCAAAATGAAACCAAACCAAAAGTAGCATGTTTTGAACAATGAAAAACAAAACTCTATTCTGAGTGATGGATATAAAGAAATGCAAGATGCAATTTGCGGTCCCCCAGGCTCATTATAATGTAGAGGAATAACACTAAGAAAAAGTCAAGAATGAAATGATCAGAGAGCAGCTGAGAGTCAGAGCTTAAATATGAACTAGGCATCAGTGAATCTTGACCATTTTGTTTATATGACCTAATTATTCCCCCTTATCTTTTAGTTGGAAGAAGTCATCAAGAGGACATGACCACCACTTGAACCTCGAACTGGACCTGAGCAATCAAAGGTTCCTTACTTCTTCTCCTGTACTTAAAATGTATGATTGGCCCACTGTTCCTATGCTAGGAGTCACTTAAGGAGGCAGCCTTGAGAGAGTGATGTTTTGAAGTCTGGTTTTTGAAACCAGACAGGTGCAGAGATCTGTCTGTCTCATGGTTGTCCAAGACACGCTGCGAATATAAGTTCCTGTGCTTATTACAACTGCCTCCTACCCATCTGGAGTGGCCTACCTCTTTCTTCAGTCTCTCTTTACCGTCCACGTAGGGGGCTAGTTTCAGGTTTCATCCAGGAAACTCTTGAGGTAGTGAATCCACACTCCCTGTGAAAACCTGACCCTCAACAACTAAACCTCTAGGCACATTCCCTTTCAGTCCCTAAACTACCAAGTAGAGTCCATACCATAGCCCCTGGCTCAGGGTTTTCAGGTCCTCTGATCCTCCAGCTGAAGCCACTTGGCACTCCTGCAGCTCATTCCCATTACTGAAAGCATAAAGAACCCGAGGACAATAGGATTGCATCTGGGTGATGAGGCTGCTCACCTATTCTGACCTTACGTTCATATCTCATTATTTCTTGCTTCTGTAATTAAACCTAAGCCTTATAAACCAAATCAAAGATCAGGACCCTGAACCATTTCTTTAGGACCATTGCTTGAGTTTTCACAGCAGCACCGTTCCAGGATCCTATTTAATCTAAGTGCCTTCCTAGGCCCAACACAGGATTCAGCTTTGATTTAGATGTATCCCATGATATCAGACTCACAGAATTCTGGTCAGATCTGTGACCACTGTCTTTTTCAACCCTCAATATTTTCCACCTTCCATCTTAACTCTTTCCCACAGTCAATATTTGACCCTTTAGCACAGTCTTCCAAGTCCTGTCACCTCTCTCCTGGGTCTCAGACTATACCTATCCTTTATCAACCCATTAAATCATACCACCACCACTCAGAGTCCTCAATGAATAATTTTATTGATAACTACATCTCCCAAGAAAAAGTCTTGTCAGTTGCAGTGGGTGTTAAAAACCAACTTATAGGATAATAAATATCAGAAATATACATATTTATGTATTCTCTCGGTATTGTATTTAAAGCTAACATCAGCGGAGAAAAAGAATTTAAAGAAAAGTCAAATAAGCATAAAAACTTCATAAAAATATCAAGAAAACAGTAATTTATCAACAGAGCAGGGCATTTCCAACAGGTATTATAGACAATGACAGCAACCTTCGTTTATATATGTATATAATCTTTGGGGCTTCCTGTGTCTCAGCAGTAAAGAATCTGCCTGCAGTGCAGAAGATGTGAGTTTGATCCTTGGGTTAGGAAGATCCCCTGGAGAAGGAAATGGCAACACACTCCAGTACTCTTGCCTGGGAAATCCCATGGACAGAGGAACTTGGCAGGCTACAATCCATGGGGTTATAAAAGAGTTGGGCATGATTTAGCAACTAAACAACAACAGTATAAACTTTGCAATATAATACACTCTCTTTGAGCCACACAAAAACCCTTTATAATAGTAGAGCAAGCATTTCACAGTATACATTTAACTAATGAGAAAACCACGGTTGAAAGGGCTTCAAGTCACTTTGCAAAATTCACACAGTCAACAGGTGGCAAAACCAGGGTTTGAAGCCAACATTTCTGAATCTAAAGAGTGTGTGTATCTTAATCTGAGCTATGGTGCTTGTCTAATCTCTCCAGCTATTCCCTTGCTACCCTACATCCTGCCTCATCTAATGCATTTCCTATTATTTCCTGTCTCTGTTTACTCCATTCCCTGTGCCTAGTATGTCCTTCTCCACTATATTTCAGACCAGCAGACTCCTCATTCCCCAGATCAGTCCTCGGTCATTTCCTCTGTAAACCACCATCTGACTCCTGATAAGATTATTATCCTCTCTCTTCTTTGCTCAAACAGCCATTTATAATTTGAATGTTTTGGATTTTTTCTTTTTAGCATTTCTATCTCCAGTGGAGAATCTAAGAAAGAGTGGATATAAATATATGTATGGCTGATTCACTTTTCTATACATATGAAACTAACACAACAGTGTAAATCAACTATCAGTTCAGTTCAGTTCAGTTCAGTTCAGTCAATCATGTCCAGCTCTTTGCAACCCCATGGACTGCAGCATGAGAGGCCTCCCTGTCCAACACCAACTCTTTGAGTTTACTCAAGCTCATATCCACTGAGTTGGTGATGCCATCCAGCTATCTCATCCTCTGTCGTCCCCTTCTCCTTCCACCTTCAATCTTTTCCAGCATCAGGGGCTTAACAAATAAGTCAGTTCTTCACATCAGGTGGCCAAAATATTGGAGTTTCAGCTTCAGCATCAGTCCTTCCAATGAATATTCAGGACTGATTTCCTTTAGGATGAACTGGTTGGATCTCCTTGCAATCCAAGGGACTCTCAAGAGTCTTCTCCAACACCATAAAAGCATCAATTCTTCAGCACTCAGCTTTCTTCACAGTCCAACTCTCACATCCATACATGACTACTGGAAAAACCATAGCTTTGACTAGACAGACCTTTGTTGGCAAAGTAATATCTCTGCTTTTTAATATGCTCTCTAGGTTGATCATAGCTTTTTTCCAAGGAACAAGTGTCTTTTAATTTCATGGCTGAAGTCACCATGACTTCATGGCATGTAGTCAAAATCTGCAGTGATTTTGGAGCCCCCAAAAATAGTCTGTCACTGTTTCCACTGTTTCCCCATCTATTTGCCATGAAGTGATGGGACTGGATGTCATAATCTTAGTTTTCTGAATGTTGAGCTTTAAGCCATCTTTTTCACTCTCCTCTTTCACTTTCATCAAGAGGCTCTTTATTTCTTATTCACTTTCTGCCTTAAGGGTGGTGTCATCTGCATATTTGAAGTTATTGATATTTCTCCTGGCAATCTTAATTCTATCTTGTGCTTCATCCAGCCCAGCATTTCTCATGATGTACTCTGCATATAAGTTAAATAAGCAGGGTGACAATATACATCCTTGATGTACTTCTTTTCCCAATTTGGAGCCAGACTGTTGTTCCATGTCCAATTCTAACTGTTGCTTCCTGACCTGCATACAGATTTCTCAGGAGGTAGGTCAGGTGATCTGGTATTCCCATCTCTTGAAGAATTGTCCACAGTTTATTGTGATACACATAGTCAAAGGCTTTGGCATAGTAAATAAAGCAGAAATAGATGTTTTTCTGGAATTCTCTTGCTTTTTTGATGATCCAACGGATGTTGGCAATTTGATCTCTGGTTCCTCTGCCTTTGCTAAATCCAGCTTAAACATCTAGAACTTCACAGTTCATGTACTGTGGAAGCCTGGCTTGGGGAATTTTGAGCATTACTTTACTAGCATGCGAGATGAGTGCAATTGTGCAGTAGTTTGAGCATTCTCTGGCACTGCATTTCTTTGGGATTGGAATGAAAACTGACCTCTCCTGTGGCCACTGCTGAGTTTTCCAAATTTGCTGGCGTATTGAGTGCAACACTTTCACAGCATCATCTTTTAGGATTTGAAATAGCTCAACTGGAATTCCATCACCTCCACTAGCTTTGTTCATAGTGATGCTTCCAAAGGCCCACTTCACATTCCAAAATGTCTGGCTCTAGGCAAGTGATCATACCATTGTGATTATCTGTGAAATCAACTATACTCCAATAAAAATCAATTAAAAATAAACAAACTTTTATTATGTAGCAAGTATCTGTATGTATAGTAGAAAGTTAAAGATACAAATACTATAGAAAAGATTAAAAGAAGTTATGCCTATTAGAGTCCAGTGATAAAAACTAATACCTAATTGTAAATTTTTCCATATTTTTTCTATTTGCATATATAAATATACACATGTTTGCTGAGACAAGATCAAGCTGTAGGCTTATTTTTCCCATAGACAATTAACTCTTTAAGAGACCAACTTTTACGATTCTATCACAGGAGTGTCTGGCTTGGGATCTGACTTAGAATAAGATCTATTAAAGTATTTTTACATACATGCAAGGATGTCCACATGAAAGAAATGCAAAAGTGAGTTCTGCTTCTTGAAATCACTGAAAAGACTTGCACCTTAAGAGCCATTTACAAGACCCCTCTTGACTAAAGAATTAATGCTTACTACATAGACCGGTATTAAGATAATGTGATTGAGTTCAAAGGGAAGGAGTGATGGGTGATAGTTGAAGTTGTGACCAGGAGATGGAGTACCCATGAGTGTGTTCTTGAATCCCTTCCTATGTAAAATCTGACCACAGCAAGAATGTCCACAGGCTTTGGTGATATGGCCAGCTGAACTTTAAGGCCATACAGAGACCTAGCATATGTCAGAAATTCAAATTCTGTTGCTTCATAAAGAATATGGATGTTTATTTCTTTCCATAATCCAAAACAATATTCATTGAAATCTTTCTATATTTCAGGATATCAGTAGTGAGTATCCTTACTTTGCTCGGTGACCCTTATCCTTTCTTCAGAGACATCTGCACCTAAACAGGTCTTCAGAAGAAGAATCTATACCTTATATGGAAAGGTAAAAATACAAGAAATTTTAGATTCTATTACTACTCAGCATCAATAATTATTTGAGAAATGTAAATCAAAACTACAATGGGGTATCACCTCATACAAATCATAATGGCCATAATCAAAAAGTCTACAAATAATGAATACCAGAGAGGGAGATAAGGGAACCCTCCTACACTGTTGGTAGGAATGTAAATTGGTACAGCCACTATGAAGAAAAATATGGTGATTCCTTAAAGACTAAAAATAGACTTATCATATGATTCAGCAATCCCACTGCTGAGCATACATCCAAAAAAGATGAAAATTCTAATTTGAAAAGATATATGCATTCCAATTTTCAGAGCAGTGCTGTTTACATAAATCTATTGTGGTCACAATGTTTCCATTATCAGGAAAACTCTCTTTAAATTTCTTGAGAAACTGTCATAGCAGCACTGTTTACAATAGCCAAGGCATGGAAGCAACTTAAATGTTCATTGACATGTGACTGGATAAAGATGTGGTACATATATACAATAGAATATTACTCAGCCATAGGAAATGAAATAATATCATTGCAGCAACTTGGGTGGAACTAGAGATTATCTAGTAAGTGAAGCAAATAGTGAAGTGAAGTGAAGTAAATGTAGTAAGTGATGTAAATCAGACAAAGACAAATGTCATATGTCACTTATATGAAGGATCTGTAAGTGATACAAATAAACTTATTTACAAAACAGAAATAGACTCGTAGATATTGAAAGCAAACTTATGGCTACCAAAGGGGAAATGAGAGGGACAGATAAATTAGGAGTCTGGGATTCACATATACACACTACAATATATAAATACATAAACAACAAGGACCTACTGCATAGCATAGGGAACTATATTAAATATCTTGTAAAAACCTGTAACAGGAAAGAATCTGATAAGAATATATATGTATAACTGAGATAAACAATATGCTATTTAATTTCTCTGTGCCTCAGTTTCTTCACTTTAAAAACAGGAATAATAAAAACACCTACCCCATAAAGTTGTGGAAAAAAATTATTGAGAGTATGAAATACTGAAATATCCTTCATACAAAGAAATACAAAGGTATTTCTCCAAAGAAAATATACAAGTGCTGTAAAGCATATGAAAATATTCTCAACATAACTAATTATCACTAATCAAAAACACAATGAGATATCACCTCATATCTGTCAGGATGATTGTTATTTTTAAAAAAAGACAATAAATGTTGGCAAAGATGTAGAGAAATTGGAACCCTTTTTCACTGTTCGCGGGAATGTAGAATGGTACAGCCACCATGGAAAGTAATATGGAAAGTGCTAAAAATTAAAAATAGAATTGCTATATGATTCATCAACTTCACTTTTGAGTATATATCCAAAAGAACTGAAAAAAGAATCTCAAAAAGACATTTGCACATGTGGTTATTATTCACAATAAGCAAAAGGTAGTACCTAAATGTCCATCAGTGGATGAATGAAGAAAATGTATATACTTACAATGGAATATTATTCAACATTTAAAAAGAAGTAAGTCCAGTCGTATGCTAAATGGACAAACCTGGAGGACATTATGCCGAGTCAAATAAGTCAGTCACAGAAGGACAAATACTGCATGATTCCACTTATAGGAGGTATTTAAAGTAATCAAATTTGTAGAAACAGAAAATAGAAGGTGTACCAGGGGCTGGAAGTAGGGGCAGATGAGGAGTGCTGTGCGGTGGGTGTGGAGGTTCACTCAGGCAGGAGAGTGAGGGGCGTGCTTCCCAGTGATCTGTTGCAGAACAATGTGCCTATGGTTGACAATATTGATCTGTACTCTTGGAAATTAATGGATGTATGAATTTTATGCTTTTCTTTTTCCACACACACACACACACACACACCAAAAAAAAAAAAAATTAGAAGGAAAAAACTCTGTAGCGGAGATTGACATTTGATTATATCTAAATCCCCAGAGCCTAGCCTGAGATTTGGCAAAGAGCAAGAGTTTAAAAAATCGTTTCTCAGAGGAGAAAAGCCTGAATGAATGCAAGGGTAAACATGAGATTAAAATTTTCAATGAATTCAGCTACTGAATATTTGCTGAGGACCCTGCCTCTCTTGGACTTCCCCACTGGCTCAGATGGCAAAGAATCTACCTGCAGTGTGGGAGATCTGGGTTCAGTTCCTGGGTCAGCAAGATCCCCTGGAGAAAAGAATGGCTACAGCGTCAGTCTTCTTGCCTGGAGAATGCCATGGACAGAGGAACCTTGTGGGTTACAGTCCATGAGGTTGCAAAAACTGGGACACAACTGAGAGACCAACACTTTTACTTTTCACTTTCACTTGCCTCTCTCACCCTTGGGCTTGGTGTCCATGCTGGTGGCTGGAGGATTAATGATTACCAGGAAATATCCTTGTGATGGTCAAAAAGATTCAGTGGTGTCATTTTTCAGATAATGAGCTCTGTGAGAAAACCAGAAAATTTCAGCGTCACTGAATGCCTTTTTCCTCCAAGAAACTTTCTCTAAATCATCCTACTTTCTGAGTCATTATTGTCAGCAATTCTTGCTTCTTCACTTTTTCATTTTTATGATCTTGGAATTCTGATAAGTGATATTTCTCTATATTGGTTAGATATGATATGAAGCTTCCCTTCTATCATACATTTAAACTTAATCCTTGAATTATAAAGTCTTCATATAGGTCATGCCTTTCATGTACTGCAGAAGCTGGAAGGCTCTGAAGCAAAGATGATCAGAAGCTGAGTCATGTAAAGCTGGCCTTCTTGATGCAGGAAGATTTCCCTAGCAAATTCATCCAGTGTTCCTGAGCCAAGAGCTCAGGGTACAACCCTCTCTTAAACCTATTCTAAGGGAAGCAAGAGGCAAAATCATTCATTTAGAGACCTCAGCATCAGGCTCTCAAGTACTAAGACAGGATTCTTGCCCTAAAGCTACCTAGAATCTGGTCAGAGAGACAGACAAGAAAATCAACGATTAATCCCAGAGGCACAAACATAGGAGGTTAGACACAGGCTGTGAAATAACGGAAGAAATACCACAGTCCTAGCTAAGGATAGCTGAAGCTAGCTCAGTTAATGCTCTCAATAACAGAACTAATCTATGAGAGATTAACAGGATTAGCCACTGGCAGGGCTGGAGGTTGTGTGGGGACCAGGGAAGGAGGCAAGTTTGGAGGCAGCAGCTTGCTTACATCATCTGTGCTCTAGGAAGATTGATATTCTTGGAGAAAAGAGTCAAGATGGAGAGTTGCAGGAGATGGAAAGCAAGGGACTCATGCCAAAATCTAGTGTTCAAATGCTTTCTGATAAATTTGAACTTGATCTTCAATGGAATAGAATAGAAAGCCCAGAGATAAGTCCACGAACCTATGGTCACCTTATCTTTGACAAAGGAGGCAAGGATATACAATGGAAAAAAGATAACCTCTTTAACAAGTGGTGCTGGGAAAACTGGTCAACCACCTGTAAAAGAATGAAACTAGAACACTTTCTAACACCATACACAAAAATAAACTCAAAATGGATTAAAGATCTAAATGTAAGACCAGAAACTATAAGACTCCTAGAGGAGAACATAGGCAAAACACTCTCCGACATAAATCACAGCAGGATCCTCTATGACCCACATCCCAGAATTTCAGAAATAAAAGCAAAAATAAACAAATGGGACCTAATGAAACTTAAAAGCTTTTGCACAACAAAGGAAACTATAAGCAAGGTGAAAAGACAGCCCTCAGATTGGGAGAAAATAATAGCAAATGAAGCAACAGACAAAGGATTAATCTCAAAAATATACAAGCAACTCCTCCAGCTCAACTCCAGAAAAATAAATGACCCAATCAAAAAATGGGCCAAAGAACTAAACAGACATTTCTCCAAGGAAGACATACAGATGGCTAACAAACACATGAAAAGATGCTCAACATCACTCATTATCAGAGAAATGCAAATCAAAACCACAATGAGGTACCATTACACGCCAGTCAGGATGGCTGCTATCCAAAAGTCTACAAGCAATAAATGCTGGAGAGGGTGTGGAGAAAAGGGAACCCTCTTACACTGTTGGTGGGAATGCAAATTAGTACAGCCACTATGGAAAACAGTGTGGAGATTTCTTAAAAAGCTGGAAATAGAACTGCCATATGACCCAGCAATCCCACTTCTGGGCATACACACCAAGGAAACCAGATCTGAAAGAGACACATGCACCCCAATGTTCATCGCAGCACTGTTTATAATAGCCAGGACATGGAAGCAACCCAGATGCCCATCAGCAGACAAATGGATGAGGAAGCTGTGGTACATATACACCATGGAATACTACTCAGCCATTAAAAAGAATTCATTTGAATCAGTTCTAATGAGATGGATGAAACTGGAGCCCATTATACAGAGCGAAGTAAGCCAGAAAGATAAAGACCATTACAGTATACTAACACATATATATGGACTTTAGAAAGATGGTAACGATAACCCTATATGCAAAACAGAAAAAGAGACTCAGATGTATGGAACAGACTTGTGGACTCTGGGAGAAGGAGAGGGTGGGATGTTTCAGGAGAACAGCATTGAAACATGTATATTATCTAGGGGGAAACGGATAACCAGCTCAGGTTGGGGACATGAGACAAGTGCTCGGGCCTGGTGCACTGGGAAGACCCAGAGGGATCAGGTGGAGAGGGAGGTGGGAGGGGGGACTGGGATGGGGAAAACATGTAAATCCATGGCTAATTCATATCAATGTATAACAAAAACTACTGTAATGATGTAAAGTAATTAGCCTCCAACTAATAAAAATTAAAAAAAAAAAAAATTTGAACTTGATCTTGAAGATTATTGAAAGTGGAGTGATGTGAAGATATGGGCTCTTTGAAATGCAGCAAGAGTGTGCAGGGTGAATTAGAAGGAAATAGAAATGAGGAACCTGGTTGCATGATTATTGTTACTCTTTAGGAGTTATATTATTAAAGGGAGGAGGTAGGAATGAAGAAGATAGAAAAGATTCAAAAATCTTTCACTAAGGAGATGCTTCCCTGGTGGCTCAGATAGTAAAGAATCTGCCTGCCAATGCAGGAGACCCAAGTTCGATCCCTGGGCCAGGAAGATCCCTAAAGAAGGAAATGGCAACCCTCTCCAGTATTCTTGCCTGGAGAATTCCATGGACAGAGGAGCCTGGCAGGCTACATATAGTCCATGGAGTCAAAAGAGTCAGACACAACTGAGCAAATAACACACACAGACAAGGAGATGCTAAAAAGCAACAGTTAAGGTTATCCTGATGAGATACTATCCTGTTACTATTTGGTGCAGGATTTTTATTGTGTTGGTTTATAGCAGCAGTCTCCAATCTTTTTGACACCAGGGACTGATTTCTTGGAAGACAGTTTTTCCATGGACCCGCAGGGAACGGGGGTTGAGGGGTAGGGAATGGCTTTGGTGATGATTCAAACACATAACATTTGTTGTGCACTTTATTTCTATTATTATAATATTGTGATATATAATGAAATAATTATACAACACCATATGCAGAATCAGCAGGAGCCCTGAGCTTGTTTTCCTACAACTAGAGGATCTCATCTAGACGTGATGGGAGACAGCGACACCCAAAGTGTTGCTAATAGTGGGGAGTGGCTGTAAATACAAATGAAGCTTTTCTCACTCGACCACCACTCACTCCTGCTG
Source organism: Odocoileus virginianus (assembly GCF_023699985.2). Classification (NCBI taxonomy): domain Eukaryota; kingdom Metazoa; phylum Chordata; class Mammalia; order Artiodactyla; family Cervidae; genus Odocoileus; species Odocoileus virginianus. The sequence continues at coordinate 29,529,815 of NC_069688.1, forward strand.
TGTGACCAGTTCCCAACAGGCCACGAACTGGTATCGGACCATGGCCTGGGGGCTATGGACCCCTGGTTTACAGCAGAGTAAAATCCCTGATATTATATATAAAACTGTGGATGTATTTAGGCAAATCTTTTGCTAAGAAGAGGCATTTTCATTTCCATCAGACTCTCAAAACTGTCCCTGCCCCAATAGGTTAAAAGTCAAATTATTAAGCTAAATATTGGCAGCGGCCCACTGTACTGATGGAAAAGAACCAGAATTTTTGGTTTCATGGGGTGTATAGACAAGACAGCCCACAGGGCCAGGCAGAAGAATAAGTTGGTCTTTTAATGACATTTATCACCGTGGATTTTATGCAAGTCTACTCTTATATTTCAGAATTCTTTATTGCTCTGACCTTCTCAGAACTTTGTCACATAGCATGGAAACCATCACTTATATTCTCAAAAATCTTTTTTAAAACTAAAATCCATGACTTTCCTGCAAAACTTGAGCCAAACTTAGTCCATCTAAGGAGACCAAAAAGGGGCTGCTCATTTACACATAACCATACACCCACCTAGAAATCATTTGGGTATCTTTTCTATAAGCATTCATACATTTATCTATTTATCCTTGTAGTTGGAGAAATGGAAGCAAGGATAAATAAGATATGGCCTTTGTTACAAAATTATTAGTCACTCAATTTAATAAATGGACCCCATAATAGTTGTCCAAAGCAGGCAGCAATAAACTTTGTTATGAGAAGAAGGAGTGGGGACATTGCCAAAGAGAAATGCCAGAGCAGCGTCTCAAACAGACTGCAGGAGTTTATCAGACTGCAGGAGCGCACAAAGCCAGCCGAGAACCGTCCCAAATTCAGTGTGTGGTTTGGCTTTATCCTGAACAAGTCATGTTAGTCTGTGTCTTTTTAATTGTAGATCATGAAACCATCTTAGTGGGAAATATTTGGATATACCACAAATATGTTTATCCACTCACATACTGATGGACATTAGGGTTATATCCACTTTTTTATCTATTACAAATGAAGCTGGTATGAATAGTTAGGTACAAGTCTTTGAATGGTTGTTTGAATTTCTCTTGGATAAATATATAAGAGTGGAACGACTGGGTGTATGTTTAAATTTTAAGGAAACTGCCAACCTATTTTCCAAAATGGCTATATCATCTTGCATTCCCACCAACAGTATATAAGAGTTCTAATTGTTCCACATATACCTCAACACCTGGTATTGTCAATCTTTTTCATTTTAGATAATTTAATCAAAATGTGCTTCTATTTCTTTATGGTTTTAATTTGCATTTCCCTAATGCATAAAGAAGGGGGCAATGGACAATGAGATAGCTGGAAGGCATCATTGAGCCAAAGGATATGAACTTGGGCAAACTCCAGGAGAAGGTGAGGGACAGGGAAGCCTGGTGTACTGCAGTCCATGTGGTCACAGAGTCAGACACGACTTAGCAACGGAGCAACAACAATGCATAAAGAAGTTGAGCATTTTTAAGTGTTTATCTATAAATTTATAATTTATACATTTATAAATGCATCATTTGTACATTTATAAATTCATATATATACTATGTATAGAATTTATATACATACTACAGAATAAATGCATATATTATATACACCATATTTATCATATATATTACATATACATATATTCTGTAGCAAAATGTTCAAATCCTTTTTTCTCTTTCTCAAATCCTTCTGTTCCTTGGGATCTTTATACCCTTTAGTAAGCAATTACCTGTTCTTTGTATATTCTAAAAAGCCTGTTAAATGTATGCTTTGCAAATATTTTTCCATTCTGTAGTTTATCTTTTTATTTTCTTAACAGTGTCTTTTGAGAAGAGAAACTTTTAAATGTTGATGAAATCTAATTCGTGCTTGTGTGCATGTGCGTGTGTGCATGTGTGTGCTTTAGAGGTACTGGGAATGAGGAAGGTTAGATCATCTCTTCAACTCAGGAGAGAAGGTGGTAAAAGAGAAAACAAATAGGAATTTGAGCATTTAAGTATAAGGAAGAGAACTTAAAAAGCATGAATTATAGCCCAAATTGTCCCTGTGCAATAGTGTAATAGGATATATAATTGTCCTGGTATTATAGGGGAGAGGGATGTAGACAAAATTATAGCTGTCTTAAGATAGCATTGATAACTGGCATTTATATACATGTTTTATATATATATCTTCCCTTGACACTATTATTCTGAGAAAATTGATCATTTTCGCTAAGCTATCTTTTTATAAGTTGGTAAGTAAAAATATGGTTAGTACAAGATGAGGAACCAGAAAACCTCAGCTTAAAAAGCTAACCCTCTCTGAGCCCTTGAGAATTTTACTTAATATCTCATTGATTACAAAATGGTAAATTGAGCAATAGAAATAGAGTCTATAACAAAAAGGATTTATTAGAATTTCTTATTGAGATATAATTGACATATAATATTATACAAGTTTCAAGTGTACAGTATAATGATCCAATGTTTGTATATATTGTAAAATGATTCTTACAATGTCTAGTTAACATCTGTCATTGTACATTAGGATTTTTTTAAGTGTCTGTGGATGCAGAATTTCTCAGTCAAAATTCCACAAAGATATTCTTTTATAAATTGAAAACTTAACTCTAAAATTTACATTAAAATGCAGAGGACTAGAAAAGCAAAACAATGGTTTAAAAAAATTGATGAATGTATTACAGGGGGTGCTAGAGATAAAAAAACAAACAAACAAAGAAAAAACCACCCACCAATGCAGGATATGTAAAGAAATGTAGGTTCGATTCCTGGGTCAGGAAGATTCCCTGGAGAAGGAAATAGCAACCCATTCTAATAGTCCTGCCTGGGAAACCCCACGGACAAGGAGCCTGGGTGGGCTACAGTCCGTAGGTTGTAAAGAGTCAGACAAGACTGAAGTGACTTAGCACTAGATTCTAAGACATAGATATAAATCTAGAGTAACCAAGTCAACATTGTATTTGAATATAAAGACAGGAAATCAATCAATGGAATAAAATAGAAGGTTCAGAAACAGAGTAATACATAGTAAATTGTTTTTGATAAGACAATTTAATGATAGTGGAACAAATGGATAAACAAATGAAGAGAAAGATGATTTTCTGCCAGTATCTCAAATAACAAATTCAACAATATAATAATTTGAGATGAATTGTAGATATCAATATAAAAGTTAAAACTATAGAGCTTTAAAACTTTATAGAGCTTTATAGAACTTTATAGGGTTTTATATGCTGTATAATACAATAGCCATTAACCACATGTAGCCATGCAAAATTGAATTTCAACTGATTTGGGGATGGATGATGGTGACAGCTGTACAACAATGCTGTGTCTTAGTGCCACCAAACTATACATTTAAATATGGTTAAAATAATATGTCTTATGTTATGTAACCTTTACCACAATTTAAAAAACATTAAAGAAAAAAGTAAATGAAAGTTTGATTTCTCAGCCACAGTAGCCATATTTCAAATGTTTAATAATCAGTGTAGCTAAAGTTAATATATTGGACAAGGCAAATAGAAATTTTAGTGGAAAGTGCTCTTCTAAAGGACAATATAGGAGAATGTCTTCATAAGCCCATTAACAGGTAAAGATTTATTAATTGGGGCTCAGAAGTTGCCAGCAACAAAATTTTAAAAAGTGATAAATTGGACTTCTTCAAAACTTAAGCATCCATCCATCAAAAGACATTGTCAAGAAAATGAACAGACAAGACACAGACTGGAAGACAATATTCATAACACATATATCTGAAGAACTGTTGTCTCTGCAGAGCATGTAAAGAACTCCTACAATTTAGGGGGGGGAAGAACAAAAAAGCCAATTAAATGGAGAAAAATTGGAAAAAAAAAATTGTAAATCAACTATACTTCAATAATTTTTTTAATTTAACAGATAACTCACAAAGGAAAGCATGCAAATGACCAATAAATAGACAAAAATGTTCTCAGAATCATTGGTCATCAAAAAAAATGCAAATGAAAACCACAGACATTACTAGACACCTGCTATTGTGGCTAAATTTTAAAAGAATGACACATTTTATATTGATGAGGCTGTGAAACATTCAAAAATCTCAAATATTGCCACTGAGAATATAACATAGTACAATCATTTTGGAAGACTGCTTGGCAGTATCTTATAAAGTTACACACATAGGTGTAAAATTGCTATGGCTTGGCAATTGCACTTGGGTGAAAGAGATACAAAAGCACATTTCCACACAATATCGGCACATAAATGCCCCTTAGCAACTTTATTACTGTTAACCTCAAACTTGAAATAAACCAAATGTCCTTCAGCAGAAGAGTTATAGAATCTTGATCTGTACAATGAAATACTATTTAGCAATTTTATGGAACAAACTGCCCATAGAGAGAACAACAAAATGAACCTCAAAACTTTTTTGCTGAGATAAAGAAGCCATGTCTAAAACATAAATACTATACAAGTTCATTTAGATAAATCTCTAGAAGATGTAAAATTATTCTATGCCTTTAGAAGGAGGACATTTACTGGGAAGGAGCATGAGCTTATTTTCTGAAACAATAACAATTTTCATATCTTGTTTGAAGTATGGGTAAATGTATTTGTCAAAAATACTGAACTACACTTGTCATATGTACCTTTCACTGTGTGTATACTATCCCTTGATTAAAAATGAAAAGTTCTGGAAGGATTAAAGGAGTCCTTGTGTAAATATGTAAACCTGGTGGCCTAGAGGGTAAAGCATATGCCTGCAATGCAGGAGACCCGGGTTCGATCCCTGGGTCGGAAAGATCCCTTGGAGAAGGAAATGGCAACCCACTCCAGTACTCTTGCCTGGAAAACCCCACGGACAGAGCAGCCTCATAGGCTACAGTCCATGGGGTCACAAAGAGTCGGACATGACTGAGTGAGTGACAACACACATGTGTAAAAGTCTATTCTAAAAGGGGATTCCCAGATGGCACTAGTGGTAAAGAACCCAGCTTGCCGACGCAGAGGAGCTAGAGACATGGGTTCGATCCCCTGGAGGAGGACATGGCAACTCACTCCCGTATTCTTACTTGGAGAATCCCATGGACAGAGGAGGCCGACGGCCTACACTCCACAGGGTCACAAAGAGTCGGGCGCTGCTGAAGTGACTTAGCACACACTCAAGCATATTCTATATGTGCCTTCCCTCGCAGTATCTGCAGTAACTGCAGCTCTAGATACGCGTGCCCCCTGCTCACCCAAACTTGTAAAGAAGACATTCCTTATGGAACAAGGAATGTCTGCAAGTTTCAGTGCAGAAATAGAGACTTCACCTCTTGTGGTTTCCATAGTCTCAGCTAGCAGAGCCCAGCCTTGTTCTTCATATATCTGCCTTTGGTTTATTGATCATAACTCATCACAGACTCTGACAAACTCAATATGTTATGGACAGCTAGAGCTTTTCTTATTCCATCAGCAGCCAACCCAACTATTAGTCATCTCAGAGATCAAAAATCTACTGTCTCATTCCAAGCTTGCAAACCTGAGCCCAGACCTCTGGAGACATTTTAAAGCCTGCTGTCAACTGAAATTTTTAATTTCATATTCTATATATCTAACAATAAATAATTTTCAAACATCCAATTTGCATTTGCTTTATTTATTGCATTCTTTAGGCACATCTTTTGGTTTTCAAGTGACCTGAATATGCTCAAACATTATTGACACCAAGTTGGTTGCCATGGGAACTGAATGCAGCTGTACATTGAGATTTACAGGCAGGTAATTTAAGAAACCCTGGAGCAAAGAATGAGTGCTTGATAGTGTCCTAGGAGCCCCCAGGGCATATCAAATTAAATAAAGCACTAAGTCTTGAAGTAAGAGGTGGTTATTGTACAGTGAACAGTAGCTGAAAGTAAAAAGCATATTCCCCTAAATATTTTGTTGTCAAAATATGCATTATGATATTAATTTGTTTGATAGAAAAAATTAGGTCTAGATCCTCTCTGTATTTGCTCACTAGATCAAAAAACATAATAGTTTGAAAATCATTGAGTATATGCTTATTGATACTATCGGTAGTCCTCAAAAATGGATCAATAGTGAATATATAGAAAGAACCATGGATTTAGAATTAAAAGAATCTTTAAAAGCAACTTGCACTTTAGGGTTCAGTGACACCCTGATTCTGGGAAAGGGCTCAATCATGTAAACTATTAAGAGCCCCAGTTTGGAGACTAGTGATATTGTCATTCTCCCAAAATACACAAAGACACCCATATCAAATCATGGAAAAGTGATTTTCTGACCTCTTTATAAACACATCCAATGGCATGAAGCTCACGGCCTCAAAAATAATAATAGCTGTAAAGTTTGACTTTTGTAAGAGACCTAGACATCAGGAGGTTTGATCATCATTACCATCTCTTCTGCAGATGAGCAAAACTGAAGGAAAGGTGAATTTTACCTTCTCAATCCTCTTTCCTATCTACAAGCGTGGCTATTTTCATAATATTTCATATAAAACACTGTCATTGTCAAAGTGAAATTCTTTAAGATGGCATAACTCCTCATACTCTACGAAATGCTTCCAATAAGTTGTCTAATTTCTAGACAAAATAGTGCTCAATTTTAAAATGTTCCATTAGAACCCTGGTTCTATGAAAAATTTGATACCTTCTACAAGTAAATCCATAATTGCAAAGTATCCCAGGAAGAACACAAGGTTTAGAGTCAAAAGAACTCACCTTGAGTACTCCATTTTTTATGTACCAACTGTGTGATATTAGGCAAGACATTTAATTTCTCTAAGTCTAAATTTCTTTCTTTATAAAGTAAGGATGATAATCAGACTGAGGGCCCAGAGTTGTTGGTTAGATTTTAAATAATAGTGTGTAAAAACATTTTAAAATCATAAAATAATAGGCAATTACAATGTTCAATATTTTGATGCTTAAAAATTATCACATTTGCATTCTTTGCTCACTAACAATGAAGAGTAACCTTAAAAAACATATTTAATTAAATGGGGTTATAGAAATAAGTATCACAATTTGGTGATGAAGGAAGGTTGCACAGTTAATTCAGATCAAATAATAATAATGGCTATCACTTATTGAGTGTCAATACAATTCTAAAAAGTCAACACTGTGTCATTTATCAACAACACTGTGAGGCAGAATTTGGCTCCGTTTTAGAACTATTAAAATTAATTGTTATGAGCAGATTGTTTTTATCCTCAAGCATCACGTCCTGGAAGGAACAAATTGTCCCTATTTCATGACACCTTAGAGAACCTTTCCATCACAGCTTCCTGACTTCCCCTGACCATAGGAATAGAAATATGCAAAACTGGATCAATAAATCATCTTTTTGTGGATATTTTCATAAACTCTGGGAGAAAATCCCTTTCCGATTTGCTAAGAGAAGATTAGAGTCTGAAGCTACTGGTGATCATCTTACCTACTCTGCACGACCAACCTCCATACAGAATAGAGTGGGGCAGAGTGGGGCAGAGTGGACAAGTACTGAGTGAGACGGAGCCCCATAACATCTTTGAAACGTAAGTCAATCAAACCCGAGCCTGGATGGATATTCTTTCTGACCCAAGTTATAAGAGCAACAAATCCCTTTTTGATAGCACTTATTTGAGTTACTGTGAGAGGGTCACAGAAGGAAATATTAATATTAAACTTTCAGACTTTCTTGTGACCAAGTAACAAGAGTAAATCATGCCTGAAGTTCTGAACAGCTGATGAAGTAGCCACTGGTCTCTGCTATCTAACACTTTACTGGGCTTTGTGATGCTCTGTCATTCTGGCTTCATCTCGGAAATGACACCACACTACAGCAGCTAATTGCTGGAGTGAGTCAGTCTGATGACAATACTTGATACAATTGACACATATCATTCAATTCCACATTCTTGCTTTTTTTTTCTTTTTCATATTCTTACCCATTATGATAGGAGAGTGAAATGAAGGGCCACTAAGTCCCCCAAGTAATTTAGGGGACAAAAAGAGGAATGTATATGCAATATGGGCCAAAGAAACTTTTAAAGTGCACATTGAATATCAGAGAATCATATGAGACATAAAATTATAAGAAGTTCAAACTGAATCTTGTGGCTGTGAATATACATTTGAGTTTAAGACTTCTGGAGGAGAGCTTTATAGTAAAGGATGTCTATTTTTGAGCTGAAGCATTAAAATGTCATCTTATAGGCAGGACTAGGTTCTGTGGCTTCAGAGAAATGAAGCATGGTCATAGCCATTCATCTAATTCATACAACAAAGGTTTTTTGAAATGGCAACCTACTCCAATATTTTTGCCATGTCCTAGACAGCCTAGAATGTGAGGTAAAGAGGGCCTTAGAAAACATCACTACAAACAAAGCTAGTGGAGGTGATGGAATTCCAGTTGAGCTATTTCAAATCCTAAAAGATAATGCTGTGAAAGTGCTGCACTCAATATGCCAGCAAATTTGGAAAACTCAGCAATGGCCACAGGACTGGAAAAGGTCAGTTTTCACTCCAATCCCAAAGAAAGGCAATGCCAGAGAATGCTCAAACTACCGCACAATTGCACTCATCTCACATGCTAGTAAAGTAATGCTCAAAATTCTCCAAGACAGGCTTGGCAATATGTGAACTGTGAACTTCCAGATGCTCAAGGCCTTTTTAGAAAAGGCAGAGGAACCAGAGGTCAAATTGCCAACATCCGTTGGATCATCAAAAAAGCAAGAGAGTTCCAGAAAAACATCTATTTTTGCTTTATTGACTATGCCAAAGCCTTTGACTGTGTGGATCACAGTCAAATAAACTGTGGGAAATTCTTCAAGAGATGGGAATACCAGACCACCTGACCTGCCTCTTGAGAAATCCTGTATGCAGGTCAGGAAGCAACAGTTAGAACTGGACATGGAACAACAGACTGTTTCCAAAGAGGAAAAGGAGTATGTCAAGGCTGTATATTGTCACCCTGCTTGTTTAACTTATATGCAGAGTACATCATGAGAAATGCTGGGCTGGAAGAAACACAAGCTGGAATCAAGATTGCCAGGAGAAATATCAATAACTTCAGATATGCAGATGATACCACCCTTATGGCAGAAAGTGAAGAGGAAGTAAAGAGCCTCTTGATGAAAGTGAAAGAGGAGAATGAAAAAGTTGGCTTAAAGCTCAACATTCAGAAAACTAAGATCATGGCATCTGGTCCCATCACTTCATGGGAAATAGATGGGGAAACAGTGAAAGCAGTGTCAGACTTTATTTTTTGGGCTCCAAAATTACTGCAAATAGTGATTGCAGCCATGAAATTAAAAGACACTTGTTCCTTGGAAGGAAAGTTATGACCAACCTAGATAGCATATTAAAAAGCAGAGACACTACTTTGCCAACAAAGGTTCATCTAGTCAAGGCTATGGTTTTTCCAGTGGACATGTATGGACGTGAGAGTTGGACTGTGAAGAAAGCTGAGCACCGAAAACTTGATGTTTTTGAACTATGGTGTTGGAAAAGACTCTTGAGAGTCCCTTGGACTGCAAGGAGATCCAACCAGTCCATCCTAAAGGAGATCAGTCCTGGGTGTTCATTGAAAGGACTGATGCTGAAGCTGAAACTCCAATACTTTAGCCACCTCATGCAGAGTTCACTCATTGGAAAAGACCCCGATGCTGGGAGAGATTGGGGGTAGGAGGAGAAGGGCACGACAGAGGATGAGATGGCTGGATGTCATCACCGACTCAATGGACGTAGGTTTGAGTAAACTCCAGGAGTTGGTGATGGACAGGGAGACCTGGCATGCTGCTATTCATGGGGTTGCAAAGAGTTGGACACGACTGAGCGACTGAACTGAACTGAACTGAACTGAAGGAGAAAATTAAAGCAGAAGTATTGGGAAAATCACTGCATATTAGAAACCAAGGAAGCTTCACTAGAATGGTGACATTTAAACAAGATGTAGGAGAGAGAATAAAGTATGTGAATATTAGCAGGGAAGCACTCCAAACAAAGGAAAATCAGATACAAACATTCGGAACTGATAAAAGACCCCTTCAGGCAAGTTTTAGAAAAATCTCATGACAAAATAAGTATATTCACTAAACAGCAAATAATCTCAGACAATTATACAGTAACATGTACACAGAATTCAGTTACACATAATGTTCACAGATTTTGTGTGTAATTTATTTGAAGAGTTTAAACAATATTAATACCCCTACAGACACATAAACACTATTTGGAAATTGCACAAACATATTTGGTTTTCATCCAGTAGGCCAGAGGAGCTCTATACAGAGCAAACAGCAACATTCATGGGTAATGGGAGAACAAAGAATGAGACATGTGCTTCTATCCTCATTATGGCTCTTTGCAATTCCAAACAGGATTAACTACGATACATCTTCTGAGGATTTGTGAGTCTTCATTCAAACCTTGTACAGATGGCCCCATGGCAATTCTGTTTTCAGCAGGATGTCCTAGATGTACAGAGTAACAATAGGACAGAACACCAGAAAACGCTGGATACCATGTTTAAAAAAAAAAAAAAATTAAATCACAGTTGAGCTAGCAGTTGAGAAACCAGTTTAGCTTTAGAATGAGAAAGCAATTCTATACATATGAGCTAGTCCTGGAAACAGCATTTGCCCTGGGAACATTGGATAATTCTTGTTAGCCTAGGGTCTGAATTTTAACAAGTTGAGGACAGCAGATGAAGTAACAGCTAGTGGGTAGATGTGAGGTCCCACATAAACTAAGACTGTTGAAGGGTGACATGTCAGTGAGTGAATCAGAAAGCCCCACATCACAGAGATTCATCTGTGACTTTGAATAAATATGTCTAAGGGCAAGAAAAGGAAAAATGATTCTGCTCTGAACACCTTTAATGATAATACTATTTATACAATCACACTATATGTGTGGCCCAGAAAATTCCAATCTAAAAACTACTCAGCAGTGATCCTAGATTTCTCTCCTCTTCCAACCTGTGTAAAACATAAGCTTTATCTCTCAAGGAGGAATCTACCTTAAATGGCGAACCTCAAAGAATTCTCACATTATAAAGTTCAAAGCAATATAAGCTCATAATAAAAACTCAGCAAACTCACAAAGAGAACTTGTGACTAAGAGTCTGGAGGGATAGTAAATTGCAGAATCAGACCTGCAAAGACTATAGTTACTGGCCATATCAGATACAGAAGCTAAATCAAGCATATTTCATATCTTTACAGAAATAAAAAGGAGAGTTGAAAGTTATGATAAGGAAACAACTATTCAAACTGATCAAGCATTTTGAAAAAAAAAAATGACATAGAACATTTAAACTGAAACATATAATAACTGAAATTGAAAGTCCAATGGATTGGTTAAACACTAGTTAGGAAGCTAAAGTTGGAATTCTGAACTAGAAAATACTTCTGAAGAAATTGCTCAGAATATGATAGAGATATAAAGAAAGATATAAAATATTAAAAAGATTACAGACGGAAGACAGAGAAAGTCCAAATTATGGCTAATCAGATTTCAACATGAAAGAGATTGAAAGAAAAGCAGAGAGGTAATTTTCAAAGAAATCACATCTGGAGTATTTCAGAACTGATCAAAGAAGCCAATTTCATAAGCGTGGAAGCCCTAGGAATCACAAACAGGATAAAGAATAAAGAAAGGAATCATAAATAAGATAAAGAAAAAGTAGTCCACCCCTAGACTTTTGTAATACCAAATACTGAAAAAGACAAGGAAAAAAAATTTAGTTCAGTAACAAAGAAAAGAGAAATTTCCTACAAAGTACTGTTAACTGACTTCTTATCATCAAAACTGTGAGCCAGCAGACAGTGGTGAAAACATGATCCAAGAAAAATAAAAAGTAAAGTAACTGTCATTCAGAATTATACAAGTGAAACATTTCAATAACTAATGTAAAATAAAGACAGATTTAGAAAAGCAAAAGCTAAGAAGGTATAAAATGCATAGACCTTTAAACAAACCAATTTCTAAATCTGTAGAATGTTCCTCAAGAAAAGGATGCCAGAAAGTTTGAAAAAGCAAGAGGGGATGGTGAGCACAGAAAATGATTCTCTGTTAGGTAAATCCAAATAAAGAGCAATATAGAATAGTATAACTACTCTTCTGTTAGAGCTGAAAGAGTGTCCAAAAAAAGAGAGAGAGAGAGAGTTAAAATCTTGAATATCAGCAGTACATATGTTAGATAGGGTAAAAGTGATCTAAAAGTCCTGGCATTGTTCTGAAGAAGGCAAGTGTTGTTGATTGATCTTAAACCATGTCATTGAAATAGAAATATTACAATTTCTAAGAAAGTTAGTAAAGTATAAGGGAAAAGAATGTATAATTTCAAACTATTACACAGGCTGGTAGGAGGGAGAAATTAAGCAAAGAAACTCAATTTAAAATAAAGAAGAAATGGAGTTTAAAAATAGGAAATGTGGGACAGAGAGTACAAAACATGATTTTTGACATTAATCTAAATATGTCAGTGAATCAGTTAAATAAAATAGATTAAATTTTCTCTTTCTAAAGATTATCAGAATTGTTAAATGCAATGCAGTTGTAAGCCAATTACAAGAGAAATATCTAAAACATAAAAATGTAGATTTGAGAGAAAAGGCATAGAAAAAAATTGAAAATAATGGTGGTGTAACTATGAAGTGCAATGAAAGAGAAACTATGAAGTGCTCAGTAGTGTCTGACTCTTTGAGACCCCATAGACTACAGCCCACCAGGCTCCTCTGTCCACGGAATTCTCCAGTCAAGAATACTGGAGTAGGTAGCCATTCCCTCTCCAGGGGATCTTTCCAACCCAGGAACCAAACTCAGGTATCCTGCAAAGCAGGCAGATTCTCGATTGTCTGAGCCACCGGAGAAGCCCGATTTAACTATATTGCTATTAAAAACGGATTCTCTAAGCAGTTTAAGAGGCTCAATTCACAGGTAATATATATTAACATAAAGTTTTAAGTTAACATCTAACCCTTAAAAGCAAGACCTTAGAAAATGACAAGAAAGGAGTAAATCTAACAAAATAGTGAAGATTTTAACCCAGCCCTGTCAATATTTGATAAACTATACAAGCAAATATCAATAAAGATAATGAGGTTTAAAAAACTGACTCTGTGCAGCCCCACAGACGGCAGCCCACCAGGTTCCGCCGTCCCTGGGACTCTCCAGGCAAGAACACTGGAGTGGGTTGCAATTTCCTTCTCCAATGCATGAAAGTGAAAAGTGAAAGTGAAGTCGCTCAGTTGTGTCTGACTCTTAGCGATCCCATGGACTGCAGCCCACCAGGCTCCTCCGTCCATGGGATTTTCCAGGCAAGAGTACTGGAGTGGGGTGCCACTGCCTTTTCCGAGTACGGTGTAGACATAACTTTAATACGCACTAAGAAACCAAAAAGTTCATGTGACTCGCTTTATTGTGGTATCCTGGAAACAAACCCACAATATATCTAAAGTATGCCTATGTAAAATAATAGTAGATTGGGTTGTAGATGGCAGAGTATTTATATGACAAGATTATATACAGCCATGAAACATTAAATATAACAATATGTATCAAAAGGGTTGAATCTAAAGAAAAGAAAAGCATAGTACAGAGACTTCCCTGGCAGTCCAGTGGTTAAGACTCTGCCTTCCAAAACAAAGGGTGCAGGTTTGATCCCTTGGGAAACTAAGAGCCCACATGCCATGCAGTGTGGCCAAAAAAGTAAAGAAACAAATAAAGCAAATGCCAGGAGAATAGACATATTATGATGCAATGTGCATGTATATAGTGAAAAAATGGACAAACATTTAGAGACATAAACATATGTGATAAAATTAAAGAAAAAATGAATAGCATGTTTAACACAAAACTCAGAGGAGTGACTAGCTCGTTTATAAGACAGACATGCATTCAGGGGGGAACCGGAGCTTCAAAAGAATTGGTAAGATTCCTTTTTAAAAAATAAATGATGTCCAAATATTCATTCTTTTTGTAATTATTTCTGTTTAAAATGTGGTTGCATGTTATGTATATTTATGTGTCTAATATACAGCAAATTAAGACATTTAAGAACATATACATATAGAGATTAATGGGAAAACTGTCCTGAAAAGCATTAAGTGACTTTCCAGAAGCTTCATGCAAGTCTGTGAAACCAGTCACACAGCTGAATCACTGATTTTCCTTGTCTGTGCGCAACCAGCCTCATCCTGCAGATTACTTTTATCATGTCAGACTTCCAGAAAATGAGGTCTTTTTGAAAGAGTTTGCTGACAAAACGACAGAATCAAAAAATCGAATAATTTTAAAGGACTCTAAATTATTTCTCAAACTTAAGACAGGACATATTCCATGAGTTTTATAAGCAGTTTTTATAACACTCCATGCTCTCAGTCACTTTAGTCATGTTTCACACCTTACAGCCCATAGACTGTAGCCTGCAAGTCTCCTCTGTTCTCCAGGCAAGATTCTCCAGGCAAGAATACTGGAGTGGGTGGTCATTTTCTCCTCCAGAGGGAATCTTCCTGACCCTGGGATCAAACCTGCATCTCTTATGTCTCCTGCATTGGCAGGCAGGCTCTTAACCACTAGCACCACTTGACAACATGCCATGCTTTCTCCTTAAAGCTTCAATGTGACCTAGACAAGAAGACTAGAAATGGAAATTCCATTGGAAAATCAGATTATACAAATATTGACATCATTAAGAGTTCTAGATAGGGCTTTAAAATGTTAAACTGGAGATGTTCAAAGAGTGTTAGAACTCTGGCTGATCTGAGTGACCAAGGGCAGAATCCATGAATAAATTTCAGAGCATAAGCAGGAACTTGGTAGAGGTAGGGAAAGCAGGCAATTATTAAAGTGTGTGAAGCTGTTTCAGCTTAGAAAACATTTTAATCCTCAAGTCTTTGCAAATCAGTATAAATTTAGGCCTTATTTTACAGGAGATAAAATGTGTATTAAAATATATTGAAGATTTTTAAGCTGTTCAATAAAACCTTTATCCTTCAATGTTTACCAACAGTTAACATCGATCAGAGTCACTTTACTACAAACAGCTGGGTCTCAAGCATTAAACATTTAGTATCCTATTTCTATGCACACAACTTTTGCCCTAATTTCTAAGTATAGTTGAGAAATTTATTTTAATTATCTCAGCTCTCCTGTCTGTTGTTCCCAGCCCCATGCTACTCTGTGGTGTGAAACTGATAATGAGAAGAAAGCTGATAAAATGTGTAGGAGCAGAAGCTGAAGATGGTGAACTATTTTTGCAAAATATATATATATATATATATATGTATATATACATATACACACATATATATATATTTTAGTGAATCTATCTTATTTTTAAGATTTTTTTAAAATAAATTTCTGTTCATGTTAAAACCCAAACATAGAGCCATATTGAGATAGCAGTCAAACCTGAACCAAGAAGAGTTGCAGGTCAATGGAAGTTAATAAACAGCATCCTGCTGCCCCTACCTGGTTACCATGGTAATTTGTGCCTAAAATGGCCTGGAAAGATGTGCTCTCCTTTTACATGAATTTGAAACAAAATTTTCTAGACTATTTAACTCCCAAATAAGCACCATTTTTACATCACGCTCACAATTTCTCTTGGGCACATAATTTTTTTTCAGTAAAGGTCCCCTACATATGACCTTTCCAATTGCAAAGTTTCAAAGATGCAAATGTGCATTGGCACGCTCAAGTACATAAGTTAGTTCACATGTCTGGTGTACACTGTCACCTGTGTGCATCCTGTACAATGGTTGTGCGTCTGTGTAATTTAGTGTACAGTCCTGTGTAGGGTGGGGATTCCCAGGTGGCGCTAGTGGTAAAAAATTCCCCTGCCAATGCAGGAGACATAAGAGACACTGGTTCCACCTCTGAGCATGGCTACTCACTCCAGTATTCTTACCTGGAGAATCCCATGGACAGAGAAGCCTGGCAGGCTACAGTCCATAGGGTCTCAAAGAACTGGACGTGACTGAAGCTACTTAGCATGCACACATGCACACAGTATATAGAGTACAGTAGTGCAGTGTCTTTATTTCAAGCCCAGGATGTCCAGAAGCAAGCTTAGAAAGAGTGGTGATGTAGCTGGTACTGCTAAGAAGTGCCAAGTGACAACAATGTAAACAAAAGTGAAAGTAATTGAAGAGTGGAGCAAGACGAAAAAAATGGTATTTCAAACCTATTGCAGTACAGTGCTATACAGACAATTGTATTACTTGGGTACCTAGGCTAACTTTGTTAGACTTACAAACAAATTTGGCTTATGAACATGCTCTCAGAACAAAACTCATTCATATGTAGGGGGCCTACTGCATTTGTTTGAGCCCATATCTTAGAAATTGACAAAACTAAGGGCTGGATTACAACCCTGAGGCATAAGATTAAAAGCTCTCTTAGAAGTGGGGAAAGGATTAACATGAATTATTCTGGGGGTCCTCCAAAGTCTGCCACAATAAACAATTCCAAATGTGTATGTGGCAGGATTATTTTTATAAATATGAACATATTTTCCTAAGTGCATTTTCCCTATTAAACTTTCAGATTCTCTCCAAATACTTTCAAGCATTTGGGCACTTCTGCATGATTATCTTAGACCATCCAGACCACTAAATAGAATGCCATAGATTGTATGGCTTGTAAACAACAATCTATAATTCTCAGCTCTGGAGACTGAATCGTTCAAGATCAAGGCACCAGTAGATTTGGTGTTTTAGGAGGGCCTGCTTCCTGACTCACGGGTAGTCATCTTCTCATAGTGTGCTCAAATGGCAGAAAGCATAAGGGAACTCTTTAGGTCCCTTTTATAAAGGCACTAGTTTTATTCTTGAAGCCTTCACCTTCATGAGCTAATCACCTCCCAACACCCTACCTCTTAATATCATCAAATTGGTAGATAGGATTTCAACATATGAATTTTGGTAGGACATAAACATTCAGTTCATTGCAATGATTGTCTCAGAAGCAAAGAGTGTCAAGGCAAAACTTGAACAAGTCTTCCTGGTTTTGCTTTCCAAAAGAAAAATGGAGAGAATTTGGTACTTACTCCAAACTCTTAAAAAAAAAAAATAAAGATTAGAGAGAGTGAACCTTACCTTTGAGTCTCCACAAGGTTTGCCCAGGCTAAGAAGGAAATTAGACAAAAGCAACAGGAAGAGAGGTAATGGAAATAAATATATTAGATCAGAGGATGGAGAAATCACTAAAGTGAAGGGCTACTTCTAAAAATATATTCAAGAAAATAAGAGCAATGCAGAACAAGTCAGTCATCATATCCATGCCTTCAATTGCTATGCAACTGAGTATGAATGTAAAAAATAACTGACCTTCTCACTGGACTTCTGATGGGACTTCCCTCTGGTAACAGCCAGTATTTCACCAGCAGGAGCAACGCCCTCCATATCCTGAGAATTTGCCCAATTTCCATCTCACTTATTCCAAATGAACTAAACACTAAACATGTGCCTTGCTATAGACAGAGCAGAATAAATCACAGAAAAAAGGAGGGTGGTGTCCTAGACACATAATGATCTAGTGACGGGACTGTTATGGAAAATATCATTCAATACTTGTCTAGTAGGAGCAGGGACTAGAAAGAATAAGTTCCATTCTCCCTAGACTAGGATCCCTGTAAACCCTCCTCCTCCTCTCCAACTATTCTCATCTCTTCTCTTCTTCCTGCCCTTGCTCCCCTGTACCAAGAAAAAATGTTATAACAACAAACACTTATTATGCTTTATAATATGCAAAAGTATCTCTCACACATAATTTCATTCATCTTCAAACAATTCTGCAAGATAAACAAGTCAGTTTCCATTGTTATCCCCAATTTACAGATGAGTAAAACTGAGGCTCTGAGAGATTATGTAAATTACCCAAGAGCACAGCAGCCCTGGAAGGCATCACTAGTGTCAGTGTCCATCATCTGTGGTTCTATTGCTCCTTCACCACCATTTTGGCCCTGCTCTAAAGTACAGCAGGCTGTTCCCTATGGTTTGAGAGGCCATGACCTCTTTCCCCACAAAATGTTTCTTCCTAGCTCTTCTTACTTTCCAGAATACCCTGCCTTAGAAACATTGCAATAAGTCTCCTACATAAGAATATTCAAGTTGAGAACTTTCAATGATGTGAATACGTGTTCCATTAATGTCAGGCATAAGTGTAATTGCAGCTTGCTCTCCATCTCCTCTTGCCGAAGACCCTTCAGCTCTGCCGTCTCCTGCCTCCTCTCCCTCCTCCAGTCAGTAACTCTTCTTGCCTGTGCCCTCCATGCTAGCCCTTGTGTGCCAACTGCTGTACTGTGCTACCATGCTTTTCAAGGTTCTGTACCATAAGGTTAAAAACATTTTATTTTGTGTTTGTTTTTTATGTATTATTTGTGTGAAAAGCATGATAAAACTATCACAGTACAGTACTATGTACTCAACTGTGATAGTTGGGTACCCAGACTAACTTTGTTGGACTTATGAACGTGCTTTTGGAACAGAACTCATTCATAAGTAGGGAACTTGTACTCTAATTTTAGGCAGAGTCGCCAGGAACCCCTTGATAAAATGAAACATTAACCCACTCATTCAACCTGGGTTCCCTTGACTGAGACATCTATGGGCCAGGAAACTTAAATGAAACTTAAATGAAAGAACAAAGTAACTATAATGGGTTAAAGGCTCAATAAATATTGGGTTTCTTTTCACTAGTTAAAAAACATTTTCAGGAACTTTCTGGCTCCATGGCATAATTCTTTCCAAGTAAATAAATAAATAACATAGCCATGAATAATATACCTTCATCTAATTCCAATGGTAAAGTAAAATCTCAAAGTATTTTTAGCTCTCAACAAATGAGTCTCTCCAAAAATAATAAGCCTCCCAAAATCAGTATCCCAAAGGAAAACAGTTCACTTACCTTAACTCTACTCTCAGTACAAAAATAATAAAAAGTATTTTCACTAAAATTATTAAATTGATCAGGTCCCTTCGCCCTGTGGCATATGAGCATAAAGAATAATACATGCTGGGACAATGTAAAAACCTAGATTAATACTGAATGAACAGCAAAGGATAAATAGGACTTTCTGCTCTGCTCTCACTGAAGACAAACACAAACAATAAACAAAGAAGTAAGCATGAATCAACTCCATGAATGCATGCATTGGTTACTGCAATACCAACAGGGCTTTTAAAATGTCAAAGGAAACATATATTTTAATAAAAATACATGAAAAAAGTGCTGAAAAATTAATACAGCACATGGTGTACAAATAAACCCCTACATGAATAGAAAGTTGAGATTAACTCCTTGCATCAGTAAACCTCAAGTGATAAATCACGGGAGACAATTTCTCCCCCCCCCTGCCCCGCCCTTTAAATATGATTAGAAGTCTTTGGAGAATTGTTGACACATAACTGGGCTCAAAAATTTTAACTCAAACCACTTGGATAAGCAGAGAAAATGTTTTATTGTTGTTGTTTATGGTTTTCTACATGAGCTCCCATCCTCTGGTTAGAAGGAAAAATTTTAATGAATTTACAGTTTACACCTAGACTGATTTGATAACTTAAATGGTCCCTTCAGGTACTATTTTTCCTAATAGTGAGGAGGGAAGTCACTCAGATTTCTTCCGTTTCGCCCCACTCATCTCTGAAAGAAGGCAGTTGGGTGTACACAAGGAGAGAGGGAGAATGAGAAATGGGGAGATTAGGGACTTTGAGCATGGTGCTCTGGTCTTCCAGATGGTGTTGTCTTAGCCATCTGGTTGCTGTCTTGGCAGTCATGGCTGGAGTCTGTAACTGATCTCATTCTCCCAATTTGGTTGTAACCTGGTTCATTCTCTGGCCAGTTCGGTCTCACTTTGGCACCTCCTGGTTCCAAAACCTGCCAGCCTAAACAGAGCCCAAGGCCAACTCTGAGGCCCAGCACCCCCTCTCCCTGGGAACTGAAGGTCTGTCAGGAGAGCTAACCCTCGGAGCTGCTGGTTCCCCCGATAACACTACACAATTAAACGAATGGAAATGTGTTTGGTGCTGGAAAAGTTAGAGAAGGTCTCTCGTCTAAGAGCCCAAAAAAGGGAGGCAGGACCTAGAGCCTCCTCCCTTCACCTCCCTCACAACTCAAGCCCTGAACTATGCCCCAGTCCACAGCGGGGAAGTGGGGCACATGTCTGAGCAATGGGCTTCTTCCTTCTCTTACTCTCTCGCCTCTCCCATCCTCCTCAGGGAAAGAGATGGGTTTTGGTTTTTCTTCTACATTCTGGTTTTATCAGGCACAGGGCTTTGCTGTCATGATGGAAGGGTGCCTTCTCTGCAGGCTGTCTTCACAGCTTAGTACTTAGTATGTTACAGGGAAAAATAAAGAGATCTGGAAAACCATCTCTCAAGACCATGCGTGCTCCTGTTCAGTCACTTCAGTGATTGTCTGACTCTTTGCGACCCCATGGACTATAGCCCACCAGGCTCCTCTGTCCATGGGATTCTCCAGGCAAGAATACTGGAGTGTAGCCATTTCCTCCTCCCAAGGATCTTCCCAACCCAAGGACTGAACCCATGTCTCCTGCGTCTCCTGCATTGCAAGCAGATTTTTTACCACTGAACCACCAGAGAAGTCCCTCTGCTTTATAACGCTTTTACTTTACTATGTCCCTGTTTTTCATGTCAGAAGTTTTATATTATTCTGTTTTTCTCTTCATGATTCTTTACAA
The DNA here is from genome assembly GCF_023699985.2 of Odocoileus virginianus. Lineage (NCBI taxonomy): Eukaryota > Metazoa > Chordata > Mammalia > Artiodactyla > Cervidae > Odocoileus > Odocoileus virginianus. The sequence continues at coordinate 29,550,518 of NC_069688.1, forward strand.
TAAATTCTCTTCCCCATCAGGCAGATGGGTGCTCCCATCGACTGGAGCAAATATCACGGACACCGAAAGATAAAGACACATTAGTAACTTCTAAAATCCTGCATCTCACCCCTTTGTGCACAGTTGGTCTATTGTTCTTACATATCATGTGTTTAAATCAATGTAGATGAGTGTGCAAAGCTATCACTTCATATAAACTTTCAGTTACATGGCATTTATCAAAACACGTTTCCTTATGTTGTTTGTTTCTAATACATAATATCTCCTGGGGATTATAATCTCCTGGGGATTATTTTGATGATCATCATTTCTGTGGAATTACAATATAGAAAGATAAATTCTTAACTTTATGGCAAATGTGGTAAATCCATGTGTTAACAAACATTTGTTTTACAGATATTTGGAGTAAATAGAAGCATTTATCCTGATGTAGTGAATGTTTGGGTTGGAAGAATATACATGAAGGAACAACATAGCTGCTGCCTTCAAATGTATAAGTGGTTTAGAAGTGGAAACCAAGTCTGTTTCAATATATGCCAAGGAACAAACTTAAGATTAAAGAAAGAGTTAATGGGAAAGATAGTTTGGTTTACTTCTCTAATCATCAAAGTTGTCTAAATATGCAATGGGTTGATGCCTTTAGATGCAATGATTATATCCTGAGATTATTCAAGCTGGGCTACGTGAATACTTAGTAAGGATGTCATGTTGATTATTCAAAGATATAAAGCTTGCTTCTAATAACCTGAGTTTCTATACTTCTTAAAGTCTTTAAGCTGATGGTTATAGAAGTTCAAATATTTGGTAAAGATAAATACCATAGTGGCTCAAATGGTAATGAATCTGCCTTCAGTACAGGAGACCAGGGTTTGACCCCTGGGTCTGGAAGACCCTGTGGAGAAAGGAATGGTAACCCACTCAAGTATTCTTGCTTGGAGAATTCCACGGACAGAGGAGCCTGGTAAGGCTAGAGTTCATGGGGTCACAAAGAGTTGGATATGACTGAGTAACTCACACAACATAATAATGCTGGCAGAAAAATTGTCCATGGCCACTATTTGATGATAACCACTGAGCTACTAAATAGGAAAAATCCAAATTAGAGTTTAAAAAAATCCATCAGAGTTTAAATTCCAGTTTATTTACAGTTTATGACAAAATTTATGAAAATAAGGCCATAGAAGAAAGATAAGAAGGTTTTGGCAAAGGATACTTCAAAGAATTAGAGGAAATTGAAGACCACTGATTTCCTGGTTTGGCAAAAACAGATCAAAAAGCATCATTAACAGGGATTCTATAAATAGGAGAAAAAAGGCAAAAAAACTAAAATGCTAATGGTGGTGTTGTTAAATATTAATGTTGTTAATGCTGTTGTTAAACTTAAGATGATGCCATTTTTGAAGATTTAAATTATTTTAGCGGATCCCAAGCAACCTCAGATTATATTCTTTCCTTTCCTTCTTTAGTATTTTGCCAAGAGAGATAAGAGCAGACTGGATAGATGGGCACTAGTGTCTGTTAACAGGCAATTAATAACAAGTTTAGGAAAGAAAGGAGGAAGCTGAGGACAGTTTGAAAGATGTAGATGGGGGCTGCATCATTGATCACCCTTGTCATAATGTCATGACCCACAAATCCATTTTCATTAGGGAGACGACAAAGAGAGATACAGAGTCAAACTGGACAAAAATGGGTCTGCAATACCTGGAAAGTCAGTGCAGGATGAAGCATACAGGTCCCCGGGAGTGGCCATCAGAAGAAAGGAGGTATGTAAGCATTGATCATGTGCTAGGTGCCAGCCACAGCCGTAAGCACTTTGTATCCTGTTAACTCATTAGTTCTTCACTTCTACCCTCCTAGGGCAGTGTTCATATTCTCATTTCACATTTAATGAAACTGAGACCCAAAGAGATTACATACCTGAGGTTTCATAGCTGAGTTACTGATTGCTGGGATTTTCAATCCCAGAGCGTGGAATGTGGAGAGGGTGGAATGGGGTCATTCCACCACATCACACTAGCAAAATGTACTCAGGCATGTGCAGAAAAAGATAAGTGACAAATGATGCCAGAGACTAGAGCTAGGTGGCAAAAATAAATCAAGCAGAAATGGATAAACCAAGCAGATGAGGGGAGGGACTTGAGGGTGAATGGAGAGGAGTGGGGGTGTCTAAGATTCACAGCCACACTGTCGTTTTGAATAAGCCAGAAATCCAGGAGCCAAAAACAAATCAAACATGGAAGAATAAGCCAGAAATCCAGGAGCCAAAAAGATACCTAACACAGAAGAGAACAAGGCATTCTCAGAAAAGCACCCTAGACAAAATGCTCCCAAACCATTGAGTACTGTTACTACAGTTTATCTTCTATTCTTATTTCTTGCTGTTGTTCAGTCACTAAATCATGTCAGACTCTTTGGGACCCCCCTGAACTGCAGCATGCCAAGCTTTTCTGTCCTTCACTATCTCCCAGAGTCTGTTCAAACTCACATCCTTTGAGTCAGTGACGCCATCCAACCATGCCATCCTCTGTAGCCCCATTCTCCTCTTGCTCTCAGTCTTTCCCAGCATCAGCTCTTTGCATCAGGTGGCCACAGTTTTCTATCTCCTGAACTGAGAGGAATAGGAAATTTTGCCTTCCTCATATCTTTCTTCATTCACCAACACTATAACCTGTGATTGGGAGCCAGCCAAGGTTAAGCTGCATCAAGAGGTAAAGACTGAAATGAAAAGACTCAAGAGAGATTTTAGAGCTACTTCCCTGGTGGCCCAGTGGTTAAGGCTTCACTTTTCAATGCAAGGAAGGTGGTTTCAATCCCTGATTAAGGAATTAAGATCCCACATGCCTCGTAGTCAAAACACCAAAACAGAAAACAGAAGCAATATTGTAACAAATTCAATAAAGTCTTTTTAAAATAGAATCTCAAATCAATATATTTTTTAAAAGAAAGAGATTTTAGGAAGAAGACACCACTCTGTTTCTTATTGCCAAATTTTTAAGGATTCGTTTTTCCATGGAATCCATGAATTTTCTCACAGTGTGTGACTCACAAGTCATCAAAAAACGAGAGAAAGAAGACAAAGTGAGCAAGAAAAGTAAGCCAGCCATTTTACAGACTGCAGTTTGCATGGTTAGATTTAGTAATTTTTAATCAACTGGAAGCCCATTTTGCATTTGGACAAAAGCCCTATGTTAGTAATTTTCTAAGTGAAAGCATGAAAAAAATGTCTTGCAACTAAAGGACATACTATGTAAGACGCTGTCAAAGAATACTGTAATTACCATAAATATAATGTATTATAATTATATTCTCAGAAATAGGTCTATTCAAAAAAGTCATTCATATACGTGATTATGCATGACAGCTAAATGAAGCAAACATTAGCAAGGTCAATATGCAAATACTATTTCTACCAGTCCATTCTGATATAATTTATCAAATGGTATTAAATATCTCAAAAGAAACAGACTTCTCTTATTTCCCTAACACAGAGCACACACTTCTATTTCCATACATGTGAAATAGTCTCCATTTATTGTAACACCTTGCTTCCAATAATTAGACTTATTTTCTTTGGATTCTGTTTCTAAGCATGAAATTTTTAATAGTTACCATATCTTAGACAAACCTGGACAGCATATTAAAAAGCAGAGACATCACTTTGCCAAAGAAGGTCCATATAGTCAAACTATGTTTTTTTCCAGTAGTCATGTATGGATGTGAGAACTACACCATAAAGAAGGCTGAGCTCTGAAGAACTGATGCTTTCAAACTGTGGTGCTGGGGAATACTCTTGAGAGTCCTTTGGACAGCAAAGCGATCAAACCAGTCAATCCTAAAGAAACCAACCCTGATTATTCATTGGAAAGACTGATGCTGAAGCTCCAATAATTTGGCCACCTGATGCAAAGAGCTGACACATTGGAACAGACTCTGATGCTGGGAAAGATTGAGGGCAGGAGGAGAAGGGGATGACAGAGGATGAGGTGGTTGGATGGCATCACCAACTCAAAGTACACAAATCTGAGCAAACTCTGGGAGATAGAGAAGGACAGGGAAGCCTGGCGTGCTACGGTCCATAAGGTCGCAAAGAGTCGGACATGACTTAGTGACTAAACAACAGAAACTGTATCTTACTATAATCTAGATAAAACTCACTTACAAGATGGGCATTGCTGAGAGAGTAATATCACCCATTATAAATCGTTTTGTTTGCCCAGGTGGTTAAAATATAGTATATACTGAGACATGCAATCAACATACTCCTTGCCCTTTTTAAGGCCACACTAACCCTTGAAATGAAGACACCTAGGTACATATGTATGTGAAAATACACACATACACACACACACATTTTGTCTCTCAGGAAATCCAGGGCATCTTTTACTAGTTAACTTTAACTGAAAGGCGTATGATTGAAATATAAATTCACCATTGCAAAACCTCTCACAGACATCCTTCTAAGCTTCAGAATAAGGGCCCTGTGGCATTTTTGTTGTTCAGTCCCTGAGTCAGGAAGATCCCCTGGAAAACAGACCAGCTACCCACTCCAGCATATGTGTGCAGATTTCCTCTGTTGGCTTTTCACAAATGGCTCTGTCAAAGCATAATATGTGACTTCCATAATCAGATGTTATTTACATCTTAATGAAAAGAAACGGTATCTATTGCAGAGTGAGGTCCGTGATTTTTGCACTACTGACTAGAGAAATGTCTTCTGTTTCCAGGAAAATCACTTCCTGGTTTGTCCTTGTGTACTTAACCCCTCAGTTGTGTCCAACTCTTCGAGGCCCCATGGACTGTAGCCCACCAGGCTCCTCTGTGCATGGGATTCTCCAGGCAAGAATACTGGAGTGGGTTGCATGCCCTCCTCCAAGGGATCTTCCCAACCCAGGGATCGAACCCAGGGATTGCAGGGGGGATTCTTTACCATCTGAGTCACCAGGGAGGCCAGGTTTTTCCTACGTTTGGTTAGTAATCTCACTTGGGGTGGGCAGAGTCAGAGGGCCTTCCCTGAGCCCAAACACATTCAGCATTTACAAGACGGGGAGGAAAGAAGACAGCTGGGGGCTTGGCCCTGCCGACTTCAGCATCCCACTCCTGCCGGGAGAGGGAGGGACCGCGCTATGAGTCCTCACAGCAGGAGACCCCTGCACAGGGTGGGTAGCAGGAGAATAGAGTCTTGTAGCATGGCATCTCATAGTGACTGCTTCTCAAAGTGCACAAAAGAAAATTTCATCTCTAGGCCACAGCCTCTCCCCTCCCAAATTCCCAGACTCATCTTGAGCACCCAGTGCCACAGAAGAGGAAGGCTAATTTAAAATAAAATAAAAAAATTTTTTTTAACTGAAGAATATTAAAGGAACAATTCCCTTAGGTTCACAGGAGGCCAACACCTCCTAAGAAGAAGCCAGTGTGCCCAGAATTCGGGATGTTACTTGAAGATTGGAACTACAGCTTCTCAGTAGTCGCAGCAAATTGAAAAGTGTGTGTTCGCCTCAGAACCTCCCTGGAGCCTCTTCATTTGCCTTATCTACTGTACATATCCTTGTCTGCCTCCTTCTGTAATTCAAGTGTTTGTGAAACAACCTACATGTATCTGCACTCGGCATTCCAAGAATACACCAGATGAACAAAACCTAGTTTCTGGCTTCAAAGAGTAGGTGGTCTAGTAAGAGAGACAATCTTATTGTAAAGAACCTGTGTGTCCAGTCTAGTAAAGGAGAGAAAGATTTTCACAATTACTTATAGTGCAAATAATTATAGCACAGGAGACCTGGGTTCAATCCCTGGGTCAGGAAGATCCCCTGGAGGAGGGCATGGCAACCCACTCCAGTATTCTTGCCTGGAGAATCCCATGGGCAGAGGAACCTGGCGGGCTACAGTCCATTGGGTCAAAAAGAGTCAGACATGACTGAGTAACTAAGAACAGTACATAATACATTACTGGGCTTCCCTGGTGGTTCAAAGTGTACAGGACCCACCTGCAATGCAGGGGAACAGACCTCAATTCCTAAGTTGGGAAGATCCACTGGAAAAGGAAATGGCAACCCTCTCCAGTATTCTTGCCTGGGAAATCCCGGGGACAGAGGAGATAGGTGGACTCCAGTTCATGGGGTCGAAAAGAGTCAGACATGACTTAGCAACTAACGGCCCCAGCAGCTTAAGTAGAATAAGTATTTGTCCTCTGTGACTGATTTATCTAGCATAGCATAAGGTTCACGCATGTTATGCTTATGGCAGGATTTTCTTCTTTTTTAAACCTGAATGATAGTTCATTGTATGTATATAGCACATTTTCAATGAAATTTCTTAGACCAAACAGTAGTAAATGCTATAGCAGAGGTATGAACTCTTCCAAAAACACAAAGGAGAAACAATTAACTCTCAGTAGTCAGAAAATTATTGATGCGGCATAAACTCCAGCTCATTACTCAACTTAAGGTGTGCCTGCTTCATTAGATCATCTTTGTGTATTTTTATTAAAACTCTTAGTCCTACTGGCAACTGAGGCTTATTCATTTTTATCATCTTCCTGTTGTTGTTCAGTCACCAAGTCATGTCCGACTCTTTGAGACCCCAAGGACTGCAGCACACCTCGCTTCCTTGTCCCTCATCATCTCCTGGAGCCTGCGCAAGTTCATGTCCATTGAATCAGTGATACCATCCAACCATCACATCCTCTGTTGCCTTCTTCTTCTCTGACTTCAATCTTTCCTGCATCAGGGTCTTTTCGAAAGAGTCAGCTGTTCACATCAGGTGACCAAAGTATTGGAGCTTCAGCCTCTGTCTTTCCAAAGAGTATTCAGTGTTGTTTCCTTTAAGATTGACTGGTTTGATCTCCTAGTTTTCCAAGGGACTCTCAAGAGGGTTCCTCAACACCACAGTTTGTAAGCATCAGCTCCTCAGTGCTCTGCCTTCTTTATTGCCCAGCTCTCACAACCAGACATGACATCGGAAAGACCATAACCTTGACTATATGGACCTTACAAATGTTTGTAGAAATGACTGGATGGATGAGTGGATGCTGAGGCTGCTGCTAACTCGCTTCAGTCGTGTCCAACTCTGGGTGACCCCATAGACGGCAGCCCACCGGGCCTGCCCCCTGTGGGATTCCCCAGGCAAGAATACTGGAGTGGGTTGCCATTTCCTTCTCCAATGCATGAAAGTGAAAAGTGAAAGTGCAGTCACTCAGTCATGTCTGGCTCTTAGCGACCCCATGGACTTAGGACCCCACCAGGCTCCTCCAAGCATGGGATTTTCCAGGCGAGAGTACTGGAGTGGGGTGCCATTGCCTTCCCTGGGTGAATGGATAGATGGCTCTTATCTGATAACCAGGGCCAATTTTGTTCTTCACTATCTTCTGATCACTTTATTATGTTCCCAAACTTCCAGAAGAGGACAAGTTTCTGTCCTCTGCATCCCCAGAACTTCCTCTGCGTTACTGGGATTGTCTGTGGATGTCTGCCTTTCCCACCAGCTGTTTAAGTTTACTGTGGTGAATGGTTTCTATTGTTCATCACTGTGTCTCCAGTTCCTAGCTCAAGCAGGTGATCATTAAATATTTAAAGAACGGTAAATGACTAAATGAGTTTTCTAAAGCCTGTCAATGACCTAGTTTTGGGCAATCCTGAGGAAAATAAATTTTCCTCCTGAGAAACCTTACTGACCTGGCATTGCTGCTCTATTTAAGTTAAGATACTAAGTGTATTTGAGTCAATATTTGTAAATAGCAAAAACCTAGCTAACTTTTAATGCTTATATGTATATGGCAACCATTCACATGCACATACACACAGCCTGATAAAAGGATGGGTTTTTAAAAACAGCTTCAAAGTTACATCCTAAAGTGAAAGTGAAAGTATTAGTCACTCAGTCACATCCAACTCTTTGGGACTCCATGGACTGTAGCCAGCCAGGCTCCTCTGTCCATGGCAAGAATACCGGAGTGGGTTGCCATTTCCTTCTCCAGGGAATCTTCCCGGCCCAGGGATCGAACCCGGGTCTCCTGCATTGAAGGCAAATTCTTCCCTGAGCCACCAGGGAAGCCTAAAGAGAATCATATTTAGTTATTGCATCTATAAATTCTGCTTTAATATCAAGGTCCTAGATACCTTGAAGAAATACTATAAGAATCTTAAGCATCAGAAAGACTAAACAAATCATAGTCTTACTAATGTAGAAGTTCAGTTCAGTTCAGTCGCTCAGTCATGTCCGACTCTTGGCAACCCCATGAACCGCAGTACGCCAGGCCTCCCTGTCCATCACCAACACCCAGAGTCTACCCAAACCCATGTCCAGTGAGTTGGTGATGCCATCCAACCATCTCATGCTCTGTCATCCCCTTCTCCTCCTGCCCTTAATCTTTCCCAGAATCTCGGTCTTTTCCAATGAGTCAGCTCTCTGCATCAGGTGGCCAAAGTATTGGCAATTCAGCTTCAACATCAGTCCCTCCAATGAACACCCAGGACTGATCTCCTTTAGGATGGACTGGTTGGATCTCCTTGCAGTCCAAGGGACTCTCAAGAGTCTTCTCCAACACCACAGTTCAAAAGCATCAATTCTTCTGTGCTCAGCTTTCTTTATAGTCCAACTCTCACATCCATCCATACACTACTGGAAAAACCATAGCCTTGACTAGATGGATCTTTGTTGGCAAAGTAATGTCTCTGCTTTTTAATATGTTGTCTAGGTTGGTCATAACTTTCCTTCCAAGGAGCAAGTGTCTTTTAATTTCATGGCTGCAATCATCTAATGTGGAAGAGAAAGAGATATTTCTGAAAGATTTTAAAGATTTGAGTGTTTTCTGATTATCCTTGATTTAGGCAGAACGGAATCTGAACATACTTCAATATTCTCCAAGCTTTATGCTTTGACTAGAGAAACCCAAGCAGCATAAATATTTGAATCATACAACCAATTTTCCTTTGTCTCATTCCCTGCCTACTAGAGCATTCAAGGGTCATCCAGGGAAACAGAAAACAGTACAAAGTACTTCATGGAGAAAACTGGTTGTACAGATATTGGGGATGCAAACACAGGGATTAGCAAATAGCAGGAGCTACAAACACCACTGGGCTAGAAGCACAAAGGGAAGAGGGAGTGTTTCTGAAGCCCATGGGCCCAGGGCACTTAATGGAGACCAGAACTAGGCAGGAGGCTCGGCCACCGCCAAAGAGACCACATAAGGCAGAGATGAATGAGAAAACATATCCCACTGTTTTTCCTTCTGTTCACTAATCTGAGGAGCACAGATTGCAGGAATCAGCTCCCTTGTGATACAGAGAAAAGAAACAGAAGGCCAAGGAACTGAAGGAAGTGCTATGAGGGCACACAGGCCCAGCATCAGCATACCTACCTACCAGCCTACTGACCTGCCTACCCACATAGCCGCAGGGTCACTGAAGCAAGTATCTGACTGTTTGGAAACCTGATTTCCTATTGTGTGCATGCTAAGTCACTTCAGTCATGTCCAACTCTTTGCAACCCCATTGACCATAGCTCACCAGGCTCCTCTGTCCATGGGATTCTCCAAGCAAAGATACTGGAGTGGGTTGCCATTTCCTACTCCAGGGGATCTTCCCAGTCCAGGGATTGAACCAGAGTATCTTATGTCTCCTGTATTGGCAGGAGGGTTCTTTACCACTAGCACCACCTGAGAAGCCTAATTTCCTATTGGATATGAATAAATTAATGCTTTGATTTTAAATATTTTAGTCTTTTTTAAAGATTTTTTTTATGTGAACCATTTTTAAAGTCTTTATTTAATTGTTACAATATTGCTTTTCTGTTGTGTTTTAGTTTCTTGGCCTTGAGGTGTGTGGGATTTCAGCTCCCCAACCAGGGATCAAACCTACATACCCTGCATTGGAAGAGGAAGTCTTAACCACTGGGCCACCAGGGAAGTCCTTATTTTACTGTTGTTTAAAAAAAAGAAGTTATATTATTTCATATTCATTTCCCAAGTAAATGTTTTGTTTTAAAAGACAACCAGCATGTTATTATTATGTAGAAGACATGTTATTTTAAAAAAGTAGTTCAGTGTTAAGGGTTATTTGAAATGATACAGGAATTGGTACTGCTTATCATTTTGCTTCTTCAAAGTGGGAAGTGTGGGTAAAACTAAGATTTAAGGGAAGAATAAACAAAGGAGAGCATAATAAAATTCAAATAGTAGAATGCTAAAAATTTGCTGACAAATTTCTGCTGTCAAATAAGAATCCTTTTGGAAAACAAATTTTTTAAAGCATGCTTAAAATCACTGTTTTCAGGAAAATCTCACAGGAATTTAAATCACTTGATTTTTCATAAAGCTTGTCTTGAAATATACACCATGCATGAGACCTACCCACCTCACATGAAATATTCATTTTGATTGACCAGCTCAGTCTCTCCACTACAAAGCTCTGACTTGCTGATGGCATTATTTCTTTGGTCTGTAACCTCATCAGATGGAACAGGCCAAATAACCTCCAGGCATGAGCATGGTGTTTGAACGAAGCCTTTTCTACCTGTAATAAATAATGGTGTAGGGAATTGATACTAAAGGAGATGTGAGACAACCAGATGTGGTTTTCATGCTTTGTCCTTCCCCACTACAGCAGATCCTTCCAATCTCAAGGGTCATTTTCTTTTCAAAGACATCAGACAGCCGATGCTGTTGTTAAAATAACCAAGAAGCCCTCTTGGGCATGCCTGGTCCTGACTCTGCTGAGACAAGCCCAGTCTTGTGAGGCATGTGAGATTTCGAGCTCTATCCGCTAATGCCCGTGAAGGATCCTCTGGCAATTTTCATATGATTAGAAATGGCCAAATGGTAACAGGGGAAATTACATTCTTACAGCTTCCACACCCCCTGCAGTTTTAAATGCATTACATCTTTCTGGCTTTTCCTGCTTTAAAAGGGTAAATTAAGTAAGTGCAGTTGTGTCCTACTAACCAGCTACAGTGTTCCTTCCCAGGAGAGCAGATTGAGGGAAAAGAGCTTCATTAATTCAGCACAATCCTTAGACATCAATTGTCCCTAAGCTAACCCAACAAACCAAAGAACAATGTTTACCTTCTTAGGAATACTTAACCTATCTCCAGAAATTTTGAATGTAGAGATGAAGTCAGGGACAAATCAACTCTTTTCCTAAAATGTCTTAAAATGCCTCAATAATAAAACCTTACAGCTTGATATATTTTTAAACAAAAGTAAAGGTGGAGAAATGGACTGTGGGATGGAAAGTACTCAAGTATAGTAAAATTTCAAATTTGAAATCAGTTTTAACATGCCAGTCAGGCCAAATGAGGAACAGGAAATAGAATTGGGAAGAAAGAAGTATTTTATCCTAGAAATAAATATAGACTTACCTATCAGAAGTCCTTGTCTCTACTAGTTTCAGAATAGCCCCTAAAAATCTCAACAAACCTGCTCCCATTTTCCTACTTTGGAAAATAAAATTTGTATTTACACCATGGTTACTATTTAGATATACCATTTGTAGTATCAAGCAACATGACATTGCTTGAGACTAGTTTTGAAAAAGCCAAAAAGCAGGGTACAAAATTGAGAAAACCTCAATCTCACAACTTCTTAGTTCTTATGCCACCTGAAATGTCATTGACCAAAAATTCTTTGCCCTAACATCTCAATTAGAAGTATCCCAAATTGCATCACACACACACAAACACATATATTCTTCAAACTCTCTTCCCTTAAAAGATCATTACAAAATGATGAGTATAGCTCCATTTATTATGCAGTAAGATCTTATTACTTATCTATTCTATATATAGCAGTGTGTGTATGTTAATCCTAAACTCCTAATTTATCCCTCCACCTCCCTTCTTTTGATAAAGGACAGTCTCTCAACCATCCAAACAGGCCAGCATAGAACTGCAGTCTATTGCCATCATTTCACTTTGGAATAGTTTAAACAGAAGAACTTAAAAAAGCCCAAAACTTGTCTTCTAAAATACCCACCAATTCAATTCCTAGATATTTTCTTAGGCCTCACAGATTCACCTTACTTATATTCAAATTAACTAATCTCCTTTTAGATTAGAAAAACCACGGAAGAAAATGCAGAGGTATCCTCAAAGCTTCCTCTTTCAGTAAAATTAAGATGATATTTTTTAAAGAACTTCTTTTAAAAGTGAACTGCCTACCTTAGGAGCAGAAACCATGAAATTTAGTTTATTCATCTTCATGGTCTTTATGAAACCGAAACACCCTATAAGGAACGAACAAATGAGTTATTCAACTACTAACAAACCTTCTAGTTTTTTTTTCCAAGTATCTGGAATGCTATTATCCTAGGATAGGAAAAAAGTCTTTTAAATGCTCTTTTTTTACTTTTTTAAAAAATGATTTATTTTTCCTTCAATAGCAGCTTCAGGGGACGTCCCTGTTAGGCCAGTGGTTAAGAATCTGCCTTGCAGTGTAGGGGATGTAGGGTCAATCCCCGGTGGGGGAACTAAGGTCCTACATGACACGGAGCACAACTAAGCCCAGACACTACAATTAGAGAATCTGTTCGGTGAAACAAAAGTTCCTGCATGATGCAAGGAAGATCCTGTGTGTTGCAACTAAGACCCAATGCAGCCAAATTAATTAATTAATTAACTTTGTAAGACAGCAGCATAAGGATATTGCAGGTATTGTCAGGCATCAGGGTATCTTCTTGGTGCAATGCTCTATGTTTCAGAGTTTCTTGCTGCAGAATGTACCCTACACGGTGGCTGGTTTTCCTATTGCTCTGTCATCATGATAACTCTCTCCTCCACTACTTCCAAATGTGGTCACCAGCGTGGCTGAAATAACAGTGTGTCTGAAGCAGTCTGTTGAATGCAGGAGACCATTTTGCAAGTTTCACAATTTGTCTAAATTTTAACTTAAGTAAAAAATGATTTAGACATTGAAATGGCTTTCTTCTTAACTGTTTGAGGCTCCAGCTATACCAGACTATAAAATAATTAAGGAACAAAATGCTAAAGGAAGCCCACATTTTCTGACAGGGAGAAAGATGAAGAGGTTGGATTGTATACACAACAGGATCAAGGGAGCATGGCGAGTGATGATGATGAATCTGCATTCCTTATTCCTGCTTCCAAACAAGTAAATATAAAAGGAAATGGTTTCAATTAGAATATTCAGTATCACCTAAGGAGACTTAAGACAAGAAATCTGTACCATACCAAAAAAAATAGAAAAAAGATTATAAAAGGCTATTAAATGAAAATGATTTGATAGTCAGAGTGCAAGAAATGGTGCTTTTACAATTCCAGGATGCTTGAATTATTCATCTCCTCCTTGAATATGTGTCAATTGTAATAAAGTTCACCAGAGCTTTCCACACTAAAATAATTAGTGGAGCATTATGCTGAGGATAAAAACCAAAATAGTATCCTTGATTCAAAAGTATTTTTCCTTTAATGTTCTTTAAAAAAAAAAAAAAACTTGTGTTTTTAAACTAATAATTCTAACATCTTTAACAACTTAAGCACCAACAGAGCTAAGAATTCTCACTCTATCAGCAGTTTTTTAATAAGACATGGAAATGAACATGCCGTTTAATAACAAAAAAGAATCTAAGTGGGAAAGTATAGGCTAGGCTGCAAACAAATAGCCTGAATCTAAAAATGTTCCCCTGCAAAATTCAAAAGCTGGCAAAACATCTGTTTGGCTGTCTGGCAAGCATCCTAAGCAATGATCAATGCCTTTTACTTCCTGGAAAAATAATTAAGCAGTAAGTTTAACAGTTTCTTCCAGCTCCTTCAAGAATTGAAAGTACTAAGGAAACATTAAAAAAAAAAAAAATTTAACCTGAGACCTTGGGTAGCCAGAATGCTCAAGACCAAAGTAAGACAGATGTGGGTGTGTCATAGAGCCCTGCACAGTGAGTTAGGGCTCCCGTTTCACAAAGCCACCCTGAGTCCTGCACAAATGACCCAACATCACAGGCTTCTCTCCATCCTCTCCCCATCCCCTCCTCCAAAGGGACATGGATGAAGCACAGACCTGGATGGACCATTCCTGGCACTATGAGGCCCAGTTTCTTCTATGAAAACAAAACAAATATTCAAACTATATGAGCTGAAGAAGTAAGAAGAGAAAACATGTCTGATTTTGCTTTGATTGCCATAACTGATGAGAAAAAACACACCTAAATATCTCTAGTTCCTGAGGCAGGCAAAGGAAAAAGGGTACCATTCCATGGCACCAAATCAAGTTTTAGTGGGTGCTCTCTCTCAGTCACTAAGTCATGCCTGACTCTTTGCAACCCCATAAGCTGCAGCTCGCCAGGCTTCCCTGTCCTTCACTATCTCCTAGAGTTTGTTCAAACTCATGTCCATCGAGCAGGTAATGCCATCCAGTCATCCCATCCTCTATCACCTTTTTCTCCTCCTGCCCTCAATCTTTCCCAACATCAAGGTATTTTCCAATGAGTCAGTTCTTCCCATCAGGTGGCCAAAGTATTGGAGTTTCAGCTTCAGCATCAGTCCTTCCAATGAATTTTCAGGGTTGATTTCCTTTAGCAGTGACTGCTTTGATCTCTTTGCAGTCCAAGCGACTCTCAAGAGTCTTATCTAGCATCACAGTTTAAAATGATCCAACTCGCACATTCATATATGACTACTGGAAAAACCACATCTTTGACTATATACATCTTTTAGGTAAGTCATTGTATCTCTGCTATACGCTAATATATGGGGGAAAGGGGGAACTCCGTTAATGCATAATGTACAAACAGAATTAAACTTATTAAGTGAAGGATTTATTCTACATTATCAGTTAATTACCAGCATGTCTCTATACTCAATTATAGTACTACTGTTTCATTAGGCACTTTCACTGAGACTTTCTAATTAAAACTCTCCCAGGTAACTGATGCTCAACAGATTTGATTAGCGTTTTTATCTTTCTTTTTCTCATTGAAAGTAAAATAACCTATCTTGGCACTTAAGTCAGAAATAGCAGCCTCCTCCCTACGTCTCCTTTGCACAGATACTAGTTACAATTTCCTGCTGATTGCCTCAGGGGAGAATTTCGCCATGCACAATTCTACTAAAAGAGGCTGTGGCTTCCTATTGAACAGAATATTGAGTCTCCCTGCACTGACACAGTTTAGGAATTAAGAGGCTTTGGAGTCAGATTAACCTGGTTTCCAACTTCAGCTCCTCTACGAACTAGTTGCACCTCTGGCAAATTACTTGGCTTCTGTGACTATTTTACATTTGCAAAACGGGGACTGTTCTGAGGCATAAATGACAAAATGTGTGAAGTGTTTAGCACAGAATCTGGTACATAGTAAGTGGTAATTGTTATTGTCACTATTGTCATTTTTGTTGCTGTTGTTACAGGGTGTGGATAAGAGAAATATTTCGAGATTTCAATAAAGGTATGTGTTCCCAGGCAACTTAGTTCCTGGAGGCTGTGTCATAAACATTTTGCTCCAGAGACTGGTTGGCCTCTATGATTTAATATTAAGGTATGAGCAAGTTTCCTATTCTGTTTATTTGATGGTATTGCCTTCCTCTTCTCTGCCCTTCCTAGCTCAGTTTTGTGTCCTGAGCCACTGTCCCACACAGGCTATCCTCTGAGCTCTCCTGTTCTCTGGCTTCTGGTTGAGCTCAGTCAATGGAAATCTGAGTGTGAGAGAAGGCGGGTCAGGAATGTCTCCCTCACCTCTGCCTGCTTCTGAGCCACAGTTCTGGCAGGGGTCAGATGTCACTGCAGCTACCCACGAGGTCCCTTCACATCTCCAGCTTTCACTGGCCTCTTTTCACAGCTCTACTCTCTCCCCTCATCCCTTCAGGCCTAGGAATGTTGTTAGCATCTTCTTTTGCTAGTACCTAAAGCCTAAACATCCCTCACTGGTTTGCTTATCTATATTTTGTAGATAGTCCCATCTCTAAATACTCATCAGAATTTCATCCAAATGCACCTCTGTTTCCCATTGAACCCTGAGTAATGTACCTCTTTGGATCAGTATAGTCCCCTGTAGCCAACTGGGTCAATGTTCATTTTACAATTTTTATTAAGCCCTTACTATGCATTAAACAGTAGGCTAAGTGCAAAGGGCAAGGAAAGTAATTGTATATATGTACATACACACTTATGTATAACTTTGTGTGTACATGTGTGGATCACAGTCCTTTTCTTCAAAGACATCAGTCTTCCCAAGGAGTTAAATCTACAAACCATAATGATAGTCAAGTGTAATAAATGTGGTATATGTTATGTGCAAAGTACACGAAAATTTACACTCTAACTTATTTGTGGGGATGGAGGACAGTCATAAAGAGATGTCAAGGATAATCAGGAAAATCTTTTAGTGTGGCCACAAATGAGAGAAGAAATTTAAGAGGCAGAATTATAAGAAAGTGGCATTTCAGGCATAGAAGAGAATGTTTAAAAGTCATGATGACCTGAAGATACACAGCATGTTTAGTAAACAGCAAAGTCATTTAGGGTAAGTAAAACATAGCGCTAAGATTAAAATGATGAGGCCACCATGAAGTGTTGCTAAGTGGCTGGAGATTGGCCATGTTTTGAAGGATGTTACTGGAACTTTTGCAAAAGGGTTCAGGCTGTGGAATGATTTGATCCCAACTCAATTTTGACGGGTATTTCTGGCAGGAACAAGGTTACGTGACCAGTTCAATGGATTGCAATAATACAGAAGAAATACAAGAGTCTAAACCAAAGCAGTAGTCTTTGAAGCTGAAAGCAAGGGACATATTGAATAAATATTTCACGGAGAGTTAGCAAAACTTCAAGACCTTTGAATGTAGAAGGAGTATTAGCTATGGTTTCAATTTGTGGTATCTGTTTAGACCCTATCATAAACGGCTTCTCTGTTAAATGAGAAGCAAGCAGAGGGAAGGAGCAAAGGAGGTAAGGGTAAACTAACTCCTTTTTGGAAAAAAAAATCAACTCCTGGTGTTACAATAATTGACTTAAAGAAAGAGATGTGACCATAATTTTGAGAAAGATGGAAAGAATCTCACAATTTTAAAAAATAGCAGTTGACTAAAGTTAGTGATGCCTCTAAAATGCAAGAAATTTCAAAAGTAAATGCCTCAGAAGTTTCAAGCTGGACATTCATATCTACTTTGATGTCCTCTCTTTATCATCAAGCATGACTATCCTGCCCTTGCACAGTGTCTGTCTGTACTGCGTTTCCACAGCATCACCTCTTCATAGTCCTGTCTCTGTCTCCTTAACTTACTTTGATGTAGATCCATAAAAACCTATGCGGCATTTGGCATATGATAAGTGTACTTAATAATCAGCTTTTAGTATCATAAAATCTTTGGTAAAATGCCAAAATTATGATAATACTTCTGTGCTTCAACATCCCAGTCCAAAATAATGAGATATGTTATTTTTTCTCATCAAGTGATATAGTTATTGTTTTTTTTTTAACCTGTAAGGAAACTTCCTCCCACTCATCACAAAAATAGTGATATCAGACAGATATTTCACTCAAGTACAATCAAGCTTTTAAAAACAGGATCACCTATTACAATAATGCTCAATCTGAAAACCCAATAGTTCCTCAGCATAATTCTTTGCAGCTAAAACTGTCAGCCTTTAGGATCTCCTCACATTATAATTATTGTCTTCTTCCCTCAGATTACCATGTTAAGAAATATTATAGAATTTTTGAGGCTGACAATAAGAACATTAAACCTCACTCTAGTGAATAGTGGTGAAGAATATGTGTACACACACACACACACACACACACACTCCGACACATTCCAACACAGCAACCACGTCACCATGCTTTGGATCTTACACAGAAACATCCAGGGCTTTACCATCAGGTGTTAGAAGGGTGTTAACTCTAATAAATATTAATTCTTCAGCTGTTTTCAAGCGAAAAGTATCTCTCTGTATTCTATCAGGGCTAATCAAGGGATCCACATGATGGGAATTTTGATTACTAAATTAGGATAATCCATCACTTCTCTAAGGGAAAACACCCCCTTAAGCTAAATGGGCTCAATTTATGCTTAGTTCTTAGTCTTTTAATTAAAACAAATACCAGAACAAAATTATCCTTGACCTTGTTTGTCCATAAGATTCTTTCATAGGTCTACTTTCCTATTTTCCTGTATAAAGAGTCTGCTGTATAAACAGTCTGCTTTTGGTACACCCTACTAAGTAGAATCTACTAAGTAGAGTCTACTAAAAAGACAGTGAATTGAATTCTGTGTTCAAAGACCTTCATTCACTTGAAAAGGAAGAGCAACAGTGAGGGAAAGGGGTTGCTGGCTCATTCAGAAATACAAGCATATCCTAAGGCCTCCATAATTTTTTTTTTGCCATGCCATGCCTTTTTTTAAATTGTATTCATTATTTTAATTGGTGGGAAATTGCTTTACAATTTTGTGTTGGTTTCTGTCATACAACAATGTGAGTCATGTGAATCAGTTATAATTTTATATATTTATATATATATATATGTACATATATATATATATATATATATATATATATGCATGCATGCTAAGTCCCTTCAGTTATGTCCTACTCTTTGCAAACCTGTGGAACATAGGGCACCAGGCTTCTCTGTCTGTGGGATTCTCCAGGCAAGAATACTGGAGTGGGTTGCCATGCCCTCCTCCAGGGGATCTTCCTGACCCAGGGATCAAACCTGTGTCCCTTATGTGTCCTGCATTGGCAGGCAGGTTCTTTACCACTAGCACCACCTGGGATATATATACATATATATATCCATATATCCATACAATACATATATATCCCTTCCCTCCCTCCACTCCTTCCCTTCCCCCGACCCCATTCCTCTAGGTCATCACAGAGCATGAGCTGGGCTCCCTGTGTTATTTAGCAACTTCCCACTAACTATTTCATACACAATAGTGTATATATGTCAATCTAAGCCCTCCATAATTAGTGTGATGTTAGCATATGCATAGTCAGGCAGATCAATAAGAAAGAACAGAGAATCCAGAAATATAGCAATTGCATGTAGTATTCAACAAAGGTGGAGTTCAAATCAAGCCCACTCATTGGAAAAGACCTCGATGATAGAAAAGATTGAAGGCAAAAGGAGAAAAGGGTGGCAGAGGGTAAGATGGTTAGATAGCATCACTGACTCAATGGACATGAATCTGAGCACACTCCTGGTGTTAGGGGAGAACAGAGGAGCCTGGCATGCTATAGTCCATGTGGTCACAGAGTCAGACCCCACTCAGCAATTGAACAAAAACAACAAATGGAGTGGGAAATGTGGGTACCTTAATAAATGATGCTGGGATAACTGAATAATAACATGAAAATAATAGAAATTGAATTCATTTCTGACACCAAAAATCAGTGAAAATTTTAAAAGAATTAGAAATTAAAACTAAAAAATGAACTTATACAAGTACAAATATTTCTGAATTTCTCTATAACCAAGAAGCGAGGAAAACTACCCACTCAAAATCTTGACACAATAGGGAAAATTATTAATAAATTTGACTACATAGATGTTAATCACTCATGGAAAATATAACTTCATATGCAAAATTAAAATATCAACAGCACTATTTAAATAACAGACTAGAGATGTGACTAGATAGTTTCCATAAAAGGCAATACAGGCAGTAAAGTTCCTCATATGTTTAGGGCTCTTTCATATGTGAATCTTATAATTGAAAGAATAGTTCATAATAAGAGAAATGCAAAAATATTACATAGATGTACTATATCTTATTTATTTCATTGACAACAAAAGTGAGAGTGTGACCACATATTTAATTGGTAAAACCAAGAGGAAACAGACCCATATGCATGACTAAAATGAATGCAAAATTTTACAAACCCTATGAAGGGTAATTTGACACTATTTAATGATTTTACATATATTTTCATGTTTTCTCCTTCTCCAGGAATCTATTAAAATATAGCCATGAAAACACATATACACATGGATATTTATTGCATGATTTAAAAATATAAAGACCAGAAACAACCTAAATGTCCATCAATACAAGACCTATCAAATTAACTCTAAAATACTTACAATAGAACACCATACAGCCGGTTAAAAAAAAATGACTGCTTTCTCATATATGATCTCCAGGATATATTGCTAAATGAAAACAAGTCATAGAAGCAATATGTATATATATGCTGTATAACCATTTATCTAAGAAAGGGAGTGTGTGTGTATGTGCGTGTATATACATAAACATACAATGAGAAATTAGGCTATAATTAAATAAAATTATTACTTACATGTGATGACAATTAACATGTAAGGAAAATAGATATAAAGGTTGGAGCAGAAAATTTATAAGACAAATCTGAATAACTTCTCATTTCAGAAAGCAACGAATTTATCAAAAATTGCTGGAATACTGTCAAAGGACTCATGAAACATCTTGAAATGATTCCCACTGCACAAAGATGAGTCATTCTCAGCACCACTAAGAATTATAACATCAGTGGGTGAAAATCAATCAAATATGTTAAAAATCGAGGAATTCATTGATCTTTAAAAAAAATTGCCTTTGGAGGACGCTAGGAAACCAACTTGTTACTCTTAAAATGGATAAATAAAGGGAAAGAATCATACAGATAACTTGCTTTTCCAGTAGGAACTGTACTTGAGGATATTCAAAAGTTGGGGAGAAAAATTTCTCTCTATGGATGTATTCCAACTAGTATATAAAGATGTAATTAAATAATTGAAGTACTACACATCGCAAATCCCTAAGTAAACTTTCAGTTCAGTTCATTCGCTCAGTCGTGTCCAACTCTTTGCAACCCCATGAACCACAGCATGCCAGGCCTCCCTGTCCACCACCAACTCCCGGAGTCTACCCAAACCCATGTCCATCGAGTCGGTGATGTCATTCAACCGTCTCATCCTCTGTCGTTCTCTTCTCCTCCTGCCCTCAATCTTTCCCAGAATCAGGGTCTTTTCCAATGAGTCAGATCTTCGCATCAGGTAGCCAAACTATTGGAGTTTCAACTTCAACATCAGTCCTTCCAATGAACATTCAGGTCTAAGCTCCTTTAGGATGGACTGGTTGGATCTCCTTGCAGTCCAAGGGACTCTCAAGAGTCATCTCCAACACCACAGTTCAAAAGCATCAATTCTTTGGTGCTCAGCTTTCTTTATAGTCCAACTTTCACATCCATACATGACCAGTGGAAAAACCATAGCCTTGACCAGACAGACCTTTGTTGACAAAGTCATGTCTCTGCTTTTTAATATGCTATCTAGGTTGGTCATAACTTTCCTTCCAAGGAGTAAGCATCTTTTAATTTCATGGCTGCAATCACCATCTGCAGTGATTTTGGAGCCCCAAAAAATAAAGTCAGGCATTGTTTCCACTGTTTCCCCATCTATTTGCCATGAAGTGATGGGACCAGATACTATGATCTTAGTTTTCTAAATGTTGAGCTTTAAGCCAACTTTTTTACTCTTCTCTTTCACTTTCATCAAGAGGCTGTTTAGTTCTTCTTCACTTTCTGCCATAAGGATGGTGTCATCTGCATATCTGAGGTTATTGATATTTCTCCCAGCAGTCTTGATTCCAGCTTGTGCTTCTTCCAGCCCAGCGTTTCTAATGATGTACTCTGCATATAAGTTAAACAAGCAGAGTGACAATATACAGCCTTGACGTACTCCTTTTCCTATTTGGAACCAGTCTTTTGTTCCACATGCAGTTCTAACTGTTGCTTCCTGACCTGCATACAGGTTTCTCAAGAGGCAGGTCAGGTGGTCTGATATTCCCATCTCTTTCAGAATTTTCCACAGTTTATTGTGATCCACACAGTCGAAGGCTTTGGCATAGTCAATAAAGCAAAAACAGATGTTTTTCTGGAACTCTCTTGCTTTTTCGATGATCCAGTGGATATTGGCAGTTTGATCTCTGGTTCCTCTGCCTTTTCTAAAACCAGCTTGAACATCTGGAAGTTTATGGTTCACATATTGCTGAAGCCTGGCTTGGGGAATTTTGAGCATTATTTTGCTAGTATGTGAGATGCGTACAATTGTGCGGTAGTTTGAGCATTCTTTGGCATTGCCTTTCTTTGGGATTGGAATGAAAACTGACCTTTTCCAGTCCTATGGGCACTGCTGAGTTTTCCAAATTTGCTGGCATATTGAGTGCAGCACTTTCACAGCATCATCTTTCAGGATTTGAAATAGTTCAACTGGAATTCCATCACCTCCACTACCTTTGTTTGTAGTGATGCTTCCTAAGACCCATTTGACTTCACATTCCAGGATGTCTGGCTCTAGGTGAGTGATCACACCATCGTGATTATCCAGGTCATGAAAATCTTTTTTGTACAGTTCTTCTGTGTATTCTCGTCACCTCTTCTTAATATCTTCTGCTTCTGTTAGGTCCCTACTATTTCTGTCCTTTATTGAGCCCTTCTTTGCATGAAGTGTTCCCTTGGTATCTCTAATTTTCTTGATGAGATCTCTAGTCTTTTCCATTCTATTGTTTTCCTCTATTTCTTTGCATTGATCGCTGAGGAAGGCTTTCTTATCTCTCCTTGTTATTCTTTGAAACTCTGCATTCAAATGGGTATATCTTTCCTTTTCTCCTTTGCTTTTCACTTCCCTTGTTTTCACAGCTATTTGTAAGACCTCCTCAGACAGCCATTTTGCTTTTTTGCATTTTGGATCTGGGAAATGACTCTCAATAGCACCTAACATCACAGCAGTAGACAACTGGATATTATGACTCTCTTGAAGGAAGTTTAGAGCACCATTTAAGAAGTAGCCTTGCCAAAAATATAACCTAAGTATGGATCAAGCTTCTTGGTCTAGCCACCAGTGCAGGAAATATACAGGGAAGAAAGGACACAGATATTCCTCAGAAAAATGAGACTGCAGTCAGCAAAATCCAGAAAGCAGGAAAGTTCATAAGACAAATTACTCAGGTTTTTCAACAAATCAATCTCAAAACTGTTTAAATATTTAAATTAAGGTAGCCTGTGAAATAAAAAATATATAAGACCTACAAACAGAATAAAGTGGTGCACCCTGCTGGGATCCCAATTTGAACAAACCAGCAATGTAATATCTATAAATAAATAAAAATAAATTTTAAAAATGTATGAGAAAACACTGACTAAATATTTGATGATGTAAGGCATGACTAGATTTTCTTATGTATGAACACAGCACTATGACTGGGTTCTTTAACAAAAATTTTTTTCTTTCAGAGACAAATATTAATAATCAAACATTTGCCCTTGAAATATTATGTCTGTGATTTGCTTCAAAACAATTTTGTAGGGAGAGATGTAAAGGGGGGGTTATTAAATGCAAGTGTGGCTGTGAGCTGGGATTCCCCAGTGGCTCAGAGGTAAAGAATCCACTTTCAATGCAGCAGACACAGTAGACATGGCTTCCATCCCTGGATCAGGAAGATCCCCTGGAGAAGGAAATGGCTACCCATTCCAATATTCTTGCTTGGAGAATCCCATGGACAGAGGAGTCTGGTGGGCTTCAGTCAATAGAGTCACAAAGAGTTGGACACAGCTGAAGTGACTTAGCACACACACACATGGCTGTGAGCTGATGAGTGTTGGGTTGAATAACTGGTACATGCAGATGTGCTATACCTTTTTGTCTACAAGGAATGCTTAAAATTACCCATAACACACTGCTGGTGGGAATGTAAAATGATGCAGTTGTTATGGAAACAGTATGGCGTTTCCTCAAAAATACTAAAAATAGATCTACAGTATGATGCAGCAACCACTTTTGAGTATTTATCCAAAATAATTAAAATCAGGGTCTCAAAGATATATATGCAATCCCACATTCATTGCAACATTATTCACAATAGACAAAATGTGGAAGCAACCTAAAATTCTATTTATGGATGAATAAAGCAAATGTGCTATACACATACAATGGAATATTATTCAACTTTAAAGCAGAAGGAAGTCCTGCTCTATGCAACAGTATATATGAACCTGAAGGTCATCATGCTAATTGAAATCAGCCAGTCACAGAAGGTTATGAAAGATGCCACTCATATGAGGTCTCTAAAATTGTCAAATTCATGAAGCCCAACTGGAATGGTGGTGGCCAGGGACTTCAGAGAGGAAGCAATAGGGAATTGACCATCACCAGGCATAAAATTTCAGTTAAACCAGGCACAAAATTTCTAGAAATTTGCCATACAACATTGTGACCATAGTTAACAATACTCTATTGTGCACTTAAAAATTTATTAAGAGGGTGATCTCATGTTAAGTGTTCATAACACAATTTTTTAAAAAACAGCAAAAAAAATTCATAATAAAAAGATTTTAAAAGACCTATGTACAGATCCAGCATTTGTTGTCTAATTAATATTAATCAAGTCAGTTAATACATTTTAAGCCCCCATTTTCTCATATGTGAAAGGGATAAAATAACCGCAATTTTATAGGCTGATTTGCTATCTCTATTTTTGAACCTTAATAATGGTGAATTAAAAAGAGAAAGAAGGTTTGGAATAATGCAGAGGAAGGTACAATGCACCTTCATGTACACATTATTTAACCTCAATCCCCTTTTAAATGTCATCATTATTTTATATTAGGCAAATACTTAATATTTCTGAGGTTTATTTTCTTTCATGTAAAATGGGGATCAGACCAGAATGATACCATTGTTATGTGGAACTATGTAAAGCTAGGACTTTATAAATAATGCTTTCTCTCCTCCATGAAGCCATCTTGATTCCCCATTGAAAATAGTCACTCTTCTGATAGATTTACTTTGATCATTATTGTTGTAATTATCTCCCTTCAATTATTATTTAAATACTTTTTATGAAAAGACTCTCAGCCCTTTGAAAACAGATTATTCATATCCTCTATCTCATGGAAGACATATGGCACATAACTGGAGATCAAAAATTTTGATGAATTAAATCCCTTAAATAGATTAGATGCTACCTCCAAAATTGATCGGTTTTTTTGCAACTACTGACAACGAATGCTCTGGCTGTATATTACTTATATATTTAAAATGCAAATAAGATCCCTGGGAAAATATCAAATTGTTTCCTGTACAAACCATAAATGAGTTTGTCACATGTCAAAAAAAAAATCACCCAGTTCACTGTGTTGATAAAACCTGAACTGTGAATCCTACTCTGCTTTTCACCAGATTTGTTTCTACAAATACAAACACGTCACAGATTCTTCAGTAGAAAATTGTTTCTAGCATAAGGTATCAGCTTTATTCCAAACAGTGTGGCACTGTGAAGTACCACCTCACACATATCTATCATGCTCCAAAGAAGAGTGAGCCATGATAATGGAAGGGTAGATGTCCATATATTTCATTCACCTTAGATCAGGTCAATGACTAGCAGGAAAAGTGAATGGAGTCTCCAATAGATAGTGGTTCCAGAAGACTATCTCAAGTGACAAACATACCAACCTTAAGTATAGTTCAAAATATTTGCACTTGAGATAAAACTCAATTCCAGAATTCTGACAACATGGTGACAGCTTAGTTTTTACTTCTGAGAATAAAGATCTTTTTCCCATAAAACCTGGAGAAAGTCAAAAGCAGTTCAATCAAAGTGTGTAAATGTGGTCATCTGTTATCCATAGCTCAATGGGACAGCTCAACTGGGGCCTATAGAGTTCATCTGTGCATTTGTCCCAAAATATTCCCTAATGCTTCTCTGAAGTTATTAATTGTACAGGTCGCTGTAGTTAAACCCACACCTCAGAGTGCTTGCTGGACGCCAAGAAGCAAACACTGAAGCACAGTGCAAAGAGCATCATGCAAAGAGGCTTTGTGCTGTGCTCAGTCATGATTCTTTGCGACACCATGGACTCTAACCCACCAGGCTTCTCTGTCTATGGAATTTGCCAGGCAAGAGCACTGAAGTGGGTTGCCATTTCCTTCTCCAGAGGATCTTCTATACCCAGGGATCGAACATGCATCTCTTGTGTCTCCTGCATTGGCAGGCAGATTCTTTACCATTGTGCGACCTGCTTTGCCTCTATTTAAAAAGATCATGATCTGTAATTTCAAAGTCCATCAAACAGAGCTATGCAAGAGGTTATAGGATCTGTATTCAAAGAACAAGACAACTAAATCAAGCTCCTTCCAAAGTAAGACATTTGAAAGGACATCACTGAAACATCATCGCTTCAGCATAAAATGATGCAGTCATATTTTACGAGAGCCATACAAACTTTTAAAGCCTTTACACAATTGTGTGTGCCAAAACATACTTGGAGCCAAAATTCACAATTTTTTTGGACATTCTTAGTTGATATCAGATGTTTTATATATTGTGATATGGGAATTTTGTCTCACTTATAAAATTTTATGCTTAAAAGGGAATATGCAGCAATTGCAATATATTCTATACTGTTTTCTTCAATTTATATCATTATATTCTGAAGTAAGCTGAAATAGGCCAAGGCTCTATGTAAATAAATTTTTCTATTATTTTCATGGGAAGGGGAATGAAGAATAAATCTGTAAGAGAACAAAACATAAGTTCATTGTGGTCATAATGTTGCCATAAATCAGGAAAACTCTCTGTAAATTTATTGAGAGGGAATATGAACAAATGGCCCCATACATTCAGAAGAGGCTGCACTCACTATGGTAAACTAGAGTTTCATTTCTCCTTTAAAAAAAAAAAAATCTGTTGAAAGTCTAGATAAGAGTCTTCATCCGTGAAATAGATATCATAATTAATTCCTACCATACCTATCATAGAAAAATTGTGTGAGGTTAAAATATGAGCTAATATATTGAAGGGGAAAGCTTTGTAAAATGTAAAGGAGCTTAAAAATGTAAGCAATCATCAAGAGGATGATCATTACCTGCTTAGAGATAAAAACAGATAATATTACACCCAGCACACAACAAAGAGCTTAGCACATAGTGTTTACTATATGTTTTAACTAAAATATCAACTGGTATTAGGCAATCACATTCTTAAAAGTACTGATTTAAGTGAAAATAAACACAAAATCAGCCTGGAGCATCTTATAAAGCCAGAAGGTAAGGAAGTATGGTACTCAAAGCACAATGATGAGGGAACATTAAAGGAACAAAGGACCTAAATGAAAGAATTTGCAATGACCAAAGATAGAACAATCTAAGCAGCAAGATAAATGAAGCAGAATTGGGTTATAATCCATAGTACAAAATAAATAGCTATAAATCCAGACTGAAAGTATTTAATTAATCAATTTAAGAATGAATCGGGGAGGAACCTCCCTGGCGGTCCAGTGATTAAAACTCTGCATTCCAATGCAGGGGGTACAGTTTCATCCCTGATTGAGGAGCTAGGATCCTACATGCCTTGCAGCCAAAAAAATCAAAAAACATAAAACAAAAGTGATATTCTAACAAATTCAATAAAGACTTTAAGAATGGTCCACATTAAAAAAGAATGAATAGGAGAGAATAAATAAATCTCTGTAGAAGGATTCCAAATAATTTACTTAGATAATTTACCCTCAAGGAGGATGCTCTTCCTTTCAAAGAGTACAGACAAGAAAGCAAAAGATGGAACAAAGAGGAATTTTTTTCACAACATCGAGAAACTTTACAGTGGAGAAATCTGACAATACACCTTAGCCAGGTGATCAAGGACAGCAGCAACAGCAATAAGTCATATTGACAGCATTGTCCCTTGACATGATGTGATGAGAATGGCATTTGACCTCTGCAGTTTTCCTCTCCAAAACCCATAACCCCAGTCTAGTTAAAATATTATTGATCAAGCCGCAATTAGGATTATTATGCAAAATATCTAAATGGTACTCCACAACATCGTCAACGTTATTGAAAGCAAAGGAAATATGAGAAACTCTCACAATCAGGAGAAGCCTAAGGAGACATGACAATGAAATGTAACATGTTATACTGAGTGGGATCCTGAAACACGGAGAGGACATGAGGTTAACTAAGGAAATCTGAATGAATGATGGATGTTAGTTAATAATAACGTATCAGGATTGGTTCATTAACTGTAGCGAGTGTACCACACTAACGCAAATCACTAATAACAAGGGGAACCGGATGCAGGAGTGAAGGGCAGGGAATATGTGGGAATTCTCTCTATCATCTGTTCATGCTTTGTATAAATCTAAAGCTTAAATTGAAAAATGAAAAAGCCCACCAAATACACCTTTTATTTTTTTCTTTATAGGTTGTGCAAGGTACTACAACTTGTCCTCCATGTTGCAAAAGATGAATGTCTCAACACGCTCCTGACCATTGGGTTTCTAAAAACTTCACTAAGACGGCAGTCTTCTGAAATTCTGTGGGGCTTTTCTCCCACCCTCTGGTTCACATAGGTCTTGCTAAGGCATGAAAAATACTCCACTACTCTGTGCATATTATATCCAGTCGGCATAATAACCTCAATGTAGTGGATCATTATAATTTGTCGAATATCAGTGCAATCACGGTCTCTGGAGTCTCTGTTGTGGCAAAGAGAGCCGAGAGATTGACACCGGCAGTCAATATGGTACCCTCACAGTGTTGTCTCTGCCAGGTGAAACAACAACTTCTGGTGGTCATTACAATATGGAGAAAAAAGTCTTGACAGGTCAGAATTGCATATCAAGTACCCGGAGCTATGCTAATTTTCTTCAGTAAAAAGACTACATCTAAACACTGCAGACCTCCACCTGATAAAGTTTACAAGGATCTACAGCCATTCTCTGAAATCCATTCAACCTCTGCACAGGACAAATTGGCAGGTTAAGGAACAATATGATACCTATTACCACCTCTCATTTTTGAAGTCTTTGATGCTGTCACTAATATCTGAACACCCCTCTAGAAATATGGCATTGCTTCTGGTTTACTCTCTTGGTGGGGAGCAGAAAAATTTGGAAGTTTCCATTTGCCCTTCCCACCATGATGACTCAAACCCATGGGTCAAAGGGATAATTCTGGTGTGTGATTCTTCCAGGTGCCAAGTATTTCTGATCCAATTACACATTCAGGAACTAGTGAAACATGAACTCAGTGCCTATGAACTAACTGGGTACACTGAGTCACACCTGGGTTGACTCGGTGTATATCATGTAACCACAACTACTGTGATATTTTGGGTCATCAGAGATTGGTAATGATCCAGAATCAGTATTTAATAACTCCCAAAGGTCTGGATTGGGCTTTCCCAGTGAGTCAGTGATAAAAAGAACCTGTCTGCAATGCAGTACCCTTGGAGACTTGGGTTTGATTCCTGGGTCAGAAAGATCTCCTGGAGGAGGAAATGGCAACCCACTCCAGTATTCTTGCCTGCAAAATCTCATGGGTAGAGGACCATGGCAGGCTACCATCTATGGGTTGCAAAAGAATCAGACACAACTGAGTGACTCAACAACAAAAACAAAGGTCTGGCTATTTTTCCCCAGTGCACAGTCATTCTGGTAAATTTATGCAGACTTAAAGACAGATTCACAGTATATACTTACAGCAATGCTGCAGGGTTCCTCCACAAGAGAATTTGACTTTCCATTTAAGGAAATCTGACCTTCCCTTCTCCTTCAACAAACCCAGGGAACTCTGGGACAATGATCAGGCTTAGGTCTAGAAACCTAGTGAAAGCCCACAACTCTTAAACGTGTAATCACCAATCCCAGAGGATTTCCTGTTATCATTCAGGCAATGTTTTTACAGATTTCCTGTCTATTTTATTCCTAGGGACACTGTGATCAATTAGAGTCAATGGATCCTATAGACTAAAGTGAACTGATTACTGTTATGTCCCTGCTGGCCTTTCTAGGAAATGTGCCTACTTTGTCAGTTGGCTGCTTGACCTCATACTCTGGCATCCCATTTTCTCTATTAAAATAAGAGAACTCGAATAAATAGTGGTGTTACTGACCATAATACCTAGATACAAAGGACAGCAACCCAGACCTTTTCAGGGATGCAGTTGGTCCCCTCAATATATGCATCAACATCTTCCCTGGTGAAGGAATTGAATTCTGAGCCTTTTAATTTCTTCTTCTACATCATGTCATACAAACTCTGGATCTC
This sequence comes from Odocoileus virginianus, assembly GCF_023699985.2. Classification (NCBI taxonomy): domain Eukaryota; kingdom Metazoa; phylum Chordata; class Mammalia; order Artiodactyla; family Cervidae; genus Odocoileus; species Odocoileus virginianus. The sequence continues at coordinate 29,580,529 of NC_069688.1, forward strand.
AGCCTCATTAAAATAGGCCACCACTGACTTCAAGGTTTGGTCAACCAACCAAGTAAGTTATTAGAGTCACTGTCAACTCCATGAGCTAGTATATTAAATCCAGAATGTTCAGTAACTGCACCCATATTGATGCATTTGGCCCAGCCTTTCTAGACCATCCTCCTTGGTATAACACCTTTAGAAAGTATATTAGTCACTCAGCCATGTCTGACTCTTTACAACCCCATGGACTGTAGTCTGGCAGGCTCTTCTGACCATTAGAACCCACTTCCAAATACTTTTCCCAGGTTATAGATAGTAATACTCTGTACCTGATTCCCTGAAGCATGCCAAGACTTGGCCCCAATTATAAGTCAAGTGACAACAGCAGGTAGATATGAAAGACCATGTACATCCCCCTTGCAAGCCCTTTATCAAGAGTTTTCCAGCAAAGAAATTCTTATATACTCAGACACAGGAGGGAAAGCTAGTTCCACTGTCAAGAGAGACTCAGATGGACTTGGGGAACTTTAATATTCTGTTTCATCTGATTCCAACCAGATGTCCTCACTTCAATTTTAAGGGTCCCATTCTTTCCTAGTTAATTCCCTAGCTTTCATGGGAAATTGGTTCAACTGATATTATAATTCTGTAATCCTTGCAATTAAATTTTGTGTTTGATTTTCAGCCATGAAATTTCTCTGGTTCCAAGATCATGACATGAGCAGAGAATTTAAGGACCTGAGCTTATGATTTTTCTTCCTGCAAATGCTTCAATTAAATTTAAAAATATGATAGCTCTTGTAGTGATCACTGTTACTGGAACAGTCAAGTACAGCATCCATTTGGGCTCCCAAGGCATTTGGTTCAAAGTGGCACTTCATCACGATGACAGATGATGACTTTATTACTTGTTACGCCACTGCATGTCATGGATTATCATCCTCTGTCTTTAAAACCGCAGCACTGCACCAAAGCCCAAGGACAGGATCAGAACAATCCCCTCAAAATCCCATCTTTAAAGGTCTTTCTTCCAAGACTACTCTCATCATCAATCCTATATCTGTTCATGTCCAGTCAAGAAACAGAATCCATACAGAAATTAGAACAGGGAAATTTGAATACAAAGAGACACTTACCTAGTGAAAAGCAGTGAATTATTAAAAGGGGAAAATGTGATTATAATGGGTGCAGAAGCAGGAAGTACAGAAAGCAATGCAGCCTGACAGTGGCAAAGAAATTCGCCAAAGGATAGGTGCTAGAGCTGGTCTGTTAAAAAAAAAAAAAAGGCAATCCAGTTCTGGAGGAACTTGCCTGAGGATCCATGTAGTAAGCCAGAGGACTAATGCTCATTTTAAAAGTATGAACTATTGTAGCAATAGCGTGAACGATTTAAAAGTGTGAACCATATATAGGCAAAAAGGCATAGACCTAGAACTAGACAGGTACACAAAGATCAGGTAGTTATTACGCTGCACTGATTGGGTCCTCTGGAATGCAGAAATTAAGATGGACTTCAGTGTTTACACACTGGGAGTAAAGGCTGTGAAATGTAAAGGAGAAAGGGAGCTGGGTAGGAAGAAAAATATCTCAGACCAGATGAAGCCAGATGCATGTCTGACACAGGTGACAGAAAAGGGGAATGGAGGATTGGCAAGAAGAGACTTAGTGGTTTAGTTTCATGAAAGTCTCAACTAGCCCACTGGTTGTCCAGAGAGGTGTCCATCACAAGCCGTAAACAGTAAACCCGTTTATCATCACCACGCTCAGTCATTAGCTGTGTTAGTCACAGTGTAGCAGTGTTAGTCACTCAGTCATGTCCGACTCTGCAATCCCATGGACTATGTAGCCTGCCATGCTTCTCTATCCTTAGAATTCTCCAGGCAAGAATACTGGAGTGGGTAGCCATTCCTTTCTCCAGGGAATCCTTCCGACCCACAGATTGAACTTGGATCTCCTGCACTGCAGGCAGATTCTTTACCATCTGAGGGAAGCACAAGACTTCAACTCAGAAGCAGACAAAGACATAGATTCAGAGAACAAACACATGGGCACCAAGTAGGGGAAAGGAAGTGGAATACATTGGGAGACTTGGATTGACTCGTATGCACTGCTAAGGATAAAACAGATGACTAATGAGAACCTACTGCATAGTGCAGGGGAAAAAAGAAGGTACAATCTGGCTCTAGGACGTATGTTGTTAACCTTAGAAATTCATTCCAATATAAATACAAACTGCTGCTGTTTCAGTCACCCAGTCGTGTCTGACTCTTTGCGATCCCGTGGACTGTAAGCATGCCAGGTCTTCATGTCCATCACCACCTCCTGGATATAAATTAGGTAATATTTGGTCCCATTTATACGAGGCACCAAAATAGTCAAATTCATAGAGTCAGAAAGTACAGTGGTAGATGACAGGAGCAGAGGGGTGAGGGGCTGGGAAGAGGGGATGGGGTGTTAGTGTTTAATGGATACTGTCTCAGTTTAGGAAGGTGAATAATTAGGGAGATGGATGAAGGTGAGAGTTGCACAACAATGTGAATGTCCTTAGTGCCACTGAACTGTGCAGTTAAATATGGTTGAAATAGTATGTTTTATATTGTGTGACTTTTGTTGTTGTTCAGTTGCTAAGTCATGTCCAACTCTTTGTGACCCCATGGACTGCAGCATACCAGGATCTCCAGTCCTTCACTATCTCCTGGAGTTTGCTTAAATTTATGTTCATTGAGTCAATGATGCAATCTAACCATCTCATACTCTGCCACCCTCTTCTCCTTTTGCCTTCAATCTTTCCCAGCATCAGGGTCTTTTCCAATGAGTTGGCTCTTTACATTAGGTGGCCAAAGTATTGGCACTTCAGCTTCAGCACCAGTCCTTCCAGTGAATATTCAGGGTTGATTTCCTTTAGGATTGACTGATTTGATCTCCTCAAAGTCCAAGGAACTCTCAAGAGTCTTCTCCAGCACCACAATTTGAAAGCATCAATTCTCTGGCACTCAGACTTTATGGTCCAACTCTCACATCCATACATGACTACTGGAAAAACAAGAGCTTTGACTATATGGGCCTTGTCAGCAAAGTGATGTCTCCGCTTTTTAATATGCTGTCTAGGAGTGTCATAGCTTTCCTTCCAAGGAGCAAGCATCTTCTAATTTCATGGCTGCAGTCACCGTCCACAGTGATTTTGTGATTTTGCCCACAAAGATAAAATCTGACACTGTTTCCACATTTTCCCCATCTGTTGGCCATGAAATGATAGAACCAGATGCCACAATCTTTTTTTTTTTTGAATGCTGAGTTTTAAGCCAGCTTTTACACTCTCCTTTTTTTTTTTTTTTTATCCTCATCAAGAGGCTCTTTAGTTCCTCTTCACCTTCTGCCATTAGAGTGTTGTGTGACTTTTACCACAATAATAAAAAAAAATTTTTTTACGTGGAAGATCCTGAGGACACCTGTATCAGGGATTGTTAGCTAATTGCACTTCCCACACCGAGTTCTCCCTTGTGAGATATGAGCAGCAGTCGTCTGTGACCGCCATATACATTAGATCTCCATAAGTTTCCCCATGCTAACAGTGGGGTAAGGTGACTAGATACTGGATAGAATATTAACAGGCCTGGTACTAATAAGAGGCAACCAGGGTGCAAAATTCAAAGAGGTACTTGCTTTCAGGTGGAGAAGGCAATGGCAACCCACTCCAGTCCTCTTGCCTGGAGAACCCCATGGACGGAGGAGCCTGGCAGGCTGCAGTCCACGGGGTCACTAAGAGTCGGACACGACTGAGTGAATTCACTTTCCCTTTGCACTTTCATGCATTGGAGAAGGAAATGGCAACCCACTCCAGTGTTCTTGCCTGGAGAATCCCAGGGACAGGGAAGCCTGATGGGCTGCCATCTATGGGGTCGCACAGAGTCGGACACGACTGAAGCGACTTAGCAGCAGCAGCACTTGCTCTCAGGTGCCACCCCTGCACTTGCCTGAGTCTAGAGTGAATGTCTCCTTAAATTTTGCACTCTGGGTGCCTTTCTTGCCTGTCCCTGGTCCCAGCCCTGAACACATTCACTACCCAGATACCACCATTAACTTTATTTGTTTTTTCACATTTATATATGCCCAACAATTCTTCTTAATTTTTAATGTATTTTAAAGTATATCTCATCTGTGAACACTTCATCTTTTATTAACAAGAGTTCAACAATTTTGAAATAAAATTATATACAGTAAAATATACAAATCTTCAGGGGATGTTTTTAGTAAGTTACTTAAAAAATATGTGCATCTATTTAACACAAACCTCTGTCAAGACATATAACAATCTATCCCCAGAAACTTCCCACATGATCCTTCCCAGTTGGTTTACACAATTGGTCCCCAACTTTTTCAGCACTAGGGACTGATTTCATGGTAGACAATTTTGCCATGAATGGGATGGGAGAAGAATGGTTTCAGGACATTTCTCACAGGAGTGCACAATCTAGATCCCGCACATGTGCAGTTTACGGTAGAGTTCACACTCTTATGTGAACCTAATGTTGCCACTGATGGAACAGGAGGCAGAGCTCAGACTGTAATTCCAGTGATGAATTTCATTCATTCATTCACCACTCACCTCCTGCTGTGTGGCCCAGTTCCTAATAAAAGAGTTGGGGAGCCCTAGTTCATACCACCAACTCTAAAGGCAACCACTGCTATGAGTATTTTATAAAAAACTCAGCTTGCCACTTCTAGAAATTCATATGATGGAATCACACAGCATAACTACAAGGTGTGGAAAATATGTATTTGTTTTTCTGACACTTGGAGCTTTCTGATCAAATTTTGCTGAAACTTGGTACCTCAGTTAAAAGTAAGTCATTTAGTATGACTAAGAGTTAGTCATTATAAAGTAATTATACCTGTACAGTTAAGAAGATTGACCCAACTCCAGAGGGATATGTCTGCATTTCAAAAGGTATGAAACCCCAACCTATGGACTTTCTGGATTCTGTTACTTTACTCAAAAATAGTAATTATAGTAGTGGTAGTAGTTTATTGATTGGTCTGTTTTAGAAGATAGCTTAACTGGACTAAAACCCCCAAATTTGTCTCTGCCTTGAAGGGTAGAAGCTGAAATCTCTAAATTTTTTACCCTTATCTGGGTTGCTTGGTATCCACATACATAGGTCGGAGGTGAACCAGAGATTTGAAAATAGTTCACATGTAGAATGTAGGACTTCTGCTCTCCAATGCTCCTCCTTCTGGGACTGAAATTCCCATTATTTTATATTTGTTGTGGTCTATCCAATCCCTATCCTCTGGTCTTTCAAGCCAGTAATACTGCATAGACCTGTCAGCGTCAGTCATCCTACATGATACTGATAGGAGTCTACACTTAGGCAAAGGGCCAACCAGTGCCATTCCCTTCTTTACATGGTTGTATTTTTTATACTTTTCACTATGTAGCCTTTATCACTGTTATCTGTAGGAAGATTGGGCCAATAGGGACTGCTTTGCCATTCTTGAATATTCAACCATTTCCAAAATGAGCTTATTAAAGGCTCAGGAAAAATTGTACATGTATGCTCAGTCATGTCCAGTTATTTGCAATCTCATGCACTGCTCCTCTGTTCATGGATTCTTTCAGGGAAAAAATACTAGAATGGCTTGCCACTTTCTCCTCTGGAAGATCTTCCCAATCCAGGGATCAAACCCACGTCTCCTGCGTCTCCTGCATTGACAGGCAGATTCTTTACCACTGAGCCACCTGGGAAGCTCTCAGAAAAAATATAATATATGTCAAATCTGTTTTTCATATCATTTATGTGGCAAATTTTGTTTTCCTAAGTGACCACAACAATATCTCTCCCATCCCTTTTGGTTTTTTCCAAAATGACATTATCACCCCTCCACCAAGAACTGTCATTCATGTCCTATATCATCTTAAATCCAGGTAGGGTTTATGCTTGCTCTGACCAGTAAAGTATGGCTTAAGTGGTGTCATATGACTCCAAGTCTAGGTCAACAAGAAGATATGCATCCACAGGGCTTCTCTTTTTGGCTATTAGCTCTTGAGGACTGAGCCAGCCAAAACCCAGCATCTAACAGCAAACAAGTGGGTAAAAGAGTATTTGGATAATGCCAGATTCCAGCCTTCAAGTTTTCCAGCTGAGACTTCAGACACCATGGAGCACAGACACGTTAGTCTCATCATGCCTTCTCCAAATTACTGACCCATAGAATTCATGGTTTGCTTTTGCCACTGAGTTTTGGGATAATTTGCTAAACAACAATAAATGACCACAACATGTTAGGTTATCAAGCTATGACATCTGTAACAATAATGGCTTCTGGGTTGATATGGATACTTAAAGAGATACTCTTTCTCTCTCTCACAATCCTCTCCTAAAGTGACAAGTTAAGGAAATGAAGTCAAATTTCCCAGATAGAAGAAGAAAGTTAAATGCATGCCCTCATAAGAACCTCATGTCCCTTGGGAGAGATTAGTCAGTTATTTGAACCTGAATTCTTTGTCTCCATGAATCAATAATTTAATTTTTACTTGGAGTATTTATGAGTTAATTATATTGCTTACTGGAATCTCATATATGCAAGGTCAACTCTTCTCTATACAAGTCAGCATTTCTTGAATTTTAAACAGGAGACTAATGCTCTTAGTACAAATTCAATAAAGGAGAAGTTAAGCAAATTCTGTCCACCTTTGTGAAATAATAAATAACATGCATATTAGATAAACAAATGCAAATAATAAGAAAGGATAAGTGAACAGTTCCATACCAAGAGGTATGGAGGTGAGGGCTGAGGAGGGAGAAACTAAGCTATAGCTACAAACTTCTGAAGAAGACAACTTGAGAAGAACTCAACATCAAGGAAATTACACAGAAACTGTTATATAATTTAGATTAATTCATTTACAGATAAAATTTCCATGCTATATTTCTTTTATGCTGTTTATGCTTTCTTCAAAATTCATTGATATGCATGAGATTTTCAGAGAAAAATATGGTCTAAAATCTATCACATATGAGTACAGATGAAAACAAGAGAGGTAGATAAAGATAATGTAAAGTTAATGTCAGTATAGTTAAGGTCAAACTCATTCATCACTAAAATAGCAATATAAATTGGTACAGTGCTTTTGGAGAGCCATTTGGCAATGCCTATCAAGAGAAATTAAAATGTTCATATCTGACCACTCAGAGATCCCATTGCTGTGAATTTTTCCTAAGAATTACATTAAAAGTATAAAAGAGATAACTATGAGGGGTTTTAATTCATAAATTTTTTAGACTCACCAAAAAACTGACAACAATTTATATGACAACCAAACAGAGAATGGTTGAGAGAATGGTTGAGAGAAGGCAGTGAACTCTTATGTAGTTATTAAAAATAATAATTTCAAAGAAAAATAGATTTTTGATATAACACCAAATGCTAATAGAACAAAACAAATAGAAAATGCTTCTATATTAAGCAAAAAAAAAATAAATATAAATGTGAAGAAGGATAGAAACACACAAAAATGTGTTGTTTTCAGGGGTTGTGGGCATCTTCAGTTAATTTACTTTTAAAATGTTGATATCCTTTAATTTGGGCTTCCCTGGTGGCTCAGTGGTAAAGAATCTGCCTGCCGCTGCAGGAGACACAAGTTCGATCCCTGGAGAAGGAAATGGCAACCCACTCCAGTATTCTTGCTTGGATAATCCCCATGCACAGAGAAGCCTGGTGAGCTACAAAGTCCATGGCGTGGCAAAAGAGTTGGACGAAGCATCTAAACAACAGCAACATTCCTTTAATTTGCAAACAATGCTGATTGTACAATAAATGATGCATGCATGCTCAGTTGTGTCCAGGTAGTCCCCGTTAGAATAGCTATCATCAAAAAATTAAAGGGTAACAAGTGTTGGTGAAGATGTGGAGAAAAGAGAACACTTGTGGACCACTGGTGGGGATACACATATGTAAAGCCACTATGGAAAGCAGTGTCGAGGTTTCTCAAAGCCATGAGAAAGAAGGAAATCTTGCCATTTGCCAACATGGATAGACCTTGAGAAAATTATGCTAAGAATTGTGCTGTCTTAAATAATCCAACTTTTTTCACTCTCCTCTTTCAGGAGAGAGTGAAAAAAGTTGGCTTAAAGCTTAAAATTCAGAAAACTAAGATCATGGCATCTGGTCCCATCACTTCATGGCAAATAGATGGGGAGACAGTGGAAACAGTGTCAGACTTTAATTTTTTGCACTCCAAAATCACTGCAGATGGTGATTGCAGCCATGAAATTAAAAGACGCTTACTCCTTGGAAGGAAAGTCATGACCAACCTAGATAGCATATTAAAAAGCAGAGACATTCCTTTGCCAACAAAGGTCCATCTAGTCAAGGCTATGGTTTTTCCAGTGGTCATGTATGGATGTGAGAGTTGGACTGTGAAGAAAGCTGAGAGCCGAAGAATTGATGCTTTTGAACTGTGGTGTTGGAAAGACTCTTGAGAGTTCCTTGGACTGCAAGGAGATCCAACCAGTCCATACTAAAGGAGATCAGTCCTGGGTGTTCATTGGAAGGATTGATGCTGAAGCTGAAACTCCAATACTTTGGCCACCTCATGCGAAGGGTTGACTCATTGGAAAAGACCTTGATGCTGGGAGGGATTGGGCGCAGGAGGAAAAGGAGACAACAGAGGATGAGATGGTTGGATGGCATCACCAACTCAAAGGACATGAGTTTGAGTAAACTCCGGGAGTTGGTGATAGACAGGGAGGCCTGGTGTGCTGCAATTCATGGGGTCACAAAGAGTTGGACACTACTGAGCGACTGAACTGAACAGAAATAATCCAGCCAGAGAAAAACAAATAATTTATGATACCACCTGTATATAGAATCTGAAAAAGCAAGATTCATAAATAGAATGGTGGTTAGCAGGGGCTGGGGCCAGCATAGCTGGGGAGATGTTGGTCAAAGGGACAAACTTCCATTCAGAAAATGAATATGTTTTGGAAAACCTGGATATAAAATTTAAATAGGTGGTCTGACTCTTCTTCCCAGATGGTCTTCATCTGGTCAAAAAAAAGGGGGGAAATACATATACAGGCACTTCATAGTATTTCTTTTTTTTCTTTTATTTCATTCTTTCACCCCAAATGGAAACACAACCATAGACACATACAAAAACATTTTAAGAAAGAGAGATATCCAATTAGATGTTACATTTGCAAATATTCTACACCTGCCTACTTAGTCACTCAGTCATGTCCAACTCTTTGTGACCCTTTGGACTGTAGCCAAGGATTTTTCAAGCAAGAATACTGGAGCAGGTTGTCATTTCCTCCACCAGGGGATCTTCCTGACCCAGGGATCAAATCCAAGTCTTTTGTGTCTCCTGGATTGCGCGCAAATTCTTTACCTGCCGAGCCCTTGGGTAAGCCCAAAATATTCTATATGAAGAAACACATACCAAAATTATCTATGGAAGATAGCAGGAGTTTACCTGATAAGTCCCAGGGGTTATTACGCTACTTCCCAGATCTCTGTCGTACTTTCTCAGGATTCCTGGCTGGACCGGAGTAGCCAGCAGCATCATCACCTGCCCTCTATCTTGCTCTCTCACCTGCTCTAATCATGCTTCTCCCTTTAGTTGATTTGCTAATACCTCGGACTTTATATGTCTCAAAAGTAAGGCTTCTGGGAAATTCCCGGGTGGTTCAGTGGTTAGGACTCCAAGCTTTCACTGCTGAGGACCTGAGTTGGGGAACTAATCCTGCAAGTCACATGGCATGGCCAAGAAATAATAATAATGATAAGGCTTCACAAAGAAAAATTGAGAGTCCATAGTTCTAACTAAAAAAACTGAGTCAAAGGAATCTATTTTTTAAATTCCATGATTATCAAGCAGACCCAATCAAACTAACCCCTGGGACGCTTGGAGACATTTTTTCCAGTCCTCCATTTTCCATGGATCCTTTATGTTGGGGATTCTGAACCCTCTCATCTCATTTCTTTCTTTCTTTTTCTTTTTTTGGAGGTGGATTTTATTTTATTTTATTTTATTTTAGTGATTTTTGCCATACATTGACATGAATCAGTCATGGATTTACATGTGTTCCCCATCCCAATCCCCCCTCCCACCTCCCTCCCCATCCCATCCCTCTGGGTCTCTCTCATTTCTAAAGTAACTTTTAGAAAACTCAAAACATATAATGGGTTAGTATTGAAGATATATAAAAGGTTGGTGTCACTTTGTCAGATGATGGAGAGCTACATGCACATTAAAACCTAAACTAGGAAAATTTTGTAAGATCAGTAAAATATTGATCCAAAATATTTATAACATTGAGAGTCATAAAGAAGATTTTTTTTTTTGTAGATTCTGAGTTAAATGAGCTCATCAGCACAACCCTACCATGAAGTTAAACTAGTTCAAAACATTCTCTTTTTGTCTCAGTAAAAATATCAATCTGGCCAAAGTTATCCCAAAACTGCTAAATATGTGTTGCAGATCATATTTATAATGACAGTGCAATGTGGCATGCATTTGGAGTAAAAAAATATTCTGCCTTATAAATTAGAGCAATCTACATTCCTACGGTAAAACTTAGAGAATCAAAGAAATAGGTCAAGGATTGGGAAGTATAGAGAATAATTTCTTTTGCTGACTCTCTGAAACAAATTTCAAGAGACTCATCTCTGCGTTTGGAGCTTTATTTAGAAAATATTTAGAAAAAAATTTAAAGCATGAAAATGGTGTCACTGGCAAAGCACTTTCCACCCAGAATTCCTCACAGAAATTTCTAGCATTGCTGTGACACTCTAGCATGCCACTAGAGCATATTATAAATTCTAGTCAAGAAAATTACGTCAAAAGTTAAATGCATTTTCAACATCAGAATTCTACCAAATTACTTCAATTTGAGTTTAATTTCCAGAGGCTGAGTGCCCTGCAGATGTCTGTAATTAGCAAAGTTGTAAAATATTCTGCAAGCCAACAAGCAGTTAAGCGCATGAATGAAAGTTCTATGTCCTTCTTGATTATGACAGCAAGGCTATCCTGAAAATGCAGACTTTGGCTGTTGTACTTTCAGAGATGTCTGAAGCTAAACTGTGATAACACAGGCAAACAGGTTCAAACTACAATAGGCTGAACAAATGTTCAACATGCTATCAGGCTTGCCAGGTATGTGTTCACCTCTATATAAGAAACAAGTTTTCTTTGAAGCTAATGGAACTAACTTCTCAATTGCAACTACTCAGAAACACACCAATTCTCAGAATTCCCTAATTCTCAGAATTCCCTATAGCTGAATAATTCCTCTGGTTTTCATAGCCCAGAGGTTCATTGGTTTTGCAATCAATGTGTTGGGGCATTTAATTAAGAAGCAGACCTCAGTACATTCTAAATGGAGAAAAAAGTAATGGCACTGTGTGTATATGGAAGGGTTACATTTAAAGAGCAAGACAGGGTTTCTCTGGTAACTCAGTGGTGAGGAATCTACCTGCCAACAGGAGATGTGGGTTCAATCCCTGGTCCAGGAAGATCCCACTTGCTGCAGACCAACTAAACCTGTGCGCCACAACTATTGAAGCCACGCACCCTAAAGCCATGCTCAGCAACAACAGAAACCCCTTCAATGAGGCCTGTGCATCGCAACTAGAGAAAAGCCCTCTCAGCAACGAAGACCCAAGCAGCCAAAAAATAAGCAAATAAAACTATCTAAAAAATAAAGAGCAGGATAAATGAACCAAAGTCTCATCAGCTAGTTAGGGTATTTCACAAGCGCGTGTGTGTTAGTCGCTCAGTCGTAGCCCTTCCAACTTAACCTTCGTCAACTTAATGTCTTTGTGCCTCAGGTTCTTCCTGAATAAAATGGCGATATATCATGTAAGAATTTAATGTGCTAATTTATGCACAAAATTTAGCTCCCGGGCTAGCACTTGGCAAGTTCTCAATAAATGTTAGATACTAATTTCAACATTTTTACTAGATCTACTTAGATTGTAAGTATTTAGGTCCCATGGGACTACTGGGGTTTAACTGAACATTAGTCATTAGGAAGAACTTCAATCTACAAGAAAATTGGCCAAATATTAAAATACCTTAACAGTAATATAAAATAAATAGGGGAAATAATGTGAACAAATGTATGATTCCATGGATGGATGGTGTGGAAGAGAAAAAATGTTTCCAGTTAGTATAGTTTCCGGACTAGATTTCTGGGTTAATCAATTAGAACCTCTATCTGCTCGGAGGTTCTGTTTGCTTATTTTAATCTCAAAAAGCTTTCTGAACCAAAAGCCTTGTAAAGGTATGTGTATATTAATTATTTTTAACTCTCCAAAAAACTGTCTGATGCATTAAATAATTATATTAATTTGATCTTATATGAATCCTTCATCATTTTCAAGCATCTCAAGATATTAAAATAAAAATTAAAAAGCAATTTAGAAACATAAAATATCCCACTTACAAAGATTCAGATGCTACCTTGAGCAGTAAGTTCTAATAGTACATGCATGCATGATCCATTGCTCAGTGGTGTCTGACTCTTTATGACCCCATGGACTGTAATCTGCCAGGTTCCTCTGTCCATGGAATTTTCCAGACAAGAAAACTGGAGCAGGTGGCCATTTCTTACTCCAAGGGATCTTTCTGACCCAGGCTTGAACCCAAGTCTCCTGCACCTCCTGCATTGTCAGGCCGATTCTTTACCACTGCACCACCTAAGTACTAGTAGAATAATTTGTAAATCTGCTTGCTCAACATACTGGTATCTTTAACATTCTGAGTGAGGGTTGTATAACCATATTTTTCTGAGCCCTAGGATTCTTCAGGGATAACTCAAGAATAACATCAGGGGTCGGAAGAGTGGGTAGGTTTCTGGCTTTTCCATAATGTCACGCTTTCACACTCCCATTCAAACACAGTTCTAGATTTATTTTATGTGTGATGACAACTTTTCTTAAGAGAAAAAAAGAAGGTTTTACATCTATTAAATATTGAAAATTTTTGAAGTATTTGAAAGTTCTAAATATTACCATGAAATTCATCTGTAACAGCGAGAATTCAAGATGTCATTAAAGCCCTCAATGGAAATAACAAAAAAAAATAAACATTTATTACTGTGAAGAAGAGTACTAAGAATGAAAAATTAGATGGTGGAGGAAAGGATAAAAGAAAAGAAATACACTAGTTTAATTTCATGATTGTTCAGAGCAAGAAACTAAAAGATAATGTCTCAAGTATTAAATAACTAAGGAAATTATATATCCTAATAGCTCTAAAATTAGTCGCTGGAACACAAATGCAAACTTTCTTAAATACCACATTATTTAGGAATTACATAGTAGAAGTAAAGTTTAAACTATGAACTAAATGTGATTTTTGAAAATAGTAAAATCATAAAGTATAATTTCAAAGAAATATAATTAGATTCAGATGTACCTATCATATCAATAAATATAAACAAGTTAAATTTATATCTTTAAGAAAAGAAAAAGATAAAAGTATAAATAAGGTGTACAAGGCAAAAGAAAGAAAACTCAGGGAGAAAGGGGAAGGAGAAAGGAGGAAAGGAAAGAGAGAGGAGAAGAAGGGGAATGAAGGAAGGGAGAGGAAAAGCAAGAAAAGAAGGAAGAAAAAGAACAGGTTGTAACCTTAATATCATGCCAGGTTGAATTCATGTTATAAAATATTAAATGAGACAAAAAGGTCACTATATAATGTTAAAAGTAGATATTCACAATGAAGAATTAGAGAGAAAAAAAAAGACTGGCAATGCACCAGAAGATATAGTATCAATATTCACTAAGCAAAAACTATAAGAATTATAAAGAAAAACCCAAAATAGTAGAATTTTATTCATCTCTCAGTCCATGACACATCAAGAAGAAAAAGTAAGAAATAATATAAAAAACTTAAATGATATAAAAACAGACTAATTAATACAGATAAAATTCTATTCCCTGAAATAAAAACTACAACTCACTTTTTCATAGAAGAGTCATAAAAATGGTCCTTATATTAGGCCACAATGAAAATCATAACTGATTTCAAAATGTTAAAAGAATACAGGCAAAATTCTCTGATAATGCAATAAAACTAGAAATCAATAATAAAACTGAAAATAAAAATACACTTAATTGAATGACTTTGTAAATCTATCTTTTTATTGCATCAACTAAAAAGTTAAAACAATACTTATTTCACAGGGTCACTGTGAAGATTTTATGAATTTTAAAACATTGTGTCAGTATAAAATACTATCCCAAAAAGAGTTATCTTCCTCCTCACACAAGAGGAATGGTTTACTTTGGCAGCTCCAAAGATTTGAAGGTAGGCTATGCTATTACATGAGGCTATTTAATCTAATTAAAATAAAACTTCAGCTCCTCAACACTAGCCTTAATTAAAGTGCCCACCAGTTATATGTGGCTAGTAGCTACCATCTTGGACATCAGAATATTTCCCTCATTACAAACAGTTCTGCTAGATATTCCTAGCTTTCATAGGGGGAATCAACCAAATATCTAGAAGTTCATGTTATTTCAGCAAATTAACAGGGTCCTTGTAGTGAAAGTCTCAGATGATGTTTTTTCCCACTTCACTTCCTAATTATACTAAAAGATCATCTCTCAGTTAATATAATCCAAATACACTAAGGTGCAAATTGAAAATGATGAGGAAGCTGTGCATACTAATTGTCACTAATAAGTTTAATGCTGATTACTTCAGCCTATAACAGCTACTCACCTACAGAGTGGTTCAAGTCAACTTGATATCCCTCATTCTTCATTAGGTAAATGTGTTTGATTAAGTTGACATCATTATATGTGAGCCCAGAGGATTTTCACCATGGGAAGTCCTTTTAATGTTGAAAAGCAGACCATATGTGAACCCTGAACAAATTGCTCATGCAGTTAAAGGTGACTTTTACAGCCACCTGTTTTTCAGTGATGGTTAGAGCATTCCATTTTGGTAAATTTGAATCAATAACAAGTACCTCTATGTCTACTACATTTCTTTAGTCATTTAGTATATTTTTAAATTCCTAATCCCACTTACTAGTCTTGTGATCTGTGCAATTCATTTATCTCCTCTGGGCTTGAGACTCTCCTTCCCTATGCTGGGGAATGGAAGGGGATGAGAAATGACAGCCTAATCACAAGTTTATTTCCCTTTATCCCTTCCAGTAAAGGAAATTCTATTTAAAAAATACTAGAGACTAGATCTAAATTCTCTTTGACACAAAAAAAGATATAATAATTACATGATGTGATAGAGATATAAGCTAACACTACAACAGTGAACATATTGCAACAAATAAATGTATTGAGTCAAACCTGTACAACTTCAACTTACACAATGTTATATGTCTATTACATCTCAATAAAAAATATTAGGGCTTACCTGGGGAGCTTGGAAAGGTCACAAATATACTTAAAAAATTTTTTTTAAATACCAAACTAATAAGCACTGGACATTAGTATAAAAATAAGGGGGGTTAAACCTTAATTCATGGCAACAAAATTTATAACATACCCAAGGATAAGCAAAAGCAAAATAATCTATATTTTTATAAGCATAATAGTTTATAAATGGACAGTGTAAAGCATGAGTAAATAAGGCAAAATAAAAGCAATAATTCATCCCCAAATAATAAATAAATTTAATATAATTACAAGCAAAATCCCACTAGCTTTTCTTAACTAGATGAAATATATCAAATATTTGTACAAAAAAATAAAGACTTGAAGTCTGCCAATGAATTTTCAGTGTTGAAGATTAGTGGCTGGATGTATATTCTGTATATTATCAAAACTTACTATGAAGCTACACTGTGATAAAAACACAAGCATAGATAAATAGACATAAACATCAGTGGAACAAATTCAAAACAAATACAAGTGTTTGAAAAAACCTTATTTATGAAAAAGGTGGATTGTCAATTCCTTGAGAGAAAAATTAGCTATTCAATTAACAGTGCTGGAAAAATTTGCTAACCATATGGAAGAAAAAAATTACATATAATACCATAAATAATTCTCAACTTAAGTTTAAATATATACATGTAAAAGTTAAAGTGTTAGAAGAAAATATTGAAGAATAGTTTTATAACAGTATGATAAAGATGACCATCCAAAACAACATATGAAATACATAACTATAAAGAAAAAATTGACAGATATGATTATGTAATTTTTTTTTAAAATTTCAGTATTGAAGGGAGAAAACCTGAACAAATTCAAAAGGTAACAATTTTAGTGGTAAAAGGGGAAGACCCTATACATTGTTAAGAAAAAAAATCAATCAAATTTTTTTTTTCTATTTTTTTTCCTGGCATACTTTTTTTTTTTCCATTTATTTTTATTAGTTGGAGGCTAATTACTTTACATCATTACAGTAGTTTTTGTCATACATTGAAATGAATTAGCCATGGATTTACATGTATTCCCCATCCCGGTCCCCCCTCCCACCTCCCTCTCCACCCGATCCCTCTGGGTCTTCCCAGTGCACCAGGCCCGAGCACTTGTCCCATGCACCCAACCTGGGCTGGTGATCTGTTTCACCCTAGATAATATACATGTTTCAATGCTGTTCTCTTGAAACATCCCACCCTCGCCTTCTCCCAGAGTCCACAAGTCTGTTCTATACATCTGAGTCTCTTTTTCTGTTTTGCATATAGGGTTATCGTTACCATCTTTCTAAATTCCATATATATGTGTTAGTATACTGTAATGGTCTTTATCTTTCTGGTATGGTACTGGCACAAAGACAGAAATATAGATCAATGGAACAGAATAGAAAGCCCAGAGATAAATCCACGAACCTATGGTCACCTTATCTTCAACAAAGGAGGCAAGGATATACAATGGAAAAAAGACAACCTCTTTAACAAGTGGTGCTGGGAAAACTGGTCAACCACCTGTAAAAGAATGAAACTAGAACACTTTCTAACACCATACACAAAAATAAACTCAAAATGGATTACAGATCTAAATGTAAGACCAGAAACTATAAGACTCCTAGAGGAGAACATAGGCAAAACACTCTCTGACATAAATCACAGCAGGATCCTCTATGACCCACATCCCAGAATTTTAGAAATAAAAGCAAAAATAAACAAATAGGACCTAATGAAACTTAAAAGCTTTTGCACAACAAAGGAAACTATAAGTAAGGTGAAAAGACAGCCCTCAGATTGGGAGAAAATAATAGCAAACAAAGCAACAGACAAAGGATTAATCTCAAAAATATACAAGCAACTCCTCCAGCTCAACTCCAGAAAAATAAATGACCCAATCAAAAAATGGGCCAAAGAACTCAACAGACATTTCTCCAAGGAAGACATACAGATGGCTAACAAACACATGAAAAGATGCTCAACATCACTCATTATCAGAGAAATGCAAATCAAAACCACAATGAGGTACCATTATACGCCAGTCAGGATGGCTGCTATCCAAAAGTCTACAAGCAAGAAATGCTGGAGAGGGTGTGGAGAAAAGGGAACCCTCTTACACTGTTGGTGGGAATGCAAATTAGTACAGCGACTATGGAAAACAGTGTGGAGATTTCTTAAAAAGCTGGAAATAGAACTGCCATATGACCCAGCAATCCCACTTCTGGGCATACACACCAAGGAAACCAGATCTGAAAGAGACACGTGCACCCCAATGTTCATCGCAGCACTGTTTATAATAGCCAGGACATGGAAGCAACCTAGATGCCCATCAGCAGACGAATGGATGAGGAAGCTGTGGTACATATACACCATGGAATATTACTCAGCCATTAAAAAGAATTCATTTGAATCAGTTCTAATGAGATGGATGAAACTGGAGCCCATTATACAATCAAATTTTTTAAAGGACAAATTATATAAATAAGCAATTTGCCTAGGAGCAAATATGAAAATCTACAAAGCTCCAAAACTTTGGCCACCTGATACAAAGAGTTGACTCATTGGAAAAGATCCTGATGCTGGGAAAGATTGAGGGCAGGAGGAGAAGGCAGTGACAGAGAATGGGATGATTGGATGGCATCACCGACTCGATCAACGTGAGTTTGAATAAACTCTGGGAGATAGTGAAGGACAGGGAAGACTGATGTGCTGCAGTTCACAGATTCACAGAGTCAGACACAACTTAGCAATTGAACAACAAATACATAAAAAGGATGTTCAATATTGCCCAAAATCAAAGAATAGTAGCAAAATATTTTCAGCCATTAGGGGGAAACCTGGGTTGAAACCCTGGGTTGGGAAGATCCCCTGGAGAAGGGAAAGGCTACCCACTCCAGTATTCTGGCCTAGAGATTTCCATGCACTGTATAGTCCATGGGATTGCAAAGAGTCAGACATGACTGAGCGACTTTCACTTGAAATAACTGACAACACCCAGAATATTAAGAACATAATTTAAGGAATATTTGCTTACATTGTTGATAAAAGTCATCTGGTCAAAGAAATTAATATTTTAATGTATACAGCCTTTGACCCAGCAATCCTACTTTTATGAATGCATACCACAGAAAAAAAAAGCATAAATATATGCAACATTGATTTATGATATCAACAATTTAAATGTTGGTCATCCAGGTGATGTAGTTTATATATGCAACACTTTTATATTTTATAAATGTCATATATGTTTATATTCAGATATATAAAACTTGACATTCTGTATGGCCCCACATCAATTTCTTTCTCAGGCAGCTCTAATCTAGTTACACCTGTCTCGATCTCCAAAGAGGAGACATTCAGCAGATCCAACTTCCCACATTTAGAGTTTATCTAATTTAGGTGACTCCAGTTATGAAAAAAGAACAAACAAAATGAGATTAAAAATTCCAAACACAAATTTAGATGCAAAAGCAAGTACTGATACAAGTTCTCTCTTTCCTTTTCATTATCTACTTCTGGGATTGTCATGGGTTTTTGGTTTTTTTTTTTTCTAATCTTCATGATTCCAATCATCAAACATTTCATTTCCACTGTGATATAATTGAAGAGTTTTTGACACCTTGTAGTTTCTGTCAGACTTATTTCAGTTTCTATTTCCACAATATTTTCCCATCCTATGTGAATTTTGACCAGATTAATAATTCCAGAAAAAGTATCAAAAGTAATTAGGATTCAGACTTACACAAAAGCAAGTCAAGTTAATTTCAAAATCACCGTTATACCATATTAAGCCACAAAATGTTACGATCAAATTGTTCATATACAATATGCATTGCTTTGTCAACAAATACACATAGGCGTGTTGTCCCTGAAACACTAGTTCCTTTAGGCCATTTTGCTGAGTGTGGTTTTATCTAGAACTGCCAGATTTCATCTTGATAAGATGCATGAATACACTTAAGACATGGTCCAATACATCAGAATACATAAGACATGCAACTTTACATATAGAGGTA
The DNA here is from genome assembly GCF_023699985.2 of Odocoileus virginianus. Classification (NCBI taxonomy): domain Eukaryota; kingdom Metazoa; phylum Chordata; class Mammalia; order Artiodactyla; family Cervidae; genus Odocoileus; species Odocoileus virginianus. Next base: position 29,599,913 of record NC_069688.1, read on the forward strand.
CACTGTGATCATAAAAATCTGTGCCTTATAAACAAAAATTCTGGCAAATTCTACTTCACATGACTCCCATCAAAGAAAGAAGAGAAATAAAAGATACTTTTATGCAAGACTGCAAATTCCTGATGAGTGAACTTCCTGTTTTTCCTGGGCATATCTGAGCACTAAATCCTCCATCTCTACTTGTATACATCTGATGATCAGAAGAACTTCTAGACGAGCGTCTAGCCCCAAATATTTCAAACCTTGTTTTTCCTCTATACATCCCATTCCCAGACATAATAGAACATGATAGATCATAATGCAACCTCTTGGACTGCAATTTCTGAAGATCCAGGTGAACTGGCCCAAAAGGTTCTGGGAGTACTTCTGGAAGTCACATCAATCCAGAGCACTCATGGATAACTGTGACGTGTGTAGAAGAATGAAAACCACCTAAATAACCCCCACTAAACTCAAATCTGTGCCCCACTAAAGTTATTGCTGTTGTTTAGTCACTATGTCATGTCTGACTCTTTGGCAGCCCAATGGACTGTAGCCCACCAGGCTCCTCTGTCCGTGAGATTTCCCAGGCAATACTGGAGTGGGTTGCCATTTCCTTCTCCAGGGCATCTTCCCACACCTCCTGCATTGGCAGGTGGATTACCTTGACCGCTGAACCACCAAAATGCTTTCTTTGGGCGCTCTGCTACCACCCATCATAAATGGCGAGGGGAGTTTAGTGGAATTGGACAGCAGCTCGGATTGTGTTTAAAAAGCATACTTTTGCAAATTAAAAAAGAATGTACAGTTATGTAACAATTGCTACTGTTCTTCCTAGGTTCTTGGAAGAAGCTTAAGCAAGTCTTAGAGACTGAGCTGCTAAGCTTCACAATGAATCTGCCTCTAGGGAGAGTATCATACACTTTCACAGTGTCAAATTTGTCCATTCATAAAATCTGCTTACTTGTCACTCTTTATCCTTAGCTTTATTATAAGTCCCATTATTAACAGCTCAAATACCCAATTACCAGCTAGCAGCTGATTAATATACCAACTATTTCACACCCTCTGAAAGGAAGTCAAAGTCTTTAGAATTTGATTTCATTTTTATTCCACACAATATTTCCAAGAGGCAAGAGATCATTCAAAAAAGGGGGATCTGGACTTAGCCTGAACTAAGGACAGGGCCACCTGGTTTGAGGCTTATTGGAAGGAGAGGGGACAGTGTCCCTGCTCATGAGGTCAGCCAAGTGGGGACAAGGACAACGGGAAGGGTGGAGACAGGTCACAGTGGACAAAGTGGCCACATGAGGTGGTTTAGGCAGAGTTGGAGGTGCTGGGGAGAGATGAGCAATTTCAGATTGGCAATTGGCTGCCCTCCCTGCGATCCCAAAATACAAAAACAGTGGTGAGTAGGTGGGTGTGTCCCCCAGGGAGGTCATGCCCCAGCTCACCTTGCCCTGGGCACGATTCCATCTGGGTCCAGGCGAGCAGAGTATTCATGGCACAAAAAGCTAAGGGGTCTGTAAATGGGACCCCCTACCTTGTCTTTGGGCTTCCCAGGTGGTGTTAGTGGTAAAGAACCTGCCTGCCAATGCAGAAGACATAGGAGACTCAAGTTCCATCCCTGGGTCAGGAAGATGCCCTTGAGGAGGCCATGATAACCCACTCTAGTATTCTTGCCTGGAGAATCCCATGGACAAGGGAGCCTGGCAGGCTGAGGTCCATAGGGTCAAAGACAACTGAAGCAACTTAGCATGCATGTTCCTACCCTGTCTATAGTCACTCTGGGTGGCCCTTCCCTCCTAGAGATTCCAGAGGCAAAAAAGAGGACCTGCAGAAAGACCATGTTCCACACCTGCCAGCCTGAGATGCCCTGCAAGCTGTTCTTACAAGTGTTTAGGAGCCTCAGGAGTTGTCTTGATAAGAGCCATGAATAGCATGGGGCATAGTTATTATCACTATGGGGAAACCACAACCACCTTTGTAGGTGAGAGTACACTTCATAGGGAGAGTACGCTATATTCAGATAGCACCGAGGTTTGAGAGCAATTCATCCCAATCAGCGAAAGAGAAGTGAGCAAAGTGCACACCAAGTGTGAGTGATGACTGTGCTTGTCACATGCACCTGCTCTGACTCCCACCACAGGGGTCATGCTCTGGTCCACCAGCTACGAGCTGGAAAAGAGCATCCAGAGAAAGGCTGTGAACCTATGCAGACCATAGAGCTGCTTCTCCGGAAGTCTGTAAAGATATCCATTCATGACCATGAAAAACAGGTCTGTCTTGAGCTTGCTACTGGTTGTTCTTGTACCTTCAGCTGTTTATCCCTTTATATGCAAGAGATCTTTTCATTTATTGAAGAAAAAAAAAACTTGTTTACTTCCTGAGCTCACCAATGACAAGTTACACCAGTACCAAAGCCATCCATGCCATCTGGGGCCATAGTGGATATAGCTGTGTTTGAGGCAGAGGTGCCTAGCAGTTATCTCAAAAATTGGGGAGGAGACAATCTAATTAGTTCAGGGTCTTCCAATAGCCCCAGAAGACCCTCAAAGCCCACTTAACCACAGTCTCCTCAGGCCCCAAAACAAGAAACACAGCAGGATTGACTCTGTTATAAAACCTCAAAGCTGCCATACTTGATTGCCATGCTCAAAGCTTGCCGTACGTGATGCAGAGGTGGAAGTCATATCTGAGATTATGGAAGTAGCAAAGTGGCCGCATGCAGTCTGCAGAGCCTGACAAGGAACAGAGAGCACTAGCACCGTGATATCCTAAGACCAAGGAGGCGGAAACTTTGAAGTCCATCAACAGGAGCCAGATCACGGGAACCAGGCTATTTCCAACTCAGCTTCTTTGCTGCTGTTGTTCAGTCACTTAGTCATGTCCAAATCTGCAACCACGTGGACTGCAGCACACCTGGCCTCCCTGCCCCTTACCATCTCTCAGAGTTCGCCCAAGTTCATGTCTATTGAATCGGTGATGCTATCAGCTTCTTGAGTCTGAAATAAATCAAGCCACAGAGTCTGAGAATGAAATGCTACCTGTTTAAATTTCCATATTGCACAGCACAGCGGTAACCCCACAGAGGGTCTGTGACATCATCTCTGACATCATCTTTGCTGCAGCCTGACAGTCTCAGGAGAGCAGAGCCAATGGAGAGCTTCATCTGCCTCAACCACAGTCTGCCTCGGTTTCCCCCAGGCTATGTCTGAAAGTCAGTCTGTGGCCTGGAAAGCACTACCATCTTCCTCTCCTATTCCTCTTCTTTCCTCTGAAGGCCCCTGAATTATAAAACTGATTCTAGTCCATTAATTAAGCACAAACTGGATTCACATACCCTATGGATATTCAGAGATGGGAGGAGGTCACAACAGAATTTGCTGGCAATCAGAATAGGAAAGGCTACCATCTAGACCCGACAACTGCACTTTTGGGAATATACCCTGGAGTAAAAAGTATACTTTTAAGTATATATTGGGTTGGCTTTCTAGGTGACGCTAGTGGTAAAGAACCCACCTGCCAGTGCAGGAGATATAAGAGACACAGTTTCGATCCCTGAATTGAGAAGACCTCCCTGGAGGAAGGGATGGCAACCCTCTCCAGTATTCTTGCCTGGGAAATCCCATGGACAGAGGAGCCTGGTGGGCTACAATCCACTGGGTCACAGAAAGTCAGTCCAGCAACTGGAAATTGATAAATTACAGCATACAGTGGGGTACCATGCAACAATGGCAGCTACACTGGCGTGGATGCATCATGCTGTTGAGTATTAAAAGTAAGTCGCATAATACGTGTATTATACTTCTGTTTATAGAATACTTCAAAAGCAAGACCAAGACTTCTCTGGCTGTCGAGTGGTTAAGACTCTGTGCTTCCAATGCAGGGAATGCAGCTTTGATCCCTGATTGGTGAACTAAGATCCCACCTGCCATATGGCCAAAAATAAAATAAATAAAAAATTATTTCAAGGCAAGACCAAATTATTTAAAGTATATACTTGGAAAAATTAAAGGAAAACAGTTATCTCTAGAAAGGAGGGAGGTGTCATCAGAGTGGTATACAGAAGAGTTTTAATAGTGTTGGAAATTGTTCTCCCTCATAAATAAGGTGGTGAGTATTTAAATATTTTAAAATATTGTCACATTTTGACATTTCTGAAATCAGGAGGGTCTTGACAGATGTAGCTGTCACTATCATAGAAATCTTGACCAGTTTTTTCCAGTAATAGTTTATTTTTTCTGTATTTAAGTGTCGACTGAAAAGATGCATAATGTGGGAGTTGCCAGTTAAGTTTTACTGGGGGCAAAATGAGGATGTGAGAGTTGATCTATAAAGAAAGCTGAGCGCCAAAGAATTGATGCTTTTGAACTGTTGTATTGGAGAAGACTCTTGAGAGTCCCTTGGACTGCAAGGAGATCCAACCAGTCCATCCTAAAGGAAATCAGTCCTGAATATTCTTTGGAAGGACTGATGCTAAAGCTGAAACTCCAATACTTTGGCTACCTGATGTGAAGAACTGACTCATTGGAAAAGACCCTGATGCTGGGAAAAATTGAAGGCAGGAGGAAAAGGGGACGACAGAGGATAAGATGTCCATGACCAACTTGATGGACATGAGTTTGAGCAAGCTCCAGGAGTTGGTGATGGACAGGAAAGCCTGGCATGCTGCAATCCATGGGGTCGCCAAGAGTAAGACACGACTGAGCGACTGAACTGAACTGAATTGAAATGAGGACTGCAGCCCCAGAGAGAACACCTCAGATAACTCTGAGAGACTCCTTCAAAGAGGTAGTGGGGGAAGGTCAATATATAAGATTTTGGTGAAGGAAGAGTTCAGTGCAATAAAGTGTTTACTTTGCAAAATGTCTTCTGCTAGTCACAAGGAGCTGATGTCATGATAAAGGGATTAAGTGCTTTTCTAGGTATTAAGAGATGCCAGGATTAAGACCATGAAATCAGTTCCTGAAAATATCTAACCGTCTAAAGACCTGCTCCACCAGTTCCCCTGAAATACAGAGTGCCTCACTCTCCACCTGAAGTCCCTCCCGAGGGTGTCAAAGGTCAGCAGCTGCAGCAGAACAGGCAGGAGGCAAAGGCTCTCGCGGTTGTTCAGACACAGGTAAATGCTCCTGGCAAGTGCCAATTTGCAGTTGGCAAAATATGTCAGAACTAGAAGTCTGAAAAAAGTTTGTAATAAATATAAAATAAAAATTCAGAAGGACAAGGAAAGATGTATCCATAGGTCATGGTCTTCAAGTTCCATTTCAATGGAAATATCTGCATTCATTCCACTGAACATGACACATCTCACATCAAAGGGTGTCACCAAAAGTATTGTCCTAGTTGTTTATAGCCTTGGAGGGAGACAGGGCTAATCTTTAAAGACATTTTTGAGTATTCTTTTGACATGAGTAGATGAATAAGTAGCAGAAATATTGCTCATAGTTCTGTCAGACTTAGTAAAAATGTAAGCTCAATAAAAGAATTCTGCACATAGTGATCAAGTACTCACTAGAAAAGTGCAAACTCAATGACATCCAGGTGAAGCTCGGTATTTTCAGAGCATCACACACTGCCCATCAGGTGTAAGAGAATGTTGGTATTCCTCAGAACCTTCATTTCCCTGGCCACTATCCCCTGTAACAGTAAAGTTCTCCTACAAAATATGAATAAAATTATTTCAACCAAGGATTCTTCTGTACACCAGAATTTAAAAAAAAGTAGAAGGACTTTTTTTCTTTAGCTCCAAGCCAATGTGTTGCTTAATGTCAACAAGATAAGCTAAAATCCTATTCTATCAATACCAGGTCAAGTATTAACACTCACTTTCTGGTATAGTTAGGTCTGCTTTTCATTTATGGGAAGGATCCCTGAAGTAATGAAAAGGAATATTTTATAAATCATTAAAAAATATAAAGAAAAGTATAGTACTGAAGAGGGATACATCTGGGAAAATACAAGTGGAAGAAAAGATAGCTAAAGATTTTCTTTGTCCACAGATGCATAAGGGAAAACACACCAGAAGCAAAACATATTGAAAGCTCAATAAGAAACATTCAGTTGAACTGCTGGAAAAAACTAAACAATTAGTTTCTGCTCTTTAAAAAGGAATTGCTGATTTCCATTCAGAAATAGCCTAGACATAAATCTGATACTTTCATTGACATGATCCATATCCCTGCCCTCCCTAAATTCAGTTATCGCAAGTAAATACAAAGGTGAGCTGCCAAATGGCAAAACTATCCTGCTTTCAAAGTCATAGGAGGTATAATTGTGGGGGGAAGTGTTAGGCTCTGTTTATAAGAAGTAGTGTAGTTATCTGTAGAAACAAGTAACATCACATGGAAATAAGACAGACAGAAATGCCAGTCACACAACTAGCTTTACACTAGCCTGGAAAAGTCTCACCGCTAGTTTTTTCTTTTTACAGTTAGAGTTAATTTACAGTATGTTTGTTTCTGGAGTAGAGCAAAGTGATTCAGTTATAGATATAATCTTTTTCATGTTATTTTCCATTATAGTTTATTACAAGATATTGAATATAGTTCCCCCTGCTATACAGTAGGATCTTGTTTTCTCTGTTTTAATAATATATAGTAGATTGTGTCTGCTAATCCCAAAATTCCTAATTTATCCCTCGCCACTCCTTTCCTTTTTTGATAACCTTAAGTTTGTTTTCTCTGTCTGTGAATCTGTTTCTGTTTTGTAAGCAAGTTCATTTGGGTCATATTTTAGTTTCCACATATACACGATATCATATAGTATTTGCCTTTCTCTCTGACTTACTTCACTCAGTATAATAATCTCTAGGTCGACCCATGTTGCTGCAAATCTGAGCACCAGATTTTATAGAAAGAATTAGACTCCAGTGTAGGAAGTGAGTAGTCACTTGGAATCCAACATAACTTCAACAGAAGGGTTATCCTACCATCCCTAAGCAGAAAGTATTTATTGAGATTTTTTTTGTAGATCACAACAGAGAATATGCCTCAACTACCCTCTCCATTTCTGCTCCTCCAGCCCCTGAGACTATGCACTTCTTTCCACTCTCTCTTTGCTGGCTTCCAGTCCTTCACAGTTTCTACTTGGACTTCTCATCTGATTTTGTGCTGCCTCCTCTTCAAATATCAAGCCCCATAATAAAACTGCTTCCAAATCACTAATTGACTTTCTGCACAAATATCAAGTTTCCATTGGTCAAAGAGTCACATCAGGACTAATTATAGAGTTTAGGTCACTGACTGACTACCCTCATATTCAGAGGACCTCTTTGTCAAATCAGTCGTGGGTGGGGCAATGTTGCATGATAGAGGCAACCAGCCTTGTCTATAGGCAACCATTCAGGACTGAATTTTGCATGAGGAGTGGCCTGTTCAATAGAATAGATATAATATACACAGCAACTTCCATCACACAATTTTACATCCTAGCATTTTCTGGGGCTCATAATGCAAAACTTTAATTAGCTTTTAAGGTTTAACCCTAAATTAGATTTTTCTTCTTGTAATATTGTAAGTCAGATCTTTTGAACTTCTATATTAAGTAAAGTTGTATATTTGGTATAGGACATGAAGAATGAGAAATATAACATTCTAGCAAAAGAGATATTGCAAAAAAAAAAAAATACTTAAAAGAAAAAGGCAGAGAGGAGAAAGCACCAAGCAGTGCAGTGAAAGATGATAGAGAAGAAATATGTTAGAGTCAGACAGATCTGGGTTCAAATTCTTTGACATTTCTTAGCAGTGAAAGATGATAGAGAAGTGCTGTGAAGTACAGTGAAAGATGATAGAAAAGAAACATGTTAGAGTCAGACAGATCTGGGTTCAAATTCTTTGACATTTCTTAGCTGTGGATTTTGGATAAGTTGCTTCATGTCTCTGAACTTCACTATATTTTCTATACAAAAAATATAATAACTGGACAAACATCATCCTGGCACTTGCCACCGTGAGATGCTGAAATAACACAATCAAGTAGAATTTTTAAATTATGTTTTGTTAAAAGAAAAAACAGTGCCTTAGTTCTAAAGAATCCACCTGCAATGCAGGAGACCTGGGTTCGATCCCTGAGTTGGGAAGATCCCCTGGAGGAGGGCATGACAGTCCACTCCAGCATTCTTGCCTGGAGAATCTCCATGTACACAGAAGCCTGACGAGCTACAGTCCGTGGGGTCACAAAGAGTTGGACACAACTGAGCGACTAAGCACAGCATATTTCTTGACCAAAGTTCAAGTCTAAATGATAGGGAAATGTTTCAGCAAAACACAAAAACCCTTTCTTTTCTTTGGAAAAGAGTCACTTGTTATCAATATCTTATACCCATTTGTGATCCAATCAGTGAGTGAGAGTTACCGCCATTATCAGCTCTTGGATGGACAGCATGAAGTCCATCCAAGGGGTGGTTTGCCCTATCTCTACTTGTTTACGAACAACTGCAGGGTCACTCAGAGCAGACACTTAGACCTATAGTCAATAAGTATTCAGGAGCCATTTGAAGTGTGTGCAGAAAAGGCAATGCTAAATATTCCATTTTCTCCCCTACATTTCCTGGCCCTTTTATAGTTAGGCAAAAAAACATGTTCTCGTTCCAGAAAATTAAATGTGAACATGTATCACTTCTGAGCTACAGTAGTAAAAAGTTCATGTGCTTTTCTCTGCCTTGGTGACTGGCAATAATCCAGGGGGAATAAATCTTCTGGTGCTAAACCACTGCAATTTCAGGCTTACTTTGTTACTGAAGAATAATCTGGCTTCTACTGACTAATACAGAGTGGCTCTCAGTACTATAGAAAATTATTAAAATGATCCAAATAAAGATGCTCTTTGAATTCCAGGAGGCAGAGACTATAAATCTTTTTTGTCACCTCACCTAAAGCACCAACCCCAATTCCCTTTTTTAGCTGCTGCAATTCCAGGGGATACAGAGGTTGGACCACAGGTGACAAGGCATCAATGCCAAGGGAATAGAAGACAGCATGCCACAGCTTGTACAAATGGTCAAGTTTAATAGCACACAGAATACTCTTATAACGCCAAATTCCTTTTTAGTCAAAACTAATTGTCCATCATTTATATTACTTTTGTAGTTCCACAACAGCTAATGATTACAGGGTATTCACAATTTTCAGCATTTTACATATAAACAACCCTTTTAGGTTGATATATTATCATGCTGTTTCAAGATCAAGAAACCGAGGCACAGTGATCTCCCACAGTTTGGAAGAGATAGATTAGTTTATAGTAAAGTGAGGGGCTGATTGTTTACCATCTGGTCCACAAACAAAATTGGGGGGCTTCCCAGGTGGCTCAGTGGTAAAAGAATACAGCTGCCAATGCAGGAGACACACAGGAGATGTCAGTTCGATCCCTGGGTCAGGAAGATCCCCTGGAGGAGGACATGGCAGACCACTCTAGTTTTCTTGCCTGGAGAATCTCATGGATGGAGGGGCCTGGAGGGCTACAGATGTAGCCTACTGTAGCCTCCAGATGCTACAGTCTGTAGCATCTCAAAGAGTTAAACATGACTGAGCATGCATGGACGACACAAATAAAATTAATTCATCTACTTAACAAAGTTGTGGCAGTGATTAAATAACAGAATGTATGTGAAACTCTTTGAACAAAACCTCATCCACAGTAAACACCCCACAAGTGTTTGCTAATGATCATGATTATATTAATGATGAAGGGTGAGAATGGGACCAGTCATCCTTGAGTTTCTCAGGCAGAAATTGGTATGATGTTGCCACTTGGACATGGTCATCTGTGCTTAACTGATAAGAGAGATAATTCCAAACACAAGAACTAAAGCTCTAATCAAGTCAAGCAAATAGGCATCCATGTAAAACTAAAAGTGCCCATAAGTTCTGTGCTATGTACCATTTAGGCAGTTGTTGGTTAATGTACTTCTCATGTTCTTGTCACTAACACAAATAAATTGAACTGATAATTACTATAATGATGTTTTTATTATCTAAAACAATAGATAACCATACGGATGCAAGAAGTGTTTCCTGTGGAAGACTGCCTGGTGTCCTGGGTAATGCGTACATTGGTAGCAATTCAAAACCCATGACACAAAAAGTCAGGTGTTCGTTATTTCATTCAGTAACTGGAACCTGCAACTTGTCGATCTTAGGAAACCTAAAATCCCCTGTCAATAGAGAAAATGGAAGGCATGAAATTGAGGGTGGATTCAGGCAACATGGGCTTCTCAGGTGATGTAGTGGTAAAGAATCCGCCTGCCAATGCAGGAGACAAAGGAAGCATGGGTGTGATCCCTGAGTGGTGAAGATCCCCTGAGTAGGAAATGGCAACCCACTCCAGTATTCTTGCCTGGAAAATCTCATGGACAGAGGAGTCTGCTGGGCTACAGTCCATGGGGTTACAAAGTCAGACCAATTGAGCAGGCACTCAAAAGAAGCCAGGAAATACACAAGCTAATTAGTGTGAATTTTATAACTTAGGTGTATAACTTATCAAGTATTCCATATATCTGCAAATTCAATACTGGATGTGGGACTACTTTAAAGGCTCATGGTCTGCTGCTGCATGCTCTGCTAGTCACAGATTATTCTGTGATATTTTGGACATTTTTCACAGACAATGATTTCTGACACCTTCCTTATACAAACAGTAGGTTTTACTCTGCCTCAAGTGCCAACAAAAAAACTAGTCAAAGAGCCAGAAGAACAACCAATAAGACTTGTACATCTGTCTATCTGACCACTTTGCTACAATTTTTAAAGTACTCAACTTACTTTTAATACAAACTTTTTCCAGGCTACTTGTTATATATCATGCCATTTTAAGTAAAATGGAGATTATTTTTTTAAGTTTTCAAATGTAAAGCTACAGCTTTAGTTTAGTGTATCAGCTGGGAGAGGGGAGGCCGAAGGTCACTGTACCACCTGTTTTAATGTATTTTATTTTTTAAATGTCACAGTGCTTCCCAGGTGGCACTAGCAGTAAAGAGCTCTCCTGCCAATGCAGGAGACATGAGAGATCCATGTTCGATCCCTGGGTTGGGAAGATCCCCTGGAGGAGAGCATGGCAACCCACTCCAGTATTCTTACCTAGAAAATACCATAGACAGAAGAGCCTGGCAGGCTACAGTCCATAGGGTCTCAAAGAGTTGGACACAACTGAGGCGATTTAGCATACACAGTATGTCATAAGCCTTCTTTTATATTAGTTTGTATGTTTCTTTACTGTTATTAATGTTATCCAAAAACCCTTATAAGAATCAATGAGTTAGACTAGAGATGACCAGATGGCCTTATTATTCTATAAAAATCGTCTCTCATTGTTAAAAGACTAATTGATCACAGTTAGGGCTTCCCTGGTGGCTCAGATGGTAAAGAATCTGCCTGTAATGTGGGAGACCCAGGTTTGATCCCTGGATTGGGACGATCCCCTGGAGAAGGAAACAGCTGGCCACTCCAATATTCTTGCCTGGAGAATTCCATGAACAGTGGAGCCTGACGGGCTATAGTCCACAAGGTCGCAAATAGTTGGACATGACTGAGCAACTAACACTTTCCCTTTCACAGGATTCTAGGAAGTCACCCCGTCAATCTGAAAACCAATAAATAAAGGAAATGAAGCACTTATCCCACCTTTACTGTATGAAATGCGCCCCTGGGTAACAAACAGTTAATTAGAAAAGTTTGTCTTTAGAGAGGTATTACAGTTAACAAATGAAAAAAGAATAATGAATTTTAAATATGATTAATTTACAAACACTAATTAATTAATGGATCTGTGCACTGAGTTCCAATGACTGCCAGCATCAGTAAAGAGAGGCAACTGGATATTATGTGTGTCCGGATTTGAGTGTAAAACGTTACCTATGAAGTAGTCTTGCCAAGAAAGTCAGACCTGTATCTGACTCAGCCTATAGATCCAACCACCAATTTAAAGAGGAGCAGAGGACAGGGGGAAATGTGAGCTAATATCACAGATAGGTAATCAGCAAAATCCAGGCTATAGGAAATTCTATAGAACACATGAACTTATGCCTTCAACAAATATATTGCAAGTAGAAGAAAGAATTGGATGAATATATGACAGTAAAGAATCTGCCTGCAATGTAGGAGACCCAAGTTTGATCCCTGCATCGGGAATATCCTCTGGAGAAGGGAATGGCAACCTACTCCAGTATTCTTGCCTGGAGAATTCCATGGACAGAAGAGCCTGGTGGGCTACAGTCTGTGGGGTCTCAAAGAGTCAGACACGACTGAATGACTAACAACGCCACTACTATTACTAAAGAATAAAAAGACACAAGAGACATATCAATTGCAATATAATTGCAATGTATTGTATTCATTTAGAACCTGATTCAAATGTACTATATGTTGAAATTACTTGTGAGACAATCAGGAAAATATAAACATAATTATATTCAATTATAAAATTAAATTTTAATGTATTAGGATGGTATATGACTATCTTTTAAAGCAATCATATCTTTTAGAGACACAGATAGAAATATTTTTAAAATCACACAATGTCTAGAATTTGTTTCAAAACAATCTGGGAGATTGGTGAGGATAAAAATGAAAAATGATAAACAGGATGAACAGTATTTTAAATTTATTACACTATTTTATCCAGGTTTGCGTGTCTCAAATTTTCCACAGTACAAAGCTGAAAAGCATATGTCTGTCAAGTGTTAAAATTCAGGCTAAATCAGCCTGATCATGAAAGTTTGGTGGTGACCTGGAACCCCAAATTAATTGCCTAAAAATGTGATGAGTTCTTATCATTTTCCTCTGTAAATCATAAGCAAATCTTTTATAGCCTATGGTTTGGGTGTTTTCACGGAGGAACTTTTCTTTTCTAAATTAAATTTCAAGGGATCTCTTTGATCTATTTCTCTGTAAACCCAAGCAAGAATTTGAAAATTAAAGAAAATAAATGAAGTACAACAGGAGGATAGAAGTCTACAGCAGTGATAGTAATAGTCATTGCCTCCTACTGTCACAAAGGAGATGGTGTTTGCCTACTCCTGATGAAATAATAAATTTACCTTGATATAGATAATATGCTATTTTATGTACATAGATGGAAATTTAAATGAGGCACAGCTCTGCAGCCTTAGTGGCAATGAAAAAACAGATTTTTCACTCACAAAAAGAAAACTATCTAACAGAAAAAAATCAGCAAGTTTCTTACACTTACTGCTTACTTTATTTTTTCTTTTTAGGCAAGTAATTTTCTATACACTACTTCAAAGGTTAAGTTTGCTCTGTGATTCATTGGAAATAAATAATAATAATGTTTAGCATACTTTTCTCTGTCAATTCATAATTATATCACCTCAATAATTACTATTCCATATGCTTGAATTCTGATCATTTATGTCTTAGGTAAGCTACATTTTACCTATGCCTAAAAACCTTCCTTTAAGAATCTTTAACTTATGCATTCATTCAATAAATATATTGAGTGCAGACAATGAACTAACATTGTGTTATATATATTAGTGAATAATGAATAGTTTATACTTCTTTGAGCTTACGGCACAGTTACAAACAATAACCAAGTCATCAAAAAATAAACGCACGATTTTAAATTGCAATAAAAGCTTTGAAAGAAATAATCAGAGTTAAGTGATATGTAGTGAGTAAATCTACTGATATTTATTAATTTAAAAGTGTGCATTGTGATGTCTGTTTCACTCAGAAGACTGAATATGAAGGACCAAATTTTTCTTTCCACCTGGGCAATAAATTAAAAGCTTAATTTTAAAAAGGACAAAATGTATTATGAAAGGATCATTACAGTAAGCTCAGTTACCACTGATACCACTCAAAGTTACCATATTACTGACTACATTCCCTATGATGTACATGACATTCTTCCTTGACTTTTATAACTGGAAGTTTGGACCTTTTAATCTCCTTCACCTATTTTGCCTGTCCCCTCATCCACCTTCCCTCTTGAAACCACCGGTTTGTTTTGTGTCTGTGAGTCTGTTCCTGTTTCATTTTGTATTTTAATTCAACATGAAAACTAAGGACAGATATAAGGAATAGTGATACTCAAGCATTGGACATCAAGATTTCAGGACAGTGATTTATGAGAAAAGGGAAACAAATGACGTGAGCTCTATGATTACCTCATTTGACTACTCAGAGACTTTTCAAATATTGGCCGAGGGAGCTAGAACACAAGTGGATTCCAGGACTCTCCTTGAGTTAAAGAGTCAGAGCTGGAAGCCCAAGAGGCCAAAGCAATTAGAGTTCACTGGGCAGAGCACCGCAGAGAAGGGAACTGCACAGAGAAGGCTTGAGAGATCTGCAAATGAGTCTTTGCAGATCTGCAAAAGTCTTCTTTGAGTCTTCAGGGAGTATAATCAGTAAATCTGTATAAACTCTGTGGAAGGAGAACCCTTGCGGCTCACCCAAGGCTGAGGATGCCATATGTTCTCACCAGCTAGGGTAGATAACTTCATAATACATGATGTAGCAGGTAGAGTAGTCAGAGGCAATTGTCCCAATTAAAAAAAAAGACATAAAATAAAACTTCATGACCTTCTCTATAAAATGTAAAATGTGTATTAGTCATTCAGTCAAGTCTGACTCTTTGCAAGCTGATGGACTGTAGCCCACCAGGCTCCTCTGTCCATGGAATTCTCCAGGCAAGAACACTGGAGTGGATTGCCATGCCCTTCTCCAGGGGACCTTCCCAACCCAGGGATTGAACCTGGGTCTCCCATATTGCAGACAGGTTCTTTACTGTCTGAGCCACCAGGGAAGTCAAAAATAAAAGAAAAACCTTGTAAAAACAAGCTTTAAAAGGATCAAATGCTTCCCAAGGAACTTCATTTTGTCCCAGAAAGCTCAACAGTATTCATAGACTACAAAAACATACAGTATGCAACAAGGTGAATTCACATTCAATAAAAGGCACGTTCTGACATTCAATATAAAAATTACAAAGGATGCAAAGAAGTCACACGATATGATTCTTCGATTGCAATAGACCTGTAAATAAAACAGATGATAAAAGTAACAGACAAGGGCTTTAAAAATTATTATAACTGCATTCTATGCATTAAAAAAAAAAAAAAACAGAGGAAAGACCAATCACATTAAATAGGGAAATAGCTTATCTAATAATTACCCACATCAAACTTGGGACAATGAAAAATATTTCTGAGATGAAAATTAAAGTGGATGAATTAACAGCATATCAAGAAGAGATCAGTGAAATTGAAAACATAGTAATAAAAGCAGTTCCAAATGAAACAAAGAGAGAAAAAATTAAATAAACAGAGCTCTAGAGGTATGAACCATTTCAAGTAACCTAATATACATATAAAGAAAGAAGAGAAAAGGGAGACAAAAAAAGTTTGAAGAAATAATGACTAATGATTTTTTTTATTTGATGAAAATTATTAACTCACATATCCAAGAATGTCAGGCATGAATAAAACTACAACAAGGGACATCAAAATCAAAACACTTAAAATTATGACAAAGAGAAACATTAAAAGCAGACAGAGGAAAGACACAATTCCATACAATGAGCAAAGAATAACACAGACTACTCAGGAACTATGCAAGGCAGCCCACAGTGGAGAAAGATTTTTTAAATTCTTAATTCTGAAAATATCCTTAAAAGATAGCAACACCTACAGAGATGGAGAAAAGTTTAATAGTTTCCTCTAGCTAGGGACAGGATGGATTAGAGGCATATGTGTGACTGTGAAGGAATAGCAGGAGGGGTCTTTACAGTTACATGGGACACACATGTGGTAAAACTACATTGAACAATACACTCACACAGGTACATGCAAAACTAGTGAAAATATTAGTAAAGTATATGGATTGTATCAGTGCCAAGTTCCTGATTTTAATATTGTACTATAGGGGTCAAATGGCAGAATAGGAGGGCACCTAAAATGATGGAAATGACTCCTGCAGAGAATAAAAAAAAAAGAATGAAAAGAGTTGAAGACAGTTTCAGAGACCTTTGGGACAACATTAAACACACAAACAAATACACAAAGAACACCATAATTCAAAAGACACACGCACCCCAGTGTTCACTGCAGCACTGTTCACAATAGCCAGTACATGGAAGCAACCCAAATGGATAAAAAGATGCCATATATACATACATACATACATACACACATACATCCCTGGAGAAGGAAATGGCAATTCACTCCAGTATTCTTCCCTGGAAAATACCATGCACAGAGGAGCCTGGCGGGCTACAGTCCATGGGGTCATAAAGAGTCAGACGACTGAATGACTAACACAGACACACACACACACACACACACGCGTGTGTGTATATATATGTGTGTGTGTGTGTATATATATATATATATATATATACACTTAAAATGGAATATTGCTCAGCATAAAATGGAACAAAGTTGTGTCATTTGCAGAGATGTAGATGGACCTAGAGATGTCATATAGAGTGAAGTCAGAAAGAAAAAAACAAATATTGTATATTAACACATATATATGTGGAATCTAGAAAAATTATATAGATGATCTTATTTACAAAACCATAATGTGAGACAGACGTAGAGAACAAATGTATGGATACCAAGGGGAAGGCGAGGTGGATGAACTGGGAGATTGGGACTGACACATATGCACTACTAAGTATAAAATAGAAAATGAATAACAACCTACTGTACAGCACAGGGAACTCTACTCAGGGTTCTGTGGTGACCTGAATGAGAAGGAAATGCAAAGTGAGGGGATGTATGCACGTGCATGGCTGACTCACCTTGTACAGCAGAAACTGATATAGCAGTGAAAGGCAACTATCAGGATCAGGATCAGTTCAGAAGCTCAGTCATGTCCAACTCTTTGCGACCCCATGGACTGCAGCATGCCAGGACTCCCTGTCCATCACCAACTCCCAGAGTTTAGACAAGCTCATGTCCATTGAATCAGTGATGCCATTCAACCATCTCACTCTGTTGTCCCCTTCTCCTCCTGCCTTCAGTCTTTCCCAGCATCAGGGTCTTATCCAATGAGTCAATTCTTTGCATCAGGTGGCCCAAGTATTGGAGTTTCAGCTTCAGCATCAGTCCTTCCAATGAACATTCAGGTCTGAGCTCCTTTAGGATGGACTGGTTGGATCTCCTTGCAGTCCAAGGGACTCTCAAGAGTCTTCTCCAACACCACAGTTCAAAAGCATCAATTCTTCGGTGCTCAGCTTTCTTCATATTCCAACTCTCACATCCATACATGATGACTGCAAAAACCATAGCTTTGACTAGACGGACCTTTGTTGGCAAAGTAATGTCTCTGCTTTTTAATATGCTGTATAGGTTGGTCATAACTTTTCTTCCAAGGAGCAAGCATCTTTTAATTTCATGGCTGCAGTCACCATCTGCAGTGATTTTGGAGCCTAAGAAATAAAATCTGTCACTGTTTCCATTGTTTCCCCATCTATTTGCCATGAAGTGATGGGACCAGATGCCATGATCTTTGTTTTCTGAATGTTGAGCTTTAAGCCAACTTTTTCACTCTCCTCTTTCACTTTCATCAAGAGGCTCTTTAGTTCTTCTTCACTTTCTGCCATAAGGGTAGTGTCATCTGCATATCTGAGGTTATTGATATTTCTCCCAGCAATCTTGATTCCAGCTTGTGCTTCATCCAGTCCAGCGTTTCTCATGATGTACTCTGTATATAAGTTAAATAAGCAGGGTGACAATGTATAGCCTTGAAGTATTCCTTTCCTGATTTGGAACCGATCTATTATTCCATGTCCGGTACTAACTGTTGCTTCTTGACCTGCATACAGATTTCTCAGGGAGCATGTCAGGTGGCCAGGTATTCCCATTTCTTTAAGAATTTTCCACAGTGTGTTGTGATCCACACAGTCAAAGGCTTTGGCATATAAAGTCAATAAAGAAGTAGATGTTTTTCTGGAACTCTCTTGTTTTTTTGAGTAACAGGCAAATTTGGCCTTGGCATACAGAATGAAGCAGGTCAAAGGCTAACAGAGTTTTGCCAAGAGGACACACTGGTCATAGAACTATGGATGGAAGTTTGTGACATTGTACAGGAGACAGGGATCAAGACCATCCCTAGGAAAAAGAAATGCAAAATGGTTGTCTGAGGAGGCCTTACAAATAGATATGAAGAGAAGAGAAGTGAAAGGCAAAGGAAAACAGGAAAGATATGCCCATTTGAATGCAGAGTTCCCAAGAATAGCAAGGAGAGATAAGAAAGGCTTCCTCAGTGATCAATGTAAAGAAATAAAGGGAAACAACAGAATGGGAAAGGCTAGAGATCTATTCAAGAAAATTAGAGATACCAAGGAAACATTTCATGCAATGATAGGCACAATAAAGGACAGAAATGGTATGGACCTAACAGAAGCAGAAGATATTAGGAAGAGGTGTTAAGAACACACAGAAGAACTATACAAAAAAAAAGATCTCATGACCCAGATAATCACAATGGTGTGATCACTCATCTAGAGCCAGATATCCTGGAATGCAAAGTCAAGTGGGCCTTAGGAAGCATCACTATGAACAAAGTCAGTGGAGGTGATGGAATTCCAGTTGAGCTATTTCAAATCTAAAAGATGATGGTGTGAAAGTGCTGCACTTAACACTCCAGCAATATTGGAAAACTTGGCAATGATCACAGGAATGGAAAAGGTCAGTTTTCATTCCAATCCCAAAGAAAGGCAGTTATTCTAAAATAGAATAAACAATAATTTTTTTAAATATTGTACTATATTTATGAAAGATGTTACCCTTAAAAGAACTTGGGTGAAAGGTAGAAGGAACCTCTTTGTACTATTCTTTGCAATTCTATGCAGGTTATAGTTATTTCAAAATAAAACTGTTAAAAAAGAGAACATGTGAAAACTAAAAGAATTCAAAATCAATAAAAATGAACTATAAAGCAAAGAAAATCATTTAATAGAAAGAAAACAACACCAGATGGAAATTTAGATCTACACAAAACAATGAAAAACCCCAAAAATAGAATATGTGTATCAATTTTGGATGTATTTCTTATATTTGTATATCTTTAATAACTGCTTAAAGGAAAAATGAGAAAACTCTATTGTGAGATATGTGACATGACATAAAATGTACATTTAAAATAACCCAAAGACCAAAAAGGAGGAAATGGGAATGTATTAAGTTCTATACCACACATGATAGGCTTTCCTGTCCCTCACTATCTCCTGGAGTTTGCTCAAACTCATGTCCATGGAATCAGCGATGCCATCCACCGTGTCATTCTCTGTTGCTCTCATCTCCTCCCACCTTCAATCTTTCCCAGCATCAGGATCTTTTCCAATGAGTTGCCTCTTCACATCAGGTGGCAAAAGGACTGGAGCTTCCACTTCAGTATCAGTCCTTCCAATGGACATTCAGGTTTGATTTCCTTTAGGATGGACTGGTTTGATCTCCTTGCTGTCCAAGGGGCTCTCAAGAGTCTTCTCCAGCACCACAGTTCAAAAGTATCAATTCTTCAGCACTCAGCTTTCTTTATGGTCTAACTCTCACATCTATACATAACACAAATAGAATGCCATGTAAAGACAGCAGCAGAGATTGGAGTTATGCAGGCGCAAGTTAAAGAATACCTGGGGCTACCAGAAGCTGGGGGAGGCAAAGAAGGACCCTCCTGCAGAGACAGCAGATGGAGCATGGCCCTGACAATATCTTGATTTTTGGACTACTGCTCTCCAGACTGTGAGAGAAAAAATTTTGTTGCTTTAAGCAACCAAGATAGTTGCACATTGCCGTGATTTTCCCAGAAAATTAATTCTGCTGTTGTTGTTCAGTCGCTAAGTCGTATCTGACTCTTTGCATCCTCATGGACTGTAGCACCCCACAGTCCTGAGTCCTTCACTGTCTCCTGGAGTTTGCTTAGTAATGCCATCCAACCATCTCATCCCCTATCACCCCTTTCTCCTCTTGACCTCAATCTTTCCCATCATCAGGGTCTTTTCCAATAAGTCAACTTTTCATATCAGGTGGCCAAAGTATTGGAGCTTCAGCTTCAGCATTAGTCCTTCCAATGTATATACAGAGTTGATTTCCCTTAGGATTGATTGGTTTGATCTCATTCCGGTCCAAGGGACTCCAGAGGGTCTTCTCCAGTACCACAATTCAAAAGCATCAATTTGATGCTGAGTCTTCTTTATGGATCAACTTTTTTATGGACCAAGCAGGAAATTATTAAAGCATCTCAATTATAAAGCAGAAAATGCTAAATTGATATTTAAGCAAGTTCCAACTACACAAAAACCCTCTTTAAATATAAAAACACAAAAAGTTAAATACAAAAGTACCATATGGCCCTGCAATTCCATTTCTAGATATATACCCTGAAGTACTCAAAGCAGGGACTGAAGTAGTATATCAATGTTCATAGCAGCATTACTCGCAGTAGCAAAAAGGTGGAAACAAATCAGGTGTCCATTTACAGACAAGCAGACACATTAAGAATAAAAGCTTTGAATGGCTACTTCATCAAAGAAAGTACAAGATGACAAAGAAGCATATGAAAGTATGCTCAACGGTATTCAACATTAGCAAAATGTAATAGATTTAGCCACAGTGCAGTACCACTACAAAGCTATTAGAATGGCTAAAGTAAATTTTTTAATGAAGATATCAAGTACTGATGAGACCACAGAGGAGCTGGCACTCTTGTATAGTGCCGAAAGTATAAAATGGCAGTTTTGATTTAGAAAACACTTGCATTTCTTAAAAAGTTAAACATACACCAGAGAAGGATTTGTTCTGGGTCTCTCTCCTATCTTCTGCTGATTCCTTGCCTTGTGGCAGCAGAACTTCAATCCTCACATTGTGTTCTTTCTGTGTGTGAATCTCTATGCCAAAATCTTTCCTATTTATAAGGATATCAGTCATACTCGTTCTGGGGCCTATTCTACTTCAATATGACCTCATCTTTGTTAATATAGCAACAACCTTATTTCCAAATAAAGTCACATCCTAAGGTGCTTAGGACTTCTGTGGGGAGAAACAATACAATCCATAATAACACCTATTAGAATAGCCAAAATTCTCTGTTCTCCTAGCGATCTGTTTATTTTTTAATTAACAGAGTTGATGTTTAGCCTCTAAGTCACATCGGACCCCAGAGACTGTAGCCTGCCGGGCTCCTCTGTGCATGGGATTTCCCAGGCAAGAATACTGGAGTGGGTTGTCATTTCCTTCTCCAATCTTTTAATTAATAAAAAGTAAAAGGCTTTTTCTGACATTTTTGCTTGGGGGACCAGATTACTAAGTTTGCCATTTATGTTTGGTACATTTAATCAAATGCTTGGCATAAGTTTATAAGAAAACTTTTTTTTCTTTATTTTATTCAGTCCAGGTTACAATAGATGATTAAAAATTCCATTAGAAACAACTGTTGACATTATGATTTTTAAAAGTATATTTAATACTTTCCAATGAGTCAGCTTCCGCATCAGAAAGTATTGGAGCTTCAGCTTCAGCAACAGTCCTTCCAACAGTCCTAAAGCCTCTATGTTACCAAATTTTCAAATTTGCTTTGATTTTTTGTAAATTTGGTGAATATTTAAATCTCATTATCTGATAATGATTTCCTGATTTTTATAACTCAGATAATGCTATTTAATCAGTGGGTCAGATTAATAAACTCAAGCCCATGCTCACTAAAGAAATAATGACAAAAGTTAAAAATAACTGTCTATGCCCAGTGCCAAGAGAGTTGGACTATAAAGAAAGCTGAGCACAGACGAATTGATGCTTTTGAACTGTGGTGTTGGAGAAGACTCTTGAGAGTCCCTTGGACTGCAAGGAGATCCAACCAAGGATACAACCAAGGAGATCAGTCCTGGGTGTTCATTGGAAGCACTGATGCTGAAGCTGAAACTCCGATACTTTGGCCACCTGATGCGAAGAACTGACTCATTTGAAAAGGCCCTCCCTGATGCTGGGAAAGATTGAAGGCAGGAGGAAAAGGGGATGACAGAGGATGAGATGGTTGGATGGCATCACCGACTCAATGGACATGAGTTTAGGTAGACTCCAGGAGCTGGTGATGGACAGGGAGGCCTGGTGTGCTGTGGCTCATGGGGTCGCAAAGAGTCAGACACAACTGAGCGACTGAACTAAACTGAACTGAATGCAAGTGCTGGAGAGTGTGAGGAGTGATTGGAACTCTAATACACTGCTGGTGGGAATTTAAATTGTACAACTTTGGAAAACAGTTTGGAAGTGTCTTAAAAAGTTACACATGTTCCTAGCACATGACCTAGCTATTCCTTCACTAGGTATTTACTCAAAACAAATGACTGCATATGTCCACACAAAGATGTACAAAAAAATATTCATCATAGCCTTAGACTAGTCAAAACAAAAAACAACTCATGTCCATCAAATAGATAAAACAACTGGTATGCTCATACAATGGAATACTACTCAGCAACAGAAGGATGTTACTACTGATACATAAAAACGTAAATGGATTTCAAAATAATCATTCTGAGTAAAAGATGTGAGACAAAAATAGTATCAAATATGTTATCCCATTTGTGTATAATTCCAAAAAATGCCAACTAGACTACAGGGGGAAAACTCAAATTTATGGCCGCCTGAGGACAGGAAAAAGAGGGACAGAAGAAGGATTACAAAAGGGGACAGGACACTTTTGAAGGTATTGTTCATTATCTAGGTTGTAGGGGTTATTTCACACATATACATGAATGTAAAATATTATCAAATCAAACACTTTAAAGAAGTTTAGTCTATTTTGTGTCACCTATTTCTCAATAAAGCTGTAAAAGAAAATCCTCTGACTCACTAGAAAGTGAGTTATATTTTTCATATGTTTACAAAATACCTAATACCAAGCCATATACACAGAAAATACTCACTATAAACTTGATGACTGAAAAGAATTTTAATTAAGAACTATGAGGAAATATTCTAACTACCCTCAAAAATCATGCATCTATTAAGCATTTACTAGTTTATACAGATACACAGTATAAACAAAAGAGTAAGACAATATAATTTGTTGCTAAAAGCATCACTTATACAAAAATTACCTGTTAAATTTAATTCAATTTGTGTGCTTATTAAAATAGTTTTTCCAAGTATTCCTACTAGGTGAAATTGTTAATATAATTTGATTTATTTAACATTATAAAAATATATTTCTATAATCCATAACCTATATTATATGCTTAGTTGTTTTATTGCTATTATCACTATTATTACTATCTTTTGAACTAGATGGTCTTGGGATTTCCCCGGTGATCCCATGGTGAAGACTCCATGCTCCCAATTCAGAGATCATGGATTCACTCCCTGGTCAGGGAACTAAGATCCCATATGCTGGAAAAAAATAATGGACAAAGCTTATAATGAACCAGAAAAGAGCAGTAAAGATCTTATTCAATAAAAGTAAAATAACATAACTTTTAAAAAATAATAAATAAACTGGATATTCTTTTTCCCTGGGCTTCCCTGGTATCTCAGGCGGTAAAGAATCTGCCTGCAATGCAGGAGACCTGGGTTCAGTCTCTGGGTTGGGAAGATCCCCTGGAGAAGGGAATGGCAACCCACTCCAGTATTCTGGCCTGGAGAATCCCATGGACAGAAGAGCCTGGCAGGTTACAGTCCACGGGGTCGCAAAGAGTCGGACATGACTGAGCGACTTTAACTTTCACTTTTTCTTTTTCCCTATTCCTTTTCTGAGGAAATCAAAACTTACATAGTTCTTTTTCTGTCAAGTGAATATTTAACAAATCAGTTTCTAAAATTTTTATTTCTTGTGATTAGCCGTATTCTGCTAACCCAAAATAAGTACTTTCCTCTCTTCTCCCCAGTTATGCCTAGCCCTCATTCCAGTATTTCTTTAGCATGTACATTAACAACACAGTATCAATTTTGATTGGTCATCTCCAAATCCTTCTAAAGGTGCAGTGAAACCTCAGCTTTTATTTTATCCTAACAGCCTGTCATTTTTTAAAAATTAAAGCAACACTTCTTTCCCTGGGCACCTATTAATAAGCCAAAAGATTTTATAAATCAGTTAGTGTCCATATACTGGCTGTCATATTATAATTATTCTTATTCAAACCTAGCTTCTTTACTAAAAAATAATCTTAATAAGTTGTATCCTGGGTCTTCTTGTTTGATCTATATGGTACATTTTACAATGGCGATTTTACCAAATCTCAATTTACAAAATCTCTGGAATGTGATATAGTATGATAAAACTTTGACTTGCAATATTAACTAGGTGATAAATGTGCTACATAAGATTCACTTGTCACGTGTAAACTGCTAGTTCTGATTAATGCCCTGTAATTAGAGGAAAGTATAATACCCATGCCTATGTCTTGAAGAAAAGTAAACAGCAACAGAACCAAGACATTTGCCTTTTCATTATTCCAGCAGCTTGAGTAGGATGACCTAAGATGATGATCTTCAAGTGGAAATCAATACCAATCCATCAGTCTTTCTGGGGACTAGGAGGAGTCTCTATTCCTGACCCACAATTATCAGGACCCACAATTCTAGAAAAGGACAAAAGATTCCAACAACTCACGGGATCTGACACAAAATATGCCTTTAAATTTTCCGTCTGTAACTGCCCCTTTCTTTGCCAGTTCTTGTCCAGTACCCTTCTGCTGCCACTCTTTAAAGCAGCAGTCCCCAACCTTTCGGCACCAGGCACTGGTTTCATGAGAACTTCCCAAGGGGCACTAGTGGTAAAGAACCCACCTGCCAGTGCAGGAGATGTAAGAGACGTGGGTTGGATCCCTGGGTCAGGAAGATCCCCTGGAGAAGGAAATGGCAACCCACTCCAGCATTCTTGGCTGGAGATTCCCATGGACAGAGGAGCCTGTCAGTCTACAGTCCATGGGGTCACAAAGAATCTAACACGACCGAAGTGGCTTAGTAGCACACAGTAGGCACTGGTTTCATGGAAGACAATTTTTCCAGGCACTGGGAGGGAAGGTTGGTTTGGGGATGATTCAAGCACATTTATTGTGCACTTTATTTCTGTTGTTATTACATCAGCTCCACCTGAGATCATCGGGCGTACAGACCCAATAGTTTGGAGACCTCTATTTTAAAGGATGTCTGTTTATTGTGTCACTGACCTGAACTCTTCTCTTAAATACTGGTAGCAGCAGGAGCATTCTTTAGAAGAGACACTTCAAAGAGAATGTTACTTCACTGGAATTTAGAAAGATGGTACTGATGAACCTATTTGCAGAGCAGCAATGGAGACATAGACATAAAGAAGACACTTATGGACTCGGCTGCAGGGGAGGAAGGAGGGAGTGGAATGTATAGAGAGAGTAACATGGAAACCTACATTACCATATGCAAAATAGAGAGCCAATGGGAATTTGCTGTATGACTCGGGAAACTCAAACCAGTAACAACCTAGAGGGGCTGGATGGGGAGGGAGGTGGGAGGCATGTTCAAGTGTGAGGAAACATAGGTAAACCTATGGCTGTTGATGTCTGGTAGAAACCAACACAATACTCTAAAGTAATTATCCTTCAATTTAAAATCAATAATTTTTTTTTTAAAAAAGAGAATGTTACTTCTTTAAAGAAAAGTGAAAGCATGCAAGTTTTGTGTGCAATCATTCCACTTTCTTCTTACATATCTACATCATCAAACCGCTGATGGCCCACTCACCAGGAAGAATTCACATTCCACTGAAAAGCCCCTACTCTCTTTACACGAGCAAACTTGTAAGTTGAATCCAGTCTTCCCTTTCCAGGCCCTTTCTGGCCTGGAAAATCTCCCTTTCCCATTCCTTCAGTATTTGTGCCATACTTAAGAATCTGTGCCATGTAGTGGACACGAGGAGGATTCAAAAATAAGAACTTTCCAGATATGGATTAGCTTCAGATGAGCTATATACACCAATACACTACAAGGTATTTAATACCTTGGTTTCTTTTTTTCAAAAAATATCAAGCTGCTCTCTAGGCAACTGGATGATATCTGTCATTTATTACCAGCTAAAGTTGGTGATGGACAGGGACGCCTGGCGCGCTGCCATTCATGGGGTTACAAAGAGTCGGACATGACTGAGCGACTGAAATGAACTGAACAGAAAGTTGGTGAATACAGCTCACTAAACTATGTTCTAATGTTAAGGGTTTCAACAAAAACACTCCATGCCTAGGATAAACTATACTTCTAAAGAGCTGGGGCTCTGTGCTTTTATTTCCCTATCTATAAATGGACAATAGAACCCTCGGACTATTTTTCATAGACACAAGAAAGAGTGATTATAAATTAGGGAATCTGGGAGATAAGCAGCTGAAAACACTAATCTTCTTCCAAGAAACAGATTCTCCAAAAGTTCTCTAACGGTCCAGTCCATGTCAAAGTGTAACTAGGACTTTTCCACTGGCTTATTGAATGACCACATTTCAAAAAATTATCTTAAAAAAACCTGAAAAACAAACAAGAGACTAATGAAAAAAAATTCACAACATGTGTGACTGAGAAAGGCTTAATATCCATACCATATAAAGAGTATAGATACATTAAGCAAAAGATAAACACTTCCATATTAAAATAGGCAATGTATGTGTAAAATCACCTTCAAAAGAAAAATCAAGAAATTAAAAAGAAATTTTATCACAATAAGAAATTAAAAAGTTAAATACTAATGGTAATAATAATAATATGCTTTTCTCACATATCAAAGCAGAAAATATTTTTCAGTGATAATACCCAAAGTTGGCAAAGGTTTAGGAAGCAAGGCATTCTCAAATGTGACTGATCACAATCAAATTACTCTTCTTAGATGACAATGTATATTTATATGATATGTATATTCATTTATACATATATTTACAAAGATATACATATTTTAAAGGCATATATTATATATATTTCAAGACATGCATATATTTTATTATGCAGATAAATTTATATTATTTGCTATTTACAAATGTATTTTAAAGAATAAACACTAAAAAATCTTTATTGCGATCTATTTCTGCTTTATTGGCTATGCCAAAGCCTTTGACTGTGTGGATCACAATAAACTGTGGAAAATTCTGAAAGATGGGAATACCAGACCACCTGACCTGCTTCCTGAGAAATCTGTATGCAGATCAAGAAGCAACAGTTAGAACTGGACATGGAACAACAGACTGGTTCCAGATAGGAAAAGGAGTACGTCAAGGCTGTATATTGTCACCCTGCTTATTTAACTTACATGCAGAATACATCATGAGAAATGCTGGGCTGGAAGAAGCACAAGCTGGAATCAAGATTGCTGGGAGAAATATCAATAACCTCAGATATGCAGATGACACCACCCTTATGGCAGAAAGTGAAGAAGAACTAAAGAGCCTCTTGATGAAAGTGAAAGAGGAGAGTGAAAAAGTTGGCTTAAAGCTCAATATTCAGAAAACTAAGATCATGGCATCCGGTCCCATCACTTCATGGCAAATAGGTGGGGAAGCAGTGGAAACAGTGGCTGACTTTATTTTTGGGGGCTCCAAAATCACTGCAGATGGTGATTGCAGCCATGAAATTAAAAGATGCTTACTCCTTGGAAGGTAAGTTATGACCAACCTAGACAGCATATTAAAAAGCAGAGACATTACTTTGTCAACAAAGGTCCATCTGGTCAAGGCTATGGTTTTTCCAGTGGTCATGTATGGATGCGAGAGTTGGACTATAAAGAGAGCTGAGCGCTGAAGAATTGATGCTTTTGAACTGTGGTGTTGGAGAAGACTCTTGAGAGTCCCTTGGACTACAAGAAGATCCAACCAGTCAATCCTAAAGGATATCGGTCCTGGGTATTCATTGGAAGGACTGATGTTGAAGCTGAAACTCCAGTATTTTGACCACCTGATGCGAAGAGCTGACTCATTTGAAAAGACCCTGATGCTGGTAAAGATTGAGGGCAGGAAGAGAAGGGGACGACAGAGGATAAGATGGTTGGATGGCATCACCGACTCAATGTGCCGGGAGCCATTATGAGAGATCCCACCCATGACGAGGTCATGAGGAGAAGACACGCAAGGCTGTTCAGCACACAAGGGACCCTCCAGGTTGACCCCAGCCTCTACTGCACCCTGTATCCTCCCCCCTCTCGTTGCTGTTGTTCTTGTTCGCCCTGCTGCAGATTCTTGTGTTGCCTGCCGAGAGCTCTCCTGCTCCTCTTTCACTGAATAAAGACCAACTTAAAACCCTAATTAATAAAATAAAAAAAATAAATAAATAAAAAATCTTTATTGCATGTTATGTCTTATACATGAATTTTCATATTACATGGTTATTTTTAAAGGCATATTTCTATTCTCCAACTTGTGCTTAGTCACCCAGACATGTCCAATTTTTTGTAGCCCTTTGGATTGTAGCTTGCCAGGCTCCTCTGTCCATGGGATTCTCCAGGAAAGAATACCGGAGTGGGCGGTCATGCCCCTCCAGGGATCTTCCTGACCCAGTGACTGAACCCATGTCTCCTGTGTCTGTCTCCTGCACTGCAGGTGGATTCTTTACCTGCTGAACCATTGGGGAAGCCCCTATTTTTTAAAACACTAATTGAAGATATGTTAATTCAAGATTCTGGCTCTTCTAAAGTAGAGGACATTCAGAGACTTCTTTGGGATTCTTCTCAAAATTTCTGATGCCTTGTATGCTAGAGGAGAAGGAAGAGTGGACATCATTCTTCAACAAATCCATGAAACCAGATGTATTTTTCAAACATTACAAGCACTCCCTCTATAGGCAGAGTAGATGACATTTTTTTCCCAACTGAACTTTTTTTTAACCAAACTTTAACCATTTTGAAGAGGTCAACTTTGTGATTTCAAAAAAAGGCCCACAAAATAGCTACATAGGCATAATATGTCAAAATCTGAAACTCTGATCACTAAGACATCTGTTGTTGTTATTTGTTTTAGTCATTTGTCAGACTCTTTTGTGACCCCATGGACTGTAGCCTGCCATGCTCCTCTGTCCATGAGATTTCCCAGGCAAGAATACTGGAGTGGGTTACCATTCCCTTCTCCCAGGGGATCTTCCCAGGCCAGGGATCGAACCCACGTCTCCTGCTTGGCAGGCAGATTCTTTACAACTGAGCCACCTGGTAGTTTTACCCAGTCACATGTTGAAAGAAAATATATTCCTTCATTACCCACTTTAGATTATTAGAACAAATGTAAAAGCAATTCTGAAGTATATGATATCATTTAAAAAGATTAATTCTGTTCTCATTCTGCTCCAAATTATAAATAAGCTCTACCATTTCCAAGAGAAATGGATTCACCAAAGTTACCCATTATGTTATTATTTTTACTAGACATTAAAAAAGCAAATTTGTATGATAGATTTTAAAAGACTCTAGATTGGAGAAAACTTTAGCCTTGGTAAAATTCTAGACTTTAAATTGGACCCTCTTCAAAACATGTTATTTTATCTGTGCTTTTCACTGACCAATGTAAAGTGTTCATTGTTTCCAAGGGCTTTCTGTTTCCATTGCATGAGTCTTTCCATAACAGAAGTATTTTGGTTTTTGTGCCCCATCACAGGCAATGATAAAAGCAAAACTAATGAATTCATAAGCTAAATTATACATTGTTTTGACACACTCAACATCACCCTAAGCCCAGTACAAATATAGACAGGTCTCTATAATGTAATCTCCAGGATACAAATTTAAGACCATATTAATGGGAAGCAATCAAAGACACCAAAACTTAGCAAAGTTGATGACTAATAGTTCTTGATCATGTACTGAAGAATTCAATAACATACTTGTTTAGAGTTAAATTATAGTTTAAGTAAGATAATATATCATTAAAAATAATTTAACAAAGAAAGGATTTAAAATTTCAGAAGGCAATATGAAAAAAATTTTCACCTAGATCATTGTATATCTGAACGTATCCTAGGACCCAGTAGAAATTATAGACTGTGATCCAAACTTCTCATCACTTTACAATGACCCAAATTACCAAACATTTGTTGAACACCCGCTCTGTGCCTCTGTCATCTCTATGGTTACACAATATAATAAGACACAACCTTTACCCTAGAAAAGTTTATAGTCTGGTAGAAAATATAGGTATCTAAAGACATTATTTTAATACAAAATGGTAACTACTAGGATAAAGGTAAATAAAAATAACATAGAAGACTAGAGAGAAATATTTATTCCTCAAGGAAGATATCTGAGAGGATGATGCCTCACTTAAGTCTTGAAAATGAATATAACCAGAAAAGAATTGTGAGGAAGGCATTCCAGCTAGAACAAACATCAAAAGCACAGGCATAGAGGTAGGAAATAGCAGAGTATATTCAAGAAATAGTTAGGGGCTCAAAGAAGAGTAAGGACAATATTAAAGAAGAGAAGTATTTGAAATCTAAAATATGATCAAGTTGAAAATTGATTAGATACAGGCTTGAAAAGAGAGGAAAGAGTCTGTAAGTCTAAGACATGATTCTGTCTTAAACATGGCTGATGCCATTAAGTGACATTAGAATCAATTATGGGCTTCCCAGGTGGCACTAGTGGTTAAGAACCTGCTTGCCAATGCAGGAGACCGTAAGAGATGCAAGTTCAATCCCTGGGTGGGGAAGATCCCCTGAAGGAGGCACCACAACCCACTCTGGTATTCTTGCCTGGAGACTCCCACAGACAGAGGAGCCTGGCTGGCTACCGTCCATGGGGTCACGAAGAGTCATACATGACTGAAGCAACTTAGCATGCATGCACAGAAACAATAACCCTTGCTTTCTCTCCTGCTGACAACCCCCCAATGTGTGTGTCTGCACACACTTGCAGACACACAGAAAGAGAAGCAGAAAGGGAAAACCTCATCTATAGCGAAATATAGGTCTTTAGACAGAGTATGCCCACGTTGGCATACCAGGACCTCTATTTTCCATCTGTCTAAATTGTACCAGTTTTTCAGGGCCTGGCTTATGTTCTGACTTTTTCATGGAAGGCTTTCTTGACCATCACTACTTTAAAGATTTCTTTGATCTCTGCTTACTCTGACCAAACCAATTGCCTGATGGCTAACTGCACACATTTCAGAGATTAGTCAAAGATTATTCTTTCATTATCTTATATCATTTTTTAGAATAAAAAATAGCTTTATTGCTCATTTAATTGGGTTTTTTAAAATAATTACTTTTAAATTACTTTAAAAAGAATTAAATTCTTCAAATAAGAAGCATATAAAGAAAAAATGAAAAATTACCCAAATGCCATCACCATCAGTTCAGTTCAGTTCAGTCGCTCAGTTGTGTCTGACTCTTTGCGACCCCATGAATCACAGCACACCAGGCCTCCCTGTCCATCACCAACTCCCAGAGTTTACTCAAACTCATATCCATCGAGTCGGTGATGCCATCAAGCCGTCTCATCCTCTGACGTCCCTTTTTCCTTCTGCCCCCAATCCCTCCCAGCATCAGGGTCTTTTCTAATGAGTCAACTCTTCGCATGAGGTGGCCAAAGTACTGGAGCTTCAGCTTCAGCATCAGTCCGTCCAATGAATATTCAGGACTGATCTCCTTTAGGATGGACTGGTTGGATCTCCTTGCAGTCCAAGGGACTCTCAAGAGGCTTCTCCAACACCACAGTTTAAAAGCATCAATTTTTTGGTGCTCAGCTTTCTTCACAGTCCAACTCTCACATCCATACATGACCACTGGAAAAACCATAGCCTTGACTAGACAGAACTTTGTTGGCAAAGTAATGTCTCTGCTTTTTAATATGCCATCTAGGTTGGTCATAACTTTCCTTCCAAGGAGTAAGTGTCTTTTAATTTCATGGCTGCAGCCACCATCTGCAGTGATTTTGGAGCCCAAAAAAATAAAGTCTGACACTGTTTCCACTGTTTCCCCATCTATTTCCCAAGAAGTGATAGGACCAGATGCCACGATCTTGGTTTTCTGAATGTTGAGCTTTAGCCTACATTTTCACTCTCCTCTTTCACTTTCATCAAGAGGCTTTTTAGTTCCTCTTCACTTTCTGCCATAAGGGTGGTGTCATCTGCATATGTGAGGTTATTATATTTCTCCCGGCAATCTTGATTCTAGCTTGTGCTTCTTTCAGCCCAGCATTTCTCATGATGTACTCTGCATATAAGTTAAATAAGCAGGGTGACAATATACAGCCTTGACGTACTCCTTTTCCTATTTGGAACCAGTCTGTTGTTCCATGTCCAGTTCTAACTGTTGCTTCCTGACCTGCATACAGGTTTCTCAAGAGGCAGGTCAGGTGGTCTGGTATTCCCATCTCTTTCAGAATTTTCCACAGTTTATTGTGATCCACAGAATTACAGGCTTTGGCATAGTCAATAGATCAGAAATAGATGTTTTTTTTCTGGAGCTCTCTTGCTTTTTCATTTGTCAGGAAGCATTTAACAGGAGGCTTCCTGTGTGCTCTTTTGGATCTGTCAGAAATCCTCTGGCCCTTATTAATTCCTGAATAGAGGCATGCCTTTACTGGGGCTGAGGAATCCAGGCATTTCCTTTGTTAGTTTCTCATTATGGTGATAAGTACCCTCTTCTCTCTTTAATAGGGATCGCCTTGTGTTTTGTAAGTCTGGAATTTTAATCTTTATCTCTGATGAGAATAACTATCTTGTAAGATAGTATATATGCCCACACCACGTTGATTAAAACACCTGTTGGTCCCCATGTCTTTCTTTCTTTCTTTCTCTATCTCTCTATTTCTGGCTGATTCCCTGGACCGCGAAAGCCAGCTGCGTAACCCAGGGAATATTAGCCTCTTTCCTTCTTTCACTCTCTCATCGTCGACTCCGGACCACCAGGTTCCAGTCCGTTAAAGGACCAACATTCAATGATCCAATGGATGTTGGCAATTTCATCTCTGGTTCCTCTGCCTTTTCTAAAACCAGCCATCACCATAGGTGATCATTAAATTAGAGTTTGGTATGTGTACTTTTATACATATTTCAATACATATATAATGTTATATAAACAGGACAAAACTCTAAAACCCATTCTACAAGCTGTTTATTTTTTTCCACATGACATGTCAATTTTCTGTATATATACCATTTTACAGCATGTCATAACTTATGCATTTATATTGTTCTTTCTGTAATGGCTCAGATTTTGTTAATTAATATTTAATAGTTCTTATTTTCTAATATATGCATTTAAGGCCACACATTTTCCTTTAAGCACTGTTTTAGCAGCATGACAAATTTTGATACATCGTGTTTTCTTTTATTCAGTCCATCATATTTTATAAAATACACTGTGATTTCTTCTTTGACCTATAGTTTATTTAGAAGTGTATTGATTAATTTCCAAACACAAGGAGACTTTCCAAATTATCTTTTGTTACTTATTTCTAGTTAACTCCATTGAAGTCCAGGAACATTTTCTATAGAAGTAAAAATTGTGAAGTGTGTTAAAACTAGCTTTATGGACAGCATATAAAAGTTTAGTTAATTGTTTCATGTGTGCTTGAAGAGAATATATATATATCAGTTGGTGAATGCAATTCTTGATAAATGTGATTAAGTCAAGTGTGTAACTCATGTTGTAAACTCTTTTGTACCCCTACAGATATTTATCTGCCTATCAGTTATCAAGACAATTGTTTGAAATCTCCTACTATGATTGTGAATCAATCTATTTTCCTTTTAAATTTGATCAATTTTTGCTTTCTATATTTTGAAATTATTGTTAGACCCAAACAAGTTTAGAATATCTACACTTTTCTGGCAAATGGAAACATCATGAACCATCTTTTCATGTTCTTAGTGACCTTTTGTGCATTACTTTCTGAGTTGTTTGACAATAACACTGGCACAGCATCTTTCTTGTAGTGTTTGCAATGTATATATTAGTGTTTGCATAGTATGCATTTTTTTCATTCTTTCACTTTTAGCATTTTCTGAATCCTTATATTTTAAAAATGTCTCTTTGAAGCACACAATTGGGTTTAAGATTTTATTTAATTTGTTAACCTTTGTTTTTATTTTTCTATATTTTCCCACTTTATGTCTTTCTGTACTTCATTCTGGATATTTTTCCAAACTATAACTGATTATCTTTTCAGTTGTGACTAATCTGTTCAACACATTCACTGAGCTCTGAATAAATTTTGTCATATTTTTCAAGTGTAAAATCTTGATTTGGTTCCCTTTGCAATTTTTTTGCCGTTCCCTGCCAAAATTCCCATTTATTTTTTTGACTATTTTAAAGAGAGCTGTTTTAAGTCTGTGTCTAATAAATTGATTCTCTAGATTTGTATCTATTTCTATTGTCTGTTGTTTCTCTTGGCATTGGTTCATACTGCTTTGTCACCTAGGATACCTGGGTTTAGGCTTCCCTGGCGGCTCAGACTGTAGAGTCCACCTGCAGTGCAGGAGGCTCAGCTTCAATCTCTTGGTTGGGAAGATTCCCTGGGGAAGGGAATGGCAATGCATTCCACTATTCTTGCCTGGAGAATTCCATGGACAGAGGAGTCTGATGGGCTAAAGTCCATGGGGTCGCATAGAACCAGACACGGCTGAGCAACTAATACTTTCACTTTCCATTGGCCTTGTTTTTATTTTTATGTTAGGCACTAAATTCTAAAAATTTTGAGAGACCATTTAAGGCTAAAATATTGTCTTCACTGAACGAGGGCTTAACTTTTCTTTCTTTTTTTTTTTTTTTTTTGTTGGTTATGGAGAAATAATAGAGATAGGTGCAATCCAAGATTATTTCAATCCAAATAGAATTTAAGTTACCTGAGCTTTAGTCATCCTGGGTGCTCTTCATTAGAGGCTCTCACTTCCACAGAGAACTTCTTCTACTTCTCCACCCAAAAAACTAGTGCCTCCACCAAATTTCACCTTCCTTGAAAAGCTCTGAGCTCTAATTTTTGCTCCTCACTCAAGGGGAAAGTGGCCCAAATATATACCCACAATTTCTTTCTTCTCCTACTTTTTGGCCCTATAATTTTTCATTGCCTTGTTAGGTTCTCCATGACTTTAAATATATGGGATTTATATATTTTGTCCAACTTTTCTAGTTGTTCTCAGAGGAAATAGAAGCTCAATCATTTTTAGCCAATCTCTTAATAATAATAGCTTATATTTTTGAGTGCTTACAAAGTCCTAGACTCTGTTTTAAGAGCTTTATTTGCATTATTTTTTTTTAACTATAGTTGACTTACAAAGTTGTGTTAATTTCTGTTGTATAGCAGTAATTCACTTATACTCACATAATCCTTTTCATATTCTTTTCCATTATGGTTTATCACAGGATATTGAATATAGCTCCTTATGCTATATAGTAAGACCTTGTTGTTTATCCATTCTATAAATATATAATAGTTTGCATCTGGTAATCCCAAATTCCCAATCCATCTGTCCCCTGCCTCCCCCCTCTTCTTGATAACTACAATCTGTTCTCTATGTCTGTGACTTTGCTTCTGTTACATAGATAAGTTCATTTGTGTCACATTTTAGATTCCACATATAAGTGATATCACATGCTATTTGCCTTTCTCTTTTTGACTTACTTCACATATGATAATCTCTACTTCCATGTAAGTGCAAAAGGCATTATTTCATTCTTTTTTATGGCTCAGTACTATTCTGTTTTTTATATGTACACATTTTCTTTATCCATTCATCTGTTGATGAACATTTAGGCTGTTTCCATGTCTTGGTTATTGTGAATAGTGCTGCTATGATTATAGGGGTACATGTATTTTTTCTTGAATTATAGTTTTTTTTTCTGAATATACACCCTGGAGTGTGATTGCTGGATCATATGATAACTCTATTTTTAGCGTTTTAAGGAACTTCCATACTGCTTTCCATAATGGTTTCACCAATTTACATTGCCACCAACAATGTAGTAGGGTTCTCATTTCTCCACATTCTCTCCAGCATTTGTTACTTGTAGACTTTTAAAATGGTCATTCTGACCAGTGTGAGGTTGTACCTCACTGTAGTTTTGATTGGCATTTCTCTTTATAATCAGTGATGTGGAGCATCTTTTGTGTCTGCTGGTCATTTGTGTGTCTTCTTGGATAAATTTCTATATAGATCTTCAAGGTAGGTACTTTTGATATCCCCATTTTGTAAATGGTAAAACTGACACCAACAGAGGTTTAAAAACTTGTCTAATGTTACAAAAAAGCCATGGAGCTAGAATTCGAATTCATGCAATTTGACTAAAATGTTAATAGTTTTAACTTCACAACCTCTTGTTGTTTTCAAGTTTTTTCAAATTATAAATCTTTCTGCATATTTTTGGGGTCTTCCCTGGTGGCTCAGATGGCAAAGAATCCACCTGCAATGCAAGAGACTTGGGTTCAATCCCTGGGTTGTGAAGATACCCCGGAGAGAGGAACGGCTGCCCACTCCAGTATTCTTGCCTGGGGAATTGCATGGACAGAGGAACCTGGCTGCCTATAGTCCATGGGTTTGCAAAAAGTCAGACACAGTTGAGCAACTTTCATAAAGAACGTGTCAGTCAGTTCAATTGCTCAGTCATGTCCGACTCTGCAAACCCATGGACTGCAGCACCCTAGTCCTCCCTGTCCATCACCAGCTTCCGGAATCTACTCAAACTCATGTTCATTGCCTCGGTGATGCCATCCAACCATCTCATCCTCTGTCGTCCCCTTCTCCTCCTGCCTTCAGTCTTTCCCAGCATCAGGGTCTTTTCCAAAGAGTCGATTCTTCACATCAGATGGCCAAAGTATTGGAGTTTCAGCTTCAGCATCAGTCCTTTCAATGAACACCCAGGACTGATCTCCTTTAGGATGGACCGGTTGGCTCTCCTTTCAGTCCAAGGGACTCTCAAGAGGCTTCTCCAACACCACAGTTCAAAAGCATCAATTCTTCAGCACTCAGCTTTCATTATAGTCCAACTCTCACATCCATATGTGACTACTGAAAAAGCCATAGCTTTGACAAGACGTACCTTTGTTGGCAAAGTAATGTCTCTGCTTTTTAATATGCTGTCTAGGTTGGTCACAACTTTTCTTCTAAGGAGCAAGCATCTTTTAATTTCATGGCTGCAGTCACCATCTGCAGTGATTTTGAAGCCCCCAAAAATAAAGTCATTCATTGTGTCCATTGTTTCCCCATCTATTTGCCCTGAAGTGATGGGACTGGATGCCATGAACTGGATGTTGAGTTTTAAGCCTACTTTTTCACTCTCCTCTTTCACTTTCATCAAGAGGCTCTTTAGTTCCTATTCTCTTTCTGCCATAAGAGTGGTGTCATCTGTGTATATGAAGTTATTGATATTTCTCCCAGCAATCTTGATTCCAGCTTGTGCTTCATCCAGCCCAGCGTTTCTCATGATGTACTCTGCATATAAGTTAAATAAGCAGGGTGACAATACACAGCCTTGACGTACTCCTTTCCCAATTTTGAACCAGTCTGCTGTTCCATGTCCAGTTCTAGCTCTTACTTCTTGACCTGCATACACATAAAGAATGTGTACATATATATATATATGCATTTATATACATACATTATACATATGTGTGTGCATACTGTCACTTCAGTCGTGTCTGACTCTTTGCAACCCTATGGACTATAATCTGCCAGGCTCCTCTGTCCGTGGAATTCTCCAGGCTGGAATACTGGAGTGGGTTGCCATGCCCTGCTCCCTGAGATCTTCCAGACCTGGGGATTGAACCCATGTCTTTTACTTTTCCTGCATTAGCAGGCAGGTTCTTTACCACTGGAGACACCTGGGATGCCCCATATTATACATATATATAATTGCTAATTTTCAAGAATTTATTAAGAATATATTCCCACAAACGAACACACTGGATCAGAGGCATACTTATTTGAAATGTTAATACATGTTAACATACTACCTTTCATTAATTTAAATAAAATTTTCACATTCTAAATATTCATTAATACCTTAGAGTATTAATACCTCAGAGTTTCCAAAATAAGAAGTTAAAAATAGCATTCTACTGTTTTTATTTGCTTCTCTGCTTACCTGTTAGACTGAACATCTTTATATATACTTATACGCCATTTATATATTTGTCTTTCCTATGTTATAAAATCATGTGATTTTATTATTAATGGTACACTCAACTTTTTTCTTTTCTTTATGAAATTTCCATTTGTTTGTTAAAAATATTAAATTTTGTCACACCTGACACAAATATTTTCTTATCTTCCATTTTACTGGTTTGTGCTGTGCACATACACACACACACATGCAGAGTTTCATTCAGGCTTTCCTCACATACTCAATAGTTATTTTTTTAATTCTTTCATATGAATTGTCTTTCAATATTGTTTTAATTTTTTATCTTAATTCACCTATATTTTATTTTGCCTAGTTAATAGGAGAACCATTTTGCCCTTCCTTTTCCAAATAGCTAATTAGCACCCCAATGTAAGTTAATATTAGAGAAAACCCATTTTTTTCTTAGGGAGTGAAACTTAATTTATTCTATCCTAAATTTTCTGACATACTTTGTCCTACTTCTGTTGTCTATTCAGCTCTGTTTATCTCTCTTCTCCTGTGTCATTACCACATTATTTTATTACAAATAATGGAACCTGGCACTATTGCTTACTAATTGTTTCAATCATATACACCTTTTATGCCCAACCAGACTCTCATTTCTTTGAAATCAGAGATTAGATCTTATATATGTGCTTGTATATACATGTATCCTCTAAAGCAATCAAAAGAATATTGTACATTCGTGTATGTTTATGCACAGTCACTTAGTCATGTCCAACTCTTTGCGGCCCCATGGACTGTAGCCTATCAGCAACTCTGTCTATGGGTTTCTCTAGGCAAGATTACTGAAGTAGGTTGCCAGTTCCTCCTCCAGGGGATTTTCCCCACCCAGTGATCAGACTTGTTTCTCCTGCATTGGCAGGCAGATTCTTTACCATGGCATCACCTGGGAATGATAGCTCAGTTGGTGAAGAATCCACCTGCAATTCAGGAGACCCCAGTTCAATTCCTGGGTGGGGAGGATCCCCTGGAGAAGAGATAGGCTACCCACTCCAGTATTCTTCAGCTTCCCTTGTGACTCAGCTGGTAAAGAATCCACCTGCAATGTGGGAGACCTGGATTTGATCCCTGGGTTGGGAAGATCCTCTAGAGAAGGCAA
The DNA here is from genome assembly GCF_023699985.2 of Odocoileus virginianus. Lineage (NCBI taxonomy): Eukaryota > Metazoa > Chordata > Mammalia > Artiodactyla > Cervidae > Odocoileus > Odocoileus virginianus. The sequence continues at coordinate 29,639,011 of NC_069688.1, forward strand.
AGGCTACTCACTCTAGTATTCTGGCCTAGAGACTTCCATGGACTGTATAGTCTACGAGGTCACAAAGAGTCGGCCACAACTGAGAGACTTTCATTTTCACCTGGGAAGCTCCATTAGACATTCATGGAACTAAACTGCATTTTCCCGAACTTTCTCAGAGTTTCTAAGACCAAGAAATTATTCTTTCTGAAGAAGCTTTAGATGTTTGCTACATGTAAGGCATGGAAAATATTTTGGGACAAACTTAGTTAATCATAGAATTGGCTGATCTATTGCCCTTTGTTGTATCTCCAAAACTACCCAAGAATCAGGAGTATCAGTTGCTCTATTAAGTATGCAGGCTTTATGAATCTGATTATTTTCATTTAAAGTTATGATTACTAGGAATTAGGAATACTTCTTTTACTCTACAATGGAATTAAGCAAAAAATTTTTACTTTGAGCACATTCTTAGGGCTTTGAGAAACCCTTCATTTTGTGATGTAGCAAACATGGGTTTTGGTGGATGACATCTGCTACAAATTTTGATTTTGTCACCTATAAGTTCTGTGCTTGGTAGGTAATATACATGCATAAAATATTTTGATTAATAAATAATTAATGAATAAATAAACATTTAAATTTTTCTAATCATAATATGCATTACAGGAACAGCGGCCGAGAAGAGATACCCCACGTCCAAGGTCAGGAGCCATGGTGATGAGGGAATACCCCACATCCAACGTAAGGAGCAGCAGCTGTGCTTTGCTGGAGCAGCCCTGAAGAGATCCCCCATGTCCAAGGTAAGAGAAACCCCACTAAGATGGTAGGCGCTGAGAGAGGGCATCAGAGGGCAGCTAGACTGAAACCACAACCACAGAAGACTAGCCAGTCTAATCACATGGACCACAGCCTTGTCTAACTCAATGAAATTAAGCCATGCATATAGAGCCACCCAAGATGGTCAGGTCATGGTGAAGAGTTCTGACAAAGCGTGATCCACTGGAGAAGGGAATGGCAAACCACGTCAGCATTCTTGCCTTGTGAACCCCATGAACAGTATGAAAAGGCAAAAAGATAGGACAGTGGATAAATAACTCCAGAAAGAATGAAGGGCCAGAGCCAAAACAAAAACAACACCCAGATGTGGATGTGACAAGTGATAGAAGCAAGGTCCAATGCTGTAAAGAGCAATATTGCATAGGAACCTGGAATGTTAGGTCCATGAATCAAGGCAAATTAGAAGTGGTCAAACAGGAGAAGGCAAGAGTGAACATCAACATTCTAGGAATCAGCAAACTAAAATGGACTGGAATAGGTGAATTTAACTCAGATAATCATCACATCTGCTACTGTGGGCAGGCATCCCTTAGAAGAAATGGAGTGGCCATCATAGTCAACAAAAGGGTCCAAAATGCATTACTTGGATGCAATCTCAAAAATTATAGAATGATCGCTGTTCATTTCTGAGGCACACCGTCCAATATCACTGTAATCCAAGCCTATTCTCCGACCAGTAACACTGAAGAAACTGAAGTTGAACAGTTCTATAAAGACCTACAAGACCTTTTAGAACTAACACCCAAAAAAAGATGTCCTTTTCATTAGAGGGGACTGGAATGCAAAAGTAGGAAGTCAAGAAATACCTGGAGTAACAGGCAAATTTGGCTTTCGAGTACAGAATGAGATAGGGCAAAGGCTAATAGAGTTTTGCCAAGAGAATGCACTGATCATAGTAAGCACCCTGTTTCACCAACACAAGAGAAGACTCTACACATGGACATCACCAGATGGCCAGCCCTGAAATCAGACTGATTATATTCTTTGCAGCTGAAGAAGGAGGTCTATGCAGTCAGCAAAAACAAGACAGGGAGCTGACTGTGGCTCAGATCATGAACTCCTTATTGCCAAATTCAGATTTAAACTGAAGAAAGTGGGGAAAACCACTAGACCATTCAGGTATGACCTAAATCAAATCCCTTATGAGGATACAGTGGAAGTGACAAACAGATTTAAGGAACTAGATCTGATAGACAAAGCGCCTGTAGAACTATGGACGGAGGTTCGGAGGTTCGTGACATTGTACAGGAGGCAGGGATCAAGACCATCCCTAAGAAAAAGAAATGCAAAAAAGCAAAATGGCTGTCTGAGGAAGTCTTACAAATAGCTATGAAAAGAAGAGAAGTGAAAGGCAAAGGAAAAAAGGAAAGGATATACCTATTTGAATGCAGAGTTCCGAAGAATAACAAGGAGAGATAAGAAAGCCTTCCTCAGTGATCAATGCAAAGAAATAGAGGAAAACAATACAATGGGAAAGACTAGAGATCTCTTCAAGAAAATTAGAGATACAAAGGAAACATTTCAAGCAAAGATGGGCACAATAAAGGACAGAAGTGGTATCGATCTAACAGAAGCAGAAGACATTAAGAAGAGGTGGCAAGAACACACAGAAGAACTGTACAAAAAAGATCTTCACAACCCAGATAATCACGATGGTGTGATCACTCACTCAGAGCCAGACATCCTGGAATGTGAAGCCCAGTAGGCTTTAAGAAGCATCACTATGAACAAAGCTGGTGGAGGTGATGGAATTCCAGTTGAACTACTTCAAATCCTAAAAGATGATGCTGTGAAAGTGCTGCACTCAATGTCAGCAAATTTGGAAAGCTCAGCAGTGGCCACAGGACTGGAAAAGGTCAGTTTTCATTCCAATCCCAAAGAAAAGCAATGCCAAAGAATGCTCCAACTACTGCACAATTGCACTCAACTCACATACTAGTAAAGTAATTCTCAGAATTCCCCAAGCCAGGTTTCAGCAATACATGAACTGTGAACTTCCAGATGTTCAAGCTGGTTTTAGAAAAGACAAAGGAACCAGAGATCAAAATGCCAACATCTGTTAGATCATAAAAAAAGCAAAAGCGTTCCAGAAAAATATCTATTTGTGCTTTATTGACTATACCAAAGCCTTCACTGTTTAGATCACAATACTGTGGAAATTTTTTAAAGAGATGGGAATACCAGACCACCTGACCTGCCTCTTGAGAAATCTGTGTGCAGATGAGGAAGCAACAGTTAGAACTGGACATGGAACAACAGACTGGCTCCAAATCGTGAAAGGAGTACATCAAGACTGCATACTGTCACCCTGCTTATTTAACTTGTATGCAGAGTACATCATGTGAAGTGCTGGGCTGGAAGAAGCACAAGCTGGAATCAAGATTGGGGAGAGAAAAATCAATAACTTCAGATATGCAGATGACACTACTCTTATGGCAGGAAGCAAAGAACTAAAGAGCCTCTTGATGAAAGTGAAAGAGGAGAGTGAAAAAGTAGGCTTAAAGCTCAGTATTCAGAAAACTAAGATCATGGTATCTGGTCCCATCACTTCATGGCAAATAGGTGGGGAAACAGTGGAAACAGTGACTGACTTTATTTTGGGGGGCTTCAAAATCACTGCAGATGGTGACTGCAGCCATGAAATTAAAAGACGCTTGCTCCTTGGAAGAAAAGTTGTGACCAACCTAGACAGCATATTAAAAAGCAGAGACATTACTTTACCAACAAAGGTCTGTCTAGTCAAGGCTATGGTTAGTCATGTATGGATGTAAGAGTTGGATGATGAAGAAAGCTGAGCGCCAAAGAATTGATGCTTTCGAACTGTGATGTTGGAGAAGACTCTTGAGAGTCCCTTGGACTGCAAGGAGATCCAACCAGTCCAACTTAAAGGAGATCAGTCCTGGGTGTTCATTGGAAGGACTGATGCTAAAGCTGAAACTCCAATACTTTGGCCACCTGATACGAAGAACTGGCATTTGAAAAGACCCTGAAGCTGGGGAAGATTTAGGGCAGGACAAGAAGGAGATGACAGAGAATGAGATGATCGGATGGCATCACCGACTCAATGGACATGAGTTTGGGTAAACTCCAGGAGTTGGTGATGGACAGTGAGGCCTGGAGTGCTGCAGTCCATAGGGGCAAAGAGTAGGACACGACTGAGTGACTCAACTGAACTGAATATGTATTACTAATGGCAACACCCTCTCAGGATGCAGACCATTTTCAGTGCCAATATTATATATTCAATATTTCTTGGTACCAGACTCATGAAAGTCAACCACCTCATGTAGAATTGTCAGATAATGAAAGCATCATAAATTAAATGATGTTTTAATTTAAACATCAAATTAAATCATCTTAAATCAAGTATTCAGAACTTGAAAAGTAAATTTTGTATTCAAATTCCTTCTTCCTTTACTCATCACATGATTTCCACGTTCAACATATAAATTTGAACTAATTAACCCAGGCGTCTTATTCCTTGGGAACGTTTCTCTCCTTTAATCAAGGCAAGCTGTTTTCTCAGGAAGATTTACACAGCGGGTCTAATGTTTTGTGAAAACTTTGGTGATTTTTCCATAGTTTCATGCAATAATGGAGGCTCAGTAGTGTATTTATTAATAATATTTGGGACTAGGGTAGCATGTGTTGCCAAGTGGCCTGGCTCTGGTGGAAAGCCCAGGTTGAGAAAAATGTGCAGGACAAACTGGATAAGAAACAGCTAGAACTGTCTAAAGACACTCAGATTGAGATTATGAGAACCTGACGCAGGGCAACAGCACATCAGAAATTTTAATGACAAGAAAAATATAAGCTAAAATGGGATTTGGTAAGTAATAGGATGTACAAATAATTAAAAGGCAAAGGACTCAAATTTGCCTCTATGACTCACCTTGGAAGCAATAGTAATAATACTCCATTAATTAAAAATAAAGGCTTCAGGGACTTCGCTGGTGGTCTAGTGGTTAAGAATCCCCTACCCCGGTCAGGGAACTAAAATCCCACATGGGCAACTAAGTCATATGTGGCACAACTAGAGAAGCATGTGCACCACAACAAAGACCCAGCACAGTCAAAATAAATAATAATAATAATAAATAAAGGCCTCAACGCTACTGAATCCAATTAAAAGGCATAAAAACACTTCATGAGATGAATTGGCCTGAATGAAGAGTGAGGGTATGGGAGCCTGGGGAGATAAGGATGACAGCTCAAGGAGTGATCTATGAAACAAGCAAGAGAAAAAAACCTAGTGATGAAAGCCCAGTTGAAATACCATGAATCTTCAATGTAATAAATCACTTCACCATAAAATGACTTTTTGAGCAACATTATATTAGTGAGTGAAAAGTGAAGTCACTCAGTTGTGTCCGACTCTTTGTGACCCAGAGGACTGTAGCCTACCAAGGCTCCTCCGACCATGGGATTCTCCAGGCAAGAATACTGGAGTGGGTTGCCATTTCCTAGATGCAAAAGAAGATAAAACAGAAGTTGCTGAGAAATTATATCACAGAAAGTCAAAGAGGTATATAAATCCATGTGTTCAAATATATTACAAATAGTAGCTCAGCTAATACTCACCAGACTGTATAGTAGACCCTGGTCAGACCTACATTAGTCAGACTTCCTAAAACTTTCCATAAGCTATTGGTTGCAACCTTCTTAGGTGTTTCCTGGACACCATCTGAAATCTGCCCCCATACATGGGGAGCAGAGAGAGACCAAAGAAAGAGGCAAATCACTCCACATTGGTAGGTGACAAGTTTTACAAGCAAGGGAACTTATTTGTGCAGCTTGTCTTCAGCATCCTCAAGACAAGTAAATTTCCATGTCCCCACCAAATCTTACAAATTTGTATGGCAGCTTTAAGGGTTCAGTCATACACACAGTTTGGATGGTTGAAACATCACAGTACTGTCTCAAAACTGTATCTTTGGGTAGCTTCTAGGGAGGGGAAGGTAGACGGAGCACGCATTCCAAGGGCAGGCTGGGGAGTGAGCAATTTTCCGATACCAGGTTCAGCTCACAGGTCAAACCAGTGGGCACATCTTCTTTTCACTTGGAGTACAATTGCTTAGCATTGCTATGCTAGTTTCTACTGTATTACAAAGTGAATCAGCTACATGTATACACATATCTCAGCCTTGAACCTCTCTCCCATCCCTCTCATCTCACCCCTCTAGGTCATCACAGTACTGAGCTGAACTCCCTGTCCTATTCAGCAGATTTCCACTAGCTATCTATTTTATGGTCACATCTTCTTGATGACCTTTCCCAACACACACCTACAAAGATGTCATCATTTTATAGTTACAATATGACTGGGCATGCTAGATGACTACTCATTATGATATTTTGTTATGTTTCTTCTGTTCTTATAACAGCAAGCAATAACCTCAAGAAGATTTATATGTTCAATAATCTTCAACTCAGTCCTTCGAGAATTCACTTCATCTTGTGAAATAGGTTTTTATCTTGTTCCCATTGTACAAAAAAAAAGAAGCTACAACCCAAAGAACTTGGAAGTCAGCTAAGGTCATGCAGGTACCACGTGGTGGAAGAAGACTGAGCCAGGCCTTCTGCCTCTTACTCTTTCTACTGCACCAACTTATGCAAAATGGGTGAAGATGGAGAGGAAGAATGCTTATTCATGAAAAAGGTAAGGGTAAGATTTAGTGAATGTGAAGAAATGTCTGCTAGATAGCAGATAAAAACAAGTCAGCACTCTGTAGGATGGAGCTGGGTTGGTAATGGCAAAAACCAGGATATGAGAGTAATAAGAGCAATGTGAGGAAATGGAAGTTAGGGTCACTGGCATTATACTGAGTAAGGAACTTTGATTGAGCAACTCATAATCATTGTGGATATTAAAGTCACTATTTAGTGGGAGGTAAGAAATATGAAGAGTTACTATGTATGAAACAGATAACTAGTGAGAACCTACTATAGAAGGCAGGGAACTCTACTCAATGCTCTATGGTGAGCTTAATGGGAAGGAAAACCAGAAAAGAGGGGATATATGTATAGCTTATTCACTTTGTTGTTCAGTAGAAATTAACACAGCATTGTAAAGCTACTCTACTACAATAAAAAAAAATTTAAGAAAGAAATATGAAGAGAGTAATATAAGAAGTGCATTCTCTTTGCCAAGAGAATACACTGGTCATAGCAAACACCCTCTTCCAACAACACAAGAGAAGACTCTACATATGGACATCACCAGATGGTCAATACTAAAATCAGATTAATTCTATTCTTTGCAGCCAAAGATGGAGACTCTGTACAGTCAACAAAAACAATATTGGGAGCTTACTGTGTCTCAGATCATGGACTCCTTATTGCCAAATTCAGGTTTAAATAGAAGAAAGTGGGAAAACCACTAGACCATTCAGGTATGACCTAAATCAAATTGCTTACAATTATACAGTGGAAGTGACAAATAGATTCAAGGGATTAGATCTGATAGACAGAGTGCCTGAAGAACTATGGACGAAGGTTCATGACATTGTACAGGAGGCAGTGATCAAGACCATTTCCAAGAAAAAGAAATGCAAAAAGGTGAAATGGTTGTCTGAGAAGGCCTTACAAATAGCTGTGAAAAGAAGAGAAGCAAAAGGTAAAGGAAAAAAGGAAAGATATAGCCATTTGAATGCAGAGTTCCAAAGAATAGCAAGGAGAAATAAGAAAGCCTTCCTAGTGATCAATGCAAAGAAATGGAGGAAAACAATAGAATGGGAAAGACTAGAGATCTCTTCAAGGAAATTAGAGACACCAAGGGAACATTTCATGCAAAGACGGGCACAGTAAAGGACAGAAGTGGTATGGACCTAACAGAAGCAGAAGATTTTAAGAAGAGGTGGCAAGAATACCAGAAGAACTACACAAAAAAAGCTCTTCACAACCCAGATAAACACAATGGTGTGATCACTCACCTAGAGCCAGACATCCTGAAATGCGAAGTCAAGTGGGCCTTAGGAAGCATCACTATGAACAAAGCTAGTGGAGGTGATGGAATTCCAGTTTAGCTATTTCAAATCCTAAAAGATGATGCTGTGAAAGTGCTGCTTTCAATGTCAGAAAATTTGGAAAGCTCAGCAGTGGCCACAGGACTGGAAAAGGTCAGTTTTCATTCCAATCCCAAAGAAAAGCAATGCCAAAGAATGCTCCAACTACTGCACAATTGCATTCATCTCACACACTAACAAAGTAATGCTCAAAATTCCCCAAGCCAGGCTTCAACAGTACATGAACCATGAACTTCCAGATGCTCAAGCTGGATTTAGAAAAGGCAGAGGAACCAGAGATAAAATTGCCAACATCCATTGGGTCATCAAAAAAACAAGAAAGTTCCAGAAAAATATCTACTTCTGCATTATTGACTATGCCAAAGCCTTTGACTGTTTGGATCACAACAAACTATGGAAAATTCTTAAAAAGGTGGGAATACCAGACCACCTGACCTGCCTCTTGAGAAATCTGTATGCGGGTGAGGAAGCAACAGTTAGAACTGGACATGGAACAACAGACTGGCTCCAAATCGCGAAAGGAGTACATCAAGGCTGTATATTGTCACCCTGCCTATTTAACTTGTATGCAGAGTACATCATGAGAAATGCTGGGCTGGAAGAAGCACAAGCTGGAATCAAAATTGCCAGAGAGAAATATCAATAATTTCAGATACGCAGATGACACCACTCTTATGGCAGAAAGCAAAGAAGAACTAAAGAGTCTCTTGATGAAAGTGAAAGAGGAGAGTGAAAAAGTTGGCTTCAAACTCAGTATTCAGAAAACTAAGATCATGGCATCCGGCCCCATCACTTCATGGCAAATAGATGGGAAAACAATGGAAAATGGTGACAGATTTTATTTTGGAGTGGCTCCAAAATCACTGAAGATGGTGACTGCAGCCATGAAATTAAAAGACACTTGCTCCTTGGAAGAAAAGTTGTGACCAATCTAGACAGCATATTAAAAAGCAGAGACATTACTTTACCAACAAAGGTCCGTCTAGTCAAAGCTATGGTTTTTCCAGTAGTCATGTATGGATGTGAGAGTTGGAATATGAAGAAAGCTGAGCACCAGAAGAATTGGTGCTTATAAAGAAAGCTGAGCGCCAGGAGAATTGGTGCTTTTGAACTCTGTATTGGAAAAGACTTTTGAGAGTCCGTTGGACTGCAAGGAGGTCCAACCAATCCATCCTAAAGGAGATCAGTCCTGAATATTCATTGGAAGGACTGATGTTCAAGCTGAAACTCCAATACTTTGGCCACCTGATGCGAAGAACTAACTCATTTGAAAAGACCCTGATGCTGAGAAAGATTGAAGGCAGGAGGAGAAAGGGATGACAGAGGATGAGATGGTTATAATGGTATCACTGACTTGATGGACATGAGCTTCAGTAGGCTCCAGGAGTTGGTGATGGACAGGGAGGCCTGGCATCCTGCAGTCCATGGGGTCACAAAGAGTTGGACATGACTGAGCAACTGAACTGAACTAACTGAACTGAATATGAGAAGTAGCATATAGAATAAGCAATGGCAGAAAACAGTTGAAATGCAAAAAGCACTGAAATGCAGAGAATGGATCAAGCCTTTCTGAGTTCACAATAATCACAAAAGAAGGCAAAAAAATCTATCATCTCTATATGTATCTATACATCCATGTTGTTGTTTTCATTGCTGTTCAGTTGCTAAGTCATCTCCAACTCTGAGACTCCATGGACCACAACACACCAGGCTCCCCTGTCCTTCACTATCTCCCAGAGTTTGCTCAAATTCATGTCCATTTAGTTGCTGATGATATCTAATCATCGCATCCTCTGCCCCCAACTCCATTCTCTTGTCTCCAATCTTTCCCGGCATCAGGGTCTTTTCCAGTAAGTCAGCTCTTCACATCAGGTGGTCAAAGTATTGGAGCTTCAGCTTCAGCATCAGTCTTTCCAATGACTATTCAGGGTTGGTTTTCTTTAGGATGGACTAGTTTGACCTCTTTGTGTCTATATTTATACCTGTGTCTATATCTATAGTGTTATTTAAGGAAGTCACACAAAGAGCCAGACATGACTGAGCAACTGAACAACAGCTACATTTCCACTGAAGGAGTAAAGAAAGTCTAAAGATGAAGGAAAGTTTCTAGCAGTGAACTAAAGCTCACATAAAAAAGTATGGGAGAAGATAGCTAAGGGACAGGCATGAACAGCCCATGAGTGGAATTAACGGGTAAACTGAACTAAAATGAGTATTGAGGTGTGGAGAAAGCAAGAAAAAGGATAAACCAGGGAGACAGAAATGAGTGATGTCAGAGCTTGGGAACTATAGAGATAAAACGGAGTAGTTTTGTGATATTTTAATTTCAAAGTAAGTGGATGATCACAAGAGTAGAGTTAGGCAGAGACTCCCATCAAATTTCACATAAGGTGTTTTTTTACTTTAATGAGCTCTCTTTGGTCATGTACTTTGTACTTTATAGAAAGATCAAGCATTTTCTCCTGCCTGTCTTGTTCTTAAATGTACCTCAAATTAGAATCAAGGTGTGTGTGCTTACCAGAAACATGCGACACATCAAACCCAGACCATGAATTTTTTATTGGCACAGAAGAATTAAAAGATGAGATTAAATTCAGAGCAATAACTGAAACCCTGCTCAGAATTAATGTCCCTCATTACTTGAGTGAAGTTTTCAAGAGTAAGTACTGCTCATTTCACAGTCAGAGCACTGAACTGATGACATGTTTCTAGTTCGCTTGAGCAATCCACTCACACTTTAATATGATATTTCTTAATTATGATAAAATATTCTAGGATGGAAATTATGTTTGGCCATTTATGCAAACTTTCATTTTTTTTGCAAATTAATACAATTCATGACCTGGTATGCCTCAGGGCTTAAATATTTAAATGATGTTTAATATAATCTTTCCCAGTAGACAAAACCATTCTGGGAAGAAAAAAAAAAGCAAACTTTGAATGATATTAAGAAAATGTTTACTTAAATCTGTATCTGTTAATGTCGAGAATAAACGCTTCAATTTATTGTATAACCTTCTACTCTGCTTCTCTGTGCTATTTTATTTATTCTTAAGCTACTTGTCATTTGGATTTCTCTGGGTTTTAAATAATCATATACAATTTTTTTTCTATCTGTGGTCAGTCATTTGCAAAGATAACCTCTCATACACATGCTCTATCAAGAGGTGAAGTTTTTTGGGGTTTTTTTTCCTTCACCTTTGAATCTAGGCTTGACCATTTGACTTGCTTTGGCCAATGAGATATTAGCAAGCATGAGATAAACAAAGACTTCAAAAGTACTTGTGCATTAGAGCTTTCTCTCTCCCATGCCCATTTGGGACCTGAAGACTATAATGTGAAAGATCCTGAACTCTCATACTAAGCAGATCATTTAGAGTAGAGCAGAGTCCCCAAGCTTGACAGTCTACTAACCACCTCCCTTGTGTTGAGGCCATTGTAGACAATCTAGTCCCAGTTAGGCCACTGAAATAAGTAGCATTCATTTAACAAGTCTGGTAAGGAAGAGTTATGGTAAACAAAGCAATGCTCTAATTGGAAGAAAATGAGGAAATTAAAATATGAGCATTAAGTTCATTCTCAGTCTGATCCAATTGCATTTATATCACCACTGACCCTGTTTAGCAAACCCTCAGTCTTCTAAATTGGCTTACAGAGTGCCAAAATGATAGAAATATGTAACTTCCAAATAGTTTCAATTCCTATCCTGCCATCTGAGTGATCCATATAGTAAACCCCCTTCCTAAGTTGTTAACAGTGGGACCCTGGGAAGCAGTCTCAGTGTAGATGAGTTTATGACTGCGTGGGTAGACTGATCACAACATACCTGCCCCACTACCATTCACCTCATATCATGAACAGGAAAGGCTGCCAGGGAACACGGTGCTACCATGAGTCAAAGAGTTTGGGCCAAGATTGCCTCTAAGACCAGATCTATAAGACAAGAAAAATTAATTACTTATCAGGATTTGTGCTAATGGTTTTTAACCTGAGACAGGCATAATAATCACCAGGGAACTTTTTTAAAAACTACCATTTATTCCCCATCTATTGGAAATTTTAATTCATTCAATCTGAGATAGGGTGCTAACATAGGCTTTGGGGTTTTTTAATTGAAGTAGTCGCTCTACAGTTTAGTTTCTGCTGTACAGTTAAATAAATCAGCTGTGTGTGTGTGTGTGTGTGTGTGTGTGTGTGTGTGTGTGTGTACATATATATCCCGTACCTCTTGGACCTCCTTCCCACTCCCCCCTCCCATCTATCCAGATCATTACAGAGCATCACTGAGCTGAGTTTCCTGTGCTTTGTAGCAGGTTCCCACTAGCTATTTTACAGGTAGTAGTGTGTATACATCAATCCTAACATCACAGGAAATTGCATGCACACTGCTACATAAGAATAACCAGTAAAAGCAAAGGTGGACATTAACAATGTGATATGATTTGAGGCGTAACAAGGTGATTGCTCTAATAATACAACTCCCACTTGCTTAGTATAATGCTTTAAGTTACACTGCATCTTCTTTGGCTAAAAATATATTATCTAGAATCAGGGATCTTATAGTCAAAGGGAAAGGCCTGCAATCAAGGGTCTTGGATTCTCCAATTAGTCACCTAATCTTGATGAAGTCATTTGACCTCTCAGTTTCTTCCACAACAAAACAGGGAAAGACATTTCTGCTTCCTAGGTTTCTTTGAATGTCAAATGAGATACATGGGGAAATATTTGGCAAACTCTAAAATACCATCTAAAATAAAGAATTATTGCCCTTCTATAAGAAAAAGCCAGTAAAATCTCTGAACAAACTTACTTACTTGAATTGCCAGCCTATTACCTAAAAAACTGATGAAGAAAAGAGACTAGATATAAGTAACTTTGGATTTCCTGGAAGGGAGGAAACCTCTGATGTGAGATAGTATCTAGAAAGGAAGAATCAAGAGTCACCTCCCCCACTTGGGGGACCGTCCCCAAGTGCCTGAGAACAATAGATGAATGGAACAGAATCAAGAGGCTCAGAAAGGATGCTAAATGCAAGCACTTCTTACTTCCCAATTTAGTCCACAATCAGTTTGACAAATGGCCCTAAATCAAAATGGTTCAATGGGTTCAAATTATTCTTCAGTAATAGAACAGGTTAGATAGAGAAAGAATAAAATAAGATATACCTTGGAATAAAGCATTTGGTTGGATGTTTGATTTTCATAGGTTTCTCTTTATCATTTTCCATTTGAAAATCAAATTATTGCCATTTTTCATATTTGAAAGCATAGACCTATAAAAACAGAGTCAGAGGAGGAATTCTGCAGATATAGTAAAAATAAAAGTGAACTGCTCTTGTAATTGCCTGGCAGACTTAGCTTATATGAATAATTATTCATAATCTTTTTTGATTCTGCAGTTAATAAGAGGTTTTCTTCTTTTGATGGCAATAAAATAGGTTCCTTTATTAAGGCTATAATGATCAAAATGAAAATTTGAAAAATTGTGGGTTTATGCACCAGAAGAAAAAAGAGTTTGAATATGTAAAATATTGAACCATAGAAGCAAAGTTTTTCTTACTATAAGCTTTTGAAAATGTTATATAAAGGTGAATCCCATGCAATTGTTTTGTTTTGTTTGTTTTTAATTTTAATAATATATTTTATTTAACCTAACATATTCAACTATTATAATTTCAATATGCAGCCAATAGAAAAATTGAGATATTTTACATTCATTTTTCACACTTAGTCTTTGAAATTCAGTATGTATAGACTCACCTCATATCTCAAGTTGGCTTAGCCACATTTCAAGTGCTCAGAGCTGTACTGGTACTAGAAAATTGGAAGAACAGGTTCAGAATATAAGTATATTCCTAGAAGAAGGCAACAATTTAGCAAAGAAGCTAAGTCAATTTACATAATAAAGAGCTCAGGGGTGTAGGGAACATGGAATAAGAAGAAATGCCTCTGGACTTGAGAGGCAAAATGTGGTGGGGTGGGGAAGTGAGAGCAGGCACTAAGGAGATGAGGCACTTGGTTGTCCAGTTGAACTGAACAGTCAATTGGAGGGGAAAAGGAGGATTTAAAGAAGTATGGAGGGTTTATGGGTACTTTTCATAGGGTTAAAGAAAAACTTAATGATCTTGTTATTTTATTTATTTTTTAAACAATTTCTAAAGGTTACACTCCATTTATAGTTACTACAAAATACTGGTTATATGCCTTGTGTTGTAGAATACATACTTGTAGCCTATCTTATATCCAGTAGTTCATACTACTCCCTCTCTACCTTATACTGCCACTTCCCCCTCCCTGACTGATAACCACTAGTTTGTTCTCCATATCTGTGAGTATGCTTCTTTTCTGTTATATTCACTAGTTTCTGTTATTTTTTAGATTCTGACATGTGTGTGTGCATGCTATGTCACTTCAGTGATGTCTGATTTTGTGCAACCCTTTGGACCATAGCCTTCCAGGCTACTCTGTCCGTGAGATTCTCCAGGCAAGAATACTGAGGTGGGTTACAATGCCCTTTTCCAGGGGATTTTCCCAACCCAGGGATAGAACCCACATCTCTTACATTTCCTGCACTGGCCGGAAGGTTCTTTACCTCTAGCGCCACCTGAGAAGTCCAACATTTAAGCCATGTAATACACTATTTGTCTTTCTCTGTATGGTTTATTTCATTTAGCATAATGCTCTCCAAGTCCATCTATGTCACTACAAATAGTAAAATTTCATTCTTTTCTATGGCTGAGTAGTATTTCATTGTATATGTGTCCCACATCTTCTCTATCCATTCATCTGTTGATGGACACTTAGGTTGCTTCCACGTTCTGCAACTGTAAATATGTTTAAATATTTACATTTGTGTGAATTTAATTCTTCGTCAGGTGCACTGCTCTGGAACTGAGCCACATGGGTGAAAGCTGCAAAATATTAACAAATATTTTAAAGGAGGGCTTTAAGTCAAAGGGCTGTGGGTGGGGAGATAAAATCCCTAATCCACCCATCTTTTCATTTTCATGGAACATGGCAATGAATACTTCCTGCTGCCTTCTCCATTGTCCCCCACTGCCCTCCATCCAGTGGGTGGGGGTCTGACCCTCACTGGCTCTCTCATTTCTGGTGGAAGGGTATGTTAACAATCACTGGCCCAATATTCTTCCATCCAAGCTGACAGCCACAACACAGGCTCTCCCTTTGTGTTCACCAAATCCTTGCACACCCTCACCCATGTGATAATGGATATGTAATTCCAATGCAATACAGTAACTGCTTTAGTGGAGCTTTCGTCAAAGTAGCATTAGAGCAAAAAGAAAGGAAGGCCCGGGGTTTGGAGGACATGCTTTGTAATCAATGGGACTCTTTCACTATTCACATCACTTTATATAATGTCATTTTGTCACTCAATATTACTATGGAAATGCTATTGTCTTCCAGCTTTACTGAGATAAAATTGACATTACAACATTATATTAAAGCATTGTATATAAGTGTAAGATTTGTAACAGAATGGTTTGATATATGTATACACTGCAGAAAGATTAAAAATTCAACTCACATAGTTACAAAGCTACAAAATTTTCTGTATGGTAAAACCTTTAAATCTCTCAGTGTGTGCGCAGTTGTGTCCCACTCTTTGCAATCCCACAGACTATAGCCCGCAAGGCTTCTCTGTCCATGGGGATTCTCCAAGCAAGAATACTGGAGTGGGTTGCCATTTCCTCCTCCAGGGGATCTTCTCGACCCAGGGATTGAACCCAAGTCTCTTGCTTCTCCTGCACTGGTAAGCAGATTCTTTACCACTGCACCACCTGGGACACCATTAAATCTCTTAGTGACTTTCAAATGTACAATATACTCTTGTTAACTATAGTTACCATGCTATATATATACATTATATCCCCAGAACTCGCTCATCTTGTAACTTGAAGTTTTACCCTTTGACCAGCTTCACCCAGTTCTCACTCGTACCCTTGCAACCATCAATCCATTCTGTTTTTGAGTTCAGTTTTTTTGTTTTCTGGTTTTTTTTATATTCCACATAAAGTAAGATCATACGGTATTTGTCTTTTTCCACTTGGTATATTTCACTTAACATAAGGTCCTCAAGTTTCATCCATGTTGTTGCAAATGACAGAATTTCCTTACTTTTTAATCCCTGAATAATATCTATTCATTATTTTCTTTCCATTTACCTTTTTTCAAACCATTTATCTGCTACTGGACATAAGCTGTTTTCATCACTTGCCTATTGTAAATAATGCTGCAATCAACACAGATATCTACATAGGGGTGCAGATATATCCTCAAGACAGTGAATTTATTTCCTTGGGATATATATTGCAGGGGCATTTCTGAATTATATGGAAGTTCTATTTTTAATTTTTTGAGGAACCTCTATACTGCAGTCTGTAGTGACTGCACCAACAGTGCACAAGAGGTTTATTTTATCTACATCCTCCCCAGCATTTGTTACCTCTTATTTTATTGATGGTAGACATTCTAACAGGTACAGTGCTAATTGTTGTAAGCCCTGACAACCTTCTCTGTTTCTATTTGATTCCCAGTAGTCAAGCCCCATGGATTTCCCCAGCTATCCCTGGGTCTCTTGGGAAGCACCAAGCAGTGAAGAGGAAGCTGGATGTCCACCTTGGGCTCTTGGGAGAGACCGCAGACCCTCAGTGTATTATTGTGCAGTGCTGGGAGACGGGCAGTGCAGTCAGAGTACCCATCCAAGGTAAGGTCCTTCCGGATCTCTGTGGTCCCTGGGGCTGCTTCAGCCTCACCTCTGGGTTTTTTGGGTTTTCACAATGGTACTTTGCCTGTGGATAGTGGATAGTGGTCTTCTTGTGAGGCAGTCTGAAGTTGGAAATGAGCTATGTCACTATTTTGATCTGTGCACTTGATTTAATATTTCAAATGAGATGTCAATTTGGGACAAAAGTGACAAATCTATATTTTCTTAATATAAAAACCAAAAATTATATTTTTTTTCTTCTAAAAAGAACTTCATGGCAATTTTGAATACTTTTCAAATAAATATAAATTGTTTACTACTTTTGTGAGGATGTATTTTTTTCTCCATACATTTCTTTGCCCTGTAAACTACCATACATTTCTTTGCCCTGTAAACTACCAAAGAATGTCTTTTTATATCTCTCTCCTTTCTTACAAATGGACACAATGACACGAATTTCTTATCTCCTGTGATGTGCTTGTGGGTGGGGCTTCCCCTGCTTGTGGCAGGGCTTCTCCTGCCAATGCAGGAGACTCGGGTTCTATTTCTGGGTGGGGAAGATCCCCTGGAGGAGGGCATGGCAACCCACTCCAGCATTCTTGCCTGGGGAATTTCATGGACAAGGAGCCTGGGGGGCTATAGTCTATGGGGTCACAAAGAGTCAGACACATCTGAAGCGACTTAGCATGCAGCATGCACACACTTGTGTGCAATAATAAAAGATAACTGATAGCATTGTCCAGATCTTCTGAGTTAGACAAAGACTGCTGTCACCTAGCCCAGTGGTTTTCTCCCCTTTTGGACATGTTCTATAAATGTGCATTGTTATTTATGTCTTGATTGCCTGCTTAGATGTTTCTACATAACCTGGGATCATTAAGTCAAGCACAATAAACAGACGCAATAACAATATAATTTGATAGATATTGTAACAAAAGTAATATAAAAGTAAAACAATATCACAATACATCATGAAGGCAGTCAGAGACCTGTCACATACTATGTCCAATGAAGGAGATGCACATTAAAACAGCTATACCCTCACCCCATAGAAGGAACAAGTTTGCCCCCCTTCAGTGAGTGACCAGCAAGGGAAACTGTTATTTGTTCTTGCTCCCCCCTGCCCCTGATGCAGCAGGGGCCCCAGTAAAGCCTTACCTGAAAAAACAAGAACACCTATTGATTATCTCATGGTCACTATGTGCCAAAGTCTTGGTTTGACTTAGCTGGGTCCTCTGTCCAGTGTCTTATCAGGCTGAAATCCAAATAGTGGATAAGCTTCATTCTTGTCTAGAGCTCAGGATACTTTCCCAGGCTTATGTGGCTACTGGCAAAATCCAGTCCCTTGCAGCTTGTAGGACTGACATCCCTATTTTCCTGCTGGCTGTCAGTGCCTAGAGGCCACCACAGCCTTCTAACAAGCCTTCTCACACATGGCAGTTAACCTCTTCAAGGCCAGCAAAAGGATCTCTCTCTCCAGTCTGCTAAGACAGAATCTTCTGTGATTCAAGATAACCATGCAGCAACTATCCCATTACCACTGCCATCTTTTATCAGTTAGAAGTAAATCACAAGTTCTGTCTGCAATTAAGAGGGGAAAATATGAAGACTTGACTCACTTGGGAGTCACCTTAGAGTGTGTCTGCCACAAGATGACATGAAAGTTTCATAAAGATGATGTTTAAGATAAACTTGGAGGTTGCCTCCGATTGGACAGCCAAGGTGAGGAGTGAGGAATAAGATGCAGCAAAGACATTCCAAGCAAGGAGAAAATCATGAGCAACGGAGCAGAGGGGGAAAGTACAAAACACATTCTGAAAGAGCAACTTGTCCACACAAGGGAGGAAAATGACCTCTGTTCTTTCCACCTTGTGTAAATTTCTAGGAATTCCCAAAAAGAAGGCAGATCTCCTGGTAACTCAGATGATGTCTTTGTGTGAATTAAATAAACACATCCTTCTTCCTAGTAGGTGTGTAAGTGCATGCTCATTCATGTTCGACTCTGCAACCCATGGACTGTAGCCCACCAGACTCCTCTGTTCATGGGATTTTCCCAGCAAGAATACTGGGAGTGGGGTACCATTTCCTCCTCCAGGAGATCTTTCCGACCCAGGGATAGAACCCAAGTCTCCTGCATCTCCTGTATTGCCAGGCAGTTTCTTTACCACTGCACCACCTAGGAAGCTATATATACCCCCCAGTATATATAGCATCACAAATAGAGCACAGCTCTGTAGGTCATGAGCAGGCTGGATTTCATGCCCCACTCTTTCAGCCACTGCCCTTATCTATTGAACAGGCTACACAGTAATTGTATGCAGTGGCCTTGAAGGAAGGACTGTAGAGAAATTGGGGTAGGGGGTAGCATAGTGCTAGGTCTCTTCCAAATGCCTGACCATAGATCCCTCTGGAACTTTTTTTTTCCCATTTATTTTTATTAGTTGGAGGCTAGTTACTTTACAGTATTGTAGTGGTTTTTGTCATACATTGACATGAATCGGCCATGGATTTACATGTATTCCCCATCCCGATCCCCCCTCCCACCTCCCTCTCTACCCGATCC
The DNA here is from genome assembly GCF_023699985.2 of Odocoileus virginianus. Classification (NCBI taxonomy): domain Eukaryota; kingdom Metazoa; phylum Chordata; class Mammalia; order Artiodactyla; family Cervidae; genus Odocoileus; species Odocoileus virginianus. The sequence continues at coordinate 29,658,142 of NC_069688.1, forward strand.
CTCTGGGTCTTCCCAGTGCACCAGGCCTGAGCACTTGTCTCATGCACCCAACCTGGGCTGGTGATCTGTTTCACCCTTGATAATATACATGTTTCAATGCTGTTCTCTCAAAACATCCCACCCTCGCCTTCTCCCACAGAGTCCAAAAGTCTGTTCTGTGCATCTGTGTCTCTTTTTCTGTTTTGCATATAGGGTTATCATTACCATCTTTCTAAATTCCATATATATATGTATTAGTATACTGTAATGGTCTTTATCTTTCTGGTTTACTTCACTCTGTATAATGGGCTCCAGTTTCATCCATCTCATTAGAACTGATTCAAATGAATTCTTTTTAATGGCTGAGTAATATTCCATGGTGTATATGTACCTAATGCAGCTTGTTCTAAGGCTTTCTGCAGTCATCCATGTGATGGCATTGGGTCTGCCCTGAACCTGAGCTGATGCTAGGGCAAATTTCAAAGCTGGCAGGTCTGAGCAGGATGAAAGATGGCAAAAGAGATGCAGAAAGTGAATACAAACAGAAGGAAAGTGAACTGAAAATTAAATTATAGAAGATGGTAGTAACGGTGTCAAGAAGAAATACAGATGTAATGAGGAAAAAAATTCAATTTCAAAAATATTGGGGTTTTATCAAAGAGAGGAGTTTTGCATTGGAGAGATTCAAAATAGAATAAATCTAACCTATACATCAACAAAGCAAGAGACTCACACAAAGAAGACGTCAAACTTCCAAAGATTCAGAGAAGAAAAGAATTGGGAAAAATGTCCTTTTCCTGAAGATTATTTTGCTTTTTTTATAAAGTGGAAATTTTCCTCAGGCTTTCATAGTTCTAAAATTACAGTTTTACTTGTATTTCAATATTCATGAACTAAAATGACTTTAGAGCGAACTCTGTGCATGGTATTAATTACTAAATATATTTTATTTTTCCAAAATAATAACTACTTTTCAAGTACCTACCATATGCTAGGCTAAGAATTTTATAAACATTGCCTCAATTAATCTTTCCACCTCTGGAAAGTAATAATTAATATGCACATTTTATACAGAAGAAAATTAAGATGTCAGGATATCAGATCAAGCTCCAAGGGCCTCCATTCTATTGCATATTGTGAACCATGCTTCCCAGGAGCTACACAACCTGGTCGTGTGCAATAACTTGCCCAAGTCCACCCTTATAACTAGAAGAGGAAGTCTCGTTTCTGCCACTCTTTGTACTGCACCAAAAAGCAAATTTCCACTGCTTCAAAGTTTTAGGAAATTTTGCAATTGTGACTTGAGTAGCAGTTTATAGAGTTACACAATCATTAGGTATTTATTGAACCCTCCCTGTTACTAAGCACAGTATTTGGTGTTCTGCATGTTATTTTCATTTAATCTTCACAGCTTTCTGATGTAGATCCTAGCATTACCCTCATTTCACACACAAGGATACTGAGATGGAAGGTTAATCATCCTGCTCACAATAGTCAGCTGGGAAGTGATGGATTGAAGATTGAACCCAGGTATCCTTGACTCATTGTGCAAAGGTAATCACAACATACTCCTCAGATTGACTTCCCCACAATGGTTAATCTGAAAGTAACTTCCATTTATCTCTTTCCATATAAACTGTCAGGCTATTTTACAATGATTTATCACCACATATCAGATTTTATAGTCACCTCCATACAAACCAGTGGTTGATTAATTAACTAAAATTGGAAGACATTTTGATGATGAAAAGCACTAACTATTCCTATGAATAATAATTAGTATGGGACTGCAACTAAATTATGTATGTCAGTATTGGGAATCAATCAGAGAGGGAGGGTGAGACCTCAGACTCCAGAACTAGGTAAGATGGATTAGTCAGGGCAACACAGATGACTAAAGCAGATATTAGCAGCAAAAAAGCAAACTTACTAGACTGCTAGTATGTGCCAGGCACCACTCGGGACCCTAGAGATACAATGCTGAACAAGATAGAAGCCAACTCTGCCATCAGGGGTCTTACATATCGCTACCATCAGGGGTCTTACAGTCCAGAACAGAGCAGACTTCAGAGGTGGCCCCATCACAAGGGAGCATATCATCAAGGAAATCTTGCTTGGTCAGCAAGCTGACCAGTAGGAAGCAAGTACATGGCCAAGGTGGCTGCGATTTAGGGGCTGCACTCCAGTCCCTGGGAGGGTTGAGATGGTGTGAGGCAAGGCTGCAGTATCAGAAGAGAACGAGGATGGATGAGACTATGTGAGTGGGACTTGGCTACTGAAATAAGGCAGGGACCTGCCCACAGGAAGTCAGCAAAAGCTTGGTGTCTGGAAAAAAATCAGGGCCCGCCCATCAGTGAGGTGAAAGTAAAGTTGGTCTTCAGGACTAGAATTTCATAAATCTTCCTGCAACCTTCTGGAAACAGAAATGATCCCAGAGGCTAAGGTACACATGAGCCTCTGTTTTGTGGTACAGAACTGGAGAGCTTGTGAAAGGAGGACTCCAAATCATCCATCTCCCTCTCCCAGAGGGAGCTTTTTTCTCTCTCAGATGGCTCACAACATTTATGTAGCTGTAATGAGAGATCTAGAGCAGGAAAAGGTAACCCACTCTAGTATTCTTGCCTGGAGAATCCCATGGACAGAGGCGCCTGGCGGGCTACAGCCCATGGGGTTGCAAAGAGTCAGAGGAGGCTCAGTAACTAAACAGCAACAACAAGAGATCACACCACTAAGTCCCAAACCAGAAGCTGCCAAATAGTAGGCTCACATAGGACTTTCCTCCTTCCCTACTTAAGAGATGCTTTTTCTAAGCATCAACTAGAAAGATGGCCCACAAGCTTTCTTGCCCAGTAATTCCACTCAGAAGCAATGATGGTCTTCTTTTCTGCAAGCTGGACTCCCATCTTGAAATGGAGCAGGACCCTGGTACTCCTGGGCATAAAAGTTTTTCTGTGCACACGCTCCCCTCCCCTTCCCATTTTCTTGCTTTCAGGGTAAGCTTCATTCAGCCTCCAGGACTTCCCTTGAGTTCCAATGGGCAATTCAAATAGTTGCTAATTAGGGAAGAGGTGCAGAAACAGGGGAGGAATGATCAAGAAACAATAGTTCTGCCTTGGAGCAAGATTCTGGTTCCCCTCAAGTGATATGTATGAAATGAAATGAAAGTGAAGTGGCTCAGTTGGGTCGACTCTGCGACCCCATGGACTGTAGCCTGGCAGGCTCCCCTGTCCATGGGATTTTCCAGCAAAAATATTGGAGTGGGTTGCCATTTCCCTCTCCAGGGGATCTTCCCGATCCAGGGATCAAACCCAGGTCTCCCGCATTGCAGGCACACTCTACCATCTGAGCCACCAGGGAATCCCATGTGTAATAATACATATCTTTGAGCTGTTTTGAAGGCACTGAAACCCCAACCAGGTGGAAGAAGTTAACAATATGCCGCCCACAAGCAGACGACCCCAGACTGGTTGGAACAAGGAGGTTGATGATGCTGACTCCCACTTACCTCACCACCAACCAATCAGAAGAATGTCCCCGAGCTGAGCACATAGACAGTCTCTTTGGGTCATTTATTATGAAACTCCCAACAAGAACCCCTGGGTCAGGACTCACAGTTTAGAGCACATTAGCCCACTGTAGCCCCCCTTTGCCTGGAAAAGCAATAAGGTTCTTTTTTCTACTTCACCCAAAACTCCACAGATGAGATTTAATTCAGTGTCAGAGTACAAAGGGTGGACTCAGCTTAAGTCTTTGCTCTAAGTGATAAACTTGCTTTAAAAAATGAAGCAGTCCTGGTCTCTGGAGCCTTACCACCAAGAAGGGTGTTAAGAGCTCGACCCCACAGCCCCACAGCCAGAAACATCACCTGCCTGCAATACTGATTTGAAATGAAAATATCTCCTACCATATTAATACACAAGAAATGTCACAGCTATCAGTGATTTCTGGTCTCCAAATGTGAATGAGGGATCCCAAAACTGCAATCCAGCAGATGCCGCCAACCTCCCCCCTTGGTAATTGCTGAGGAGCTCAGGGTATACAGGAATCAGTCATCTGCCACTCCATAAGGTGAACAAGGAAATAGGATTTGGCCCCAGATAGCTGAGGTGCATATTGAAAGGAAAGAATTCAGTGAGCGAAGAGACTTGCATCTTCCCACACAGAGAAGGCTAAATTCCTTAACTTGATACCTGATCATTGTTATTCAGACTGCCTGTTCCCTTTGTTGCAAACTTGTATATAGCCTGACTCCCCCTCCTGCCGCCTTGAAGCAATTTTCTTACAGGTAGCTCAGCTGGTAAAGAAGCTGCCTGCAATGCAGGAGACCCAGGTTCGATTCCTGGGTCAGGAAGATCTCCTGGAGAAGAGTTAAGCTTCCTTCTCCAGTGTTCTTGGGTTTCCCTGGTGCCTCAGACAGTAAACAATCCGCCTGCAATGCAGGGGACCTGGGTTCGATCTCTGGGTTGGGAAGATCTCCTGGATCTTCCCTGGAAACCCACTCCAGTATTCTTGCCTGGAGAATCTCCATGGACAGAGGAGCCTGGTGGGCTGCATCCATGGAGTAGGAAAGAGTCAGACATGACTGAGCAACTAACCATATCACTGAGATGCTATCTCCTGGAATTGGAGTCCTAAACTTTCCCAACTCTCTACTTTCAAGTTGTGACTATATTTTTTAGTCGACACTGATGTGCCATTCAGAAAACTAAGATCATGGCATCCGGTCCCATCACTTCATGGCAAATAGATGGGGAAACAGTGGAAACAGTAGCTGACTTTATTTTTCTGGGCTCCAAAATCACTGCAGATGGTGGCTGCAGCCATGAAATTAAAAGACACTTACTCCTTGGAAGGAAAGTTATGACCAACCTAGACAGCATATTAAAAAGCAGAGACATTACTTTGTCAACGAAGGTCCATCTAGTGGAGACTATGGTTTTTCCAGTAGTCATGTATGGATGTGAGAGCTGGACTCTAAAGAAAGCTGAGCACAGAAGAATTGATGCTTTTGAACTGTGGTGCTGGAGAAGACCTTGGACTACAAGGAGATCCAACCAGTCCATCCTAAAGGAGCTTAGACCTGAATGTTCATTGGAAGGACTGATGTTGAAGTTGAAACTCCAATAGTTTGGCTACCTGATGCGAAGAGCTGACTCATTGGAAAAGACCCTGATTCTGGGAAAGATTGAGGGCAGGAGGAGAAGAGAATGACAGAGGATGAGATGGTTGGATGGCATCACCGACTCAATGGACATGGGTTTGGGTGGACTCCGGGAGTTGGCGATAGACAGGGAAGCCTTGCATGCTGTGGTTCATGGGGTCGCCAAGAGTCAGACATGACTGAGCGACTGAACTGAACCAAACTGATGTGCCCAATATTGCTGAAGAGCTGCATAGCATCACCACAGGGCAGGGCCCAGCCCACACCAGAGAGCTACACTGAGTTGGTGTCCAGCCTATTGGTCTGGGCTCCCAACTCTTCCACAGCTGAGACCCTAGAACCCCACTCCCAGTTCCCTTCAGACCCAGGAGTCCAACACCACATCCTCTCCCCTCAAGATCTAGCAGTCCAGGTCCCCCAGCCCCCTGGCCCCCCAGAACTAGGTGGCAAGGTCCTCAACACCTCCCCACCTTCAACAGAACAGACCTCTCCCCTCGCCTTTCCCTGGGACCAGTCTGCCCCAGGTTCCTGCTCCCTCAGGACCCAGGAGTATGGGGGAAGGCATGGAGCAGGACGCTGTCCTGAAGCAAGAGCTCAAGCCCACTGCCCCTTTTCCCTCCAGGCCTGCCTTCCCACCGCAGTCTCCTCTTCCCTAACAATCAAATGTCCTGGAAGGAAGCTCCCCACCCCCAGTCTCCTTCTATCCCTGAAGGCAGGACTCCAGGCACCTCAGCCTCTCTCAGGACTCATGAGCACACAGCTCCGTCTTCATTCAGTGTTGGTCACCCAATCGTGTCCGACTCTTTGCCAACCCATGAACTGTAGCCCACCAGTCTCCTCTGTCCACGGGATTCTCCAGGCAAGAATACTGGAGTGGGTAGGCATTCCTTTCTCCAGGGGATCTTCCCCACCCGGGGATGGAACCGAAATCTCCTGCTTTGCAGGCAGATTCTTTACTATCTGAGTCACCAAGGAAGCCCGTGTTCATTCAGATAGCTGAAATTCCAGCCTCCAGTTCCATCTCTGCGAATCCAGAATTCTGCCCACTGCCCCCACCCTACCCCCATCGGGGCCACCTCCACCTCCAGAAGTACCTGGTCCAGGCGTCTGGACTAGCTGCAACAGGTTCCCCAGAAGCTGGAGTGGTATGGAAGGGGGAACAGGGGTAAGGGGCCCCCGAGTCCGGGTGCTCTGGGCACCCTAAGCCCGCCAGGCTAGCGCCTTAACAGGACCAACAACAGCCACACTGCCATGCTGGTGATCATCATGCCCTTGATGCCTGCGCTTCATGGCCTCTATTTGATTCCCTTGGGGTCTTAGGTGGAACAGGGGCGGAGACTGAGGATGGGAGGGGTGGGCACCTGTGAGATGCTCATTCTGTAATTCCTCAACTCAAAGTCCCTCTGTGTTTGTCATTCAGTCATGTCCAACTCTTTGTGACCCCATGGACTGTAGCCCACCAGGCTCCTTTGACCATGGGATTGTCCAGGCAAGAATACTGGAGTGGGTTGCCATTTCCAAAGTCCCTAGCCCTATCATTATTCTGCTTGGCTGCTCCTGGCCTCTGTGTGTGTGTGTGTGTGTGTGTGTGTGTGCCTCAGCCTGTTGTCACTCAGTCATGTCCAACTCTTTGTGACCCCATGGACTGTAGCCCACCAGGCTCCTTTGACCATGGGATTGTCCAGGCAAGAATACTGGAGTGGGTTGCCATTTCCAAAGTCCCTAGCCCTATCATTATTCTGCTTGGCTGCTCCTGGCCTCTGTGTGTGTGTGTGTGTGTGTGTGCCTCAGCCTGTTTGGCATTATCTTTGCATTGCATAACTGAGCAGAGCCCTGGCAGCCTTAATGCATTAGCACTTCCGTGTCAGCACACCTGGTCAACAGATGCAGCCTCGTGAACCCCTATCACCTTTGGGTCCATTTTACCTGGCCTGTGGCTGTGCATTGCTGAATTTCCTGGACACTTCTGAGCACATGACCACTGAATGCGCTACTTTGTACTTCTGATTCCTAAATACAACCTGAATCCTAAATACATTTCTTAAAACAACAAAGAAGTGAGGCAGGCCTGACAAAGACGTATACCCAGATGTGCGCTGTCTTGCTTTGCAGAGGGCCTTCCCTAAGACCTACTCAGTTCTCTGATTTGAATTCTCATCAGGAAGTCAGTTTCTTCAAAGGCTCCATTTCAGTCTCTTCCAATTCTGTGATTAGTCCCCTTTCCCGCTACAGAGGAAACAGCCTCTCTGCTTTGACCTTACTCTCCATTCATTTTTCAAATACAATAAGGGAGTAATTCTCCTTCACTGATGCTATGTGTATATCTATAGGCTACAACCTCTGACAGTGAAAGACACAAATTGCATTTATTTGATCCAACAAGTTAGAACTATTATCTTTTGCAAAGAGATGCAATGCTTTTCCAAAACATAGGATTTTAAAATAGGATGTTTAAGCTGTCACTTACCCCATTTTCTTTAAAGGCGTGTCTTCTCAAGAGAGTAATTAGAAGCTCTCAACTCATTTGCATCTAAGCCTGGACCTATACATTGCCAGAGCTGTCAAATATTTCACAATAAGTGTTTGTAAATATTTCCATTTAACATATATATTAAAAGTCTAAGTGACTTTTCCATGAGCACATGGTAAATATTCAAGAGTCAAATAATCTGCATAACCCTGGATGACTTAGCCAATAGCTTCCGAAGTTTTTTCATATTTCCAATTATGTTATGCTTGAAACAGAGCAGTTATGAAGAACTGGCAGTGACATCTCCTGTAAGACGCATGGAGTGTCTATAGTCAGAGTGACTGTACCTCAGATCTCCTGGCTGAGTTCAATGTACCTCACTCAGGTGTCCTATGCTCAAAACCTGTTATCGTTTGTCAATATGTTCCTATCCTTTGAGGAAACTATGCTATATTCTGAATTTTTAATAAATTTTTTCCTATGGAAGCTTTATTGGAGAAATAAATAAGTGACAGCTGAGTTGTCACTTTTTATGACACACTTACAGGCAAAGCACAATTTATAGTCCATCTTAGTCTGTTCAGGCAGCTATAACAGAACACCACAGACTGGGTGGCTTATAAACAACAGAAATTTATTTCCCATGGTTCTGGAGGCTGGGAAGCTCCAGGTCAAGGCGCCAACATGATCACATTCTGATAAAGTTTCTCTTCCTGTTTCTTTCATGATGGCGCCTTCTCACAGCATCCTCACTCGGAGGAAACGGAGGATTTCTCTGAAGCGTTTTATAAGAGCACTGATTTCAATCATAAGGATTCTGCCTCCTGACCTAATCATCTTCCAAAGAACCCACCTCCTAATATCATGGCCTTTGGGAGCTAGGCCCATTTGTTCATTCAACAAATGAATCGGGAGTCGGGGGGCTAGGATACTGAACATGAACTTAAGCAAACTCCTGGAGATGGTGAGGGACAAGGAAGCATGGCATGCTACAGTCCATGGGGTCCCAAAGAGTTGGACACAACTTGGCGATTGAACAACAAGCTAGGATACATTCAGACCACAGCATAGTTCTTTGCAGTCTTCTTGCTAGGCTTTTTTTTTTTTTTTTTAACATTTATTTGGCTGCGCTCGGCCAGTCTTAGTTGCCTGTGGCACACAGAATCTTCAATCTTCATTGCTGTGTTCATTTTGGCATATGGGATCTAGTTCTCTGATGAAGGATTGAACCCAGGCCCCCTGCATTGGGAGCACAGAGCCTCAGCCACTGGACGACCAGGGAAGCTCCTTGCTAGGCTTTTTAATGTCTTTCGTATGTGGACCTCCATATTACCATGAGAGAATTTGAGAGACAACCAGATTTATAGGCTTGGGTAAAATGCAGATTTGTACAAGAAGTTACTTATATTTAAATAGAGAAAGAGCATGGCAGCGAGATAAATTGCTGCTATCCTTAGCGTGGCTAAGGAAATTGAGGCTGTCTCTGGGTAAACCAGGTCTTGAAAATACTGAATCCTTTTCAAGAATGTTCAGTCGGTTACCTTTTTTCTAACTTGGAAATTTTTAAATGAAAATAGATTCTTGAGGACACCCCAAGGTAGACTGAAAGTCTTATTTTTTCCCCTCTAGGCTGATCAAATCCCTCAGGCAAAGCTGGTAAAGAATCAGATAATGTATGTATAGAGGCCATGAAATATCATGCAGAAAAAGCAACCCAGTTTTCTCCTTTATATATTATACTATAAATGATGGGGAAGGGAGATTATCTGTTAAATGATATTAATAATTAAATATCTACCAAGTAATTATGAATATCAGGTACTACTGCTCTTTGAGTTTTACTCTGAATTATCACATTTAATTCTCACACTTTGAGATAGGTACTGTTATCTCAATTTTGCAGATGACTAAACTACATACAATGTGGTTAGGAAGGTAGCTCAAAGTCACAGTTACTATATGATGTTGTCTGGATTTGAACCTAGTCAGTATAGCTCCAGAGGCCAGACTCCTAACCACTAGACCACCTGCTCCTCACTGATAAGGCAGCACACACAGACACCCACATACAAGGTGATTTCTACATGCCCATCACCACGGTCAGGACTTTTACATGTTATCTCACTGTGTCACCATAATGAATGAGGCACAATTTCATTATTTCCTTGTTCTATTTCTGTATATAAATTTCCTAATGGTTTCCTAATGTTTCAGAAATACAAGTTTGAGATGTATTGAATTCCCACTTTTCTAGTAGGTAAGATGAATTATTTAAATTGGGTAAATAATTAGGCATTTTTAAAGAGCAAAAAGTGAAATTGCCCAAAGGAATAAAAAGAGATGAGAATAAACACCTCACAATGAAGGAACTTTCATACCTCCAAAGGTAGTAGAGGAGAGTAACTCAAGACACTAGAAAGATGAAGTTATAGAGGCAGTTTTCATCAGGAAATTAAGGAATAAATACACAACACGGCAAAAGGCTTTGTCATAAACTTCAGAGAAAATAAATCTACAAGTAACTGCATTTACAAGCTCTAAAGTGTGAATATTTTGAAGAAGCAGATTGCTGAATTTCTTTTAAAAATCAGAGACAAACTCAGATGCTGAGTGATAGTCAATGGAAGCCTCGACTTTGCAAATCTAAAGTAATAGTAAAAAATCATCATTCTGTCTTGCTCTTCCATCTCTCTCTCTCACACACACATACACACTCACAACACACACACATTTTCTACTATGTGCACAAGTGAGTGTCAACCTGCTAAGGAGAAGGAAATGAAGGAGCCAAGAGAGACAAAGAGAAAGAGCAGAGATACCACGTAAACCCAAGGGAGGGAGACAGAGCAAGGATGGAGTGGACGAAAATGACTTTCCACTTCCGGTGTGGTGTCTGACTTCACTTCATTACTGTGGTTGCTGTTCAGTTCAGTTCAGTCGGACAAAAAGTCATGTCCGACCCTTTGTGACCCATGAAACTGCAGCACACCAGGCTTCCCTGTCCTTCATTTCTCCCAGAGTTTTCTCAAACTCATGTCCATTGACTTAGTGATGTCAACCAACCATCTCATCCCCTGTCGTTCCCTTCTCCTCCTTCCCTCAATCTTTCCCAGCATCACGGTGTTTTCCCATGAGTCAGCTCTTCACAGCAGGTGGCCAAAAGTTTTGGAGCTTCAGCTTTAGCATCAGTTCTTTCAATGGATAATCAGGGTTGATTTCCTTTAGGATTGACTGGTTTGAGATCAAACCCATCAAACCAGTCAGTCCTCTCACTGGGTCACTGTACCTTTTTAACATATTTCAATTTTTGCTTAAATTAATTTTAGTGGGTTTTGGTAAGTGGCAGGCACCATTCATGAGTCTTAGAATAAGACTACAAAAAACAAAATTATGAACTTTTCTACAGATTGGTCTTAGTACATAAGCATGATGAACAACATTGATTCCACAGGAAATTGTGTACTAGGTCCCTAGTAACCAACTTACGAGGGTTTCCCTGGTGGCTCAGATAGTAAAGAATCTACCTGCAATGCAGGAGACCTGGGTTCCATCCCTGGGTCAGGATGATTCCCCTGGAGAAGGGAATGGCTACCCACTCCAGTATCCTTGCCTGGAGAATCCCAAGGACAGAGGAGCCTGGTGGGCTACAGTCTATGGGATCGAAAAGAGTCAGACACGACTGAGTGACTAACACATACACATACAAGCAACTTATAACATGCAACAATCCCATTAGTCAGCTAAGGAATTTTTATATATCTCTATAACTATGCATATATTAATAGTAATTTCTCAGTTGAACATTTACTATCCCATTTATTCATCCATACACACATAGCTAAATAAATCTTATAATCCACACTCTGTACCACAGAAACTGGTGTCCAGAACTCAAATTCCTGGTCACGACCTCTTCTCATTCTTCCCGAAGATATCACAACAAATTCCTTATATTTTAAGTCTAAAATAAAGTTCTAAATCTAAAATAGTTTTAGATTTCCATATAAAGCATAGTCCTAAGGACATGTGTTTTGAAATCAGACAGACCGGTGTCCAAATCTTAGCTCTGTTACTTTGCACATAGTATTAAACTCTCCTAGCCCATAGATTTCACATCTGTAAAAGGAGGATAATCGTCTCTATCATATAGGATTAACATGAGGGTTAAATAAAATTAAGTAATATATAGATTAAGCCCATCTCTCCTAGTACAAAGTGAGCATTCAAAACTTATTAATGTAAAGTAGTCACATGTATGCACGTGCACACACAGGCTTAGTCTCTTAGTCATGTCTGATTCTTTGCGACCTCACAGACTATATAGCACAACAGGCTCCTCTGTCCATGAGATTCTCCAGGCAAGAATACTGTGGTGGGTTGCCATTCTCTTCTCCAGGGGATCTTCCCGACCCAGGGATTGAGCCCAGGTCTCCTGAATTGCAGGTGGATCCTTTACTGTCTGAGCCATCAAGGAAGCCTATAAAGTGGCTACGCTTTACTATTTGTTGAGCTAAACATCAAAAGAATTAGTTGACTTGGAAGCCCTTGAGAAACAATAAGCTTCTGTGTCCTCTTCTGATGAGAATATATCAGAAAGCGAAAGTAGACAAGTCCTATTTTGTAGCTAAGTAGCCAACTTTATTTTTCTTTCCACTCTAATTCTCATGATTTTATTTCATCCCATGATATGTGGGATATTCTCACTTTTCTCCTCTACCATATTTTAAGGAAGCAAATACAGTAATTCCATGAATACAAATACAACATCAACCTGGGAGATCAGCCAAACTGCAAAAGAAGAGCTGAAAGTGATATTTTTTTTTAATTAAACCTCTAAATCCATCTTACCAAACCTAGGGGGCAGATGTGGCTACAAATGATGTATGAATTGTCATATAGCTCCTCCCCGTAAATAATCCCCTTACAGGACCTGGAAACGACACTGATTGAGATGACATGCTATTTCCCACTTATGGCCATTAACAAAGACACCTCTTTAACAAGCCTCACTTTCACCTCTCTCCCCAGGGCAGCATTTCAGTATACAATGCTAGTCTGGAATTGGCATATGTTCTGAAGGAGAAATTCATTTACCTGCAGCTCTTCCGGAACAACCTCTACATTAAGGAAGCAAGCTCATATCCTTCCTTCAGTTAGCTTCCAGAAATCCGTCCTTCAGTTAGCTTCCTCAGCCTCTGACAAATAAGGAAAAGTTTTTCTAATCATTCAAATGCCAAGCAAGAGGAATAAAATTGATCTTTAATTGACCTTCTTAGTAGAAAATTATAACTACCCTTTCCCAATAATGAAAGTCCTCTTAAACCTTCAAAAGTGGAGGAGGGGTCAATTAAAAGTCAAAAAGTGCAGGCAGAAAGCAAGTCCAGGTGACCACATGATTAGAAGCTATTCCATCTAGCTATTCCATTTCAGGTCCTGGAGCTGACGATTCACCAAAGGGTAGAAACCTCTGCCTAGGTGGGAAAACATTCAGATACAGAAGGAATTCAGTTTCTCTGTTTTCAAAAAGCACCCTGGCCTTGAATATGAAATGCAGAGTTTCTTCTTCACCAGAACCCACAGAATTTATCAACCCTGTGTTTTGCCTTTCACACCAGTAATTTTTTCTTATTTGCATATTGTTCTTAATCACTGAATAACTCAATCAGTCTGTTAGGGCTATTTTGAAAATATGAACAAATAAGATCAATAATAATCAAGGAGTAGGCATAAAATAAATACAATTGTTTTGTCTTCATAGTTTCTTTACATCTTGTTTTTGAAAACTCCAAGTCCACATATATTAATACATCTTTGCAAACGCTTTGGGCTTCCCTGGTGGCTTAGACTGTAAAGAATCTGCCCATAATGCAGGAGGCCAAGGTTCGATCCCTGGGTCAGGAAGATCCTCTTGTTAGGTAGTTGGAATAGGATAAAGGAGTCCACAATGGCGGTGGCTAAAAGACAAGGCATGGAAAAATCCGCAAAAATAGAACCAAGCAAAGTCCAAGGAGACCTCAGGTAAAACAAACAGCACTCCTGGCTAGCCCAATTTACATAAGGCAGGCCCAGGGGGAGGAGAAAAAACATTTAAAAAGAGGAGCCAAAGGGCTGTGGGGGGAGGTCTCTCTCTCTCTTTCTCTCTCTCTCTCCTCTTCGAGTCTTTTGGGTCAGCATGCCCTCACGCCTCAAGGCTGTAGTCCTTTATTTTCTAAATAAAACTGAGCTATAACAGGGAGCAGTAGTGCTGTTCCATCTGACAGCTGTAACACTGGTCCGTCTGAGGGCTGTAACACTTTAATTTTTTGTTGTAATGAGACAGAACCAAGGAAATTACACCTCCTCCACTCCCCCATCCCCCCAACAATCAGAAGGAGGGCATGGCTACCCATTCCAGTATTTTTGCCTGGAGAATCCCATGGACAGAGGAGCCTGGCAGGCTACTACAATTCATGGAGTCACAAAGAGTCAGACACAACTGAAGCAACTTAGCACACATGACACAAATGCATTATATGGAAAAATACATTGAAACAGTCTTTTTGCATATCCATCTCTCTTATTAAACTATAAGCTCCTAATTACAAAGTCCAGGCCTTAAACATCTTTGTAGTAGGGTGTAGGATAACATCTTGGAAATTTTGCTTCTGTTTTTAATCTATTTGCATTTAAATAAGCCAAATTTAAGGATGAGTTTGAGTTGAACTTATTTGAATAGAAGACATATTTTTAAACAGAACACCTAGCTTTGATACCAGAAAAGTTTGTATAAACTTTTGACCCTTAAAAGTATATATGATAAAGGTGGCACTGCAAATTTGTGAGGAAAAGATAGACATTTTTATGTAGTGTTGGAACAAAAGACAAACATTTGGAAAAAGATAAAATTGGATTTTCATTTCACACTCACACCAAATAAATTAAAGATCTAAAATATAAGAATTAATTTTAAAATTATATCATATAGAAATAAAATAAGGATGAACTTCTTTACAATTTGGAAGTTGGGAAAACATTCAAAATTCAGAAATAATAAAAGAAATAATGTTTGCACTAAAATATGAGATTTGTGTTTGACTGCACTAAAATATGAGATTTGTATTGAAAAGATATTGTAAACAATGGCAAAATATATACTAAGAAAACACATATGATTTACAAAAGGATGACAGTTCACAGTACAAAGATATTCTAAAAATTGAAGCAAAACAACCACAACCAGATAGAAACAAGGGCAAAAGATGTGAACAAACAGTACATAGAAGAATGAAACATATGAGTTTATCAACATAATCATAAACCAAATTTTATTATGATATCACTTCTCACCTATAAGACTGGCAAAAATCCAAAAATTTTATCCTATATTCTTTTATTGTGACACAGCAACTCCTTGACAGTGAGAATACAGAAAGAGGTAACACTGATATAAGAGAACTTGGCAGTAACTAGAATTATTTATGCTTTCTTTTTGACTCAGCAATTCCACTTATAGAATGGAAAGAAATGGCAAAATTAAGAATTTTTTATATACAAAACTACTCATTGCAGAATTATTTTTAATACCAAAACATCAATTGTTATCAGACAACTCAAATGGTCATCAGTAGGGACTGATTACATAAATTATGGCAAATTAAATATTACATAGTCTTGAACAGGATTGAAGAAGATTGTATCATACACTGATACACTGATACATAACATACACTGACACGTACACTAATATATTACTAGGTGGAAACTTAAAATGCAGAATAACATAGATGGTATGCTATCTTTTATATAAGAAAATAATTCATATTTATTTGGCAAACTGCATTTGAAGTAAGAATTTGTTATGGTAAACTTGTAATGAGCAACAATTTAAAAAAGAGAGAGAAGGTAGAGGATCAATGAAATTAGAATTGAAGTAAGAGCACTTAAATATGAAAAAAAGTGACAGTATCAATCTAACTGTACATCAAGCTAGAGACACAAGAAAACACCAAAGAAATTGCTTTCCACATTTTTTAAAACTTTTCATATTTAGTTGAGTATATTTTGAAAAGAACATATTTTGAAAAGAAATCTGAACAGTAGTACATTTACTGGTAGTTTTATTTTTAAATTATATATGTATATGTAAATATGTACTTAAATTTGATAGTATTACATAGTAAAATACTTCTTGTAACAGAAAAAGTACAAGTACAAAATCAAAAAAGTTAAATTATTTCAATGTTTGATCTGAATTTGAAAAATCATTATAAACTCCTGATTTTTCCCTACTTTGGAAAATGCAAATTTCCTGGCTCTGTTCACTGAGGAGGCCTAGAACCAACAGAACTGAAGAGGCCTAGACCCAACAGAACCAAATAGAACTGAAGACAGTTAACAACTAGATTATGGTTCCTAAATGCCATTTGCTATTAAAACATCTTAGCAGCTTCAGAGAAATAGCTGATTCTAAATGTGAATCTGGAAACATACAAGATGAAAATTTTACTGTGCCAAAAAGCAAGGAAATTATCAAAGAATCATTTCCAAAAGTCAAGGAGCCAACATGAAGGAGTGGCTACCGGCCAAATTTGAGATGATTTGATTAGTTAATATAACAATGAGCGTAACTGTTCAAAACATATTGAATATAGATGTATTTTAAACAAGTAAATAATAATAAAGTGCAAAAATGAAACTTAGTTAATATATAGCATTTAAAAAATCCCTACTTCATTGTGATATGTATATACAATGGAATAATAGTCAGCCATAAAAAGGGACAAATTTGTGCCAGTTATAGTGAGGTGGATGAACCTAGAGCCTCTTATACAGAGTGAAGTAAACCAAGAAGAGAGAAACAAATATTGTACATGAATGCATATATGTGGAATCTAGAAAAAGGGTACTGATGAACCTATTTGCAGGGCAGGAATAGAGACACAAACAAAGAGAAAGGACTTGTGGACACAGTGAGGAAAAGAGAGGGTAGGACAAATTGAGAAAGTAGCATATATACACTACTGTATATAAACAGATAGTCAGCAGCAAGCAGCTGTACTGTCCAGGGAGCCCAGCTCAGTGCTCTGTGATGACCTAGGGGGGTGGCATGGGGGTCGCGGGGGAGGCTCAAGAAGGCGGGGATACACGTATACTTATAGTGGTTCACAGTGTTGTACAACAGAAACCAGCATGGCATTGTAAAGCAATTGTCCTATAATTAAAAATAAATTTTAAAAAACAAAAAATAAATACTGCAAAAAATTTCAGTTGAAAATTATAGAATTAAGTTCCATCTTGCCTCCACTCTACTAAGTATACTTCAAGGATTCAAAATCTTCCCTCTTAATGAGACAAAGTTCTCTTTTATGGAATAGTGTGGATGAAAGTATAGAACTGTGATATAGAAAGTATGTATGTGTGTGCTCAGTCGCTCATTCGTATCCTGCTCCTTGTGACTCCATGGACTGCAGCCTGCCAGGCTCCTCTGTCCATGGGATTCTCCAGGCAAGAATACTGGAGTGGGTTGCCATGCCCTCCTCAATATAGAAAGTAGAGAATTCTTTAAATGATGTTTTATGACTCCAGTGAAATAACTCATTCAAACATCATCAACAGATGAAATCATTGGATGACAAGGACCTTTACAAGGAGGGATCAGGCTACCACCACCCAAAACCCACTGATCAATCTTAGCATCACAAAAACTTAGACAATCCATGTACCCTAATGTGTTGTGACGTGGGACACACAGCACTATCCCTGAGGAATTCTTACAAAAAGTTTGAGGGAATCATTATGAAGGGAAGGAGGCATTCCTGGCTTAACTATGATGGAGACACCAAAAGCAGATGTCCAGCAGCCATTACCCAGAAATCTACATACCACACACATTCCACAGTCACAGTGTATTTTGAAAATAGCTAAAAATGCCTTCCTGATAACTGCCAGTCAGCTCCAGGGCAGGTAGCCTTTCCTGAGGTCTGCAGTCAAGCAGAAGGAAGGAAATAATAAGGGGGAAAAGTACAAATCAATGAGATATGAAGCAGAAAATACTATAGAGAAAATAAATGAAACCAACAATCAGAATGATTAAGTAAAAAAAAAGGAGCAAAGACACAAATTACCAATGTCAAGAATGAAACATAAAACTTAAATATAAATCCTACAGACTTTATAAGGATAATAAGGGAGTAATATAAACATTCACATCACTTGAAAAACAAAAAGCTCTAATTATTTGTACAACTGAGTAAAGGCACTGACAAGAATATGCAGTTGGAATTGGATTTATTGCTTCTGGGTTGTCTGAAGATTCAGGACCTCCTGAAAAGTCTGAAATTCTCTAATGCATGATTTTTTTCTCCTCTCTTCAGAAAAGAAATAGGAATCCCATAGAAATACACAGAAAGAACCAAATCAAGATATAAAGAAAGCATTTCATGCCAACAACAAAATGTTAGTAAAACTTAAAGTTGAGCTACCCCTTGCTTAGTTCAGAGAAAGAGTAATAATGAAAGAGGAAAAATCCCAATTTTTTCTGAGAATGCAATAAGGTTTTTCCATTGAGTGAGTATGAAGTACTTTCGAAAAAAATATACTGGTATACCTTTGTCCTTTCCAGAGAATATTAATAAGCTAGATTATAAATTCACAGAGTTTGATAGATCTTATTCCGTGATTGGCTTATAAAGGCTCAATTCAGTTCAGTCACACAGTTGTGTCCAACTCAACTCCTGGAGCTTGCTCAAACTCAAGTCCATCGAGTCGGTGATGCCATCAAACCATCTCATCCTCTATCATCCCCTTCAGTCAAATGCTGCTCGAATCTAAATCCAGCTACCTCACTTTCCCTTCTTGGTAAAGGTGAATTCCATGAATATTTAACCATTGTCCAATACTTTATTATATACTTGAAATTTGGTAAGAGATTAGATCTTAAATGTTCTCACCACCATAGAACCAAACTAAAATGACAAACACTTATGACAGGAACGCAATGGAGATGGTCAACACAAACACATAATGGAATCTTAAACAAACTTTACAGGAATTTATAACTCTTCTCGGAAATCATCAGAGGACAGCAATCAGTTTCCAAACACCAAATCTTTTCTTTTTTCATTTATTTTTATTAGTTGGAGGCTAATTACTTTACCAAATTGTAGTGGTTTTTGTCATACACTGACATGAATCAGCCACAGAGTTACATGTATTCCCCATCCCCATCTCCCCCTCCCACCTCCCTCTCCACCCGATCCCTCTAGGTCTTCCCAGTGCATCAGCCCCGAGCACTTGTCTCATGCATCCAACCTGGGCTGGTGATCTGTTTCACCCTTGATAATATACATGTTTCGATGCTGTTCTCTCTAAACATTCCACCCTCGCCTTCTCCCACAGAGTCCAAAAGTCTGTTCTGTACATCTGTGTCTCTTTTTCTGTTTTGCATATAGGGTTATCATTAACATCTTTCTAAATTCCATATATATGCGTTAGTATACTGTATTGGTCTTTATCTTTCTGGCTTACTTCACTCTGTATAATAGGCTCCAGTTTCATCCATCTCATTAGAACTGATTCAAATGAATTCTTTTTACTGGCTGAGTAATATTCCATGGTGTATATGTACCACAGTTTCCTTATCCATTCATCTGCTGATGGACATCTAGGTTGCTTCCATGTCCTGGCTATTATAAACAGTGCTGCGATGAACATTGGAGTGCACGTGTCTCTTTCAGATCTGGTTTCCTCGATGCAAACACCAAATCTTTTCACACCATCTTGTAACTTCCTTGTTCTCCTCACCCAGCTATCCTGATTCAAATAGGGAAGAAAACCACTAGGGAACTAATTAGCTGAAAAAGCCAAATAAATTCCATGCTTACCTTGCAAAAACTCCTGAATCTGTGAGTATCTTGGAATTCATTGCTACCACAGCACTGAGTTTCCTGACTCACAGGTAGAAAGTCTTTCAATAGACTTTCAACTTTATTCAGTATGCAGAGTTGGGTTTTTGATACTACAAAAAAGAAATGGTAATTAAATTATGTGATGCCAGGGAGGTGTTCCCTAACACTTTGTGGTAGTAATCATCTTATATATCAAATCAATAAACTGAACACTAAACTTACACAATTTATACATCAATTATATCTCAACAAACCTGGCAGAAAAAAGAAATCAAAATTAGCAGTTGTTCATAATGAGATCCTGTTGTGACTAATGTTCTCACAGAAGCCCCAATATATTATTTGTTGATGACACTGCTCAAGAATCTATACAAGATTCTTACTCTAAAACAAAACTTGACCTATAAGCCTCAAAGCCCTGGAGAAGTAAAATGAATGAGTGATATTTTTAATTTTTTACATTTTTATATTTTTTAAATCCAAATTCATAGCAAAGAACTATTCAATTAATTTCTGCTCAATTAATTCCTATATACCCTATACCAACATTCACTAATTGTTAACATTTTACACATTGCTTTCTCTCTTTTCTTTAATAATTACTAATGCTGGTCCATTTGAAAGTTAGTTGCAGATATCATGACCCATTATTCTTTAATAATTCTGTGTTTATCCCCTAAGAATAAGAACATTCTTTTACATAACCACAATATAGTCATCACATTTAGAAAACCCGATATTCATATGATATCACAATACAACATATTAATTATCTCCTAATGTGGTGCTAGTGGTAAAGAACCTGCTGCCAATGAAAGAGATGTAAGAAACACATGTTTAATCCCTGGGTAGGGAAAACCCCTTGGAGAGGAAAATGGCAACCCACCCCAGTATTCTTGCCTGGGAAATCCCACAGTCAGAGGAGCCTGGTGAGCTGCAGTCTATGGGGTCACAAAAGAGTCAGACACAGCTTAAAGCGACTACACAGTCGTATGCTAAGCACTCATTCAAGCTCGTGCTCAGTCAGTAAGCACTATTATCAGACAATCAATCCTTCACATATTATTTTCCTGATCCAGAATTCAATCTAGAATCACTTGTTACAATTAGTTGTAGTGTGTCTTTAGTTTCTGTTTAGTTTCCTTAGAGCAGTTTCTCACCTGTGTTTGTCTTTATGACATTAATATTTGTTAAGAATGCAGGTAGTTGTTTTATGAACTCAGGCTTTTTGATGTTTTGTCACAATTAATTTCTCCATGCTTGTCAGGAATACAAAAGTAACCCATGTCGTGTCTTCAGTGCAACACATCAAGAATCACAGGATATTAGTTTATCACATTACTAATGATGTTAACTGGGTTCAGATGGCATCAACAAGGTTTCTCCATGTAAAATTATCGATATTCCCTTTGTACTTAATAAGTGATCTGTGGGGAAATACTCTGATGCAGTTTAGTTATCTGGTCCCCATCACACTTTCACCTCGTGATGTTAGCATTTATTAATGACTCTTGCCTAAATCAATTATCACTATGGTAGTTGCAGATTGGTGATTTTTTTCCCAACTCTATAACACTCTATGGTAAAGAAGAGCTTTTTATTTAATAAGTTCTTATCTAATACTGATATATTTGTGTTGATAAGTGTGTCCCATCAAGAGCCCCTCAAACTGGCTCCAGAGTCCTTTTTACAATGTTCATTTCTTTTTAAAACTTTCTCAGTTTTTGACACAATGAAGTACTTCGGACTCATCTCAAATTTTTTCTGTCCCAGCCGTGGAGTCAACCATATTTCTAAGATCTTCAGAAACCATTACATGGTTTGTTTAACTCTACCTAGAATGTTTGTTCTCTACAATATTGATAAAGTCACGTCCCCTCAATGTGAACCCTTAGGGAATATTTTTGCCCATGTATCTAGATTGCACTCTCATGCTGACTACACGAAAAGGTGAGCTTGACAAGATCATGCTGCACTAGTTCCTTTTAGTGGAGAATTATTTTTCAAAACCAAAATCCAGGTAGTATTACACAGGGATATAATTGCTTCTAAGCTCATTCAGTGGATAGAACGAAGAAATACGGATTTTCATCATAAATGTAGTATATTTCAAATCATGAATTAGTATAAATTCATTTATACTATGAACTCTTATATCCCTAATTCCAATCTGGGGGCTTCCCTGGTGGTTCAGATGGTAAAGAGTCTGCCTGCAATGTGGGAGAATCTTACACCACAGTATTCTTCTCTACCTTCTCTAATTCTGCATTTGTATCTCCTTTTTCCTACAAAGACAAGCCTGACTCCAACAATAGTACATTTAGTTAGCTTTTCAATCTTATTGTATATACAAAGGGATTCCAGGATTTTCACACTCTTACTACACTTAAAAGAAACAGTGTATTCAAAGTTCAAGGTTTGAAGGGTTTTTTTACTTTCTTTGGTGGGAGGGCTTTGGGGGGGAGGGGGAGTTTTGTTGTCTTTAAATTAAAGATATATAATCATATCACTATATTTTAAAGTTTTGGACTAATAGTATTTAAACTCAGAACAGTTAATATGCACAGAAGGGTTTAATCCTCCTTATCCTAAAGTTCTATCCTAGTCTTTTTTTTAAATAGTACCACTATATATTACAATTATTTTTAAGTAGATAAATTGCAAGTTTTAGTTGGAATTTCAATATCAAACTCTCAAAAATTAATAGAGTGAATGTACAGAGAAGTAGAAGTGTATGGAAGACCTATGAACCAGTTCAACCTAATGAAGATTTGTACAATTTTTAAAGCAACAAAGGATTTGTAGAATACGCATTCTGTTTAAGTTCCCATAGACAGTAAATTAGGAGACACTGGGACATATCCAGGGACATAAAACAAGGTGTAAAAATTTTATGGTGTAAAGGTATTGTAGTCATAGAGTCTGTTCTCTTCTCACTGTGGAATTATGTTAAGAGATCAATATCAAAAGGTATTTGGAAATAATCCACATATCTTCAAGTGCAATGTGACATTTACCAAGAGAAATCTTTGACTTAGCCAATGAAATCAATAAAGTTATAAGACTGAAAACCACAGATGATTGCAGAGAAGAACGCATTTAAATGAGAAAATATCTGAATGAGAAATTGATATCAAAGATACTTTAAAAATCTCATGTATTTGGAAATCAAGTGTCCACTTTTAAATGATGGCTGTATCTAAGTGGCAAAAACAAGTAAAATTAGAAAGTATTTTTAATAGACTAAAAATGAAAAGAGAATTTATCAGAATTTTTTGCATGCCTATCCTAGTCTTAATTATGGTATAATCTACTTTACAAAACCCCCCATAAACTCTCACATTTTTGCAGACTATACATCCTGATATTTTCCACTGTTTTTAAAACCTTATATCCTATGTAGAGTCACACCCAATAGGTACAGACTGCTTTTCCTAAAGAGATTCCAGTGAATACACACCTGAGCTGAGCTGAAGTTGCTCAGTCGTGTCTGACTCTTTGTGACCCCATGGACTGTAGACCCCAGGCTCCTCGGCCCATGGGATTTTCCGGGCATGAATACTGGAGTGGGTTGCCATTTCCTTCTCCAGGGGATCTTCCCAACCCAGGGATCAAACCCGGTTCTCCCACATTGTAGGCAGACACTTTACCGTCTGAGCCGCCAGGGAAGCCCAAATACACACCAGCAGGCTTTAATTATTGCACAATGAGTAGACTGAGTTATATAGAGAAAGACAGCAATGAAAGTTAGTCTTAAAACTATATTGAAAGGGACCTTTTCAAGTGTTTCTCATCACTAATGCTGTTCTTAAACTCCCAAACACACAACCCATGGATTTATATTTCTCAACACATATGTACTACGGACCTTGCTGCTAACTCACTTTAGTCGTGTCCGACTCTGTGCGACCCCATCCCTGGGATTCTCCAGGCAAGAACACTGCAGTGGGTTGCCATTTCCTTCTCCAATGCATAAAAGTGAAAAGTGAAAGTGAAGTCGCTCAGTCATGTCTGACTCTTCACGACCCCATGGACTGCAGCCTACCAGGCTCCTCCGTCCACGGGATTTTCCAGGCAAGAGTACTGGAGTGGGGTGCCATTGCCTTCTCCACTAAGGACCTTACGATCTGAATATCCATTCCCATTAGAGATCAAATCGTGGACTCCCTAAAACATCTCCAGAAACAGGAAATTTGCAGAAATAAACAGACAATTGCCACAGCTGCCAACATGGCCAATTGTGGAAACTCTTACCTGGCCCAGACCCTTCTAAAAAGTGTTAACACACATGCTCCAATTGAACTCAAGTGAAGGTCGTTCAGTCCTGTCCAACTCTTTGTGACCCCATGGACTATAACCCACCAGGCAACTCTGTCCATGGAATTCTCCAGGCAAGAATACTGGAGCGGGTAGCCATTCCCTTCTCCAGGGGGTCTTCCCAACCCAGGGATCAAACCCTGGTCTCCTGCATTGCAGGCGGATTCTTTACCAGCTGAGCCACCAGGGAAGAAGTGAACTCTAGGTCTCCCACAGCTACTGCCGTCACAGATATCCAGACCTCAAAGTCACCCACGGGACGTAACAATGCAAGTTATGATTCTACTATTCTGTCAGAAACTAATTCAGAACCATCACATGGCTTGTTTAAATCTACTGAGAATGCTTGTTCTTTGCAATTAGACTAATTGCAATCAAGCAGCAACTGATATGAACTGATTTATCTTTAAATCCTCTTAAAAGTCCCAGGGACAGAGAAGCCTGGCAGACTACAGCGACTTAGCACCTAAACAACAACAACAATATACATCCAAGGGATTACTTTCCCTCTGTAATTAGATGGACCTCAAAAAAGATCTACACTTTGACAAAATCATATTGCCTTTCTTGGGATTCTAAACAAATCCCTCTTCTCATATTTTTGATGTGGAGCTTCACATGGTAACTCATCAGAAAAGATTGAGACACCAGACATCATGAGGATTTCTTCCTCAGACTGAAATGTGTGATCCATGAAAGTGGAATAACTAGTTTTGAGGGGGGGAATAGGCACATGCCTAAACTGATCCATGAGCCTTACACTCCTGGTTGGTTCTAGGCCAATTAAAATCTAAGTACAAATAGTGGGATTCCAAATATTCCTTTTGATAGTTAGGATTCACCTTGCCTTTTCAAGTGAATGATATGCAGGTGCCTAGAAATTACCACAGTGTCACTATGCCAGGCTGACACTCAGCCGATCCTACTCTATCAAAAAGACTGAACCCATTATGGCTCATTCAGGTAACTTTGACCAAATGGAGGACCAAGTTACTCTAATAGAGAAATGGTGCGGTCTTACCTTAACGATAAAGGAGAGTTCAGCAGAAGTCCAGCCAAGAGTTCAGCAGTAGCCATATGACACGCCACTTTCAGTCACAGAACTTCTCAGAAAACTCATAAATAACTAAAATGGCCTTCACTGGTAACTGCCAGTCCCTGATGAAGGCTGCCTTGCTTCAAGGAAAATGTTCCCCCCAATAAATATTAACTAATCACTTTGCCTAAGGGCCAAAAATAATATTTTATTTTCAGATGCTGTGTTTTTTTTTTTTAAATAAACCATTCCTGGGACTTCCCTGGTGAGCCACTGGCTAAGATTCCATGCTCCCAATGTAGGGGACCTTGGTTCAATCTTTGATCAGGGAGTTGACTCCCACATGCCACAACTAATAACTCACAGGCATAAACTATAAGATCAAAGATCCCACATGTTGTAACTAAGACCTGGCTCAGCCAAATAGCGTTGTCTCCATGATTGATCTGCATCACATATGAGTAAATATCATCTATGCTTTTAATTAAACTGAATACATATGAGTTATTCTTTAGCAAGATGATCCTCAATCTAATCAAGACCCAAAAGTTGACTTCCATTTACAGAAAGCTCAGGAAAAAGTTAAGTGACTACATAGCAGCAAAGAGGTATATCCAGAATGGAAAATAGTTCATAGGACAATTAACCCAGTTTCTGTAATAACTCAAAGACTTTCTTAAATGAAGGGAGGGTTGCTCCAGATTAAAAGAGATTTGAGAAACTTGAAACTGAATAGAATGCATGTACCATAGATCCCATTTCAAGCAAATAAACTATAAAAAGGCATTTTCAAAGCAAACATGAAAATGTAATTCTTAGCCGTGTATTACATGTTACCAATAAATCATTACAATTAAGTGTGGTATTAGAATTGCATTTATCTAAAAAAAGGTTCATATGTTTAAGAGAGATATCTACTTAGGTATGCAAGAGAAAATTTAAATGATGTCTATTTTCTCTTAAAGATTCCAACAAAGGTGGAAAAAATAAAGAAAAATAATAGAAGCAAGGAAATTCTGACCATTTTTAACCTGATTGACAGGAGTTCATTAATTGCTCTCTCTTCTTTTGTGTCCATTTGAAATTGTTCATCACAAAAATATTCTTAACTTTGAAATCCTTTTTGAAATCCTTTTTTCCAAAAGAGGACATTTCCTGCATTTTCTAAATAAACTCAAAGAGCAAAACTGTGGGAAATGTTTTTTTCTGCCACAACAGGCACCATTTGCTACCTAAACCTGCACATTTCTCCCTTGTCACTGACCTGAATTCCTGAAAAGTTAGATGTAATTACTTACCTTATGATTGAGGAAGCAGTTGCAAGGGGAACAAAAGGACGACTCCATCAAGACGTAAAAAGATGAGAAAATACAGAATGAGATTCTACTGTCTATATGAGAACTCAAGGTTAATGTTACAGTCAAATTGAATTCTTAATGAAATCACTTTTAAAAATTCTATGTCTATTAATTCAATTCCATCTGATAACAAAGCAGGATGGGGTGGGGGAAGTTCAGAGGATAAGAGAATGAGTTAATAAATGATTAGTGGAAAAGTATCTTTGTCTTTTTGTTTTTTTTTTAATTAAACTTTTCATTTTATATTGGAGTATAGCCAATTAACAATGTTGTGATAGTTTCAGGCAGACAGCAAAGGGACTCAGCCGTGGACAAACTCCCTTCCCATTCAGCCTGCCATATAGCATTGAGCAGAGTTCCCTGTGCTATACAGTAGGACCTTGCAGTTATCGATTTTAAATACAGCAGTGTATACATGTCGATCCCAAACTCCCTAACTATCCCTTCTGGAAAAGTATCTTCAGAAGGCAGTACAGTAAATTGCTTTTTCTTTTCTCTTTCCTAATTCCCCCTCCCCCTCCTTCCAGATGTGATTTAAATAAGACCAAGTTCTTAGGCAACCAAGGTTACCTATATGTATAGTGCAATGCCTATGATGAGGTTTCTATTTAAAAAGTAAAATAAAAATGAGGCCTGTGGGATAAATGGAGTGAGTCATACTTCTCCTAGATTTCTCTTCCAGGCACTTCAATATTGTCTCCGCTGTGTTCTCACTAGTATTGTAAGCTAAAATGCTGAGTGGGATCCCAAGAGGAATCAATTTCCCAGCTTCAGTGGTATTCTACTAATGTTCTCCTTGAACTCAAATTGTAAATCAGCTCACAGAAAGAAGGAAAGCAATACAGTAGTTGCTGTCAAGATAGCAAATAATTTTCAACACTATCAATTTAATGTAAAAATTCAACTTATTAAATTTATATTAAGTCCTTCTTACAATCAAAGTAAACTCATGTCCAAAAAAATTCTATTATAAAATTATCAATAAGACATTAATTTCAATAAGTCGCTTTGCTTCTGGGTAAATTATTCTAATTACTAATATGTGTCAGTCCCATTTGGACATAAAAAAAAATCATAGGTACAAAAAAGGAGATAATAATTAACTAAGCATTCTTCTTTTTCCCTGTTTTGGCCACACCGTGCAGCATGTGAGATCCTAGTTCCCTAACCAGGCGTCAAACCCATGCCCCCTGCACTGGAAGTGCAGAGTTTTCACCACTTGCCAGGCAAGTCCCAGCATTCTCCATTTTCAATAACCAATCTAAGAGGAAAATAATAAGGTATGTTAACTCACCACTGCAGAATCAACTATAACTCACCAAACAATATAGATTTCATTGAATGAAAATATATATTTTCATTAATGAAAAAAATATATATTTTCATTAATAAGGAGCATAAACTCCCTCCTTGGAATGACTTTCCCTTTAAATAAACCATATCGATGGTTCTTTTAAAGGACATCACTACAAACAATAAATGCTGGAGAGGATGTGGAGAAAAGGGAACCCTCTTACCCTGTTGGTGGGGATGTAAGTTGGTATAACCTCTACTGAGAATAGTATAGAAGTCCTTTAAAAAGTTAGAAATAAAGCTCCCATATGACCCAGCAATCCACTTCCTTGGCATATATCTGGAGAAGAACATCATTTGAAAGTATACAAGTACCCCAGTGTTCACTGTGGTACTGTTTACAATAGCGAAGACAGAAAAGCAACCTAAATGTCCACTGACAGATGAATGATAAAGAAGATGTGGTACACGTGTACAATGGAATATTACTCATCACTGAAAGGAATGGAATAATGCCATTTGCTGCAACATGATGGACCTAGAGATTATCATAAAAAAGTATGTTAGAGAAAGACAAACATCATATGATATCACTTATATGCAAAGTCTTAAAAAATTCATATAAATGAAGTAACTTACAAAACAGACTCACAGACTTAGAGAACAAATTTATGGTAACCAGGGGGGAAGGATGAAGGGAGGGATAGACTAGGAGTTGGAAATGATGTAAGCACACTGCTATGTTTAAACAGATAATCAATAAGGACTTACTGTGTAGCACAGGGAACTTTGCTTAATATTTTGTAATAACCAAATAGGAAAAGAACTTGAAAAGGAATATGATGGTGGTTTAGTTGCTAAGTCGTGTCCGACTCTTGTGACCCCATGGACTGTAGCCCGCCGGGTTCCTCTGTTCATGGGATTTCCCAGGCAAGAATACTGGAGTGGATTGCCATTTCCTTCTCCAGGGCATCTTCCTGACCCAGAGAATGAACCCAGGTCTCCTACATTGCAAGCAGGCTCTTTACCAACTAAGCCACCAGGGAAGCCTGGAAAAAAATAGATACATGTATACATATAATTGAATCACTTTGCTGTGCCCCTGAAACTAATATAACATTGTAAACCAACTATACTCCAATATAAAATAAAAAATAAGGGACTTTCCTTGGTGGTCCACTGGTTAAGACTCTGGGCTTTCACTATAAGGGACACAAGTTCAATTCCTGGTCAGGGAACTGGATCCCACATGCTGTAACTAAGAGTTAGATTGCCTCAACTAGAGATTCCACAAGCCATAACTAGGACCCAGTATTGCCAAATAAATAAATAAAAACATTTTTTAAAAAACAAAGCAAAAAATAATAAAGGATGTCAAATCTTTTTCATTTTTCATTAATCTACAAGGATATGGCAAAATCATCAAAATGTTAGCCAATTAACTTTTTTCATATGTTACTATTTTAGGTACATCTCTAGATATTTTCAGCTTTAACTGAATTTCCAACCACCTAAAAAAATTCTATGATTTTTTTCATAAGTTTTCTTTGTAATCAACTGAATTTCAATCAAAATAATTAACTCCATTCTCACAATATTTTTCCTATCTCACTCACTTTTAATAATTACTTTAAGATTCTTTCCCAGACAGCTTATTCTTAGCAGAAAATCACCTGAGTATACTAGATGACATCAGTTAAATATTCCAAAGAAACTGTTCTCTTCAGTTTGGAAAGATATCAACACCTCAGGCCTCCTTGAAGAGATAATACACAATACACCAAAACCCACAGTAATTAAATCTCTGTTAGCATGCCTTTGATTTTCACAACTTCCTCTGACTACTGCTAAAGATTTTAAAAATTACCAAGGATCTTTTATTAACATGAGCTTTATCCCTCTATGTCCATTTGGGAGTGGGGCAGGATATGAATAAAGATACAATAGTAAACAGCTTAGTACCTGCCCCCTAGATGAGCTAAGCAACGAAAGGTGGTTGAAAGCATTGCTACAGCTTCACTGGGTTTAATCATCTTGATTTATTTTCAACAGTGTTGAAAACTGTTATTTCACAAACATTTATTGACTATCTACCCATGCTGCAGTCCATGGGGTCGCAAAGAGTTGGACATAACTGAGTGACCAAACTGAACTGAACATGTGAATCACAAAGCCAAGCACTAAAAGGGATCTAAAGATACACACTCAGTTCAGTTCAGTCACTCAGTCGTGTCCAACTCTTTGTGACCCCATGAATCGCAGCACGCCAGGCCTCCCTGTCCATCACAAACTCCCGGAGTTTACTCAAACTCATGCCCATCGAGTTGGTGATGCCATCCAGCCATCTCATCCTCTGTCGTCCCCTTCTCCTCCTGCCCCCAATCCTTCCCAACATCAGGGTCTTTTCCAATAAGTCAACTCTTCGCATGAGGTGGCCAAAGTACTGGAGTTTCAGCTTCAGCATCAGTCCTTCCAATGAACACCCAGGACTGATCTCCTTTAGGATGGACTGGTTGGATCTCCGTGAAGTCCAAGGGACTCTCAAGAGTCTTCTCCAACACCACAGTTCAAAAGCATCAATTCTTCGGCGCTCAGCTTTCTTCACACTCCAACTCTCACATCCATACATGACTACTGGAAAAACCATAGCGTTGACCAGACAGACCTTTGTTGGCAAAGTAATGTCTCTACCCAGTACTTAACCTTAAAAGTTTAAATGTATTGAAAACTAAAACATAGTAACTGTAACTTATTAAATATCCATGGTAGTTTAGGCAGCTGACATATGGCTACCCTTCAATTTACTCCAAACGCTGTAACATAAGAATTGTTGTCTTTATCTGCATGGCATAGATCTAGTACCTATTGTTTCATTTGGTATCCATCCATCCCCATCTAGGGCTTCCATGGTGGCTCAGTAGTAAAGAACCTGCCTGCCAATGCAGGAGATGCACGTTCAGTCCCTGAGTCAGGAGGATTCCCTGGAGAAGGCAATGGCAATCCACTCCAGTATTCTTGCCTGGGAAATACCATGGACAGAGTAGCCTGGTGGGCTACAGTTCATAGGGTTACAAAAGAGTTGGACATGACTTAGCAACTAAACAACAAAAACATCCCCATCAAAACCATTTGCTTCCAGGAAAACTGATTCTCATCTTCTGACCTCTGAGACCCACTCAGTCTCTTTAGTTAGATGAGCCAACCAATCCCCTTTTATTATCAAAGTCAGTTTGCATTTTTTTTTCCTATTCTTTGCAGCCAAAAGAATTCTAACTGATACACAGGATAACAATCATCCTCCAAAATTAGTAACATTTTCTTAAAGAGATGACAGTTAATTTATTTCATAATTTTTATATATTTTATAATTTTTAGACAATAAGGAGAAAATTAGCTGATTTCAGAATATAAAAGCCTGAAATTTCATTAAATATTTGCTGAATGAATTAGCAGAACAAAAGAGTGAGTAATGACTGAACTAGTGATTATGAGATAATTTCTCTGTTCCTTTTTTGCCCCTATCCTCTCAGGCTATGATGTGTTATGTTAAAACATTATTATGACAGTGTTATGCTAAAAAAAAATACAAAACAATAATTGATGCAACTCGGCTCTTTTAACTTAGTTAAAAGATGATGATGGTCTCCTATCTTTATATTCTACAGTGCTGTGTGCTGCACAGTGCCAAGTCACTTCAGTTGTGTCTGACTCTTTTTGACCCTGTGGACTACAGTCTGCCAGGCTCCTCTGTCCATAGGATTCTCTGGGCAAGAATACTGGAGCAGTTGCCATTTCCTTCTCCAAGGGATCTTCCCAACCCAGGGGTCTAACGCACGTCTCCTGCATTCGAAGGTAGATTCTTTACCACTAGTGCCACCTGGGAAGCCCATATTCTATAGTAAGTCATATTAACCTACTACCTCGCCTGCTTGACATTATTTGAAAATAATACATAACTTTAGGTTAAGTACCTAGCACCTGGAAAGTCAGAAATAGAAAAGATTTACACATTTGACACTTGTCTCTGTGTATATTGACCTCCATCTCACATTCCTACCCATCAGTAGGTAAAGTTCATCAGAGATTGAGAGATTGGACTGTACAATGAGTGTTTTATTTTGTGTTATTGATAGTGATCAAAAGTGCAGTAGATCTTGTTCAGCTGCTAGTGGTCATTGTTAAAGGCATTAACACCATGATTTAGGGACCTTTTCTCCAAGGATTTTAATAATGGGTAGGGATGACACACAGTCTAAGGGGAAAGGGTGTGGTGGAAAGAAGAGAACACTTTAAAGATATTAATCATACAGAGCTACTGAAATCCCTTATCTCATGACTAGTAACTATTTCTCTGAGAAGGAATCAGCTCTCACATTTAAAATGGGAGATGACTATAAAGAAGGAGAAAAAGGTTACTTATTTCCAGACACTGCCAACTTCCATATTGCTCTCTTGCTGTGTCATAGTCACAGACCTGTACAGTGACAGGAAGAATAACTTCTAATCTTCCTGTTCAAAAAATGATTTTATTGATCTCTACTCTATCTTTTATTTTCCTTATGATTCAGCAGGTCAGAACTGCACGTGCTCCTGTAGCTTTCTATCATTCAGCAAGATATCCATAGAGTTAAAAATAGGAGAGGAAGAAATTTATTTCAGCACCAAGGAGAGTACCCTATTAGTTTCAAATGGTGTTATGCATTCAAAACTGCATATTATTCATGAAGGCTAGAAAGAAATTGAAAGGTGGTTTGATAGAAAGCTGCTAAAAACTTATCTCATAAGATAGCTTATGAGAAAAATTCTAACCATTTCTATAAAATTTAAAACTTGCCAAAGTTTTGTACGTGTATCTGATTTCAACAATGCACTAATCTTTTAGCTTTAAAATACAACAGAATTAGAGATTATTTGTCTATTTTTCAAAACCACAGACTCTTGATGGATTTAGGTTTAAGGAAGTTTCAGTGAAGTCACAGAAGAGTTAAATTAACCATAATTAAAAACTCCATGATGCAATGAGAGATTATCATCCTAAGTGAAGTCAGTCAGAAAAACAAAGTAAAAACCATGATAGGAATCCAATGAACCCATCTATGAAACAGAAACAAAATCAGGGACATAGAGAATAAGACTGGTGGTTGCTGAGGGGGAGATGGGTGGGAGAGGGTAGGAGAGAGGGCTTGGGATTAGCAGATGCAAAATGGTATATATAAGGTGGATAAACAACAAGGTCCTACTGTATAGCACAGGGAACTATATTCAATATGCTGTGATAAACCATAAAGAAAATCATATTAAAAATGTATATATATATACATGTGTGTATACATATATAGCTGTATATATATACACACATATAACTGAGTTTCTTTGTTGCACAACAGTAATAAGCCCAACACTGCAATTCAACTATACTTCAATAAATTTAAAAAAAAAAAAAAAAAGGTCCATGAGGTCCATGTGAACAAGTCCTAAAATCTTGCTCACCGCTGTGTCCTCAGAGCTTGGTACATGGTAAATGCTCAATGAATATTCATGGGAGTCAAGTGAGAAAGAATGAATTAATGAATGGCATTCATTTAGTGAGTAGGAAGGAATTAATGAATATCTGGCTCATAATCAAAAGTCACTGTCTGCACGTGGTCTCAGAGGTCCTCACACTGCTCAGCCTGAAACATGGATGCACCTTTCTCTGCCCTGTATCAACAGCGACTCTGGATCTCAGGGAAAAAATCTTGCTCCAGATCACACTTTTCAACTCCACTAAGCTTTCAGTATAAAGGGTTCTCCTTAGAGCCCTGGAAAGGTCACTGAGGTTTCAACCGGTGTAATCCTGTATCTTCAGGGCACCATAGCATCCACCCACCTGTGGCTACTCCAATGCTCAAGTCAGCCCGTCAACCTGGGTCTGCCCTGTTACCCGCTGGACAGGACGTTAACTCGCATCTTCTTCCCAAAGTCCCCATGGAGAGGATGACTACTTGTCCCTACTCCCTAGCAACCCAGCAGCCCTCTCTTGGTGCCAAAAGTAGAAAGCAGCAGGCCTTGCCCTGCTGAGAGATCCCCAGGAGTCCAGGGACATTTAAGTTCAGCTGCTGGGAGACAAATGACAATCGTGCCTTTCTGCTTTAAGTTGTCACCACAGCCAGACATGGGGTCACCCTGAGACTAGAATCTACCAAAGACATGGCCAAAGGTGAAAGAGAAAACAGGAGCAAGTAAAAACAACGTTTAAACAGACTTTTCCAACAGTCAGCATGTTGTGCAGACTTCTCAGGCCTCTGAAACCCTTTCCTTTTTCCTGTGTCTATTTGTGCAATGAAACAAGTGAGATCAAGTCAAGCCTCCTGGCTCCTAGGTAGGTACAGCCCAGTTCTTAGCTCCTAGAAGGATTCTGGGCTAAGGCTCCACTCTACTTGGACTGTACTATCAAGCCCCCAAAATGGGGGGAGCTGCCTGGGAAGGACTGATTTCCATTTCAAACTGCATTCTGGTACTTTGTACTCCAGCACCATTGGCCGATCAATATTTAATGCTTGGAGATTCTGACTCTGCGGGAGTCATGTCAGGGGACCTTGGGAGCCAATCTGCTTGAGCTTCTGAGTGATAATTATTCATGGGCTCCTGCCTCTTGCTCTTTCTCTCGCACGGCCCCACTCTGCAGACTCAGTGCCTTATTCAGTCTTCTCTCTCGCTCTCTGCGCTGCTGTAGCCGGACCCTCCGCCTTCGCCACCGCTCAGCATCTGCACATCCCTACAATGGCTAAAACAGCAATGGGTAAGGCATCGCGCCTCGTTCTTCCTCGGCTCCACCTGAAGCCCACCTCTTACCTTTTCCCGTAGAGCTTGGAAGGCATTCGGAGATATTTTCTAGAAGAAAAGACATTATTGGTAACATAGGAATTGGGAAGGATGGAGGCAGCTCCGGGGTTTGAGGGAGGTTAAAGAGGGGATCTTTGAAAATCTAAAGCTAAGGATATGTTTTTTTTTTTTTAAGGTGGAAGCAGGTAAGTTGCCGTCCCATGGGGAGTGAATGTATTCTGTTTCCATATTTTAAATTAAGGCTTAGCCGTTGGGGGAGGGGGCTACCTCAACTATATGCCTTAAATGGGGTTAAGGGACATTTTGGAAAGTGCTTTGTAACGTCCTTTATTTCTTCTCTAGTTAAAAGATTAAGAAAGTAAGAAAATAGGGAAGAGGAAAGGGGATGGGAGAAAGGAAAAAGAAAAATGTAAAGTCCAAGTGGTCCCATCTAGGCTGTTTGAAAGATGGGTGGAGACGAGGGGAGGCGGGTGAAGAACCGGGCATATTTTATGGTATTGTCTGGTGGCAAAAACCGCTAGTCCTGGGGCGCGGTGTGGGGAGGTAAGGGCGCGGGGCGGGGTTGCGGGGAGACCTACACTCCTTTGTTTTAGGGAGAGGGAGGGGATGGAGAGAGGAAGTCGGGAGGGCAAAGAGGGCGCGGGTGGGCAGCTGCAGGGGCGGGGAAGCGCGCGGTTAGGGAGGGACCGCGGTTTCGCAGGCGCTGGGGTGGGGTTTCTTTGTGTGAAGACGAGCCGTCCCGCGGGGGTGGGGGGAAGGCACCTGCGGCGCGGGGCGCACAATGCGGACTGCCCCACCCTGAGCGAGCCGCGCCGGCGCCCTCCCCCCGCCCCGGGTGCAGCGTCTCCGGCTTAAAGGGGGGCTCGGGTGCGGAGCGCAGCGCGGAGCCCGGAGCCCAGCCCTGGGTAGACAGCGACGCCACGCCCCGCGCCTCGCGCTCCCGACTCCCAGCCTCGGCTTCCGAGCGAGACCTGACCATTGCCCCCGCCCTCCCCACCCTGGCCTCATTGTTCTGTTTGTAGACAGAGAGGAGAAAAGTGGGTTAAACATTTTTCTTTTCAAAACCACATCACCTAGGGTTGATTAGACTTAAACGCGATAGATTCTTCTTTCACGCATTTGATCGGTGGGGGGAAAACCTTTTGGAAGCTAGATATAAGTACACATAATAATACATATACAAAAGAGGTCAAGGTCTTTAACTGAGCCAAGTGATATAACAGTTTTGTAGGTCAAACAGGGCCAAACAACCGCAATTTTCATAGGCTCAGCCGGTATCAAGAGACAGATACCAAACGAGGTTCCGGATCCAAGGCCTCCAACCCCAACCCCTGGGTCTTGCGCCTCCTGGGCCCCTCGGTGGCCCCCGGGGACAGGCAGGGAGGGGCTGGAGCTCGGGCGGCGGCTGGAAGCACCCCTCCCCCGGAGCGGGATGCGGAGAAGGGAAAAGAGGCGAAAGAGGTTTGCTCTGGACCACTCCGCCCTGCCCCACCCTCCCAGGCGGAGCCGGGGAGACCTCCGGCTCAGATTCTTGCCAAAGGGGAGGGGGGCTGGGGAGGGGGGCCCTAGAGCTATCTGCAGTCCTAGAGCCCTCTTTTCCAGCCCGGCCGTCTAGAACAGACAGGACGCCCCTCGATATGCGCAGACTTCGGGCGTTGCTCGGAGTCCGGGCTCGGAGCCGCTCCCAGCCCACCGAGTGTCTCTGCAGAGAGGCCGCCTCGAGCCCCGCCCGGCCACACAAAGGCGCGGCCCCACCCCAGCCGGCCGCGGGGCCGCAGAGGTGACCCCTTCCCAGGAGTGCGGGGGGCGCTTCTCTTGCCCTCCGACAGTCCAGGGAGCCTGAGATTGCTTCCCCCAGCCGAAGCACACGATTCGCGCCCTGTTCAGGTGGAGACCCCTTGGGTGGTCTTGGTGCGAGAGACCCTCGCTCCTGGAGCGAGGGCTCGGCCCCACCCTTCCCAGCTGGGGCGCAGACCCGACAGCGGCTGGCCGGGTGGGGGCGCACTTGGCGAGCAGGCGCGTGGATCGCAGCCAGCCCTGCAGAGCCCCGCGCCGCGCCCTGCGCGCCCCTCCCCGGAGCTGGGCGCTCGCCCCCGCGGGTGCAGCCCAGGAGACCGGTTTCTACGCAGTGTCCTGAACTACCCCAGCTCCCCACAGTCATGCTTCGCCCTCGAGTCGGGAAAGGGTCTGAGAATGGGGGATGGGGGCGATCTGGCTCTGCGCTCTGCACCCCCACCGAGAGGTTTCTGCTGCAGGAGGGCTTCTGCAAACTCATCACCGTCATCAGTATTACTGCTGTTATTTCAAATTATTATTGTTTGATGACTCAGGTGCCATATTTGTTCAAACGGTTTGAATGATCGCATTTCAATGAGGATTAACCCTTGCTGCGCTAGCTTTTCTTCCTCCTATTCCCACCACCCCCTCCCCCAGAAAAGAATGCATTTCTTCTTTAATTATACTTTATAAAACAAGTAAATGTTTGGTTGCTGTAGGGATTTTGTATGTTCACAAGTGAAAGTACTTGCTAAGGGCAGGGCTTGTGTGCCAAAGACTGCTGGAATATTCTCCGCAGAAAATTGTTTGTGGCTACAATATGCATATATAATTGAAATATTATGATATTAGCGCTTGTATTCCTATGTATTATAGGCCATATCTATAAACATTGCAACGTAGGTTATGCACAGAATTTTAATTGTTTCTTTTTTGTTTTCGAAACTCTTCAATTTTGCACAGAAACGTGGGTTGTAAAACGGTAGCCATCGTTCCATTAATAAAAATTCCACCCCAAACACGACAAATGCAAGGGCCCTTTCTGCCATGAGTAAGCAAATCAGGAAAAGAAGTACAACCTCTGCATTATTAAAATAATGGATTTTTGAAATCATTCCAGTTGCAACGCATAATCAATTAATCACCAGGGCGGATGCTTTCTCCTGATTGATTAAACAATTATTGTATTCAGCATGATTGTACTAGGTGCATATAAAACTCCCTGTTATCTTCTCTAATGAAGTGGACACCTTCTAAATGGATACATAAATAACTGGAGGTGGAAAGAGGAGGATTTGGTCAAAATTTCAGGATAAGATGGAAAGAGAAATAGCAGTAGCTTATCATTAAATCTTATATGTATAGTTCATACCAGGCGAGTAAGCTGAGCCTGCAGTAAGCATTACTGACCCAGTGTAGCCAAAGGCAACTAGCTTGTTTAATGATATAAATTAATACATTTGCTGGTGGTTGTCTTACCTGAAAGAAAATAAATTTTTCAGTGATAATTAAGATTGGATGGTTTGGCATATTAAAATCTACAACTTTTAAATTAAAGTTAATTAAAATTAACCATGCTTTTGTGGTGTGACTCACAGATTTGTACTAAATTATCCTAAGGAGAAAAGGAGTGTTTTTATTGTTAGAGCAATTGTCTCTGCCCTTAATCATTAACATTTTGAGCTGAGTTGTATTGTTACATTCAAAATGCGTTTGCTTGCTTTTATATTTTTTAATTATTAATGGATAGATCATGGAATAAGCATTTGACAGATTATGTCTTCCATCAAATAACTCGTTCTCAGTGGTGAAATGCTGCAAAAGGTTACATTTTCCCCTGATTCAGGAAATGTCCTCTCCCAGTGTCATAAAGCCGGTTCATGCAGTGAAATAGTTTTCCTCTCTGTAATTTAGGATCAAAATAATTACTCAATTCTGTGATTATCTAGTTGTAGCTATCAAGCAGAATTTGTAAGCTAAATCTGTAAAATTAAAAATGAAGTGGAAGATAAATCAATTGCATAATTAAATGAGGATTTTTGTCATTGATAAATCCAAACCATTTTTAAGAAAATGCCTGACTTATCAATAACTGTGTTTTTTATTCCAGCCAACTATACATCCTCCCCACCCCAGCCCCACTCCCCCCAGCTCATCGCTCAGAGGCTGGAGGACGCTGGCCTCGGAGCCCAGGGCTACCTTTCTTGGGTGTGGTCACCCCAGGCAGCTGATATTTAACTCCAATTCACTCTAGTTTCCCTTGTGGTCTTAGACAAACACATATTATTCTGTTGTCACACAACCTGTGCCTTATATGAAAAACGCAAGAAATTTTCAAAAAATTTTTAAAAAATACAGAATTAGCCAGCGACCCAGATGTTTCCAGAACCAAGGCTCTTTGCTGGTTCTTTGAACTGGAAAAGCTTGGCGCCTGCATTAACTTTTCACACCACTAGAGGGCAATCATGTTCTCAAAAAAGTAGATTTGCTTATTTAAGCCCTGTTTCAAAAACTTGCTATTTATTATAAAAGCATTCACTTGCTTATTGGATAAGTTAATGCCATGCTTAACCTAGTGAATGAAAAGGGTTTGTGCACTTTTTCAAGGAGACATGAAATGAGCCATCTTAACAATCTGAAAGTAGGTGTTCAGTTCAGGAAGTAGGTATAGGTCCTGGTTAATTCTCTAATGATTTTACTCTTCTAGTATCATTACATTGTTATTGTAATGCTATTTATATTATTTGGGGAGTGGATACATACTAGACAGTGGTCAGTAGTAATATCAAGATTATATAGGTACAGAATGTTTCAATGTTTAAATAAATTAATTAAACAAAAATATTGTTTAGTTATTCATTTATTTAAAATGTGCTCATTGTTGTGGATTCATTTGAATGTCACTCTCCACCTTCAGGGATCTTGCAAGTTAGTGACTAAAGCAGACAGGTGCAATGTGATACTGAGCGAGCTCCACCCCGCAACCCCACCCCCACCCCCCACAATTGGCTGTTCCCTACTTTTTCAGCTTTTTTTCCATTTAAAGGATATCTCTTTTAAATAAATCCAGTGTGATTTCAGCTCGAATATTTAAGTCTAATATTTTGTCAGCTTTCAATAATTATTGAGTACTCCCTTGTAGTAATTTTATTAGTTTAGTAGAAAATTGATGTTAATTTTAATGAAATAAGAAGAAGCAGATAAGCATAAGCTGATTTTTAGGATTATCAAAATTGGATTTTTTTTAAATGTTTGCATTGGTAGGGAATTCTTTTTCTCTTATATTTCATGTAACTATAATCCAACCATAAAATATTTAATTGGTTCATATTACTATGCTCCCAGATTTAATGTGCTTGTGAATTACCCCTGACTTTCATTAAAATGCAAATTTTAATGTGGTATGTCTGGTTGAAGCCAGATATTCTGCATTCCTAACAAGTTCCCAGAAGATGCTGATTCTAACCACCAAATACATTGATTTAAGAAATATAAAACTGTGATATATGTGTACCTTCCACAGTAAGCTCTGACATTATGTCTTAAAATTTTCAAGTCTATGGCAATCTTTACAAAATATTTCACCTCCAATCTCATACACTTAGGGATTTTATTCCTCTGGGAGTTATGTGTTCTGTGCCATCATTTTCTTTTAATTGGACTTTTAAAATATATTCGGATTGCAGGATTCAGCAGAAGACCGTCAGGAGAATGTGGAAGTAAGAATTTGTGCATGTGTGTGTACCTCTCTGTGTATAAGAATGGAAGGTGACTTGTGGTACAGCTAAGAAGGATGACAAATCAATAATGCTCATTCCTGTCATTCCCAAAACAATATGCAGAAAAAAAATTTCAATTCAGAACCTTTTACTTGTGGAATGTAGTGCAAAAGTCTGTAACCCCATTTACCACATTGACTAATTCACTGTCAGTACTCCACACACTAAAGAAATGAACAAAGAGGATCTAGCAGCACTGAAATTGTCTCAATGCAGCCTGCATTTATCACCAAACTATCTAAGAGCATTTCTTCCTGGATACCATATTAGCAAATTATTAATAATCTTTTGAGTATGGATAGATATTTGAAAACAAATTATGTGTGTGTTATCTGCCCATGTAAACTAGTAAGGGACTTTGGTACTGACTTTCTAAAAAGGTGACCTAGAGGTAAAGAAATGTGCCATCAAGGAATATCATCAAAGATACCCCATGTCAATCCTTCTACACAGTGGGTTGCTGACCATGCAAACATTACCACATCTCTGGAAATGCTACCCTGATACTATGCATGAAATACTATGCATAGAAATGATACTACGCATGAAATATCTCAGATTTTAGCTTTACTATTTCCCAAATAGAACATTAAAAATATGGTCTCAAAATAAAGCTGACCAGAGATATAGTACAAGATACTGTCTTTCTCCATGAAATTGGAGTAAGCCTCAAGGTTATCCATTCCTTTGTTCCTCCTGTCATTTCAGGGTCTCTCAAAAGCGAGGAAACTTTCAATTTTTGCAACTCATAGTACATTTCAGAAGGAAGAAGACAGCATTATTAAAGTAATATGTGCTTTAAACATTTAATCCTAGCAGTCTTGATAGCTGTATGTGTGCTTCATCAGGACATAACAAAAAAATCTGAACTAGTGGCTCTTGAAGACTGAGCCAAAAAAAACTTCCTGCTTGGTCCTTCAATCAATAGTTTTCCCATGATACTGGTTGTTTCCAAGAGTCATTCTTCTGGCATAGAAGTAAATTTCAGAGTGTCTCTAAGAAATTACCTTAGTCTATTGATTTCATCCTTACATAGCATATGTAACATGCTGGCCACTATGCACTTCACACATTTCACTATCCAGGCATCCTCAAAAGTCAGTACCATTACAGATGAGGAAACTGAGGCCCAGGGAAGAGGAATGACTTTCCCGAGGCCACATAGTTACTCAGACCCGGAATTCAAACCCGGGTGTTCTGGCTCCAGAATCTTCATCTTTAATGAGTAACCTTACCTGTCAGAGGTTTTCTCATCATGGGGTTTGAACCAGTGATGCCACCATTTTGTTTAACAGGCCCAATGGTCTCATCCTTTGTGAGCACAGAAGCACCTTGAAGATGAAACACCTTCAAATTAATGACTCGTTATAATAGCTAACCTGGGGCTTATTACAGTAATTGCCACGATTCAGGCTTTTGGAGAAAGAGAGCTATGAGACCATGGGGGCTGTAACACATGAAACCACCTGGCTTTCTGAAGGCTCAGCTAAGAGCGCAGCAGGGAGTTCTCATGTGGACACAGTGATTTTTTTTCTGGAAAAAAAATCTTAATCTAATCAGTATCATCCTGGTTGACACATTTCAAATGCACTCTCAGCTGTCTCCATAGGCCCTATAAGTATAATTTTAATATTTTGTATTATAAAATAAGTCTAGAGCTAAAAGAGAGATACAGCAGTGGTATCCACATTTAGTATAACCATTAGACATTACTTGAAGACTTCTCCATCCTGTTATCTCAAAAGCAGGCAGGCAGGCAGGAATGATCTCTGAGAAGGTTCTGAATCCCCTGTGAGACATTTTTAATTATCTTTTAATAAAAGAATCAGGTCTTGTCATTTGTCAAGGAGACATTTGCAGTAGTAAAATCTGTGTTTATATAGCCCATTTTTATTAGTCGTGATTAAAGATAACAATTTGTGTTCATTTGTTCTTGCAAAACACTTTTATGTGAATGTAAAGGTTAATTAATGCATCTCAGCAAACAATTTGCTAGTCATCTTGAAATATAGCTTCTCGAGGAATTGTTCTTAAGAAAAGAAGCCACACACTATACCATAAAACCATAACCAAAATTTTAAGGTTTTTCTCATTTGTAATTTTGTTGACCTGCAGTTTAAAATATTTAATACTTTGAAAAATTATAAGATTCCAAAAATTTGTTTTTATGACCAAAAATAGATAGTTATAGTTCTTATACAGTACATTAAATGTAATGCTTTCCGGAATTGATTTTTTAAATTATAAAGTGGTGGCTATAAGAATGCTTATTTAGCAGTTATTCTTCTGGAATAATTGTACTCTGGATGTCAGATTGTTTATCATTCGTTAGCACAAGTAATTAGTATAATAATAAATCATCAGTGATATGAATCTGTCAATCTTTTGGTTGTAT
This sequence comes from Odocoileus virginianus, assembly GCF_023699985.2. Classification (NCBI taxonomy): domain Eukaryota; kingdom Metazoa; phylum Chordata; class Mammalia; order Artiodactyla; family Cervidae; genus Odocoileus; species Odocoileus virginianus. The sequence goes on from NC_069688.1 coordinate 29,700,416, forward strand.
GTCTATATCAGTATAAAAAGAAATTGATGAAATTCATCTAGACTTAGTTCCACAAATACTTGTACAAGAAAGTATTTTAAAGTTTAGATTTTCATTCTACTCCCTATCTTGGAAGATTTTTTTTCCCTTTAACAGCAACAATAATGGAGCCAATTTTGTTCCACTGAACAAAACTGATTACAGTAAGCCTAATAACAGTCTTTCAGTTTGGGCTTTCTAGTAAATAGAAGCCTAACTCACATGATAAAGTTCAATCTATAAAGTACTGACTGTTTCAGAACTGAGATGAGAAGATGAGAATATCATATCAAGATGTTACCTCTTAACAGTTCTAGACTCTAACGAGGAGGGGCACCGATCATGTCAAGCAATTGGAGGGAGGCTATGCAGCTGCCTTGGAACCCTGCTTCAGAACATTCAGGCTTGTCTTTACTACTCCTGGTTCTTTTCTTTCCTAACACACTAATGTCTACCGTTATTTAAGTCTCAGCTTTATCTGAGCAGTGTCAGTTAGCATCCTTCTCGCTGTAGTTGTTCAAACATGTGAAACATCACGAGTGGATTCTAGTCTTTTGATGTCCAGGTTACATGATCCAAGACTCCTGTCACTTTAAAAATCATCTGTTCATTCTACTTCTGACCTACTTTTTCCTTTTAGAATTAAAAAAAGAAGCAGATAAACATAGAAGATTGAAAATGTTCAAAAGAAGAATTAGCATGACCTATCAATATGGGACCTTGCGGTTCTCAGAAGATATTCCCAAGCTCCATCCTTTTTAACTTGCAAATAGTCCCTATGAAATGAGCATAACATACAGGTTACTCTGTTTAAAAATGCTCAAAAGATTTACTTAAGCAAGTTTACATATGATAAGTTTTAGAGATAGAGACAGAACACATTGCACTATATATGTAATAGTATATATAGCATATATATCTGGCATATATAATATACATATCTTTATTATACATATTTATATGTCTAAATAAAGATATGAATATATCTTTATTAGACCTTTATGTACATATCTCTTTATTAGAACACAGGTCTAGTAAAAATACACATCTTTATTAGACCTGTATATGATTTTACTGATATATGAAATCTACAAAACAAAATAGAAATTCATAGATAGGTGAGGGGGTGCAGGATTGGGCAAAATAGGTGAGAAACATTAAGTACAAATTTTCAGTTATAAAATAAACAAGGCACAAGGATATAATGTACAGCATAGGTAATATAGTCAATAATATTGTAATAACTTTGTTGTACATGATGACAGATGGTAACTAAACTTATTGTGGGAATCATTTTATAATGTATAAAAATATTGAATCAATATGTTGTTCACCTGACATTAATATAATATTAAAGTCAATTATACTTCAAAAAAAGATGTAGATATCTAATATACATTGTATATCTTAATATTATATGTATTAGGTAGAATTAGATATGATATCTATGATATATATCATATATATTACATCTATATAAGATATATTATGATAATATATGATTAAATAAGCTAATAAAGTTTAGCACTTTCTCCTGTCCAATAATGAAATATGCACAAGTGAAGAAAGGCAGGTATTGAGTGGGTTTGCTTTCAGTCTAAAGTTATTAATGGTTAATGGCATTAATTGAAATAGATTCAAGCACCCACTCCATTCTGAAACCTATGCTAGGTGTTGTGAAAATATAAATAATCATGGTCCTCACCCTTGCAGAATTTAGTCTTTTGAAGAAAACAGACCCCTGAACATACAAAAAAAAACAATAACCAGTAATAATAGCTTATAACTATAAATAGAAGCGTCCACCATTTTAACAATTTTACTATACTACCCTGCAATATTATTACAAGACAGTACATGATACACTAAGACCATCAATTAGGAAGCACAGAGATCCACCCAAAAGCTGTTAAGACACTTCTGGCAGATCAGAAGTGGATATGGGGGTTAGATGGGCATAGCTTTAAATCTTGCCCCATCTATTCACTATCTGATAATCTTTGAGTGAATTATCATCTCTATACTGCCATTTTCCCAATTATATCACACAATATATCTCAGGGAAAAATAATACCACCTAAGTTACGGCTGTTGTCAGACAGAAAAAGGCAAATACTGTATGATATCAGTTATATGTGAAATCTAAAAAAAGTACAAATGATAAATGATATTTTTTGCATATATGCAAAACAGAAACAAACTCAGACATAGAAGGCAAGGTCATCGTTACCAAAGGAGAAAGGGGAGAGTGCAGGGACAAATTAGGGATATGGGATGAACAGATATAAATGACTGTGTATAAAATAGGTAAGCAACAAGGATATACTGTACAGCACAAGGGATTATAGCCATTATCTTATAACCTGTAATGGAGCATAATATGAAAAAATACTGAATCCCTATACTGGACACCCGAAACTATTGCAATGTTGGAAATCAGCTATACTTTGATTTTTAGAAAATCACATGGTTGTTGAGAGGATTAAGTAAACAATTCAGTATTAAGCACTTCATAATCCAGATCCACCACAGGCTTCCCTGGTGGCTTGCCCAGACAGTAAAGAATCTACCTGCAATGCTAGAGACCTGAGTTCGATCCCCTAGAGAAGGGAATGGCTACACATTCCAGCATTCTTGCCTGGAGAATTCCATGGACAGAGGAGCCTGGCAGGCCACAGTCCACGGGGTTGCAGAGAATCGGACACGACTAAATGACTTTCACTTCCCAATCCAAATAGTAATCCCCTTCCCTGACACCTTAAATGGATGATGAAAACAGTAAACAAAAATATTAATTTAAACAACTAAATTCTTTTACTTTGTAAATTTTACATATAATAACAAATCTACTAGAATTACTTGGAATTTAGGAAATGATCATTACTCAATAGTTCTTTGTGGTAGAGGGAGAACTGATAACAATATTTATGAAAAAGATGCCAATATCATATATCTCTAAGATAAATCCATTCCAGGAAATGCCAGAATCAAAAGTATTGGGTTGGCCAAAAAGTTCATCCAGGTTTTCCCATAAGATGTTAGAGAAAACCTGAGCAAACTTTTTGGCCAATCCAGTACATTTCTTTTGAATTTATTTCTCATCTCATGTTTCCCTGTTATATTTCATATCTCATCCTCCTTCAAATATACATATAGCATCAATAAAACTAACCCTCTTGCCTACCTAGTAAGGCTCATCAACATAAATTATCATATTCAGCAGAAATAAAAACTGATTCCAGAAACATTAAAATGTAGAGGTCTTCACTGAATTTTCTTGGAGAGCAGTTTCTTGTTCTTAAAAAGGCTATTAACCTATCAGTTTGGGGGGAAATCATATCACGTTCCACACTCAGACACAGACACAGAGTCTCTTGTTCTTAAAGTCTTATCAGCCCATCAATTTTATCCAAATCTGACATCACTTGACTCTTTCATAATCTCTCTTTCCTGTTTCTTCAATTTCCACCCTACCTGGAACTCTCCTGCTGTCTTCCATTTTCAACACCCATCCTTCAGCTAGATCTCTTCTTTCAGGAATAACCAAATATTTCTTATCTGGACCAATTTAGCCTTCCTACTCTCCACCCATTAGTAAATAAGCACAACAAAAATAACTAGAGCCAACAGTAAAAACAGAATACTCCTTAGATAACTGGTAGGGAAAAAGATACAGAAATGTACAGTTTAGTATTGTTCTCCAAGTCATTCATGAAAATGATACCTTTCCAATCAGTAGCTTTCCAAGTGCTGATCAGTAAAACACTGTAAAATATTAGTGGAATGTTATTATTTAAATAATTAAGATAAATAAGTAAGATTAGCATTCATCTGACATCTGATGTTATAGAGACTTAAGGGATCATAATTGACTACTGACTTAAAGGGGCACTATTTTGTTTTGCCTCCAAACCATCAATTCATAGAAATATATGGTACATAAACCTGGAATTATATTTATGACATAATTGCAGGCATATTAATAGAAATATGTTTACACTTACAAGTGTAGTATAGTCCTTTTACAAATTAGATACTGTTGATGATTACCATATACATATAAAAATACCCCATATTGTTCACATTTATAGGCCATAAAATGCAGATGATAAAATATACTCCTACCTTCTCATAAACAAGAAATAATGACAAAGGAGGAGCTTTATATGAAAGCATCAATACAATTTAAACACTCGCGAGGTCATAATATATTACACTGAGTAGAAAAGTTCAGCTGTAAAGAAAATGTAGATATTCTCTCACCTTAAAAAGTCAGTTCCAAATGCTTAACCAAAACACGAAAGTACAGAGAAAAGACCTATATCTCTTCCATTAACAGAACACTTGGTTTTAAAAAGAGCTTAGTAGTAGAACAAATAAAAGAAAATGCAATTCAGTATCTAGGATGAAAATTTTTTATAAGCTCAGCATTAACATTGAAGAAATATTGAATCAAGCTGCTTTGAAAAAATTGGATTCCATCTGCTGTAATTTTTCTTAAAATGAATTTTTTTAAGCACACGCAGTAGCAGTCTGTATTGGTTTTGAGTTGCAGGAAGCTACATTCCAACATATGCAAGAGAAGAGTCACAGAAAAATGTAACTTGGGAGAGAACAGTGAATTTTATGACCTGCTTGCAGAGCTGAAAAGAATGAACGCATACCCACTTTTGCTGCTGTGGGTTTGTTGAGGTTTCCCTGGTGTCTCAGATGGTAAAGAATCTGCCTGCAATTCAAGAGGCGTGGATTCAGTCTCTGGGTCATGTAGATCCGCTGAAGAAGGAAATGGCAGCACATTCCAGTATTCTTGCCTGGAGAGTTCCATGGACAGAGGAGACTGGCAGGCTACAATCCATGGGGTTGCAAAGAGTTGGACATGACTGAGTGACTGACGCACTTACACACATTCATTGTCAGTAAAAGAACTGCAAAAAAATATATAAATTGGGAGAGAGCAATGAATTTTATGACTTGCTTACATAGCTGAAAAGAATAAATGCCTACCCACTTTTGCTGCTACTGACAACAAATAGCCAATATTTTATCACTTTTGATAAATTTTAGAAGTGAACGCTGAATACATGGAATAAGGACCAGTCAGCTAAGTCAAATTAGATTTCTCAGAACTGCTTCTGAAAAAGAGTTTGGTCTCCTAGAAGCAAAAAGAAGTAAGCAGGCTTTGCAAATCAACTTCACATCTAGCTTTCCTTGATCTTTCTTCCTGTGAACTCGACAGGTTTACCATCTAGCAATGCGCTTGGCAATTAGCCACATTCTGACTCATAGCACCTTCTTGTGGTCATCATATTCCTTGTCACTTACTGTCTCCCTACTATGCAGAAACCAGTGACGTGTCACATACCCCCTCTGCCCTTTTCCTATTTCATTTTTATGGCAACTTTTAAACAAGTTTCATTATCCCTGCTTGACAAGGAAGGAAAGGAGAAGCCCCAGGAAGTTCTGTAACTTTGTGGAAGTCACACACATTGTTCAGGACAGAGGCAGGTTTCAGGTCTCAAGCTCTGTCTATTTGCTCCAACTGCCTTGCCAAGAAAGGTTGTTGACTTCGTGTTTTGCTACAGACATTATTTGTCTTATATGCTACTATACTAAGGGTTTCTTTTAGGCCAGAACCACATTTCATGTACCTCATCTCCCCTACCGCAGCCTCGTGGCTGGCAGTAATAATACTGTTGGCTAATGTGCATTGAGTATTTAGTGTGCTGAGTGTAGTGAAACTGTGCCAAATACCTTAAGATTATTACCATCCCCATTTCATAGGTGAGCAAAGGAGGGAGGGCAAGTCACCCACAGCTAGTAGGTGCTCGGGCTAGGATTTGAAACAAATCAATCTGACCCTGGAACCTGCGTGGGCAGCACAGCCTACAGCCTCCCTTGGATACAGCCGGGGCTCCATCTGTGTTCAGTAATTATGAGATATGGATGAAGAGAAGTCTCAGAATTACAAGAAGAAAGATGCCACAGCATTTCACTGTAGCCACACTCTGCAGGACTTCAAAAGTCAAAAAATAAAGAATAAGTTAGGATTAATCTTTATAACAACATCTTGTACTAGTTAGCACTTTGGTTTCACAAAACATCATTTAATTCGGTCTCTACAGTGATATCCTATCCTACCCCTATTTTTTGGATTAACTCATATTTAGAAGGTTTAATATATTTGTTAAAGTCAGAGAGATCCTGAACTAGAGCATAAGTCTTGAGTTCTTGCTCACATTTTTTCTATTATGCCAAGGTAATATTTATTCATCTTTAGTCAGTATTATGGGCTTCCCTGGTGGCTCAGCTGGTAAAGAGTCTGCCTGCAATGCAGGAGACCCAGGTTCAATCCCTGGGTTGGGAAGATCCCCTGGAGAAGGAAATGGCAACCCACTCCAGTATTCTTGCCTGGAAAATCCTGTGGAGTGGAGCCTGGCAGTCAGTTCTCCAGACCAGAATACTGGAGTGGGTTGCCATTCTCTTCTCCAGGGGATCTTCCCAACCCCGGGATCGAACCAGGGTCTCCCACACTGCAGGCAGATTCTTTACCAGCTGAGCCACTGGGGAAGCCCAGAAAAGCAATGGAACCCATAAATGAATGCAGAGGAAACATTTACCTACCTCTTTTTTTCTCCTTACATAGAGGGACGTGATTACCAGCTGTGAAGCTGACCTTATGAAAGACAGGCTGAGCGGGTTGCTTAAATTTTGCCTGGAAACTGAGCAATTATTGTGTTACTAACTAGCACCATTTGAAACTATCGCCATAGTTACAGCTGTGGGATAAGGGCCAAGTGACAGAAGCAGGCCACTGCAAAGCACAGCAATTCCTGTCTGTAGCATAAAAGGAAGTTAGTAAATTTACTGGAGAGAATCAGTGAGCTCAGTCTGGGTCCAACATCTGGGCTCTTAACCCCCCACTCTTCACCTTTTCTCTGTGGGGAAGCCAGCTGAGCCACAGAGAGATTGGTGGAGGGGGACAGGGGAACGGTGGGGGGGGGGGGGGGGGCTGGTGTCATTTGCAGCTGGTGGCAGCTCCTCCCTGCTCAGCCACCAAAAGGTTAGCATTTATAGAACACTAACTGCCACATCCCTGGAGGAGGAAATGGCAACCCACTCCAGTATTCTTGCCCGGAAAGTCCCAAGGTCAGAGGAGCCTGGCGGGCTACAGTCTGTAGAGTTGCAAAGAGTCGGACACACAACTGAGCAATTGAGCGCAACTGCCGCACACAACTCTACATCCACACATTAAATAAGACACCTTCTCTCACCCTCAGAACCTTAAATATGGTAGGGAAGAAATGATTAACAGCAAACACAACAGTAGAGGAATAACGCTAAGCTTTATGAAACAAGCCAGGAATATGCCTATGGCTTTCAAAGGAGAAGAGACTGAAAGCCCCTTGCAATGGAAACCATCCAGTTTGAGTCCCTCCAGTGTTTCGATGTCACAACCATTAGAGCCTTTTCAGAATTTTCACCTTAACCTAGTGTTCAGATCCTCTGTCCTGCTCTATATATTATTACTTGAGCACTTCTTTGAACTTGTGAATAATATCCCAAACCACAAGTACACTTTTTTATGAATGTGTTTAGGCTGAGCAAATCTAGAGAGAACAGAACATAAAGGAAATCCCATATTGTGCCTATAAGTATTATATTTTACCAAGCTGTGATTTTTAAAATAATATCAGCAATTTATTATGCCAAATTTCAATTCATATTTATCTATACAGGTCAAACACTTGATACCATTTTGCCTTCAGGTTTTTAATTAGGAATGTTTATGACCAAGTCAAGGGCTACTTGCTACATAAAGAAAATAAGATGCTTGTTTATTCCGATCTCACTCAACCAGTTATAATGATATGTAATCTTTCTCATATCTTAGGAATGAGTATTATGAACTCAAAAAGAACTCCAGATGACATCCAAAACTTTACATTTTATGCATCACCTAGTCTGCCTCATTGTGAAAATAGGTACATATTTAAAGCCAAAAATTGATCTTCCATGTAGTGTGGGGTAAAGTTGTTTGCTCAAATAGTTAGACAATTTGAAATTCAAACCATCAGTAGCTTTATGAATCACATTATATATAACATTTGTGTCTATCATGTAAATATTTATTATTAAATATAAAGTTTTGGTAAGAGGAAAATTTACAAAGCAAAAATATAAAGAGAAAGTTTTCCTTTTCTTTAAAAATGTAATAGCTTAAAATAATTTGTTTAAAAGAAGGTAGATAATGGAAACCCTTAGTGGAGAAAACACAAAAGAATTAATCAGCATGTAATGAGAAAGCTAATCCATTTAAAGACAAAATTGCTAAATTTGTAGAATCATACAATTCCAGAGCTTGGGAATACTAACTATCAATGAGAAGAAAAAAAAAAAATCCAGAGAAATTAAATAGCTTGTCCAAAGTCTTAACATAAAAATCTTAAGTTCTGAGACAACTTCAAAGTTCTGCTCTCCCTTCCAGTTCTGAGATGCTATGGCTAGTGATTCCAATTGCATTAAACAAAATGCAGACCTAATAATATTTATGTTGATGATCTTAAAGTAAGTTTTTGAGAAATAGTGCTCACCAATTCAAGTCAACCAGATTTCATAGAAGCAGAAAAACAATGCATAGCCAGAACATAATAATGTTTTGTTACATTATTTCCTCAGTAATAATATATTTCCTCAAAGTATGAACAAACTCCTGATCACTCAGTTATTTTTATTTGTATCTTATAGGTTAAATGTGTTGTGAAATCCACCCTTAAGAGAACATACAATTACTTTTTAAACATTTCTGGACTTTTCATGACATATATTGCTTATTTCAAATAATCAAAACCCAAATTTCAGTATCTTTAGCCTTTCTGTAGACATTTGCTTTATTACCAAAAAAAAGGGCAAAAGGATGTTTTGTCACGCAAAGAACAATTACTTAACAAAGCTACGGTTATCTTAGTATAAGCATATAAAACTTTTGTGCCACTGAAAATGACCATTTCTTAGAAGAGCTTTTATTTCCAGAAGAAACAAAAAGATGTGAAAGAAAGAAAACTTAGAAAACTTCTCTTGGACCACGTTCCCTTTTATATTTTGATCTTGTTTGTAACAGTCATGACCCAAAATTGACTGGGGAATTCAGAAGCTTCTGACATTTTACTTACTTGCTTTTTATATTGCTTTTCATCCCTTACAGAAAATTATACTTACATAAGTTCAAGTATATGATGGAAAGAATCCTATTTCAGAAAATGAGTCTTTACATGGTAAAGCTTGAGGAAGTAGCATTTGATTTTCAAAACAGAAAGCAATTTCCATGGCATATTTAGGTTAACCTCAAAATTCCTTCCACACTGTTTAGCTGCCTCGAAAATGGATGCTGAAGGTAATCACCCAGTGGAAGCTGTAGCATTAAGAGGCTTCACATTCATTTCAAATGCTCTGGTACTTAAATCCATTCCCAGAGGTATTCAAGAAGAGTATCACTCAATTATTGTCTTTTAATATTGGTAGGAGTTCTAAATTTTGATAATGTGTCTATTTTCTGTTTTTCTTTAAATATATATTTGTTTGTTCTATTCTCTATGACACAAAATGACTGTAGGACATATTACTTAAGTGTGACTAACAAGGTCACAAGATTTGTTTTCACTCGGGAAGAAATTTGCCTGACTGCCCAGTTTTTGTTCCCTACTCCAGTTACCTAGGCATTTAATACACAGTTTCTTAATGGTTGACTAGAATAGAACTCTGAGAAACTTGCTTTGAAAATCCACCTTTTAGAGCACTAGTGAGTAAATGTTACATACATTGAGACTCTAGAATTCTCCTTAAGTTTTGAGAAGCAAGCAAAATACCGGCTCCTATATGAGGCTTTTTTGGCCTTTTCCTGAAATATTGTCTATTAATCATTTATATACCATTCATTTCTGAAGAAAAATTTTAAGGAGACTGCTATAAATACAGTTTGTATACTACCCAGATAGGAATTCTAGTCAATGGAAACTTATTAAGTATTATTAAACAATACCAGTAAGTTAAATGCATCTTTTATTCTCAGTTGATGCTAGTAACTGTTACAAGTAGTAAGGACTTTTTAAGATCCACTCAAAACTAAAACAACAATATGGAACTCTTCAAATGCATAGAAACATTCCACCATTCCAAGGGAGTAGAGGTTTGTGTGAAAACTTCAAGAACTATGCTTTCAACTTCTAGCAAATTTTCAGATTGGTAGAGGAATTAAATCAGGATATAACTAACAGGGGATTTCCCAGGTGGCTCATGGCAATCCACTCCAGTATTCTTGCCTGGAGAATCCCATGGAAAGGGGAGCCTAGCAGGCTATAGTCCATAGGGTCGCAAAGAGTCAGACATGACTGAAGCGACCGAGCGCATGTGCGCGCACACACACACACAAAACTAATAGGAATTGCCCCACAAATTATTGCAGAATCCCTGCTTAATCAGATTGTTTTCTTTTTAATGTTCTGTATAAATTAGCATATTCCATTATCTGAAGATAGGCAACTCCATCTTGTAATGACAAAGAGGACTCCCTTTGAATTCATTGTATCTTCAGCATCTAAATCACTGATCAAGAGAAAAGTCAACTGGCCTATTAAGTGAGATAAAGTTATGTGAATCTTATATTAGCTTTTTTTGTCTCTCACTTGTCAGAAAAGTCTTGAATTTTTCATTTCTGAAAGTTCTTGCTTGCACTGAGACTATAATAGGAAATTCACCATATATGCAATTTTATACTTCCTTTTGCAATTCAGAAACATGAATCATAGTCAGACTTATTTCTAAAATCCATGGGAAGGGGAACCCAGAGCTTATTTTCTAGAGAAAGGCTACATGTTACAACAAAAAGAATAAAGAAACCAATATCCTCCTCATTGACGACCACAACATTTTTGATTCTAGAATTTATACCATAGTCAGTCTGCATAAGAAGTATGAGTTTTGCTGAATTAAGAATGGGTACAAAGTATTTTTCTACTCTCAGTCAAAAGTTTAAAAGTAATAGGACAAGATTTACATGAGTTGGGTGTCACATTTAGCCATTTTGGAGACACAATTTAGAGAACATCATGGCAACTCCTGAAGGGCCCTTCCCTGGTGTCTCAGATGGTAAGGAATCTGCCTGCAATGCAGGAGACCCAGGTTTGATCCCTGGGTCAGGAAGATCCTCTGCAGAGGGGTATGGCAACCCACTCCAATATTCTTGCCTGGAGAATTCCATGGACAGTGGAGCCTGGTGGGTTACAGTCCATGGGGTTGCAAAGAGTCAGACACAGCTGAGCGACTAACACTTTCTGGTTTAGGAGATCACAGGGAAGAGGAGGGGAAAAGGGAGGAAAAAACCCATTGCTCTATGAGAACTTCACTCAGTCACATGAACAGACTCTCTGTTCTTTCACTCTGGTTTTCCCTCATTTTAGTCCCAACCAATTTAGCTATCATCCTAGGCTTGTGACTACTGCTGAAGACTTAAGAAAAATATATCCTTTGATACCTAAAATTAGGCTTGGTAATAAAATCTTGACTTGCAGACAAAATAAAGTGCTTCCATTACTCTTGTGTAAACCACAGTGTAGTTTGGGCTCCATGTAAGACTACAAGAATTTCTTTCATCACGGGAAAAGATAAAAGAATAGCACCCTGCATGGTTAAATTCTCATTAAACTCAGCAGACGTTTGACTTGGAAGTAAGAGTAAGGTAAAGTTCCAAGTTGATACAATTTACTGCTTTTATTACAGTTTTGACCCCAGGGACTGATTCAGGTCACCCAGTTTCTTTTCCTTGTTACAACTGTTTGACCAGTTATCAATGGAATTGAAATTTAAGAGTCTCATATGCTTCTGTAAAATCCAATGATGCGTTGTACAGCTTTGACCTTCTTAAATGTCCCTTGATTTGATTTGATGTCTATTCCTACAGAAAAAAATATGCTTCCTTGGCTGATCAAAATATTAACCTTTCAAAACCTCTGTGACTATTATAGCTTAGGAGATCATAATTCTTATGGGGAGATGTGCATGGAATAAATACCAGCTGAATCCATATTTATTCTAAGCCAATTAGCATTACATCATCATGGCAGAAATATCTAGAACATTACCTCATATCAGAGATCTTCTGGGGTGTTAAAATAGATCTTGAAAAATCTGAGATTTCTTTTTCATGTAAATGTTAAGTTCTCAATTATGTATTCATCAAGCAAAGTTTTTTTAGGGCCCAGATAGAAGCCAATATAGTATGCAAATGTTTTAAATAAAGTCATTTTCATGCATTTCATCCTTCAAGAGGAAAATCAGTGATGGGGCTCTTGAAAGTATTTCTAAATGGGATGATAAATTTGACTTTTAGAAAATAATCTGATCTGAGGTTCTAGGACCCCAAAACAATCAGACTACCAAACGCAACACACACACATGCACACACACACAATATATAGCTAAAATCAAGTTAAAGTGAGCAGCAGGAGCTTAATTTATGACATGAATAAAGCATCAAAAAAAGAGCTTATAGGTAACTGATTCTCACCTATTTGAAGACTTAGAAAATAGGAGAGCTAGAGAGGAAGACAGTTAGGAGATCAGTGGTAGAGTGTGGGTTCAGTGTTTAATGATTGTGGGTATAAATCTTGAGTCTTTTTAGAACTGATTAGCTGAGGACCTTGTTTCTCCCTTTATGTCACTGAAACTGTGTCACCAGCACCCAGAGTATTACCAAGAATATCCTCAACTGTCACCCCCATTTTCCAGATTCTAAAGATTCCCCTACCTGGAAATGCTAGGCTTCTTTCCCCCAAAGAAAGAGGTGCTTTTAATTTACTGTTTATATGTAACAAATTGCAAAGCTTCAAATGTCAATGAGATCTCTTAGAAACCAATGAAAATATACTTGTTGTGAAACCAGTGCTAGGGAACTATATCCTACATTCTGTATATCATCTACCTTGGCCCTTTACTTTCTGCCTAGAGACCTTTCAAAAGAAGAAATTTAGGTTGACTCCAAGTTGTGTATTTTAGGACTTGCAAAAAAAAAAAAAAACCCTCTGCTGGACTAAGATGATCACAGGAAAAACGTGAGAAAGGAAGGTGCTGACAGACCCTGAGCTTCCTTCATCAGGGCCCCTGAAACACAAGTCCATAGCCAAGTGGTCAATGCCCTGAATGTCTGCTCACAGAGATGTTAAGAACACTGTTCTGTGGGGACACAGACAAGCAGCCCATTCAGCGATGATGAAGTATTTCCTCCCAAAACAGTATATAAGTGATATTTCCAGAGCATTCCATAGCTGTCTTTCATGTGTTAATAGAAGGTCTAATACATATCACTTTTTTTTTATACTCAGCATTAGCCAAAACTGAGGAGTCAAATAAAATTTTTCTCAGAATGAGCAAGCAAATGATATTTTTGTGATACTGCTGATTCCAAGTCAAATAACAAAGTGGGTATGAGAAGTCATATTGCTGGCCACTCCCACACAAGCCAGGTGAAATACAAAACTGAGCATTTTTTAAAAACTCATTTTTAATTATTTGGACCTTTCAAAAACAATGCAGTATACTGCCATGAATAATATACATCATTTTCTTGTTGAAACAATATGTATAAAATTAAGATGTATTTGAAAGTTTAAGCAAAGGGTTAGAGTCTGATATATATTTAGAAGAATGGGAGAAACAATTTTACACATATATAATATAAATGTTATGTGTTCCCAACACAGGGATTGAACCCAGGTCTCCTGCATTGCAGGCAGATTCTTTACCATCTGCTTCCTTGGTGGCTCAGATGGTAAAGAATCTGCCTGCAGTGAGGGAGACCCAGGTTTGATTCCTGGGTCAGGAAGATCCCCTGGAGAAGGAAATGGCAACCCATTCCAGTATTCTTGCCTAGGAAATCCCATGGACAGAAGAGTCAGCAGGCTACAGTCCATGGGGTCAGAAAGAGTCAGACATGACTGAAGCGACTTAGCATACACATTGCTATTATTCAGAGTTCATTGTAGCCACTTGGAAAAAATGGAAAAACTATGTGTTCATACACCATTAGGTTAAGTGGATATTGCTCTAAAATCATTATACATCGTGTGGGTTGAATTTTAAATGAATTTACTAGAGAAATACACTTACTTCAAAACATTAATAGTTAATAGCAAATGCAGCCAACAATGAAAACTATTATATGAAATTACCTGCCTCCGCCCACATCCTTACAAGCATGCACACTCTGTTTGGTGTTGAGTATAGTGAAAAGATTAATATATGCTGACTTCCAAAAACCAATGAAGGAAATGATTGTCAATTCAAAGGGTGAAATTTCAATAGTGAAATCTTAATAACATGTTTCTAATAGCATTTGCACTTGCTTGGATTTGTTTTATTGGCAATAAAAAAGTTTACCCAAATTATATATATTTCAGTACTTCAACCCATGGTCTGTTTTCTGCAAAGCCAACTTATCTTACTGGACTCAGTTTTAGCAACACTGTCTCTGGAAAGCTTCCCTTGGCTACCCAGCCATGAGGCTCTCTCACCTTCTTCCATCTACCCTTGACTCCAAATTTCTATCAATTCACCTTTCATAAAATCCCTTGCATCTTCTCTTTCCTTTTCCTCTGCATTCAGTTCAGTTCAGTTCCTCTGCATTACCATTTCCCAAAGTCACACTGCATTCTCTACTGAACTTTATTCAGTTGTTTCTTAACTTTATTCAATGTGTCTCCTGGTGTCTTTCGTGAATAAAATGGCCAAATAGATCTAAGAAGAGCCTTTATCAGGTAATTCCACTTTCAAAATGTTCAACGGCTACGTATTGCTAGGATGACTTGGAACAGACAAATTTTCCAACCGTGAAAGAGGATGTCATTAATGGGCTTAAACCAGGGTGATACAGGCAAACCAAAACTTACCGAAAATCAAACCAATGCCAACTCTGTGCTTCTCAAACTTTCTCACATAAATATTCCTAAAGTAAAAGTGAAGTCACTTAGTTGTGTCCAACTCTGTGCTACCCCATGGACAGTAGCCTGCACCAGGCTCCTCCATCCATGGAATTTTCTCGGCAAGAGTACTGGAGTGGGTTGCCATTTCCTTCTCCAGGGAATCTTCCCAACCCAGGCATCGAACCCAGGTCTCCTGCATTGCAGACAGACTTGTTTCTTAACTTTATTCAGTGCGTCTCCTTGTGTCTTTCCTCAATAAAATGGCCAAATAGATCTAAGGAGAGCTTTTCCGTCTGAGCCACAAGGGAAGTAGATATTCCTAATGGTGGGATCAAATTCTCACGTTCAAATTTATTTTTAATTTACACATTTAAAATTCTTAAAATACTAACATTTTAGTATATATTCATGTTTGTGTTAATATAAACATAATGGTTTAAGTCACAAGCATCCTTTTACATGAGCAAAAATTCAAAACATCCTACCGAAAATCCTGGCACACAACTGACCTCAAAGAAGACTTCCTATCAGGGCACAACTTCTAACACCCCTTTGTGGCAGAGTCTTTGAGACGCCATTCACAAAGATTAGGAAGTGAAAGATGCTCCCTGGAATGAGCTGAGTCATTCTTCCTTAAGTGAACTCACTGTTCCACCCATAAAAGTTTCCCATATGGTCTCTTTAGAAGACCATTTCCATGTCAACAATAATAAATTTGCCTTCTCTCTTCTTTGCCTCCCTCTTCTCTACTCAGGCTTACAGTTACAGTCCACTTGGCTCTGGCCGCCATATATTGGATTGGTCAAAAAGTTCATTTGAGAACTTGTTATGGAAAAACCCAAATAAGCTTTTTGGTGAACCCAATAAAATACAAGATAATCAGTTAAAGTTGAATTTCAGAAAAGCATAGAATGGCTTTCAGTATGTCCCATGCAATATTTGGATTAAAACTTAACTAGATGTTGGTATTTTTATTTGCTTTAAATCCGGCAACTCTAACTATAACGTCACTCCTGACCACCCTCTCCACAAACCCAGGACTTGGAGGTTCTGCTGAATTTCTAGCATGACTCACCTGTGCCTCTATTTGACACTTAGCTTATTTTGCATGTGTTTCTATCAGTTTTTAGCTTCCCTGGCGGCTCACATGGAAAGAATCTGCCTGCAATGAAGGAGACCAGGGTTCGATCCCTGGGTTGGGAAGATCCTCTGGAAAAGGGAATGGCAACCCACTCCAGTATTCTTGTCTAGAGAATTCCATGGACAGAGGAGCCTGGTGGGCTACAGTCCATGGGGTCGCAAAGAGTCAGATATGACTGAGCAACTAACACATTCAGTTTCACACTATCGCTTTTTACATCTGTGTACTTCACTTCCCTGACTTGAAAGCTCCTTAAGAATGAGGACACATATATTATATCTCTTTGTAATTTCATAATGCCTCACAGAAACTGTTGACCGTGGATAGTGACCATAAACACTTTTTAATTGAGAGACATTCAAAATCAATGAACAAAATAGCCAACAGTGATTCACAAAGCAACTGCCTTCTGTTCCATTCAGGACTATGCTGTAAATTAGTTTATAAATGAGTAAGATGTAACATTTGCCTTTAGAGAGCTTAGTTTAGTAAACAAAAAGTACACATCAAAAGTAGTAATGAGGGAGTCTTGTTCAGTTGCTAAGTCATCTCCGACTCTTTGCAACCCCATGGACTATAGCCCACCAGCATCCTCTGTCCAAAGGATTCCCCAGGCAAAGATACTGGAATGGGTTGCCATTTCCTCCCTGAGGGGATCTCTCTGACCCAGGGATCAAACCCAGTGTCTTTTATGTCTCCTGCATTGGTAGGCAGGTTATTTACCACTAGCACCACCTTGAAAGCCCAGAGTTTGCTCTAATTATGTCCACTGAGTCAGAGATGCCATCTTTATCTCATTCTCTACCACCCCATTCTCCTGCCTTCAATCTTTCCCAGCATCAGGGTCTTTTCCACTGAGTCAGCTTTTTGCATCAGGTGGCCAAAGTACTGGAGCTTCAGCTTCAGCATCAGTCCTTCCAGTGAAGGAGCCTAAGCAGTATATAATCAAGTAGAACAATATAATAAAGATTAGGTATTACAGCCTACTAAGGACAATAGGAGATCAATGTGGATAGCAGCCCTGAGAGAGGGAAACAGTGAGGAGCAGGGATCTGAGTTGAGATTCAGATCTTGGGAAGAATGTAGATGAGAGGAGAGGATTAGAAAGGGCAGTGTCACCTGGGGAAAGTGGGTAATGGAGCCAGGGAGGAAGGGACCCTTCTTCACAGTCTGCCTTTGCTACTTGGCAACCATCAGAATTTGCTTGGGCTGTGGTTTCAACTGGCGTTAAGGGATTCCCTAGGATTCAGAGCAGAGAAGGCAATGGCACCCCACTCCAGTACTCTTGCCTGGAAAATCCCATGGACGGAGAAGTCTGGTGGGCTGCAGTCCATGGGTTTGCAAAGAGTTGGACACAACTGAACGATTTCACTTTCATGCATTGGAGAAGGAAATGGCAGCCCACTCCAGTGATCTTGCCTGGAGAATCCCAGGGATGGAGGAGCCTGGTGGGCTGCCGTCTATGGAGTCACCCAGAGTCGGACACGACTGGAGCGACTTAGCAGCAGCAGGATTCAGAGCAACTATAGGAGTGAAACTCTACGCCATATTTATGGCTAGACAGAGTCAATCATGCCATATAGAGTCACAGGTCCTGATTTTTAGAAATAATCGAAGTGCACTGTCATGTGTAAAACAGATAGCTAGTGGGAACCTACTATATACAGCAGGGAGCTCATCGGTGCTCTGTGATGACCTAGATGGGGGTGAGAGGGAGGACCAAAAGGGAGGGGATATCTGTATAGATATAGCTGATTCACTTAATTTTACAGTAGAAACTAGCAACATTTTAAAGCTACTATACCCCAGAGAAAAAGAAGGATGCTAAGAAATCACCCACAAACTGGGGCTGTCCCCAGACCACCTAAGAGAACAAAGAACAAATGTTTCTATCAGTCACAGTTATACATTACACATGGGCACCAAACGTATTGGTTCCTGACAACGTGTACACCCATATCAAGTACAGTTAGAGCAGTGAGTGACCTTACTGAAAATTAGTGAATTGCATTTCCATGGAACTAAGGACTGATGGTGAGGAGTATTTTCTTTTGCAGAAAATCTTTTTCTTCTACACCTTTAATCTGTTACCACTATAAGAAAGAAAGTCTTTTTTTTTTAATTTGAAGTATAGTTGATTTGCAATATTTGTTAGTTTCAGGTATACAACAATGTGATTCCATTATATTTTTTTCACATTACTTTCCATTAGAGATTATTATAAGATATTGAATATTGTTCCCTGTGCCATTCAGCAAAGCCTTGTTGCTTATCTATCGTAGGTGTAGTAGTTTGTACCTGTTAATCCCATACTTATAATTTACACCTGCCCCCAATTCCTTTCCACTCTGGTAACTGTAAGTTTGTTTTCTATGCCTATGAGACTGTTTCTGTTTTATATATAGATTCATTTGTATTATTTTTTAAGTTCTACATATAAGTGATATCATATAATATTTGTCTTTCTCTGACTTAGTTTGATACTCTCTAGGTCCTTCTATGTTGCTGAAAATGGCAATATATCATTCTTTTTTATTATATATATAATATATATTATCAGAATAATGTAGTACATATATATATATAGTTGATGGGAACTTGGGTTGTTTCTATGCCTTGGCTATTATGAATAGTGTGGCTATGAACTTTGGGAGGCATATATCTTTCCAATTAGAGTTTTCATCTTTTCCAAATATATGCCCAGGAGAGGGATTGCTGGATCATATGGTAGTTCTTTTTTTTTTTTTTTTTTTTTTTAAGGAAACTCCATACATACCGTTTTCTACAGTGGCTGCTCTAGTTTACATCCCCACCAACAATGTAGGAGGGTTCCCTTTCCTAGACAAAATATCTTTTATTTTGGTTTTGGATTGTCCTTCCTTAATAAGGTTGATATCTTTAATATGTACTTCTAATACATGCTTAATTTTGCAAAGTATTTCAGATACCATATAGCATCCTCTTACTAAAAGACTTACAAACTACAAAGCTTTGCTGTTTGGTTTTAATCAGCTCATGGAATTACACACATTGAACCTCAGAATGTTCTCATGTGATATTTTGATTCACACTGAACATCCATGTGAAGATTGGCTTGAACCTTTATAAGGGACATAATTTTATTAACTAAATAGACACATAAGACAAAGAAATACAGTTTCAGCCTTCTAAAATTCCGAAGGCATTCAATAAAATCTCTGAGAATGGGTATTAGCAGAGCTGTTTTGGTACAAGGCAAATTGTGTTGCTTATTTTAAGGAAATAAGCTAAACAGGGAAGGAGATTCTCTTAGAGAGAGGCTCAAGGTATGTTAGTTTGAACCATATGCAACATGGCAATATTTGACCTTTGTATGCAGTTCACAGGATTTCCCTGGTGACTCAGATGGTAAAGAATCACCTGCAATGCAGGAGATCCAGGTTCGATCCCTGGTTTGGGGAGATCCCCCGGAGAAGGGAATGGCTACCCACTCCAGTATTCTTGCCTGGACAATTTCACAAGCATGTCCAGCCCTCTTAACATACTAAAGCTCATCTTGAAAGTAGAGCTAGAAACCTCTTAGCAATTTTAAGACCTTGATTTACTACATTTTATCAAGACCCCAACATGGTCACTAGTCATATATGACTTCAGCCTCTGTGGTCCATTTCTTTTGCAAAATTGATGGTAAGGTGAGTGGACAGTTGACTAAATGATCTCTTAGAACCTTCCCAACCTAAATTTGTGTATCTCTAAAGCATCCAGATATTGAATCTATTTCCTTCTGACTAACCACAGATGCGCCTGGCAATAATGCCCAAACAATCTTCTGCTAGTTCTCACCTTCCCAAGGCACTCGTTTCCCATGGGATGCATAACCATCAGAAGACCCTGCCAAGAGGCACTAGGTCCCTGTGAAGTTCAATATGTTAGGACCTCACCATCTGTTTATATGTTCTCATAAGTTAGTGAACAAAATCTCTCTATGACTCTTCTTTCATTTTCCTTAATTGATTATTCTTGAGAATTAAGAATCAACAAAGGTTAGAGAATCCCACCTCCTTATCCCCGTCTGTTGTCTCAGTGATGGCCAACAGTGATAAGAGGCCCCCATGGTCACCTAGGCAGAAGGCTTCTTGAGAGGAAAAGGGGAAAATGAAATATCGGTTGGGAGGGGTTAAGGAGGAAGGAGGTCTGAATCCCTGCAGCTGCTTGGCATCCAAACTGAGTGTGCAGAGAGGAAGGGAGATCCTTATCAGATCTCCGGTCCAAGTTTGTTGTTGTTTGGAAAGAGGAAGATAAATGAAACTGCACTTGGGGATGTAGAGAAGGCAGCACACTGGTCCCTGGAAGATGTATTTGTGTATCAGTTATCCTGATGAGTTCTCTGCCTCTTCCCAAATGAATGTGGCCATTCAGATTTAACAAAACATACCTCCTAAAACTGACTTACATACAACAGACATGTGCACACATGTATATAATGAACCTATCTCTCTATTTCGTCTGTTTCCGTTTCCTCCATATCTTTCCTGTCTCTCCCTCCTACCTTGCTGGATCTCAATTCCTTCTACCTTCCTTTCTTTCTCTAGCTCCCTTCCCCTCACTTCTTACCTAACCTGCAGTAATTTGCATTTTATGTCCTCTGTAATAAGAAATATGCACCCCAGAGTTCTGTTTCCATCAAATTTGTGAAAGAGAGTCCCTGCCAACTTTCATTCTACAAGAGGCTATAACAATGATTCAGGTGAAATGAAGCATTCAGAGGAAATTCAGGAAATGAGACATGCTAATCTTGAGCTGTTTGTTTCAGCCTACAAGGAAAAAATGAAGGAACTGTCCATGCTGTCCTTGATCTGCTCTTGCTTCTACCCGGAACCTCGCAACATCAACATCTATACTTACGATGGTGAGTTGCCTACAAAATGCCCCCGCTGGCTGAACCAGCCTAAAAAGCTTGGATGTGGTTGGATGTGGTTGCTTCTCTCTCACAGCTCCTCATATAATGAAATCAATATTTTGTAGATCTTGCTATTGACTTGCCGGGTCTAGCTAATGGGTCTTATTGATTGCTATTTGCTGAAAACAGTATGAGTTTGATGCTAATAACAGCACACTAATGTCTTTTAAGAAAGATGGCTGAGCTGTTATTAGCCATCTTATCCAGCATATCAACATCCACAATATGTTCAAAGCTTCTCTTTGCAAATAACATAATACACTAAGCTATAATTAGAGAAGATCACAGTTTGCAAGAAAATGCTTTATAGTTAGAAAACTCAGAAAAGAAAATCAGCCATCAACAGTTTATGCTTTAATGTAGTCTTTATAAAGGTTTCTCAGGTGGCACTCATGCCAATGCAGGAGACATAAGAGACATGGGTTTGATTTCTGGGTTGGGAAAATCCCCTGGAGAAGGACATGGCAACTCACTCCAGTATTATTACCTGGAGTATTATTGCTCCTCTGGCCATGGAAATCCCGTGGACAGAGGAGCCTTGTGGTCTACAGTCCACGGCATTGCAAAGAGTCAGACACGACAGAAACAACTTAGTACACACAGTCTTTATAAAATCCCCATATTTTCTGTATGCATCTCAACAACCTAATACGTTTCAGTAATAAAACTGACTTATGACTGAAGTTCAGATAAAGAGGATTTTAAATGAAAATCCTGAATGATTGACATAGCTGTGAACCTTATTTTGCAGTGAAAACCTTTTGGTTTGATTTATCCTGGTTCATTCTGCTTAGTTTGATGACCATCCTGGTTCTGCCACTATCTGCCTGACCTTGGGCAGGTGACTCAGATCCTTTGAGCTTTATTTAACTCTAGTATCTTCCTACCAGTGTTTTTGTGGAGTTTAAATAATTTAATGCAAGTTTGTGGCATTTAAATGATTTCACGTTTAGCACAGAGCCTGTCCTCTTGTAAGCATTCAGAATGGTAGTCATTATTATCAAGAATACCATCTTCACTTGATGTGATGTATATGTGCTCAGTGCAGTCATGTCCCACTCTTTGTGACCCCATGGACCATAGCCCATCAGGCTCCTCTGTCCATGGGATTTCCCAGGCAAGAATACTGGAGTGGGCTGCCATTTCCTTTTCCAGGGGATCTTCCTGATCCAGGGATCAAACCCACGTCTCTTGCATCTCCTGCATTAGCAGACTAGCACCACCCGGGAAACCCATCTTCACTTAATTCTGTCCACTTATCAAAATGTTTGGTGCTGTTATATGTGTAGTAAAAATGAGGGATGTTTGGCTACCTGTTTGGCTCATGACAATTTTTTCTTTTCCATGTGTGTAAGGAAATACATTACAGGTAAGGTGAAGGGATCTATGGCAGTTAACTGCTTCTCTGCCTTTAAAATATTCCAAGACTCAAAGGAGTTTTTCTTCCAAATTGATTCTATCATGGCATAACCATAATGAATATGAATGAACTGTTTCACAAAGGAATGCCTTTCATGAAAATAAGATTCAGTTTCCAACCAAAATTCTCATTAGAATGCAGGCCCATGCTTACTTTGTATAAGTTCATACAGTCAACAAATACACTGGACTGCTCTTCTGAGACACTAATGGGTCACCATGTGTTGTCACTGAGGCTTCAATGATGACTATGGCTCAGGAAGGCACCAGTGACAAATACAGCTAACGCCTCTTCCAGGCACTCATGGCCTTGGAGAGGAGAATTACAACATGCAGATAGCCAGTGAGTGGAGCACAGTGCGGTTAAGACAGAGGTTATACAAATTTACTGGTAGGACACAGAAGATAGTGATGGTGTCTGCCTTCTTAGGAACTGGAGAGGGGGAAATGAAAATCAGAAGTTGTGTATAACCTGAGTCTTAGAAGTCAGAAAGACAATTTACCATAGCTCATGCACTATTTCCTTAAAGAATTGGTAGAGAATTTCAAATTCCCAAAGTCTTTAACCTTGTCTTGTGTTTCTGTATTGGATAATATTTATTGTAGACAACATTATAACAAGCATTTACTGGAGACCAACATTATAATAAGAATTAATACTAATAGTAATAATTGCTTACATTTATAAAGCCTGTGCTTTACGTTTAGTATCCTTTATAAATCTTTTTGGAACAGGTTCACAATTTATTTATTTTAACTGCTATGTTGAAGTAACATACAAACGTCTGCACATATTTAATGTATGTAATTTGATTAATTTGGACAAGTATCCTTTATCTTTTAATTTCACCATGGTCTTGTGAGAAAGGTGCTTTTCATCTGCATCCTTTAGATGAGGAAATGAAAACTTAAGGAAGTGAATTCATCTTCCCAGTATCACATGCTTACTAGTAAGAAGGGCTTACTACTAGTAGTAGTAGTGTTAGTCACTCAGTCTTGTCCAACTCTTTGCAATCCCACAGACTGTAGCCTGCCAGGCTCCTCTGTCCATGGGATTCTCTAAGCAAGAATACTGGAGTGGACTGCCATTCCCTTCTCCAGAGGATCTTCCTGACCCAGGGATCGCTATATGGATGCAAATTCAGGCAGTTCTGATTTTGGAGTCTCTAACTCTATCCATTTAAAATCCCATCACTTTATCAAACAGTGATTTTTGTTTGCCGCTGTTCTCTTGAAGTCCTTTTCCATAAGTTTACATATTTTTTATAGAATTGTACTTAAAGTATAAATACAAATTTGGATGCCTTCACAAAGATTTTGAATATTTTTATAATTGTGAAAAAACCCACATCATTTTTATTATACTTATTGAATTGACTTTGTCTATATGAGCACACTTCCCAGGTGGTGCTTGTGGTAGAGACATGCCTTCCAATGCAGAAGATGCAGGAGATGCAGGTTCAATCCCTGGATCAAGAAGATCCCCTGGAGAAGGAAATGGCAACCCACTCCAGTAATTTTGCCTGGAAAATCCCGTGGACAGAGGAGCCTGGTGGGCTACAGTCCATGGGGTCACAAAGAGATGATTAGCGACTGAGCACACACATATGATCTGTTAACATTCATAGATGTAAATAAGTTCAGCTCCTGTTCACCTGGGGTCACTCTAGACCACAATCTCAAAATACACTCATCAGATTGCTAAAAGAATTAAAGGAAGCTAATAGTCACATCAAGAGAAGTGATATTTCTTCTTTGCTCTGCTCTAGTTAGAACTTGCCTGGAAACCTGGCCAGCTTGGTTGCCACAATTCTCAAGGGACATTAATAAGTTAGCAAGCCCTGTGAGGTTAGGGAGTGATGTAGCAATAAGGATCTAAAAACAGTATCATTTGGGGGCACTGAGGATGTTTTAACCTGGGGAAAAAATTGAAATGGGAGATCATAGCTATTTTCAAATACTTGAAAGATGGTGATGCACAACAGAGACTAGCCTAAATTTGGGTGGGTTCAGAGGACAGAACAAGAAATAGGGGGCTGAAATGAGAGGGGTGCAGTCTGGGGATGAAAATCAAAAACACTCATCTAAAAAAAAGAGAGTTGTCTAATAAGCTTTTAAAAATCAGTATATTTCCCTAAGCTGTGAGCTGTGTAATTGCACTAATGTCCTAGGAGATGCTAGCTGTCACTCTATTTTATTTTATAAATTATATTTTTATATTTTAAATCATATTTAAGACATTTAGACATTAAGACATTTATTTTCAGGTTTTTTCCCTTTGAATTATTATGCATATTATGCAGTTATTGAATGTAGATATTGTTTAAAAGTACAGAGTGTATAAATTAGATAACCACCACAATGCCTCTTCCCCCACCAGCTCAAATCTACAGCTGGGGAGTGATGAAGGCATTCTAAGTAGCAACCAAGTACAAACAAAGGCATTACTGTGGGACTCCGCCTTACTGTCTTCATTAGACTGTAAGCACCTTGAAGACAGGGGCTCCCATCACAGTGTCCTCCCCAGGGCTGGCATTGTGCTACTTGATGACTCAGATCAGCAGACGCACTAGAAGGCAAAACAGGAACCAGCAGAAAACCTTGCACGTTAGTCTTGGAATGGGTTGAATATGGTGCTGGCCAAAATGTTTGTTCTGCATTTTCAGTAACATCTTACAGAAAATCCCAAACAAACTTTTTGGCCAACCCAGTATTTCCAGCCATTCAGGGAGCTACATTGGCTGTAACCAGCTCCTGTGATTCCCAACCATAGGATTAGGAGTGAGAACTGGAGGACTTTGCTATTTTCCTCATTAATTAGTATGCAAACGTTTCCAACTATGGTGGTTTCCAAAAAAAATAAATAAACCTTAATCTGTGCTACTTGATTTTCACATGAGGCTCATGTTTATTCAAGAGGAAAATAAAGCTGAATCTAAAATTGAGTCAGGCTAACTGTTTTCTGGGCATGCCTACCATGATTTAATTCCCTATGGACATTGTGGAATTTCCTAACACTGTAAATATTAATTCAGTTAAAATAGATCCATAAATATACTAAAGAAAGAGGTCTTATATGTTCAAAACAAGGTAGAGCAAATGATCACATGTAGCATTTTATTCATCTTCATCAGAATAACAAGGCTACTTTAAATCGCCAGAGTGCAAATTATTTAAGTAAATGTGTGCCTGTGTTCAGTAGGCTTAACCTTCTCAAATATTCATCTCTCAGATATGGAAGTGAAGCAAATCAACAAGCGTGCCTCCGGCCAGGCTTTTGAGCTGATCTTAAAACCACCATCTCCCATCTCAGAAGCTCCACGAACTTTAGCTTCTCCCAAGAAGAAAGACCTGTCCCTGGAGGAGATCCAGAAAAAACTGGAGGCTGCAGAGGAAAGAAGAAAGGTAAGTTTTCCATAGGTCTTTTTGTTTGTGTTTTAAATTATGAAAGCATAATAACACATTTATAGGAGACTCGGGAAATAGAGGGCTTCCCTGGTGGCTCAGGCAGTTAAGAATCTGCCTGCAATGCAGGAGACCCAGGTTCAATCCCTGGGTCAAGAAGATCCCCTGGAGAAGGGCATGGCTGCCTGCTCCAGTATTCTTGCCTGGGAAATCTCATGGACAGAGGAACCTGGAGGTTTATAGGCTGTTGGATCACAAAGTGTTGGACACGACTGAGTGAACTTATTTAACACTGGAAAATACAGAACAAAGTTACATGTAGTTCTGCTATCTATTGCAATCACTTTTTAAGTAGATAAATTAAGATTTAGTTGGAGCTTCAATATCCACAGGTTTTTATATTCTGCTCTCCCTTCTTGCCTTCCCTCTCTACTCTTCTCTTTCCCTTCCCCGCCCCCTCCCTTTTTCACACACACACACACACACACACACACACACACACACACACACTTCTAGCAGAAGCTCCAAGAGACAGTGATGCCTGAACCTGCACTATTCCAACACATGTAGGTCTTCTAGACATAGATCCAGACTGATTCAAGTAAAATCTGCTGCTTTGAGGGTAGTTAAAACCAAAGGTCTCAGACACCGAATTTCAATGCTTTAGTGCCCTTTTCCTATCTTGGGTCCCTTTTGATAAAAGCCTCCCTGCCTTAGCCTATCCTCACTGTCAGGAAAGCACAGCCTTAGATAAGGTGCCTCCAGGGGTTGCATGGGGCGAGGGGCCAAAGTGGTGAGCCCTCCCTCTTGGAGTCTGTGTGGTGGATGGTTTTCCTCAGAAACAAAACGTACCAGATACCCCCGCTGAGATGTTTCCTGCCCAGAAATGCTGTTCACCCCAGGGGCTTGCCCCTGTCCCCTAGGCTAGGACAGCCCCTGTCCTTGAAGTTGGTTCATCCTAGATCAGTACCCTCTCTGGAATCTATGAGTATCTTCTTGCACTCATATCTAAGCCTTGATGGCATTTTTTCTCTTTTTTCCATTGGTCTTTATTTGTATCCAAGAGCTTTTTCTTACAGAACTAAATCTTTAATTTTCCACAATCAGCTGAATAAAAAAAGCCAAGGGTATTAAAAATGGAAGACATTGAGAAACCCCAAGGACTATGTACATAGAGACGGAAATTATGCTTGAATATGGGTGGACCAGTTTTGTGATTATGGAAGTCCATCCCATCAAGATGCTCTTGATTAATTCAAATGAAATTACTATGTTGTACTTTTCACTGACTTTTCATGGTACATTTTTAGAACCACATCACTAAGAATATGGTACATTCATGACCTTATGATGTGACTGGGAATGGCATTTATAATAATTTTAAATTTCATTTAGATGTTTGTAAAAAGTCAGCCAATAAATTAAACACTTCTGTGTTGGATACCTACAAAGCAAATGAAGATAGCACTTTTCCTAAAACCTGAATTCTCTAACAGGGAGTGCAGAGCAAATCCAAATGTTGTGTGTGTGTTTGTGTGCTTATATATACCTACATATACACACAATCACACAAATGCACACACCTGTGCATGCGTGCTAAGTCGCTTCAGTTGTATCAGACCCTTTGAGACTCTATGGACTATAAGCCATCCGGGCTCCTCTGTCCATGGAGTTCTCCAGGCAGGAGTATGGAGTGGGTTGCCATATATCATCAAATAATAAGACTTAAAGATTGTAAATCCTTGATTAAATTGACTGAACCCAAAACTACTTTTTGTCTTAACCTTTATAGTTGGAAAGTCTTCCTATATTGCATCAATCCTGATCACAATTTCAGTTTTTACTCCTGAAGTTCTCTTAACATCCAATGAGTATTTTACATATTATTTATCGTATTTGACCAATTGCTGTTGTTATACAGCTGGATTTCAAAAGGAGGAAACTAAGCTACTAACCCAAATGTATATATACAGGAAGTTGTTTTAGAAAAATTTATCAGATTTTTTGCTGTCATTTATAACTTTGTTCTCACAGTAAAACTGAATTAAAGTATTGAGTTGCAGTCCTTCAAGTCTGTCTCCAACAGATATTAATAACTAACTACAGTAGTAGAGAACATGTTACAGTAAAGTTAATTTAAAGTTCTCCAAAGCATTGGCACCTTACAGGTAACAGGTATAGTTATAGGATATAGGTTGAAATATAGGGATGCTGTGACTTGATTAGAATTCAAAGTCACTCACTGAGCTGAAATTGAAAATTAGAGATGAAAATTCAACATCATGGTTTAAGGTGTTGCTGGCATATTTAATTAGAAGGAAAATATTAAAAGAAAAATAACACAGAGATGACCAAAATTAACTGGATATTCTCATAAAATTCCCTGAGTTAAGTAATTACTGATTATGGTAAAATTCATGTACCCTGATGATAATAAATTATCAACACTTTTACATTTAAATAATTAAATTGAACTAGAAATTGGCTGAGTGACTAGAAGACATCTACAAATGTAATCTTTCAGCATTGTGACACCCAGGAAAAATGTTCTTTGGAACCCTTTAAACATCAGTATTCCTTCACATTTCTGCTCTTATTAAAATTTGCAAGTAAAAAAATTATTATATAGATCATATCCTGGTAATGGAAATTAGAAGAAAATGTAACTAATAAACAGAAAGTGCCAACTTAAGAAATCACTAATTGATTTTTTTTTCTATTGGGTTGTGCTCACTTAATTAGCACTCATTTGAAGAACTTCTAATTCTCTTCAAAAAGCAAGTGCATATATCTCAGTAACTAAGATCAAACATATAACCAAACACCAACTAGCCAAAGCAGAAGAGAGTATGGGACTAAAAACCAGCTTGATCCAGGAGATTGATATTTCTTTTTACATTTTTCTTTTCTTTCTGCAACTAATTGGTTTCAATATCAAGGAATTTTTGTTTCAGTCAGTCCCAAATTATTTTTCTCACAAATCAGCAACTCCAGCAGAAAGAGAGCTTTCCTTATAGTTCTAACAAAAGTTATAGAACTGAGTCTCAGTGACCTGTCTTGGGTCACATGCCCAACCCAATAAGGTGGTACTAAATAATGGAGGACAGAGGGGAATTGTAGTTCTGTGGTGAAAAGTGCTCTTCATATGAGGTGGTCAGAAAAGGCCTCTTGAATATGAGAACATTTGAAAGGAACCATGAAGGGAGTGAGGGAGAACATTTGATAAAAGGCAGGAAGGTAAGGAATAGACCACATGACTCTTCTCTGGGGGCAGAATTTGAAGTAAAGAGAAGAGCAAGTGCAAAGGTTCTGAGGTAGCAATCTGCTAGGACTGTTCTGGAAATAACACAGAGGACAGAATGCAGAGCAGAAGGAGCAAGGGGAGATGGTAGAAATTGAGGTCAGAAGGTAGCATTTTTAAAGACTGACTTCAAATGAAAAAGGAGGTCATTAGAAAGATAAAAACCAGTTCATTCCTTGTGAATCACAGCATCTTTACAAAGAAATGTCTATTTTTAAAACCTGAGTGACTAGAAAAATAGTTTTAGATAAATAGAGAAGACATGAAAGCATTCTAGATGTAAAGAATGGTTCCAGAACTAAGGATACCCAGAGGTGAGAGTGCAGAACGTCTGTTTTCAGGGCAGTGGGTAGACCTAATAGTTTGAGCTAGTGGACTTGGGTTAGGAGTCGGAGAGTAGTGAGGTGAGATTGTGGAGGGCCTTGAATGCCAAGTTAGGTGCTCAAACTCCATTGTATCTGAGAAATGAGGAGTCACTGAAAGCTTTCAAAAATACACAGATGTCCAACCAGCTAGTGACCAGCAACATTTGTTTTGCCCTAGTTCATTTCCCTTCGTGCAAGCTAAAAGTTTGTAAAGATTCCACCGGCCAAACAGGACGTTTAAATAGGTATTAAACAATTTCTTTTGTCATGGTTATGATCAAAGCGATCTATCAGTTCAGTTCAGTCACTCAGTCATGTCCGACTCTTCGTGACCCCATGAACTGCAGCACGCCAGGCTTCCTTGTCCATCAACAATTCCCAGAGCTTGCTCAAACTTATGTCCATCGAGTCGGTGATGCCATCCAACCATCTCATCCTCTGTTGTCCCCTTCTCCTCCTGCCTTCAATCTATAACTACCAATTAATATTACTGAATATCATAAAATAAGCATTAACTCACTACACTGACATAATTCTATCTCAAAGTAAATATAGACACAAAGGTGAAATATGATTTTTGATATGGCCTTTAAAACAAAAAGGCTATGAGACCTCTCTCCCTCCACTGGGCTTCCTTGGTGGCTCAGATAGTAAAGAATCTGCCTGCAGGAGACCCAGATTTGATCCCTGGGTGGAGAAGATCTCCAACCCACTCCAATAATCTTGCCTGGAAAATCCCATGGACAAAGGAGCCTGGAAAGTTATAGTCCATGGGGTCACGAAGAGTTGGACACGACTGATCTATTAACATTGATCCTCAATGGTACTCCCCCTCCATTGGTACTCTTGAAAGATTTGCTCCTGGGACCTGAGTCAAGGGATCGCATCTGGGAAGCGGTGACCTAGGCTGTGCTTCTGGAGACTGCTGGATTTAGAGCTGGAGGGCTGCCTCTGGGGCATCTCCCTGTGGGCTTAAATTCACTTTGTGTTCAATGCTTTGGCAGTTTCCCCAACTCCTCCCTCCATCTGTTGATAATATGGCAGCACTGACCATCTGGACACTACACTAAACACTCCTTCCATCAGGTTCCTCTGAACCAGAATTAATGCTCCATTGGTGAGCTGATAGAAGGTTATTATAAAGGGAAGAAGTCCTTTTCCTGATTTTTTTCTTCCTTCTTTGATTATCTCTGAGAATCAGTCTTCATCTCCATCAGACCACATTACCTCACGAAGTCAACATAAAGCTCATTATTTGAAGTTAAATATTCCATCCAGCAGCTTACCCACATGGATGAAATGATATGAACACTTCAGTCATCCATCCATCCATCCATTTATTTATTTACACAGCAAACATTTATTTAGTGAAAGGCAACAGAGCTAGGTCAACCTTATGTCCCAGTTGGCCCAGGACAACTCCAGCTTATTCCTGCTGTGCAGACATCAATATTATCTCAGTTGCATAAGGATCTCAATTTAAACAATAAATTACATGATTATTGTAAGCCAAGCATAGTGTTTAAGAATATCTTTAAAAACATCATGGTTAAGAACACATGGTTAAGAGAATGCCTTTGATCAAAGCCTGGTTTCACCACCTACTAGTTGTGTGACCTTGGGCAAGTCACTAACCTCTCTCTGTTTTATTTTGTCCATCTGTAAAATGAGACTAACAATAGGACCTACATTCTGGAGTTACTGTGTGATTTAGAAGAGTTACTCCACATAAAGGCATATCACAAGCACTGTGAAAGTGTGAGATACTTTTGTGTAAAAACATATCTAGTTCCAGCCTCACAGAGATGACAATCTAGTAAGCTCATGATTTTATAAATTTTCTCATTTACACAGATATTGAAATGTTACATAAATTTCGTGAATATTTTTAAACATTATAAAACACCAGTTATCAAGCTATAAGAACAGTTTGAAAGGTAAACATATATAAATAGTTCAGCCTAACTAAAAGTAGCTTGAAAAAGATTAATATCATAAAAAAATGATGAACATTTAAGGAATTGGATGACATTATAAAATCTCATGACAACATAGATTAAATTACAAAGAATGCTTCTCAGCCACTCCAGTAAGCTATAACTGGCACACCAACGATATCGGCATTATCAACTCCAAAGTCACTGAACCTCTGAAAGAAAGTCGTGTTGCTTATTCTTAATAATATGGCCTCAAAGTGGATCATTTGTCACCAAATCTGATAGGCTTGCCTCTTCTGTCTGTGGGCATCTCACCTTGCAGACAGCAATTCAAGTCGAAGTCACAAAAAGAGGGGGTGCTTTGTATAGCAATGGATTGTGAGTCAAAGGATTAGATTATTCACAATTCAACATTTAGGAAGCATTCTTCTCTTTAGAGAACATGACACGTGGCCTACAGACTCTTCATGCATGTTATCCCCTCCATGTAGAGTGCCCCCCTCCCCACCTTCTGTGATTCTTTTCCTGGGAGTTAACCACAGTGGATGCATTGCAGAGTCTGGCAGAGGGCTCATTCTAAAGGTCTTTGGATTTTAATCATTTCAAATTTCATCTGATACATCTGATTCTTCAACACAAAGTGAATAATAAACTCTTGTTTTACATAATTATATTCAATCATCATATTTAACCAGGCTTTATTTGTGACTTTAGCTGGGTTAGTACTGTTTTTTCATTGTTAATAGGAAAGCAAATAATTAGATGCACATCTTCTAACCTACCAGCACAAACGCACTTAAGAACTAGGAGATCTAATGTCTGATAAATGGTTCTGGAAGGCAAGGAATAGTAATATAGCTCAATGATGCAAGGGAACAGGAACATAATGAGTTAGAATATGTTTACTTCAGAACATTAGAGATAGACACTAGCATTCTCTAAACTATAGCCTTAAATCTCCTCTGTGTACACAAAGTAAAATGAGTTTTATTATACCACTTAACTCAAATTTATCTTTCATTTCATTTATGTAGTAATTAAATGCTTATACTCAGTAATATAAGAAATGGTAATGAACCTCTTTGGAAAATTATATAGTTAAAGTGTTCCTAAATGTACAATAACTCTGCTCACTATCTCATTATTTTTCCCTTCACATACCTCTCTTGTAATTATTTCAGTGGTACCGAGTTCAGTGTGAGGAAGTTTATGCCTTGAATAGGCCGTTCATCATTAACGAGCCTCCACTATTACAATAGCAATACGGAGACCATCCGTCCCTTCATCTCCCAGAATGTCATGCTGCATGTCTTAGTTCTATAAATACTTTGCCTTGACATTTGCATTATACCAGCTGATCATTATCATGCCCTCATTTTCTATTTCCAAATTTCTATGACCTTCAACATTAGGTACATGCTACTCAGAAATGTTTCTCCAGGGTCAGATCTTTTTTCCTTAAGCAATTTATTTTTAACAACTTTCAACAAATCCCACTTCTCCAGCTTCCCCATCAGGCAATCAAGATTCCTTTCTGCTAATGTGCTCAAGCGAGAAATGAAACAAGAATACCCACTCAACTAGGGCTTCCCAGGGGCACCAGTGGTAAACAGCCCACCTGCCAATGCAGGAGACATGAGACGTGGGTTCGATCCCTGGGCTGGGAAGATGGGTTGCCATTCCTTCCTCCACGAGGAATGGCAACCCATTCCAGTATTCTTGCCTAGTGAATCCCCATGGACAGAGGAGCCTGGTGGGGTATAGTCCATAGGGTTGCAAAGAGTGGGACATGACTGAAGTGACCGAGCACGCACACACACACTCAACCATGTAGCAAAATCCTCACTTCTACTGAAATTAAGGAAAATGCTTCCACTTCTGTGTACTCGGTCCTCACACACATTTCATGTCATGTTTTAGGGCAGTTCTCTGGACTAAATGCTTGTTTTCTCCTTGATAGAAATATTAGGATCAGAACCAGCAAGGCTGTGACTGAGAGATTAAGCTTTATTCATGAGAGAAGCTATTTATCCCCAGGAGTAAAGTTAGAGAAGTTATAGGCAGTGATATCTGAATGCCGGGCTTTGTAAGAAGGAAGAATTATGACTTTCTGCAGCAATGCAGTTCTAGAAATCTTAGAAACTGAGCTTGAGGCCCTCAGGTCTGTTAGCTCCGTGGAAGAATTTAAGAGTTGAGTATTTACGAGGAAGGATCAAAATAGGGAGGAAGACATTTTCTCAGTGAGGAATTCTCTCCGTAATCATCTCATCCTATATTTGAAACACATATAATTATGAGGTCCTACGAACACCTCAGCGGAGGCAATGGTGGCTATAACAACCCCTCCAAGGGCGTCAGGAACGGCCCCACAGAAGTGAGCCGGCCTGAAGGGTCGCCTGGCCCAGCTTGGCAGGTCTCCATTTAGCAGCGGCCTCACATGAGAACGCTCTATTCCACCTTCTGTTGCTGCTTCACCCCATTAATTGAACTAAAGAAACGCACTTGACGCCTAGGCTGGGCAATCTCATTTAGCCCCAAGGACTGCAAAAGCACTAACACTGTTAATGGAGGCATTTCAGACTGAGCCAAATGCCACACTCCTCTCAGGGCAATAAGCCTCCCTCCATTACTGTTCATGGGCCCCGTGGGAAAGCGTGTTCACACAGACCAAATGTGTCCCATTCCGGTAACAGAGTTGAAGAGGAATGTGTTGCTGTACTAGCCTTTTAATGCCAAAGCCTTCCCTTCTCCATCCTATTCCCCCGCTGTCTCCTGGCTGCTTTAACTCTTTCATAATAGAAAAGTAGAAGTGCAACTATAAACCTCAACCTACAATGCAATTTTTCCAAGTTCCAAATTTAAGCATCTGAAATTTAAAAATGACACAATTGCCTCTTGATAACTGTTTATGGTAACTCTCTCTGTGAGAAATGGACACAAAGTCCAGGTAGACCCTCTCTGGGCAGCGCTGGAAGCTCTGATCTATGGGAGGAGGTGGAGGGGAAAGGGACTTACTAACTCACTGAGCAGAAGGTTCACATATCTACTGCCTTCAGCAGCCTTGGCTGATAGACTTTGTTGTCAGAGAAAACAATCTAAAAGCACTGCTGTGGCAGATTTTGAAAAGTTAAGCTTTATTTTGCTTTATCGTGATTGATTTGGTTTCCTTTGGTTTCCTGAAGCTGCCACATGGTTTTCTGCCCCATACAAGAGAAATGTGAGGCCCTAAACTTATCTCTAATTCTTGGATACATCGCACCCTAGTTTTGTGATAACCCAGACTTCTTTCCCTCTACAAGATTTTCCGGACTGGAGGTTATATAGATTGAATGAACTTTCTAAAATGAAAAATCCAAGTCATTTCCTCTCACTTTTTTGTGGTGTTTCCTTAACTGTGACAATTCCTATCAACGCAGCCCCGTTCAGCATACTGCAGACAAAGGAGTCAGGGAAGGGCTGACTGGCACCGTGAGGACGCTGACTCCACTAACTGGTGATAACCAAGGGAATTCGAACAAATATCCTGCACGTGTGAGATGACCGAGATTCTACCTTTGAGTTTAGTTGTAGCAGGAAGCTCAGCTGCCATCAGCTCCAGTCACAAGTGTGTTTTGAGTTTTACTTTCAATAATAATGGCTGCCATGTGCTCGGCACTAACTTACTCGATATGAGACACTGTGCTGAATACTTTGCAAACACTATTTCATTTGATGCTGGCAAAGAGTCCTATGAAATAGGTACTATCTTTACCAGTGTGCAAAAATAATAATAATAATAATCCCATGAAGACTTTTCTCAGAGAGAAACTTGAAACACACACGTTTAGCCAGTCTCCCTTGCCCTTGCCCCATGTCACAATTCAGTAATCCTGGTGGCAAGAGATAAGCAAAATCAATGCAGGATGTTTTACCAGTAGTCCCACCTAGAGGCAGGAGGATGAATAAACTAGAAAATATTTTTTGTTTCTTCCAGAAGGGTTCCATTAGATCTTGAATTTCTATTCATATTTTTATCACTTTTCATATTAGATTTTTGCAAGCTGTAACAAAGAAAGAATGAAATTGGGTCTACTGAAGATGTCAATGAAACTACTATGGGGTTACAACAAAAAGAAGGGGGGCTAGTCCCAAAACTGTCTGTTTAATCTCCAGTGAGTCACTAGATATATTCCTGGTAAATGTCAGAATAAACACATCCACAGAGACTCCTAAGGTTATATGATTTTACTATTCCTGTAGAATTTTATCTAAAGAGAAGTTTCTTCCCCTCTCAGACTTCAAATTTTTTATACATCAAGATCTCTCCAGTAAGGTCCCACAACCACTCCCATCAACTGAAATATCTATTAATGTTTTTAATGGTAATCAGTACTTAGCCCATGGAATATTTTTGATCTACCATTGTTTAGATATTCACATGTACAATTATTCCTATGAAGGCTCACCTCAGAGGACCAGCTGATCCCAAGGAATTATCCCAGAATGATGGATGTGTAATAATTTAATCTTAAACCTGGATAGTTCAGTCTTGGGTAAGGCTTCTCTTAGCTGCTTGATTGTGGAGGAAAGATGAATGTGGAAAGATGTTAATATATCCAGGGCAACCAACACAGGACTTAAACACGGGCCTGACACCAAAGCCCATGCCAGTGTGTTTTTCAAAAAGTAGACTGAACTGCCCGTGTTACAATCATAGGGGATGCTTATCAAAAATATAGATCCCTGGGTCTCACCAAAGAACCACAGAGTTAGAATCTCGCGGTGGATACTAGGCCTCTTTATTTACCAAGCATCCCTGTGATTGTTAACATACAGAACCATTCCACTTCCTGATGCTGCAGGAGAATAACAGTGCACAGAATATGGGGAGTGTGTGGGAATGGGGTGCACAGGGATCTGATGATTCTTCTGTAATCCCTGAGCAATCTCAGGGTTTCAAAGATGACCCGCGTCGCCTTGGCGCATTCAAGACGGGTCCATAACAGGACTTTCTGTTATCTGTGGTCACGTGGCCATGAAGTTTGCAGTATTCACAAGTCTCCAAAGACAATATGGCGCAGGGGAGGAAAGGGTGGAGGTAGGCATGGAATAAAAAAGAAAGTGAATTTGACAATTTTATTGGAGAAAGTTAAAGGCTCGTTGCAGGGTGGAGCCTGCAACTGATCAAAAACAGTGAGGCAGGGAAAAGATGGGAACTTGCCCCAATCCTTGCCTAGTTTCCTCGGGCTTTCATGAATGTTGTCATCCACTGATTGATTACTGTATTCCCTGTTGTATAAATGCTTAGCAGCAGCTCATTAAAACAAAACAAGAACTCTTCCAGCAGGGTTAAATGCTTCTTTAAAAGTCTGTCCAAAAGATTCACAGCTGAAAATGCAGCTCACCACTTTTCCCAACTCACATATTCTATAGAAAACTCAAAGGCATGAAGATGAGAAGGGAAGTGACAATAACGCTCAAGGCTAGAAGTACTATTCATTTGAAAAGAATGCTCTTTTCAATCAGTGGACCGTTGTTCCGCCAGGTTTCTGTCTGGGTGGTTCTGAGATGGCTGTGATGGTTCTGAGGTGGATGTCTCTCTCCCCCAGTCTCAGGAGGCTCAGGTGCTGAAACAACTGGCGGAGAAGCGGGAACATGAGCGAGAGGTCCTCCAGAAGGCTTTGGAGGAGAACAACAACTTCAGCAAGATGGCGGAGGAGAAGCTGATCCTGAAGATGGAACAAATCAAGGAAAACCGTGAGGCGAATCTAGCTGCTATTATTGAACGTCTGCAGGAAAAGGTAATCGTAACAGAGAACCAAGCAGATGCACACTCATATGCAACACACAGCGAGTGAATTCTCAGATACCTGGCAGCAGAGACTTAATCAAACTGCTGCAGGTGCGGAAGGCACCTAACCCCATAGGCAGGGTCTCCCGCTCTGCAGTGTGGTTGAGGAATATAAGTGTCTTACAGCTGGAATTCTCTCAGGTTTTCCAGTACTGAATAAACTGAGGGAGGCTGATCACTGCTTTTCAAATGTATAAAAGGCTTCAGTACAAATCTTTGAAACTCACCTACTGGAAAAATATTAAATTGGAAATGTTAACTATTTCATATAAACAATAATACATAATAATATGATGAATATTTTAAATAATAATATTATTATAAAAATAATAATATAAAATAATGTATTTAATATTTTTTCTAATGTTTAATTAATATATAATATTAAATATGTAGCTTATGGTCAATATATATTTGGACATGTTTCCCTACATTTGGAAAAATATATTTGTCAAAAGAGGACAGAATATGTATGAATAGTGGAAAGCCCATGTAGGAAAATCTATGTGGAAAACTGGGCTTCCCTTGTGGCTCAGTTGGTAAAGAATCCACCTGCAATGTGGAGACCTGGGTTGGATCCCTCGGTTGGGAAGATCCCCTGGAGGAGGGAAAGGCTACTCACTCCAGTATTCTGGTCTGAAGAATTCCATGGGAGCGATAGTCCATGGGGTCGCAAAGAGTTGGACACGACTGAGCGACTTTCAAAAAAAAAAAAAAAAAAACATGGAAAACTAGTAGAGAAAGTTCATTACCTACAGACTGGCACCCTGGTACTTTTCTTCTCATCAGTCTGAATATATGATTGCCATCCCCATGAGTCAGGATGAGCAGTACTGAAGAGCTTCTGGAAATTGTTCTCTTAGAACTATAATATCTTTTATTCAGGATAATTGTGAATCAACTTTCATCTCTCATCCTAGGCCCTAAAAAAATAAAATAAAATGGCATTGCTAGGAATGGGGCATGCTGATCTTATCCAGGATTGGCGATTAGACCTCTGATCTCCAGTGCAAGATTTATCTCACTCCACGACAATCCAGGAGCATTACTGTTTTTTTAAAATTACACACACTCAAACACCCAGCACATCCTTCTTGATTTCAATTGTAAAAGAGGTCATAAAATTTGCATATTTAACTAGTA
Source organism: Odocoileus virginianus (assembly GCF_023699985.2). Taxonomy (NCBI): domain Eukaryota; kingdom Metazoa; phylum Chordata; class Mammalia; order Artiodactyla; family Cervidae; genus Odocoileus; species Odocoileus virginianus. The sequence goes on from NC_069688.1 coordinate 29,738,883, forward strand.
TTTCCAGAAGTGTTGATTTTTAATGGGCAATTTATTTTTCTCTGCGTATTTATCTTCACCCACCCACCCCCTTCCACCAGCTCCTTTTTCTCTCTTACCACTCTCACCCAGAATCAGGCTCCTCCATACATACATACGTATGTTCATATATATATGCAAGAATACATACAATTTGTCCTATAAATATTAAGCCCATGGAATTCTTAATATTTACATCAAGCTGCAGAATCTCCATAGGTGGGACTCAAGCAACCATATATTTTTTAACTCTCCAGATGATTCTAGTACAAAGCCAGGTCTGAGAACTAGTGGTTTGTAGTCTGTTCTGATATGAATCTCAGCTGACAGCTGTCTATCTTGTGCTGAATTATGCAGCTCACATCATCTGTAGGGCCACATTTTCCCTTATTCCACAGCTAGTGACACTTTTCAAATCTAATAGAACCTCTGACCAGTGACAGCCAAGATCTGTTATCTTCTCAGTAAAGTGGAGATACTCCTTAGAGAATACCAAATTTACTCCCATTTGATGTATTTTAAATACACTGTTTTTTGTTTGCATATGGTGTATATGTTTGTATATACTAAAACTACTTTCATTATGGCCAAAAGCTAGCCTTTTGTCTGAATGAAATTACTACAGTGAAGTTAGAATTAAAAAGAGGGTCAATAATAATACTGAAAGTGTATGAAACTACCAAAATAACATAAGCTCTTCTGGAATCTCCCACATCAAAAGATGGTCATTACTGAAATGGCACCTCTTAGTAAGTTGTCATGAAGTGACCACACTAAGTGCCTTTTATACATTTTAATTCCCCACCGTTTTGACAGTCTTCCCTGGCCCTACCAATTAGCCAAGAGACATGATAAAATTCCACATGAGGTTTTGCAACAATCTGCCTCCCACCCAGCCTTCAGCCCCCTCCTCCTTAGTGAAGTGAGCTGAGTATATAAACAGAGCCTGTCCCTCGGGGTGACTACAATGGTGTCCTCCGTGTTATTCGCTCATGAATTCCCACAAACCTCTCAGAGTCCCAGCCACGTTAGCTCAGAGCCTTTATGAAGCTCATGTTCAATTGCTCAGTTGTGTCCGACTCTTTGCAACTCCATGGACTGTAGCCTGCCAGGCTCCTCTGTCCATGGGATTTTCCAAGCAAGAATATTGGAGTGGGTTTCCATTTCCCTCTCCAGGTGATCTTCCTGAGCAAGGGATCCAACTCATGTCTCTTGCATCTCCTGCATTGGCAGGAGGATTATTTACCACTAGGGAAGCCCCTCAAAGCCTTTAGCTGAAAGCCTAAAACAAAAGCAGTTCGAGTTGCACCTTAGAACCTCCTGAAGAGCTCTTTTAAATGAGAGCTTCTGATGTAATCATCTGGGGCAGAACCCAGAGATCAGCATTATTTTCAAAGCTTACCAGAAGACACTGGTTGGATGGCATCACCAATTCAATGGACATGAGCAAACTCTGGGAGACAGTGAAAGACAGGGAAGCCTGGCCTGCTGCAATCCATGGGGTCGCAAAGAGTCAGGCATGACTTAGCATCTGAACAACAAAGTAGACACTTGCATTTAGCCAGAGTTAAGAAACTCTGAGTTAAAGGCTTCTTAAATGTTTTATTTTGTTGTCATAAGTTATCTTGAAATATTTTCATCTTTGTTCCATAAAAGTGTTCTTTCTTCCTTCAAAGAATAATGTTACACTCTTTTTTATATATATTACTATTTGTTTATCGAATAAATGAGCAACCATAAAAATATAAAAGCACCAACATGTAAGTAATATGTAGGGAAATACTGTGTCTATATGGTTCACCACTGAACACACAGCACCTAGACTGTTGCTTGACACAGAGGAAGAACTGCACAAATATTTTTGAATACATACATACACATCAATGCATACATACATAATTTAGCTCATGTTCCCTCTTCTCTCATTGTTCTTTTCCCAGGATTCCTCCTGCCTCCCATAATTTCCACTATCTCCTGTATGAGAACTTACCCTCATGACTATTAATCATTAGGTTAAGAATTATTAATGATAATAAATGTAGTTGTAATGATGCTACATTTACCAAACACATATTATGACACATATTAGCTTTGTGCTCAGTACAGTTTTGAATGTTACTCTCCTTCTAAGTTTCCATCTCTCTTTCCTTAGCACTACATCTTAACACTCCCACTTATACAGAAAAGAGTCAAATGAGGAGGCTGTGGACAAAAAGATATTTGTGCCACAAAGACCTACAGTAGGCTGATAAGTTTTTGTCACTCAAATTGATATAAACAGTCATGCCCAGGACACAATAATGTTACCTGGGGATTATGACAAACACTGAGGTGAAATTGAAAATGTTCTTATTTGAATTTCTATTTCTAAAAAAGAGGGAGAGGGGGAACACCATGCAGAGAGGATAAGAGACTCTTTTTCCCTCACCCAACACTTCTTTCTTCCCCTCATGCACTAGACTACATCCCTCAGAAAGTTCACCGTTTGACACATTAGGCACCATGAGTAGTAGCAGATTTGTTATCAAACCCAACCAGGAACTGAAGTGAATAGTTAATCATGAAAAATCAGTTAAGGCAGGTCTAATCATTTTAACAATACATATATTCATTAAGACTTCCTCGATGGCTCAGCGATAAAGAATCTGCCTGCAATGGAAGAGATGTGGGTTCAACCCATGGATCTGGAAGATCCCCTGGAAAGGAAATAGCAACCCACTTCAGCATTCTTGCCTGGGAAATCCCATGGACAGAGGAGCCTGACAGGCTACAGTCCATGGGGTTGCAAAAGAGTCGGACATGACTTAGCAACTAAATAACACAACGTAGATGATAGCTAGATTTAGGAGATAGGATGAGGAACATGGAGGGAATGGGGAATACTAACTAACCTAGCAGGTCATTTAAGAGGATTTCTAATGAATCTTGTTGAAATCTTCTCTTAAACCAATTTGTAAAATGTCTTGGTTTCAAAATTTTACTGAGTCATTCACTAGCCAATGCCAAGATCTCCCAGCCTGAAACTTTGTAACAAATACTGAAGGAGTTTTAGGTGTTTAGGAGTGACAGAAAAAAAAAAAGAAAAGAAAACAGACTTCCTTGACAACTACTACACCTTATTCAACCACAAAGTACAGAAATTAAACAGTTTCAATGTAATTGATACTTTCACCTCCAACAATGGATGAAAGGTCAAGTGAAAGCATTATAGTTACTATTTTAGTGATAATAGTGTTACTCATATGACTTAGTTTAAAAAGATAAAAAGTTTTTTAAGAGAGTAAGATTCTTTGATACTTTATCTCAGAGATAATTTTGATAACAGATAACTGTTAGGTAGAGATTTCAACCATTATCAATTTCCATTTATTGTAACCTTTCATCCTTCTTATCTGATATTTGGGTTTTGGTGGGGGGGGGGGTTGTCATTCTGACTCACAAGTGACATCTGTGTAACTATTTCCTACGAAATATGTCTGATAAATGAATCATGAAAGGAAAAAGCATTAAAACAATCCTTCATTGATTTCTCATTGTAAACCAGGTATTTGGCACATACTATGGAATTTAATTCCAGAAGGAAATCCTGTAATCATCCCCATTTCACATCTAAGGAACCCGGTCCTTAGAGAAATCAAGCCATTTAGTCAAGATCACAAAGCTAAGGACATCGGAGTCTGAACAAATCTCTCTGACTCCGAACGTTTATGCTAAGTTAAAACTGTAACTTGTGCCAACTCTGCACAGTAAGCAGACTGGCAGCAGCATTGGAAGTTTATAGTGCTCCCAGCATCATCTTCAAGAATGAAAATACTTTCCTTCACTCCTGACTCACTCCTGACCCCTCTTAGTTATTATTAAAGAGAAGGATTCTGATGATATCTCGTCTTGCAGTTAAATATTCACATAATAGGATTTCATGGATTCTAATTGATACACTAGGTCATCTAGTTCAAGTGCTTGTTTAAATTTGATAACTAGAAAGGAAAAGGGATATTAAAAGGTTAAAAAAAAAAAAGAACAACCAAAAAAACCCCCAAACCTCACATTTCTTAGCTTCCAGTACAGAAATCTCTCTAATCATATTTTCTCCACAGAATCAGAATGTTTCCTAAAATTACCTTTTACACATTTTTCATATCAAAGGAATAGTTGCATTCCATGGTAAAAACACTATTATATTGATGAGAGGGAGGGGATAAACTGCAGAGAACATTGTAATTTTAGATCTGTTTCAGTCTGTCTAACCCAGTGCGTGTCTGACAATGCCTGGCAAGTATGACAAGCTCAATAATGAAATGAATATTATCAAAGAATAGACTTGACCTTTTGATGAGCTTTCTCAGAGTATCACAGTTGCCTAAGTAACCTCTGATTTAAGGTCTTCTGACAATTACCAAATGGGTATATCTTTCCCTTTCTCCTTTGCCTTTAGCTTCTCTTCTTTTCTCAGCTATTTGTAAGGCTTCCTCAGACAACCATTTTGCCTTTTTGCATTTCTTTTTCTTGGGGATAGTCTTGATTACTGCCTCCTGTATAATGACAGAAATCTTTATCAGATCTAATCCCCTGAATCTATTTGTCACTTCCACTGTATAATCATAAGGGATTTGATTTAGGTCATACCTGAATGGTCTAGTGGTTTTCCCTACTTTCTTCAGTTTAAGTCTGAATTTGGCAATAAGGAGTCCATGATCTGAGCCACAGTCAGCTCCTGGTCTTGTCCTTGCTGACTGTATAGAGCTTCTCCATCTTTGGCTACAAAGAATATAATCAATCTGATTTCAGTATTGATCATATGGTGATGTTCATGTGTAGAGTCCTCTCTTGTGCTATTGGAAGAGGCTGTTTGCTATGACCAGTGCATTCTCTTGGTAAAACTTTGTTGGCCTTTGCCCTGCTTCATTTTGTACTCCAAGACCAAATTTGCCTGTTACTCCAGGTATCTCTTGAACTTCCTACTTTTGCATTCCAGTCTCCTGTGATGAAAAGGACATCTTTTGGGGGTGTTAGTTCTAGAAGGTCTTGTAGACAATTACCGACATTTTGCTGATTGAAAAAAACAGACTATGCTGAAAATGACAAGCCCACTGCATATCTCTATTTGATTCTCCCATATTTTTACATGGAATTGCATTACAATTTTAAGTATATATTTGATGATTTGAATATAAAATTTTCAAATAACAGACTTACTAAAATACCTGAAAATAAACAGTATTTTTCCTAGGAGCACAGCATTTAAATTTCCTGTCTTTCTTTTTTATTTTTTCAGTTCACAGATTATATTTGTTCTCTCCTATGGCAAAATCTATCTTTTTACAACTAATTTTTTAAGTTGAGTAAGAAGTGTGCTCCAAAGTAGCCTAATAATACTAATTATAATCTTTCCTGCTATATTATAAATTTGGGTTTACATGAATCTTTAGACTTGAAGCTGGTTTTTTCCCTAGCATAGTGATGGTCTGGGCTTTTTCTCAATTTTTGTCAGAACTGAGCTCTTACTAATTAGTTTCTTCCTGCATGAGGAAAAGACTTTACAGCATCTTTTTCCTCATCAAAGCAGAACAAAAAGAAGGAAGAGTCAGCTGCATCCATGCTAATTCCCCCGTGACATTTCCAAACAGGACATGATTTCTCTATGCATGCTTTTTTCCCCTTCTCTGCATGGCTTTTGAATGCAGACAAAAAGCTCATTTAAACCAATTACATAAAATTGCTTTTAAACTCTTTCTCTAGAATCAACTTGCTGCTTACTGTAACTCTGTATTTTTGAAGGAAGTGTATGGCTATATATATATGCCTTTTTCTCCCAGAACCTACATTTGAAAAGACACATTTTTTCCACAAAACTATGAAATTTTCTCTGCGCACTCACACTAAGACTACATAGCGGTGGTTGAGGGGTGGGGTTGGCTGCAGAGTCAGGCTCTCTGAGTTTAAGTCTCAGCTCTGATGCTTGTTGGTTATGTGTTCTTGGGCAAGTGACTTAGTCTTTTTGTGCCTCAATTTCTTCATCTGTACAATGGGAGCCATAATAGAGTCTCCATCACAGGACTGTTGTGACAATCAAGGGAATTAATACAGGTAAAATCTGTGCTTATACAGAACTGTACACATGTTAAGTGACTAGTAAATGCTGAGTATTAGAAAGAATCTATAAGCAAAGACTTCTTGAGATCAATAGAGCTTAATGATAAGATTTACTTTATGGCTGGTCAACTAAATCCCTAAACTAAAGGAATTTGTAGAGCTACAAGAAATTTCTGGAGCTACAGGGGGGAAATAGCAATATAAATAATATTCTAAATAGAAAATAAATAATAATAATTATTATCATTTTAAATTTTAATTTAATAAATATTTAGCTCCTATAATAGGCAAGGGGCTAAATTAAAATTGAAAAATACTAATTATTATCACCATTTATTTTTCTGTTTAGAATATTAGTTATACCTACCAACACTTAGTTAGCCCCTATAATGCACAAGGGGCTTCCCCAGTGGCTCAGTGATAAAGAATCCCCCTGCCAATGCAGGAGATGTGGGTTCAATCCCTGTTTCAAGAAGATTCCCTGGAGAAGGAAATGGCAATGCACTCCAGTATTCTTGCCTGCAAAATCTCATGGACAGAGGAGCCTGGTGGGCTACAGTCCTCAGGATCCCAAAAGAGTCAGACATAACTTAGAAAATAAACAATAATAGGTAAAATAATGTGCTCAGAAGAATGATGTACTAAAAATAGCATTCCACTAAAAATAGCATTGCCTATCAACTCTCTCCTCAGAAAGTTTAATAAGTTTAGTAGCTCAGTTTCTCATGTAAACAAACATTCATTGATCATATACTATATGCAAAACACTCTGCTGGGCCCTGCAAGTGGAACAAAACTGAAAAAATACAGCCCTGGCCTTAGCATTTGCTAGCCCTGGCCCGCCAGCAGCAATGCCCAAAGTACAGGTTAGAATAAAATGGCTGCCCCATGAAAGAGAAGATTTATGCACATTTACAAATGAGAAGTGAGATAGTTTTCAGTCTCATGAAAATCTTCATGAAGAAAGAGACAACCACTACAGGGATTTAAAGAGTCTTCTCCTGACGGATGGAGATGAAAGACTAGGAATCTCAACAATTTGAAAATCTCATGACAATTCCATTAAACTAAAAGATCAAGTAGGTGTAGGTAAAGGGTAGAGGGTAAGGTTGGAGAGATCATTTGGAGGACTCAAGTTTTGAAAGACTGATTAGAAGTTAAGAATTTAGGAAGCATACATAGGGTCTTCTTCCTACATCTCATCCTCCCAAAGTGTCCATTGTCAATTATAAATCCCTTAAAGTGTTAGAGAAAAGGAAAAAGACCGTCAAAAATAATAGAGAAAACAGTGTGCTATTTTATTGCTATTCTGATGATTTATACAGTAGTCCTAATAGTCAAAATTCTCTTAACCATATGATCGTTTTGTCATTATTTTAATAAACACAATGGCAAATTTTTTAAAAGACAGAGGAGACTGTATGGTATTTTATTGCTGTTCTCTAGATTTAGACAGTCCTGAGAGTCAAAATTCTCTCAATCAAAAAAGAAAAAAATGAAAAAATTGTCTTAATCATGTGATCTTTTGATCACTGTTTTAATCAAATACAGGGATAGTTTTTTTATAGACACTATTAGTCTTCCATGGTCTTCTGTGACAAGATGCTTACTGGGTTCCATGTTTTACTTTCTTGTGAAATGAGAACGTTGTCTCCTAAAGGTAGGCACTAAATGGGAAGGAGCTGAGGTTGGGGGAGGAGGAGCTACTTTCTGTCAAGCGCATAGTATGTAAATTAGTGGGCGGGCTCTCCTTCTCTGTGGACCCGCAAGGCCGTGACGTCTCTCCTCCCTCCCGTGTTTTTCAGGAGAGGCATGCGGCGGAGGTGCGCAGGAACAAGGAGCTGCAGGTCGAACTGTCTGGCTGAAGCGACGGAGGGTATGGCACGCCCCACCATTAGTAAATCCCCCTGCCTATATTATAATGGATCATGCGATATCAGTATGGGAAATGTATGACATGGTTTAAAAAGAACTCATTATAAAAAACAAAAAACAGAATCAAAAATAAAAAAAAAAATCAATGCGGTCTCTTTGCAGAATGTTTTGCTTGATGTTTAAAAAATACCTTGGATCTTATTTTGTAAATACTTACATTTTTGTTAAAAAATACAAGTATTGCATTATGCAAGTTATTTCATAATCGTACATGCCCTGTAACAGGCTTTCGATGTTGTGTCTTTCCACTCAAATGAATTTGCTAGGTCTGTTCTTTTGGAAGCTCCCCACGTCTGACTCCATTCCCTGCCCTTTACATTCCAACAGAGAAATGAGGTCAGTAGACAGTCTTTGGTGCTAGAAACCCACCATTGCCTAATGACCTAGACAGCTTGGTAATCTTTGGACTTGACTGAGGCCATACTAAGATCACAGGTATTATAACTCTGCACAAACCACCACATTTGTTCGCTCATAATCTACTAACTGCCTAGAAACTACAAAACCAGGCTAAGTAACACCACTACTCGTAGCATTTACTTTTGCTTCTACTGGATTATGTGCTACAAGTGTGCTTTGGCTTTAGAAAGGGATGGATGAAAAAGACAGATCTGAGATCAATCTGGGTAGAAGCAAAAAGCTGAACCTTTTAAAGCACTGAACACAGATCCCAACCCAAATGGTTCAAGCAGCCGTGAAATCGCTTTTCATGAAGTGGGCTTAATTCTCTAGTTTAAGTTCTTTTGATGGAATGAATTAATGTGTCAGGTGGCTTATTTGTGGATGCCATGATTGATGATGTTCATTTTAAGCTCTTACCTATAGTACAAGTACATGATGCTACTGAATATTTTTCCACTTGGAAACTGTGAGCTGGTTGTTGCATTCAAACACACACACAAACACAATCAAAAACACTGCGGATTTTCACTTAAGCTGGTCTTTCTTCCCCAGTGTGAGGCAATCCTGCCTATTAAAAAAAAAAAAAATTTACTCCATCTGTGAGGGCTGATGCAGTCTAGGGGGCTAGGCAGGGCGTTTGTGCCAACTAAGAGAATCACCAAATACCCACCGTGAGTACCTATCGCAGTTTTGAAGTCGTTTCTCCCCCAACTCCCAACTCCTGAAGGTTGCTGCCTGCATATTTACTCTTCATTAGTGCTATTTTCCTGTATGTCATTGTGAGCAAGCTGTGATTAATAAAGAATTGGAGTTCTGTGAACTAATACAGGTTTGGTCTGTTCTCTTGCCCCTCTCTGTGTCTGACCCTGGAGTTCAGATTTTACAAGTGTGGCTGTTGGATTAGACAGTCTCAGAAACAGACAATAATTAGAGTTTGGAGGAAACCAGGGCCCCTGCTGATTCACTTCCCTTCTAGAGCAGCAGGAAGCGTCACTTTTCTCTCTCCTCCTGACAGCCCAACCCAGCGGGAGAAGTCTTCAATCTGTTCCCCTTGAAAACAGTCAAGATTGAAGGAGACACCACGGTTTCAGACCAGTAAGTCTCTCAAAGCGCTTGGAAGTTTCCTGGAACAGCCTCACATTCTCCCACGCAGCCACTGGACACCTTCCGCAGCCTGTTAAGATGCAATTTCCCCACCATACTGCTGAATTTTGCACTGCCAATAAACACTGCACACACGGACACAGCAGGGGGTCTGTCAGTGACCCAGATGGATCCTGCAGGGCCAAAGGAACCACATCCAGTTTTAGCAGAAAATCATAAATAATTGAAACCACACAGACTTATGAATAAGCAAACTGGGCTGTCATCCATAGGAGTGCTAACAAGCCAAGTTTAAGGTGGAGGCCACCTGGTCCCTATCTTGAATATCCTTTATTTGTGGGAATCTAATACAGCAACCATTGATATCCATCCTTAAAAACATGAATTCCATGACCTTCCTTTGAAATCAATCAGAGCTTCTGATGAGCAGAAAATAAGCTGTATTTTCACAGTGATACTTTTCCCTTCTTTATTTACTCTTTTTTTTATTAAAATACAGTTTGATCTAAAAATAAATAAAAAATAAAATACAGTTTGATCTACAATAGTATGTTAGTTTCAGGTGTACTACATAAAGGCTTGACATTTGCATACATTATAAAATGATCACCACAGAAAGTCTAGTAACCATCTGTCCCCATACAAAGTTATTACAGTATTATTGATTGTATTCTTTGTGCTATATGTTACATCCTTGTGGTTTATTTGTTTTCTAACTAGAGGTTTGTACCTCTTAATCCTCTTTACCTATTTCACACACCCCCAACTTCCTCCCCTCCAGCAAGCACTCACTTGTTTTCTGTATCTATGAGTTCTCACAGTGATTTTTATTTCAGTTTGGAAAACATTACTTGAAGGGCTTCCACTGGGCCAGAGCCTGTGATTAAGCCCTGGGAATATGAAAATAAATCACTGCGAGACGCATAGTCTCATAACTTGTTTTAGCCCAGAAGTGCTCAGTCCTCGAAACATATTGAGGGAAAGCATAATCCCATCAGTTCTCTGAAGCTTTCTGAAATATTAGAAATGATCAACAAACTCCTGGTGCTACTTAGTCTGTGGTGCCTAAACTGGAGCTGCCAACCAGTCTGCTGCCTAGTCTCAAAGATGAAGAAACTAAGGCCCTAAGAGGGAGAAGTGATTTTGCTCCAGGTCCCAACATCCACTTCTCACAATTAAACTCCTTACTAGTAAATAGCTCATCAGCAGACCATCCCCAAATCTCACCACAGCGGAGCAGACAGGTTATTTCTATGGACTTCCCTAGACAAGTGGTCCTCATTTTAGCTTCATTTATGCTTCAGAGTCATATCTGGAGGGTTTGTTTAAAAGAAAAGCAGGTGAGCTTCTGATTCCTGGAATCTGTAGAAGCCTGGGGATGTGCACTCTCTCATGGTCTCAGGTGACACTAATGTTCCTTGTCTGCACACCCACTTGAGAAGCCCAAGACAAACAATGAAATGGACCTGGGGAGTGGAGATTCTTGGTGGCAGCCACACTGAGAGCATCTATTTCAGTCAGGGCATGTTCCATTGGGGAGTGGGGTGGCCATGAAATGAAACATTCGATCCCATTCAAAAAAGTGGGAGTGGAACACAAAGGAATCCAAGAAGAAGAAAAAATGAACAACTACACTTGCAAAATACTAAAACGAGAAAGCAAGCACCCAGGGGCTGGAGTAGGGTTAAGAGACAAGTGAGGTCAGGGAACCAATGGTCTTGTGTCTCTCATACAACATATGGTTTCAGTAGGGTTTCCTGGTGTCTCAGACAGTAAAGAGTATGCCTGTAGTGCAGAGACCCAGGTTCAATCCCTGGGTCGAGAAGATCCCCTGGAGGAGGGCATGGCAACCCACTCCATCTTGCCTGGAGAATCCCCATGGATAGAGGAGCCTGGGAGGCTACAGTCCATGAAATCGCTAATTGTTGGACATGACTGAGCTACTAACACACACTGAAATACCTGGAGATGCTCCTGTCCCTTTAAGAGATGAACTAAGAGCTCTGTAGAGATGGTGCCATTTTGTGAAATATGCACAGTTTATTTGCCTGATTTTTTTTTTTCATGGAGTCTTGATTTCCTCAGGACTACATTTAAATTGTGCATACGACTTTGAAATGTTCTTTAAAGAAAACTCACATAATCCCATTGATTTGAAGGTTCACCCTCCTCGCATCTCTTCTAGTCTCAATAATGTGTGAAACAGTAGAGGACTGGTAAATGTGATTCTCCTCCCTGGATCAGGCGCCATCAGACTTTACAACATTTCAGAGGAGAAGGCAAAGGTAAAAGTGTGCTGATCATCATACTCCACCCCTGCCACCACTCCTCCCACTGAAGGAGAGAATGAGAAGGGGGAGACGTGCCACCCTTGACTTGAGCAATTAAAGGATCATTCCCAGGATATGACGAAACAATCGTCCTTGATTTCTAATCAGGCAATTTGCTGAAAACTACTAAGGCAAACATGGATGCTAAAGCAAAACTAACATCCCCAAGCTCCCCCAAATCATCTCAGATCATCTTCGATTTTTCACGTCCCCACCACACACCTCCAAATGATCAAGTAGCACTGATTGACCTCCAAGTTGCTCCTCTTTCCTTGCACTTCGACTTCCATGACCACTGCCCTAATCTGGATACTATTAGACTCTTAAAGCAACCAACTAATAAGTCTCTTTTGCTCCAATCTATAGCCTCCTCTACACTCTGATCAAATCTCTCCCATAATCCACTACCTCCTCCCCTTTATCATCAGGATAAAATCTGCATTTCTGTAAGTGTCATTAAAGTGTTCTCACCATTCCTTTCTTTTCTCAAGTACGTTACTCTCCTAAGACATCAAATTATTCATCCTGGCATACCAATGACATGCAATTTCTGGCCTCTGTGCATAGGCTGTACTCTGTCTAGAATCATCTTCCCTACAACATGAGTCTGCAGAGGCTAGATTGATCTGTGATTAAAAAAAAAAAAAATCCTTCAAATATCAGTGAAATAAAACCACAAAGATTTATTTACTACTCCAGCTGTACAAATTCAACGCGGGTCATGGAGGATGCTTCTCTGCTGTATTCCTCACTTTGGTGCCAAAGACCTGTGGGGTGACCCATATCTGGAATGTTACTTAAACACGTCAACTCACACACTGGTTCTCTTAAAGCTTCCACCCAGAAGTAGAACAAGTTATTGATCAAAGTAAGTGATGGTGTGGCATGTGAGTGCTCAGTCGTGTCTGACTCTGCAACCCCGTAGACTGTAAACCACCAGGCTCCTCTATTCATGGAATTTTCCTGGCAAGAAATACTGAAATGGGCTGCCATCTCCTTCTCTGGGGATCTTCCCGACCCAGGGATCAAGCCTTCATCTCGTGTCTCCTGCATTGGCAGGTAGACTCTTTATCACTTGCTCTACCAAGTAAGTGATACAACCACATTTAATGCCAAAGAGCAGGAAAGTGTCATTCCATCATAAGCTCAGAAGGAAAGCCAGCACCAATGACTATCACCAAGTAGCACATTCACTCTTCTCCCTTCATGTTAACACATTCACTCTGTCCCTAAGATGTAAAATCCCTAAGTCACATTTGGCCATGACATCAAGCTCAATGTCCATTGTGATGCACAGTACCCTCTCCAACAGATGTGGACATGAGCCCTCTTGACCAGAGACAAATAAATTAAAAAGACAGCTTATCTCCCCTAACACAGTCAATATACAATGGTGAAATGGGGACAGATAATCAATAATAAACAAGCTTGTTCAAAGGGGAAACAATAGGGAACACATGGCATTCACTGATGGTAGAAATTCTGGTGTGCTATTGACCAGCCATTGAGAGGCTCCTCTGTCCTTGAGGATAGGGAACACTCCTTGCTTCTATCTTGCTCCCAGAGAGGAGCTTCCCAGTCCATGGCTCTGCTCTGTCACCTAAGCAGATCTTTCTGTTCCTTCATTCTCCTTGGGGCATTCCAACCTCCGTGGAATCTAAGCAGCTCCTAGCCAGCCTACTGCCCACCAAAACTGTAGATCCAAGAGTCATTACAATTTTACTGATCATACCCCCTAGCAAGAAACAGCATACTATAAAGGGTAAATGACATATATTTAATGAAGATTCTCTTTTTATGAGGATGTGGACAGATTAAAAGAAATCAACAAAGGGTGGTGAAGGACCTTGGGTGTACCACCAGAGAGAAGCCATTTCCATCCTAAGACTAGAGACGGTTGTAGCTATAGAAGAAGCCTGTCTGATTAGGGCCTTTGACCTTGAAGAGAAGAATTCAGCCTCTAACAAATGCAGCCCAGCAAGGAAGGATCCATAGAATAGATATCTTGGCATCTTTCTTCTCTTAACTCTTCAAACTGTAGCCAAAGACTTGCAGTGGTCAAATCCAATGAGAAACCAGAGGGCAAGGGAGCCCAGGAGATGCATTGCATAGAAGTCAGCCTCTGGAGCTGAGCAGAGTGCAGAAAGATGGAAAGAGAATCAGGAGGGGTGAGCAGAGGCAATGGCCACCTGCAGTCCAGACCACAGTCAGAATCAGAGAATAGTGCTAATGACAAGTAGGATACCTTCCATTTGTTTGTCATTAGTGCTATTCACTAAATCTTTTTGGCTTCTTTCCTTCTGGGATTGATTCCACTTCCCTGACACTTCTAGTGAGGTGTGGTTGTGTGACTTGCTCTGCTCAGTGTAATATGTGCTGGAGTAACTTGTGCCTATTCCAGGCAGAAACCTTAAAATTAAAGTCACAATTCACCATGCCTGGTTTCCCCCTCCTCCGGTGACCTGGAAGAAGATAAAGCAGAGCACAGCTCCCATCTGTGAGAGACACATATCAGGAGTGGGCTTAGCTCTTTTTATTTTATGACCCTTTAACTTTGAGATTACTTGTTATTCACTAATAAATAGTATTGAATTGAAATTCTTTTCACAATCACATAACACATCTCTTAGCCAGGCACATCATCCCTTGTCCAAAATTGAAGGTTTCAACCACTTTCAAGTCACTCACATATTTTCAAATCATTTGAATCCTAAATGTCAAAGAAACCAATTAAGCTGTGATATTGGGAAGCAAACGTGACCTAACCTACTGAACTATTTATCTCAAATACTGAAAGGCAAATTGAATTTCTTCATTGGTTTATTTTGAGCTGTAGTCACCTGCATTGTTTTAAAAGATAACAAAGTAAAAGTTCAAAACCTTATATGATACACAACATTGTAAAGCAATTATACTCCAATTAAAAAAATCCTTGTATGAATTCTGGCATGCAAAAAGCTTCATATGCATGCATATACCAACTACCTCTAAAAGTTATAATTTCCTAACCCACATGGAACAACAGACTGGTTCCAAATTGGGAAAGGACTACATTAAGGCTGTATATTGTCACCCTGCTTATTTAACCTATATGCAGAGTACATCATGCGAAATGCTGGACTAGATGAAGCACAAGCTGGAATCAAGATTGCCAGGAGAAATATCAATAACCTCAGATATGTAGATGACACCACCTTTATGGCAGATGATACCACCTTCACCCTTGTGAAGAAAAAGTGAAGAGCCTCTTGATGAAAGTGAAAGAGGAGAGTGAAAAAGTTGGCTAAAAACTCACTATTCAGAAAATTAAGATTGTGGCATCTGGTCCCATCCCTTCATGGCAAATAGATGGGGAAACAGTGGAAACAGTGACAGACTTTAGTTTGGAGGAGCTCCAAAATCACTGCAGATGGTGACTACAGCCATGAAATTAAAAGACACTTGATTCTTAGAAGAAAAGTTATGACAAACCTAGACAGCATATTAAAAAGCAGAGACATTACTTTGCCAACAAAGATCCATTTAGTCAAAGCTGTGGTTTTTCCAGTAGTCATGTGTGGATGTGAGACTTGGACTATAAAGAAAGCTGAGCACCGAAGAATTGACGCTTTTGAGGTGGTGTTGGAGAAGACTCTTGAGGGTCCCTTGGACTGCAAGGAGATCCAACCAGTCCATCCTAAAGGAAATCAGTCCTGAATGTTCGTTGGAAGGACTGACGCTGAAGCTGAAACTCCAGTACTTTGATCACTTGATGTGAAGAACTGACTCATTTGAAAAGACCCTGATGCTGGGCAAGATTGAAGGCAAGAGGAGAAGGAGATGACAGAGGATGAGATGGTTGGATGGTATCACCAACTCAATGGACATGAGTTTGAGTAAACTCCAGGAGTTGATGATGACAGGGAGGCCTGGCATGCTGCAGTCCATGGGGTTGCAAAGAGTTGGACACGACTGAGCAACTGAACTGAACTGAACCCACATAGTTCCATGACTGAGGCTTCAGCAGACCCTTTTGTGTATGAAAGGAAGGAGTAAGTTTTACTAATCTACCATGAGCTTGGAATATTGTGTAGGATTCCATTTCAAGCAATGGGGACTTCAAGAAAGTCTTTTCAAATCTGCTTGCAATATACATGTTACCTCATATTTATTGTATTTAATGCCAATTAAATAAATGTATCAATTCAGTTCTGTAGTATACAAGACAGACACTGAGGGAGACTACATGTTACATGCAAAAGCACACACACTCATTTAAATCATTCCCTCTCCCTCTTTTTTTGAGTGACATTCAACTCCTGTCTCCTCACCTTCCACCATCCAGCAGGACCATCTTATACAGAAGGGCAAGGGTGTGATGGATATTCTAGAGATCAAACCTTAATCCAACAGGGCCTCTCTACTAACTTTCAGGTCTCTGAAGGAAAAAACCCAAATGCTAATCTGCTATCTTATTCCCATCCTGTTGTTTTATTTTTTTTCCTACCCACCTTAGCCAAGCTTCCAGAGCCTGTTTCTCTTTCGACACCTCCCATGTACCATTTAACCCACCCACCTACCTTCTGCTCTCACCTCTCCAGTGAAACTGCTTTCACCACTACGTATACCCCACTCACTGCTAAACCAGATAGAAACTCCCAGTCAGGCCATATCCTACTCAGGATCAGCTCCAGGCCCTTCCTTTCCTACAGATCCTGCTTAAACACTTTACACCTCTACAGGCTGGTAAGCCACCTCCCCTATGTCCTCCCCGAGTAGCCTGTGCAAAATAGTGTAGTGGTCAAGGGCATGGGATCCAAGGATTAAGGTTCCAGGCTCACTTATCCTGGGCAAGTTGCTTAAGTGCTTTACTTTAAATGTCCTCACCGGTAAGCTGGGGATGATACAATAGTCAGCACCTACGCTTGATCGAATCACTGTCCTCAACTCTTCACTCTCACCTGGTGACTGCAGGAACTCTCACTGAAGGAGGCAGAGGATATCCCCCACCCGCTGATGCTGGGCTTGACCATGCATCAGACCTTGACCAGTGGAGTACTAATAGATTTGCCGTGAGTGAGGGCTTTAATATGTCCTGGAAGAACTGCTATAAATGGGAGAACACGGAGACACGTGAGCAGACCTGAATCCTGTCAGAAGCCTGGAGCTAAGTCCAGCTGACCAATAGTCTAAAGCAGAAAAAAAAAAATGCAAGGGAAGTAAATATTTATGGTCATTAGCCACCGAGGTTTGAAATGGTTTATAACAGCATTATTATGAGATGATTAACACAGTGTCTGAGAAGACTGCTGACAAGATTAAATAAACCAATGTTAAGGATCTTTACAGTGTATCTAGTGCTTACTGAATATTCTTTAATTATTAATAACATATGTCCCATTGTAATTTCTGTTTGCTTAGCTGTTTCTCTCATTTAACCATAAGCTCCTCCAAGGAGGAGAATCTCTATTTTATTGCTAAATCCCTAGTATTTAGCAAGGATTCGATACACATACACACAAACACACACACACACACACTTTTGGTGGGTTAATGAATGAGTGAACAAATGAATCAAAGAATTCAAATGAGGAAAATCCTTACCACAATGCTTGGCATACATCAGCACTTAATATGAGTTCCCATCTTCTTTCCTTCCGCCATGGTCTAACAGTTTCTTCTTGGTTTCAAATTATTTGAGCATGAAATTAAGCTTTAGGTATACAAAAGACCATTTTAGATGATCAGAAAAATAAACCTCTGCAGAAAAGGGAAAACTTTTAAACACCAGATGGTGCAAGTGGTAAAGAGCCCTCCTGCCAACGCAGGAGACATAAGAGACTAGGGTTTGATCCCTGGGTCTGGAAGATCCCCTGGAGGCAGGCATGGCAACCCACTCCAGTATTCTTGCCTGGAGAATCCCCATAGACAGAGGAACGTGGTGGACTACAGTCCATAGGGTCGCAAAGAGTCAGACTCGACTGAAGGGACTTAGCACGCACATAGAGGAAAACGGAATAAAATCACTCACAGGCAACTCCTTGATAGGAGTTTAATGGCAACACTTTTAGCAACTGGCACCAGTGAAACCAACACTAGTCCCAACAGGTCACACCACGTAGGCTTTTGATTCTGTTTGCTAGTCATGCCACTTCGGTCAGCAGCTCATCCCGGGCTCTGAAGCCTGAAGCTACCATTTGTTCCTGAGGAAATGGAGTCTAACTGAACTGAACTCTCCTCCAAAATGGGAAAGTCCAGCACCGGCACAGTTCTCAGGGTTTGGTAACAAAAAGAAAAAAAATCCCTGGCGTTTCTGTGCTGAGTACTGTAGGAGCATTGTCTCCTTTAAGCTTTAAATTCCCCAAGTAAACAATGTCTTTCCCAGTGGAAAGTCCCAGTGGAAACAATGTCTTTCCCTCTCTCCCCTGAGGATTCTGCTTCCCCTGTAGGCTTCTCAAGGACTATGCTCTTGTTTTCCACTTTCAGATCATTCTAACTCCTCCCTAAAACACCCACACTTGCATTTCATGGGCATGTGTGCTAAGTCACTTCAGCTGTGTCTGACTCTTTGAGACCTCATGGACTGTAGCCTGCCAGACTCCTTTGTCCATGGGATTCTCCAGGCAAGAATACTGGAGAAGGTTTCCATGCCCTCTACCCAGGGATCAAACCTGGGTCTCTTATGTCTCCTGCACTGGCAGGCAGGTTCTTTACCACCAGCGCCACCTGGGAAGCCCCCTTGCATCTCATGTCACCAGACTATTTAACCTCTTATCTTCATTGCTAGGTTTCACTACTAACCCCCAGGTGGCATTTCCCTCATTTCCTGGATCACTGTTGCTCTCTTCAACTCTACTTCCGTGTTAATGGTAATGTCCTTCCAGATGAAGTTCCCACATTCTGCTGAGTTCCTTGACCTTCCCTCCTCTAGTGATCTTGCTCCTCACTCAGTCTACTGGATATTTCCTAGACCTCATCAATAATCATATTATTATCAGTTATCATCAATAATCATCATCCCCCCATTATCCCCATTCTACCATCCCACTCTTTGATCACCACCTCCTATCTTTCCAGTCAAATCCCTTTGGTACCTGAACTCCTATCTTTCACTCATTCTGAGACTCCAGATCCTTGATGGAAACTTTCCATGTTCCTTACCTTCCTTAGTCATCCCTTCCCTCCTTACCAGCTTATTTTCCATGGACAATTATTGCAATCTCTACCTTACACCTCCCTACAGCTCCCTCCCTTAATATCTTGTTCTCAGTTGGCCAGACTCACATGCTAGCTAAATTAATTCTATCTAGTCCATGCTTGGACCCACGTAGATGAACACAGCTGTAGATACCACACAGCTATTCTCACTGGTCTTTCTTTAAATTCATGAACACGAACCCCAAGTGAGCCCTTAATTTTCCCCCAAAATCACACTTTATTTCTCCTGCTTTATTCTTTTCTTTTAATTGGAGTATAATTGCTTTACAATGTTGTGTTACTTTCTGCCTTACAACAAACTGAATCAACTATACATATATCTGGGCTTTCCAGGCGGCACTAGTGGTAAAGAATCTGCTTGCCAATGCAGGAGACACAGGAAAGCCAGGTTCAATCCCAGGGTTGGGAAGATCCCTGGAAAAGGACAAGGCAACCCACTCTAGTATTCTTGCCTGGAGAATTCCATGGACAGAGGAGCCTGACAGGCTATAGTTCATAGGGTCACGAAGAGCCAGACATGACTTGAAGCTACTTCGCATGCACACACGCATATGTATATATATATATACATATATATCTCCCTTCTCTCTTGGACCTCCCTCCTACCCATCCCCGCCACCAGCCCACCCATCTAGGTCAACACAGAGCACCAAGATGAGCAACCTGTGCTATTCAGCAAGTTCCTACTAGGTATCTGTTTTAAGCACAGTAGTTTATTGTTCTTATACTCTCTCAAACCACCTGAAAATTCAAATACCTCCTCTTACCTGTCCTCACACTTAGCTTATAAGTCTCCTTCACTGAGCAGATGAAATAATTGTACGATCATTTCCACACACTCCCACTAACACCTCACTCCACCTTCCACACTTCCACTCGGCCGTCCTGTCTGTTACTACAGGTGAGCTGTTCAAAGGCAGCCCTTCCATCTGTGCTCTAGATCCCACCTCCTCTCACCAGCTCAGACAGATCGCTCCAGGTATTCTCTCCTCTCCCTCCTAGTTCATCATGTTTTTCTTTCTACAGTTTCAACATTCAAATGGCCTATTATTTCTCCCACTAAAAACTAATTTTTATTGATTTTGTTCCCACTAGCTATTGACATTTCCCTCTTGCAGCAAAATTCCTAAGGGTCCCCTCACTACCCTGTGTCTCCTCTTCTCTCATGAACCTTCTCCAATAAGGTTTTTACCTCCATTCTACTACATCTACACTGTTCTGGTCAGGTTATCAGTGATCTCCAGGTGCCAGATGCAAAATGGTAAATACTCAACCTTCATCTTATCTGACCTATTACTTGACATAACTGATGACTCTCTCTGCCATGACATCTTTCTTCACTTTGCATTTGCCGCCCTAAGTTATTTTGGCTTTCCTCGTATCTCAGTGTTGCTGCTTCTCCATCTCCTTTGTGGGACCCTCTGCTTCTATCCAACGTCTAGGTGTTGGAGCCCCCCCAGGGATCAGTCCCTGGACAGATCTACTTCTCACTATTACTCCCTTGGTGTTCTGTACCAGTCTCAAAACCTACAACCTACAGCAAGCAGCTTAACCCATCTCCCTCTGTTTATTCAGATATAATTTGGAGATGATAATAGTACCAACCTCATTAAGGTATTATGAAAATTAAAAAGGATTAGCAACTTCAAAGTAAAGTAAAAGTGTTAGTTGCTCAGTCATGTCTGACTCTTCACGACCCCATGGACTGTAGCCTCCAGGTTCCTCTGTCCTTAGAATCCTCTAGGCTAGAACACTAGAGTGGGTAGCCGTTCCCTTTTCCAGGGGATCATCTTCCTGACCCAGGGACCAAACTCAAGTCTCTTGCAATGCAGGCAGGTTTTTTAACCATCTGAGCCACCAGGGAAACCTAACCTCTAGGAAGTAGTATATACTATTTATAAAGTATCAGTTACTTTGGTTATTTTTATCTAGAAGTTATTGAAATGCAAACTTTTCTATCATGAACTTTAAACTCATCACAAAGAGCTATTTGATAGACATTTTATATTTATACCTGAACCACTTTGATTGTTATATGTTTTATTATAGATTTAGTTCTGAAACACCTCTCTGCCGGCAATGAAGGATTATATTTACATATACATGCATGATCAGTCACATCTGACTCTTTCTGACCCCATGGGCTATAGACCACCAGGCTCCTTTATCCATGGGATTCTCCAGGCAAGAATACTTGAGTGGGTAGCCATGCCCCCCTCCAGGGGATCTTCCTGACCTAGGGATCGAACCCATGTCTCCTGCATTGCAGATGGATTCTTTATCCACTGAGCCACCTGGGAAGTCATATTTACATATACAAATATCTATGGTGATTTTTGGGACAGAGTAGGGTATCAGTTCAGTTGAGTTGCTCAGTCATGTCTGACTCTGCGATCCCATGGACTGCAGCACGCCAGTCTTCCCTGTCTGTCACCAACCCCCAGAGCTTGCTCAACCTCACGTCCATCAAGTCAGTGATGCCATCCAACCATCTCATCCTCTGATGTCCCCTTCTCCTCCTGTCTTCAGTCTTTCCCAGCATCAGGGTCTTTTCTAATGAGTCAGTTCTTCACATCAGGTGGCCAAAGTGCTGGAGCTTCAGTTTCAGCATCTGTTCTTCCAATGAGTACTCAGGATTGATTTCCCTTGGGATTGACTGGTCTGATCTCCTTGCTGTCCAAGGAACCCTCAAGAGTCTTCTCCAACACCACAGTTCAAAAACATCAATTCTTTGGTGCTCAGCTTTCTTTATGGTCCAACTCTCACATCCATACATGACGACTGGAAAAACCATAGCTTTGACTAGACGGACCTTTGCTGGCAAAGTAATGTCTCTGATTTCTAATATGCTATCTAGGTTGATCATAGCTATTCTTACAAGGAGCAAGTGTCTTTTAATTTCATGGCTTCAGTCACCATCTGCAGTGACTTTGGAGCCCAAGAAGATAAAGTCTGTCACTGTTTCCACTGTTTCCCCATCTATTTGCCATGAAGTGATAGAACTGGATGTCTTGATCTTAATTTTTTGAATGTTGAGTTTCAAGCCAGCTTTTTCACTCTCCTCTTTCACCTTCATCAAAAGGCTCTTTAGTTCCTCTTTGATTTCTGTCATAAGCGTGGTGTCATCTGCATATCTGAAAGAAAGAAAAAAGAAAGAAGTCTCTCAGTCATGTCTGACTCTTTGCGACCCTATGGACTGCAGCCTACCAGACTCCTCCGTCTATGGGATTTTCCAGGTGAGAATACTGAAGTGGGTTGCCATTTCCTTCTCCAGGAGATCTTCCCAATCCAGGGATTGAACCTGGGTCTCCTGCATTGTAGGCAGACACTTTACCATCTGAGCCACCAGGGAAGTCTGAGGTTATCAATATTTCTCCCGGCAATCTTGATTCCAGCTTGTGCTTCATCCAGCCCAGCGTTTTGCATGATGTACTCTGAATATAAGTTACATAAGCAGGGTGACAGTATACAGCCTTGACGTACTCCTTTCCCATTTTTGAACAGTCTGTTGTATAGAATAGGGTATAAATAAATATATTTCCACCAACAATTATTGCAGCCACAAAGCCCAAACATATTAGTAAAATAAACAATCTGCTGAAGGAACACAACATTTAACCCAACAATAAGAAACACATATAAATTAAAGCAGTTGTCAACAATTTTCTGTCTGTAATTTATTTACTCATTAACAAACACTCATGTAGCCACAATATTTTGCCTATAAGCCCTTTTTATTATATACTGGGAGATGAACAGTTAACTACTAAATTAAACAGTATTAAAAATAATAAGAAGCAACAAAATGACTCAAAGATTTCCCCTAGAGTTTAACATTTGAGTAATACCTCTCTGGGAAACTTTTAATGTTGTTGAATTAATATGAAATTGATGGTTATGGAAGAAAGAAACATCATTTCTAGTCCAGAGCTATAAATCAAACCTAATTATATATTATCACAAAAGGAGTGGAAAAATTTATTGTTGTTGTTGTTGTTGTTTAGTCAGTAAGTCATGAAAACTCTTTTGTGATCCCATAGACTAGCCTTCCAGGCTCTTCTGTCCATGAGATTATCCAGGTAAGAATAGTGGAGCAAGTTGCCATTTTCTTCCCCAAAGGATCTTCCCAACCCAGGGAGAGAGCTCGTGTCTCCTGCACTGACAACATGAGCAATTGTAGAATGCCTATTATAGAAAGTCTATTACAAAATCACATGCAACCTTCTTGTTAAACTAGTTTTTATTCTTTTGTCTAGGGTTTCAATTTTGTAAAATGGTGTGTGCGCATGCTCAGTCACTCAGCCATGTCCAACTCTTTACGATCTTATGGACTGTAGCTTGCCAGGCTCCTCTGTCCGTGGGGTTTTCTAGGTGAGAATACTGGAATAAGTTGCCATTTTCTCTTCCAGGG